>NW_027150097.1:7795000-8995000 GCF_031143425.1 Pleurodeles waltl
CAGAGGCACTGAGTTGATTGGTATGGAGCCAGGCACCTCCTGATCTGAATCTTGAACTGGCTCCAAATTCTGCATGTCCACACCCCCTGTAGTAGATGATTGAGAATTAGTAGCAGTCACCACCGCCCATGTGCACTGGCTCAAAATTCAGCATGTCCACACCCCATGTAGTAGATGATTGAGAATTAGTAGCAGTCACCACAGGTTCCACTGTCAGGATGATCCATCCTCTCTCCTTCATCAGCTTCAGATCCCACTGTTTCCCTGAGCAGGAAGGTCTGGAATTGAAAATACAGAGGACATTAAACAACATTCACTCAGTACATGGCACTCATTTTGGTTTATAAGCTGGAAATTGAGCCATCAGTGCAGTGTCAAGAGTGTCAGGATGGCCGAGTGGTCTAAGGCGCTGCGTTCAGGTCGCAGTCTCCTTTGGAGGCGTGGGTTTGAATCCCCCTTCTGATAAGTGTCTTTTGCGAGGTGGATACATTTTTGGACTTTTTTTTTCCAAGCACCCGTATCAAAAACAATGTTAACAGTTTCTGTAAATTATCGATAAGATCTATTGTCCGTTGCTTGCACTAATTTCCTGAAGTTGGCTAAATCGCAGTAAATCGGTAAAGCGGGAAATCACAGCATCTTCAACAAATCGTGATAGGGGGGCAGAGATATAGGTTTCGACCCTACATATCAAGAGCGCAGCTGTCAATAGTTCAGCAGGTTCACAGTGCAGAAGGTTCAGTGGCACCAGGGTCCCCTGCGTCCCAATCACAGCTGGTTTTTAACTTCTGTATTCAGGGCATGGGAGGGGTGTGTTGCATCGTGCACACACGGTGCCTGTTTCGCAGATAAGTTTTAATAAATACACAGAGAATAATATAGAGTCATTGGCCACGAGGAACACCTTCCCTGACCTTTTATTCTCTCCGGTTCCACGTCACCGCGCCTACCATCCAACTCCAAAACTCGGGGGAGACTAACACTCCCTACCTCCCTTGGTGTGCATCATAGGCGTGCCCATGACGAACACAACATTTCTCCTTAACCAATACAAAACAAACATAGCTGCTCAAAAAAAAGATACTATACTAATCCAGTATACAAGAATAGTACACAACAAGAAATGCCACATTCAGTCAATCCACCCCGAATCCTTGCAGCCGCGTTGAGCATGGCGGTCGAGGACTCAAACTGTACCGTTCAAGTCCTTGTCTCAGAGGCACTGAGTTGATTGGTATGGAGCCAGGCACCTCCTGATCTGAATCTTGAACTGGCTCCAAATTCTGCATGTCCAACCCCCTTGTAGTAGATGATTGAGAATTAGTAGCAGTCACCACCGGCCATGTGCACTGGCTCAAACTTCTGCATGTCCACACCCCATGTAGTCGATGATTGAGAATTAGTAGCAGTCACCACCGGATTCACTGTCAGGATGATCCATCCTCTCTCCTTCATCAGCTTCAGATCCCACTGTTTCCCTGAGCAGGAAGGTCTCGAATTGAAAATACAGAGGACATTAAACAACATTGACTCAGTACATGGCACTCATTTTGGTTTATACGCTCGAAATTGAGCCCTGAGCGAGGTGTGAAGAGTGTCAGGATGGCCGAGTGGTCTAAGGCGCTGCGTTCAGGTCGCAGCCTCCCTTGGAGGTGTGGATTCATATCCCACTTCTGACAAGTGTATTTTGCGAGGTGGATACATTTTTGGACTTTTTTTCCCCAAGCACCATATCAAAAACAATGTCAACAGTTTCTGTAAATTATCGATAAGATCTATTTTCCGTTGCTTGCACTAATTGCCTGAAGTTGGCTAAATCGCAGTAAATCGGTAAAGCAGGAAATCACAGCATCTTCAACAAATCGTGATAGAGGGGCCGAGATAAAGGTTTCGACCCTACATATCAAAAGCGCAGCTGTCAATAGTTCAGCAGGTTCACAGTGCAGAAGGTTCAGTGGCACCAGGGTCCCCTGCGTCCCAATCAGAGCTGGTTTTTAACTTCTGTATTCAGGGGATGGGAGGGGTGGGGGTGTTGCGTCGTGCACACACAGTGCCTGTTTTGCAGAGAAGTTTTAATAAATACACAAAGAATAATATGGAGTCTTTGGCCACGAGGAACACCTTCCCCTACCTTTTATTCTCTCCGATTCCACATCACCGCACCTAACATCCAACTCCAAAACTCGGGGGAGACTAACACTCCCTACCTCCCTTGGTGTGCATCATGGGCGTGCCCATGACGAACACAACATTTCTCCTTAACCAATACAAAACAAACATAGCTGCTCAAAAAAAAGATACTATACTAATCCAGTATACAAGAATAGTACACAACAATAAATACCACATTCAGTCAATCCACCCCGAATCCTTGCAGCCGCGTTGAGCATGGCGGTCGAGGACTCAAACTGTACCGTTCAAGTCCTTGTCTCAGAGGCACTGAGTTGATTGGTATGGAGCCAGGCACCTCCTGATCTGAATCTTGAACTGGCTTCAAATTCTGCATGTCCACACCCCCTGTAGTAGATGATTGAGAATTAGTAGCAGTCACCACAGGGTCCACTGTCAGGATGATCCATCCTCTCTCCTTCATCAGCTTCAGATCCCACTGTTTCCCTGAGCAGGAAGGTCTGGAATTGAAAATACAGAGGACATTAAATAACATTCACTCAGTACATGGCACTCATTTTGGTTTATAAGCTGGAAATTGAGCCATCAGTCTGGTGTCAAGAGTGTCAGGATGGCCGGGTGGTCTAAGGTGCAGCATTCAGGTCACAGTCTCCCTTGGAGACGTGGGTTCAAACCCCTCTTCTAACAAGTGTCTTTACAAGGTGGATAAATTTTTGGACTTTTTTTTCCAAGCACCCTTATCAAAAACAATGTCAACAGTTTCTGTAAATTATCGATAAGATCTATTGTCCGTTGCTTGCACTAATTGCCTGAAGTTGGCTAAATCGCAGTAAATCGGTAAAGCAGGAAATCACAGCATCTTCAACAAATCGTGATAGAGGGGCAGAGATAAAGGTTTCGACCCTACATATCAGAAGCACAGCCGTCAATAGTTCAGCAAGTTCACAGTGCAGAAGGTTCAGTGGCACCAGGGTCCCCTGCATCCCAATCACAGCTGGTTTTTAACTTCTGTATTCTGGGCATGGGAGGGGTGTGTTGCATCGTGCACACACAGTGCCTGTTTCGCAAATAAGTTTTAATAAATACACAGAGAATAATATAGAGTCATTGGCCACGAGGAACACCTTCCCTGACCTTTTATTCTCTCCAGTTCCACGTCACCGCGTCTACCATCCAACTCCAAAACTCGGGGGAGACTAACACTCCCTACCTCCCTTGGTGTGCATCATAGGCGTGCCCATGACGAACACAACATTTCTCCTTAACCAATACAAAACAAACATAGCTGCTAAAAAAAAAGATACTATACTAAACCAGTATACAAGAATAGTACACAACAAGAAATGCCACATTCAGTCAATCCACCCCGAATCCTTGCAGCCGCGTTGAGCATGGCGGTCGAGGACTCAAACTGTACCGTTCAAGTCCTTGTCTCAGAGGCACTGAGTTGATTGGTATGGAGCCAGGCACCCCCTGATCTGAATCTTGAACTGGCTCCAAATTCTGCATGTCCACACCCCCTGTAGTAGATGATTGAGAATTAGTAGCAGTCACCACCGGCCATGTGCACTGGCTCAAAATTCAGCATGTCCACACCCCATGTAGTAGATGATTGAGAATTAGTAGCAGTCACCACCGGATCCACTGTCAGGATGATCCATCCTCTCTCCTTCATCAGCTTCAGATCCCACTGTTTCCCTGAGCAGGAAGGTCTGGAATTGAAAATACAGAGGACATTAAACAACATTCACTCAGTACATGGCACTCATTTTGGTTTATAAGCTGGAAATTGAGCCATCAGTGCAGTGTCAAGAGTGTCAGGATGGCCGAGTGGTCTAAGGCGCTGCGTTCAGGTTGCAGTCTCCTTTGGAAGCGTGGGTTCAAATCCCACTTCTGACAAGTGTCTTTTGCGAGGTGGATACATTTTTGGACTTTTTTTTTCCAAGCACCCGTATCAAAAACAATGTCAACAGTTTCTGTAAATTATCGATAAGATCTATTGTCCGTTGCTTGCACTAATTTCCTGAAGTTGGCTAAATCGCAGTAAATCGGTAAAGCGGGAAATCACAGCATCTTCAACAAATCGTGATAGAGGGGCAGAGATAAAGGTTTCGACCCTACATATCAAGAGCGCAGCTGTCAATAGTTCAGCAGGTTCACAGTGCAGAAGGTTCAGTGGCACCAGGGTCCCCTGCGTCCCAATCACAGCTGGTTTTTAACTTCTGTATTCAGGGCATGGGAGGGGTGTGTTGCATCGTGCACACACGGTGCCTGTTTCGCAGATAAGTTTTAATAAATACACAGAGAATAATATAGAGTCATTGGCCACGAGGAACACCTTCCCTGACCTTTTATTCTCTCCGGTTCCACGTCACCGCGCCTACCATCCAAATCCAAAACTCGGGGGAGACTAACACTCCCTACCTCCCTTGGTGTGCATCATAGGCGTGCCCATGACGAACACAACATTTCTCCTTAACCAATACAAAACAAACATAGCTGCTCAAAAAAAATATACTATACTAATCCAGTATTCAAGAATAGTACACAACAAGAAATGCCACATTCAGTCAATCCACCCCGAATCCTTGCAGCCGCGTTGAGCATGGCGGTCGAGGACTCAAACTGTACCGTTCAAGTCCTTGTCTCAGAGGCACTGAGTTGATTGGTATGGAGCCAGGCACCTCCTGATCTGAATCTTGAACTGGCTCCAAATTCTGCATGTCCACACCCCTTGTAGTAGATGATTGAGAATTAGTAGCAGTCACCACCGGCCATGTGCACTGGCTCAAACTTCTGCATGTCCACAACCCAGGTAGTCGATGATTGAGAATTAGTAGCAGTCACCACCGGATTCACTGTCAGAATGATCCATCCTCTCTCCTTCATCAGCTTCAGATCCCACTGTTTCCCTGAGCAGGAAGTTCTGGAATTGAAAATACAGAGGACATTAAACAACATTCACTCAGTACATGGCACTCATTTTGGTTTATAAGCTGGAAATTGAGCCATCAGTGCAGTGTCAAGAGTGTCAGGATGGCCGAGTGGTCTAAGGCGCTGCGTTCAGGTCGCAGTCTCCTTTGGAGGCGTGGGTTCGAATCCCACTTCTGACAAGTGTCTTTTGCGAGGTGGATACATTTTTGGACTTTTTTTTTCCAAGAACCCGTATCAAAAACAATGTCAACAGTTTCTGTAAATTATCGATAAGATCTATTGTCCATTGCTTGCACTAATTGCGTGAAGTTGGCTAAATCGCAGTAAATCGGTAAAGCAGGAAATCACAGCATCTTCAACAAATCTTGATAGAGGGGCCGAGATAAAGGTTTCGACCCTACATATCAAAAGCACAGCTGTCAATAGTTCAGCAGGTTCACAGTGCAGAAGGTTCAGTGGCACCAGGGTCCCCTGCATCCCAATCACAGCTGGTTTTTAACTTCTGTATTCAGGGCATGGGAGGGGAGTGTTGCATCGTGCACACACGGTGCCTGTTTCGCAGATAAGTTTTAATAAATACACAGAGAATAATATAGAGTCATTGGCCACGAGGAACACCTTCCCTGACCTTTTATTCTCTCCGGTTCCACGTCACCGCGCCTACCATCCAACTCCAAATCTCGGGGGAGACTAACACTCCCTACCTCCCTTGGTGTGCATCATAGGCGTGCCCATGACGAACACAACATTTCTCCTTAACCAATACAAAACAAACATAGCTGCTCAAAAAAAAGATACCATACTAAACCAGTATACAATAATAGTACACAACAAGAAATGCCACATTCAGTCAATCCACCCCAAATCCTTGCAGCCGCGTTGAGCATGGCGGTCGAGGACTCAAACTGTACCGTTCAAGTCCTTGTCTCAGAGGCACTGAGTTGATTGGTATGGAGCCAGGCACCTCCTGATCTGAATCTTGAACTGGCTCCAAATTCTGCATGTCCACACCCCCTGTAGTAGATGATTGAGAATTAGTAGCAGTCACCACCGGCCATGTGCACTGGCTCAAAATTCAGCATGTCCACACCCCATGTTGTAGATGATTGAGAATTAGTAGCAGTCACCACAGGATCCACTGTCAGGATGATCCATCCTCTCTCCTTCATCAGCTTCAGATCCCACTGTTTCCCTGAGCAGGAAGGTCTGGAATTGAAAATACAGAGGACATTAAACAACATTCACTCAGTACATGGCACTCATTTTGGTTTATAAGCTGGAAATTGAGCCATCAGTGCAGTGTCAAGAGTGTCAGGATGGCCGAGTGGTCTAGGCGCTGCGTTCAGGTCGCAGTCTCCTTTGGAGGCGTGGGTTCGAATACCACTTCTGACAAGTGTCTTTTGCGAGGTGGATACATTTTTTGACTTTTTTTTTCCAAGCACCCGTATCAAAAACAATGTCAACAGTTTCTGTAAATTATCGATAAGATCTATTGTCCGTTGCTTGCACTAATTTCCTGAAGTTGGCTAAATCGCAGTAAATCGGTAAAGCAGGAAATCACAGCATCTTCAACAAATCGTGATAGAGGGGCAAAGATAAAGGTTTCGACCCTACATATCAAGAGCGCAGCTGTCAATAGTTCAGCAGGTTCACAGTGCAGAAGGTTCAGTGGCACCAGGGTCCCCTGCGTCCCAATCACAGCTTGTTTTTAACTTCTGTATTCAGGGCATGGGAGGGGTTTGTTGCATCGTGCACACACGGTGCCTCTATCGCAGATAAGTTTTAATAAATACACAGAGAATAATATAGAGTCATTGGCCACGAGGAACACCTTCCCTGACCTTTTATTCTCTCCGGTTCCACGTCACCGCGCCTACCATCCAACTCCAAAAGTTGGGGGAGACTAACACTCCCTACCTCCCTTGGTGTGCATCATAGGCGTGCCCATGACGAACACAACATTTCTCCTTAACCAATACAAAACAAACATAGCTGCTCAAAAAAAAGATACTATACTAAACCAGTATACAAGAATAGTACACAAGAAGAAATGCCACATTCAGTCAATCCACCCCGAATCCTTGCAGCCGCGTTGAGCATGGCGGTCGAGGACTCAAACTGTACCGTTCAAGTCCTTGTCTCAGAGGCACTGAGTTGATTGGTATGGAGCCAGGCACCTCCTGATCTGAATCTTGAACTGGCTCCAAATTCTGCATGTCCACACCCCTTGTAGTAGATGATTGAGAATTAGTAGCAGTCACCACCGGCCATGTGCACTGGCTCAAACTTCTGCATGTCCACACCCCAAGTAGTCGATGATTGCGAATTAGTAGCAGTCACCACCGGATTCACTGTCAGGATGATCCATCCTCTCTCCTTCATCAGCTTCAGATCCCACTGTTTCCCTGAGCAGGAAGGTCTGGAATTGAAAATACAGAGGACATTAAACAAAATTCACTCAGTACATGGCACTCATTTTGGTTTATAAGCTGGAAATTGTGCCATCAGTGCAGTGTCAAGAGTGTCAGTATGGCCGAGTGGTCTAAGGCGCTGTGTTCAAGTCACAGTCTCCTTTGGAGGCGTGGGTTCGAATCCTCCTTCTGACAAGTGTCTTTTGCGAGGTGGATACATTTTTGGACTTTTTTTTTCCAAGCACCCGTATCAAAAACAATGTCAACAGTTTCTGTAAATTATCGATAAGATCTATTGTCCGTTGCTTGCACTAATTTCCTGAAGTTGGCTAAATCGCAGTAAATCGGTAAAGCGGGAAATCACAGCATCTTCAACAAATCGTGATAGAGGGGCAGAGATAAAGGTTTCGACCCTACATATCAAGAGCGCAGCTGTCAATAGTTCAGCAGGTTCACAGTGCAGAAGGTTCAGTGGCACCATGTCCCCTGCGTCCCAATCACAGCTGGTTTTTAACTTCTGTATTCAGGGCATGGGAGGGGTGTGTTGCATCGTGCACACACGGTGCCTGTTTCGCAGATAAGTTTTAATAAATACACAGAGAATAATATAGAGTCATTGGCCACGAGGAACACCTTCCCTGACCTTTTATTCTCTCCGGTTCCACGTCACCGCGCCTACCATCCAACTCCAAAACTCGGGGGAGACTAACACTCTCTACCTCCCTTGGTGTGCATCATAGGCGTACCCATGACGAACACAACATTTCTCCTTAACCAATACAAAACAAACATAGCTGCTCAAAAAAAAGATACTATACTAATCCAGTATACAAGAATAGTACACAACAAGAAATGCCACATTCAGTCAATCCACCCCGAATCCTTGCAGCCGCGTTGAGCATGGCGGTCGAGGACTCAAACTGTACCGTTCAAGTCCTTGTCTCAGAGGGACTGAGTTGATTGGTATGGAGCCAGGCACCTCCAGATCTGAATCTTGAACTGGCTCCAAATTCTGCATGTCCAACCCCCTTGTAGTAGATGATTGAGAATTAGTAGCAGTCACCACCGGCCATGTGCACTGGCTCAAACTTCTGCATGTCCACACCCCATGTAGTCGATGATTGAGAATTAGTAGCAGTCACCACCGGATTCACTGTCAGGATGATCCATCCTCTCTCCTTCATCAGCTTCAGATCCCACTGTTTCCCTGAGCAGGAAGGTCTGGAATTGAAAATACAGAGGACATTAAACAACATTGACTCAGTACATGGCACTCATTTTGGTTTATACGCTCGAAATTGAGCCCTGAGCGAGGTGTGACGAGTGTCATGATGGCCGAGTGGTCTAAGGCGCTGCGTTCAGGTCGCAGTCTCCCTTGGAGGTGTGGATTCATATCCCACTTCTGACAAGTGTATTTTGCGAGGTCGATACATTTTTTGACTTTTTTTTCCCAAGCACCGTATCAAAAACAATGTCAACAGTTTCTGTAAATTATCGATAAGATCTATTTTCCGTTGCTTGCACTAATTGCCTGAAGTTGGCTAAATCGCAGTAAATCGGTAAAGCAGGAAATCACAGCATCTTCAACAAATCGTGATAGAGGGGCCGAGATAAAGGTTTCGACCCTACATATCAAAAGCGCAGCTGTCAATAGTTCAGCAGGTTCACAGTGCAGAAGGTTCAGTGGCACCAGGGTCCCCTGCGTCCCAATCAGAGCTGGTTTTTAACTTCTGTATTCAGGGGATGGGAGGGGTGGGGGTGTTGCGTCGTGCACACACAGTGCCTGTTTTGCAGAGAAGTTTTAATAAATACACAAAGAATAATATGGAGTCTTTGGTCACGACGAACACCTTCCCCTACCTTTTATTCTCTCCGATTCCACATCACCGCACCTAACATCCAACTCCAAAACTCGGGGGAGACTAACACTCCCTACCTCCCTTGGTGTGCATCATGGGCGTGCCCATGACGAACACAACATTTCTCCTTAACCAATACAAAACAAACATAGCTGCTCAAAAAAAAGATACTATACTAATCCAGTATACAAGAATAGTACACAACAATAAATACCACATTCAGTCAATCCACCCCGAATCCTTGCAGCCGCGTTGAGCATGGCGGTCGAGGACTCAAACTGTACCGTTCAAGTCCTTGTCTCAGAGGCACTGAGTTGATTGGTATGGAGCCAGGCACCTCCTGATCTGAATCTTGAACTGGCTTCAAATTCTGCATGTCCACACCCCCTGTAGTAGATGATTGAGAATTAGTAGCAGTCACCACCGGCCATATGCACTGGCTCAAAATTCTGCAAGTCCACACCCCATGTAGTAGATGATTGAGAATTAGTAGCAGTCACCACAGGGTCCACTGTCAGGATGATCCATCCTCTCTCCTTCATCAGCTTCAGATCCCACTGTTTCCCTGAGCAGGAAGGTCTGGAATTGAAAATACAGAGGACATTAAATAACATTCACTCAGTACATGGCACTCATTTTGGTTTATAAGCTGGAAATTGAGCCATCAGTCTGGTGTCAAGAGTGTCAGGATGGCCGGGTGGTCTAAGGTGCTGCATTCAGGTCACAGTCTCCCTTGGAGACGATGATTCAATCCCCTCTTCTAACAAGTGTCTTTACGAGGTGGATACATTTTTGGACTTTTTTTCCAAGCACCCTTATCAAAAACAATGTCAACAGTTTCTGTAAATTATCGATAAGATCTATTGTCCGTTGCTTGCACTAATTGCCTGAAGTTGGCTAAATCGCAGTAAATCGGTAAAGCAGGAAATCACAGCATCTTCAACAAATCGTGATAGAGGGGCCGAGATAAAGGTTTCGACCCTACATATCAAAAGCACAGCCGTCAATAGTTCAGCAAGTTCACAGTGCAGAAGGTTCAGTGGCACCAGGGTCCCCTGCATCCCAATCACAGCTGGTTTTTAACTTCTGTATTCTGGGCATGGGAGGGGTGTGTTGCATCGGGCACACACAGTGCCTGTTTCGCAAATAAGTTTTAATAAATACACAGAGAATAATATAGAGTCATTGGCCACGAGGAACACCTTCCCTGACCTTTTATTCTCTCCAGTTCCACGTCACCGCGCCTACCATCCAACTCCAAAACTCGGGGGAGACTAACACTCCCTACCTCCCTTGGTGTGCATCATAGGCGTGCCCATGACGAACACAACATTTCTCCTTAACCAATACAAAACAAACATAGCTGCTAAAAAAAAAGATACTATACTAAACCAGTATACAAGAATAGTACACAACAAGAAATGCCACATTCAGTCAATCCACACCGAATCCTTGCAGCCGCGTTGAGCATGGCGGTCGAGGACTCAAACTGTACCGTTCAAGTCCTTGTCTCAGAGGCACTGAGTTGATTGGTATGGAGCCAGGCACCTCCTGATCTGAATCTTGAACTGGCTCCAAATTCTGCATGTCCACACCCCCTGTAGTAGATGATTGAGAATTAGTAGCAGTCACCACCGGCCATGTGCACTGGCTCAAAATTCAGCATGTCCACACCCCATGTAGTAGATGATTGAGAATTAGTAGCAGTCACCACCGGATCCACTGTCAGGATGATCCATCCTCTCTCCTTCATCAGCTTCAGATCCCACTGTTTCCCTGAGCAGGAAGGTCTGGAATTGAAAATACAGAGGACATTAAACAACATTCACTCAGTACATGGCACTCATTTTGGTTTATAAGCTGGAAATTGAGCCATCAGTGCAGTGTCAAGAGGGTCAGGATGGCCGAGTGGTCTAAGGCGCTGCGTTCAGGTCGCAGTCTCCTTTCGAGGCGTGGGTTCAAATCCCACTTCTGACAAGTGTCTTTTGCGAGGTGGATACATTTTTGGACTTTTTTTTTCCAAGCACCCGTATCAAAAACAATGTCAACAGTTTCTGTAAATTATCGATAAGATCTATTGTCCGTTGCTTGCTCTAATTTCCTGAAGTTGGCTAAATCGCAGTAAATCGGTAAAGCGGGAAATCACAGCATCTTCAACAAATCGTGATAGAGGGGCAGAGATAAAGGTTTCGACCCTACATATCAAGAGCGCAGCTGTCAATAGTTCAGCAGGTTCACAGTGCAGAAGGTTCAGTGGCACCATGGTCCCCTGCGTCCCAATCACAGCTGGTTTTTAACTTCTGTATTCAGGGCATGGGAGGGGTGTGTTGCATCGTGCACAGACGGTGCCTGTTTCGCAGATAAGTTTTAATAAATACACAGAGAATAATATAGAGTCATTGGCCACGAGGAACACCTTCCCTGACCTTTTATTCTCTCCGGTTCCACGTCACCGCGCCTACCATCCAACTCCAAAACTCGGGGAGACTAACACTCCCTACCTCCCTTGGTGTGCATCATAGGCGTGCCCATGACGAACACAACATTTCTCCTTAACCAATACAAAACAAACATAGCTGCTCAAAAAAAAGATACTATACTAATCCAGTATACAAGAATAGTACACAACAAGAAATGCCACATTCAGTCAATCCACCCCGAATCCTTGCAGCCACGTTGAGCATGGCGGTCGAGGACTCAAACTGTACCGTTCAAGTCCTTGTCTCAGAGGCACTGAGTTGATTGGTATGGAGTCAGGCACCTCCTGATCTGAATCTTGAACTGGCTCTAAATTCTGCATGTCCACACCCCTCGTAGTAGATGATTGAGAATTAGTAGCGGTCACCACCGGCCATGTGCACTGGCTCAAACTTCTGCATGTCCACACCCCATGTAGTCGATGATTGAGAATTAGTAGCAGTCACCACCGGATTCACTGTCAGGATGATCCATCCTCTCTCCTTCATCAGCTTCAGATCCCACTGTTTCCCTGAGCAGGAAGGTCTGGAATTGAAAATACAGAGGACATTAAACAACATTCACTCAGTACATGGCACTCATTTTGGTTTATACGCCCGAAATTGAGCCATGAGGGAGGTGTGACGAGTGTCAGGATGGCTTAGTGGTCTAAGGCGCTGTGTTCAGGTTGCAGCCTCCCTTGGAGTTGTGGGTTCAAATCCCACTTCTGACAAGTGTATTTTGCGAGGTGGATACATTTTTGGACTTTTTTTTCCCAAGCACCGTATCAAAAACAATGTCAACAGTTTCTGTAAATTATCGATAAGATCTATTTTCCGTTGCTTGCACTAATTGCCTGAAGTTGGCTAAATCGCAATAAATCGGTAAAGCAGGAAATCACAGCATCTTCAACAAATCGTGATAGAGGGGCCGAGATAAAGGTTTCGACCCTACATATCAAAAGCGCAGCTGTCAATAGTTCCTCAGGTTCACAGTGCAGAAGGTTCAGTGGCACCAGGGTCCCCTGCGTCCCAATCACAGCTGGTTTTTAACTTCTGTATTCAGTTGATGGGAGGGGTGGGGGTGTTGCGTCTTGCACACACAGTGCCTGTTTTGCAGATAAGTTTTAATAAATACACAAAGAATAATATGGAGTCTTTAGCCACGAGGAACACCTTCCCCTACCTTTTATTCTCTCCGATTCCACATCACCGCACCTACCATCCAACTCCAAAACTCGGGGGAGACTAACACTCCCTACCTCCCTTGGTGTGCATCATGGGCGTGCCCATGACGAACACAACATTTCTCCTTAACCAATACAAAACAAACATAGCTGCTCAAAAAAAAGATACTATACTAATCCAGTATACAAGAATAGTACACAACAATAAATACCACATTCAGTCAATCCACCCCGAATCCTTGCAGCCGCGTTGAGCATGGCGGTCGAGGACTCAAACTGTACCGTTCAAGTCCTTGTCTCAGAGGCACTGAGTTGATTGGTATGGAGCCAGGCACCTCCATATCTGAATCTTGAACTGGCTCCAAATTCTGCATGTCCACACCCCCTGTAGTAGATGATTGAGAATTAGTAGCAGTCACCACCGGCCATATGCACTGGCTCAAAATTCTGCAAGTCCACACCCCATATAGTAGATGATTGAGAATTAGTAGCAGTCACCACCGGATTCACTGTCAGGATGATCCATCCTCTCTCCTTCATCAGCTTCAGATCCCTCTGTTTCCCTGAGCAGGAAGGTCTGGAATTGAAAATACAGAGGACATTAAACAACATTCACTCAGTACATGGCACTCATTTTAGTTTATAAGCTGGAAATTGAGCCATCAGTGCAGTGTCAAGAGTATCAGGATGGCCGAGTGGTCTAAGGTGCTGAGTTCAGGTCGCAGTCTCCTTTGGAGGCATGGGTTCGAATCCCACTTCTGACACGTGTCTTTTGCGAGGTGGATACATTTTTGGACTTTTTTTTTCCAAGCACCCGTATCAAAAACAATGTCAACAGTTTCTGTAAATTATCGATAAGATCTATTGTCCGTTGCTTGCACTAATTTCCTGAAGTTGGCTAAATCGCAGTAAATCGGTAAAGCGGGAAATTACAGCATCTTCAACAAATCGTGATAGAGGGGCAGAGATAAAGGTTTCGACCCTACATATCAAGAGCGCATCTGTCAATAGTTCAGCAGGTTCACAGTGCAGAAGGTTCAGTGGCACCAGAGTCCCCTGCGTCCCAATTACAGCTGGTTTTTAACTTCTGTATTCAGGGCATGGGAGGGGTGTGTTGCATTGTGCACACACGGTGCCTGTTTTGCAGATAAGTTTTAATAAATACACAGAGAATAATATAGAGTCATTGGCCACGAGGAACACCTTCCCTGACCTTTTATTCTCTCCGGTTCCACGTCACCGCGCCTACCATCCAACTCCAAAACTCGGGGGAGACTAACACTCCCTACCTCCCTTGGTGTGCATCATAGGCGTGCCCATGACGAACACAACATTTCTCCTTAACCAATACAAAACAAACATAGCTGCTAAAAAAAAAGATACTATACTAATCCAGTATACAAGAATAGTACACAACAAGAAATGCCACATTCAGTCAATCCACCCCGAATCCTTGCAGCCGCGTTGAGCATGGCGGTCGAGGACTCAAACTGTACCGTTCAAGTCCTTGTCTAAGAGGCACTGAGTTGATTGGTATGGAGCCAGGCACCTCCTGATCTGAATCTTGAACTGGCTCCAAATTCTGCATGTCCACACCCCCTGTAGTAGATGATTGAGAATTAGTAGCAGTCACCACCGGCCATATGCACTGGCTCAAAATTCTGCAAGTCCACACCCCATGTAGTAGATGATTGAGAATTAGTAGCAGTCACCACAGGGTCCACTGTCAGGATGATCCATCCTCTCTCCTTCATCAGCTTCAGATCCCACTGTTTCCCTGAGCAGGAAGGTCTGGAATTGAAAATACAGAGGACATTAAATTACATTCACTCAGTACATGGCACTCATTTTGGTTTATAAGCTGGAAATTGAGCCATGAGTCTGGTGTCGAGAGTGTCAGGATGGCCGGGTTGTCTAAGGTGCTGTATTCAGGTCACAGTCTCCCTTGGAGACGTGGGTTCAAGCCCCTCTTCTGACAAGTGTCTTTGCGAGGTGGATACATTTTTGGACTTTTTTTTCCAAGCACCCTTATCAAAAACAATGTCAACAGTTTCTGTAAATTATCGATAAGATCTATTGTCCGTTGCTTGCACTAATTGCCTGAAGTTGGCTAAATCGCAGTAAATCGGTAAAGCAGGAAATCACAGCATCTTCAACAAATCGTGATAGAGGGGCCGAGATAAAGGTTTCGACCCTACATATCAAAAGAACAGCTGTCCATAGTTCAGCAGGTTCACAGTGCAGAAGGTTCAGTGGCACCAGGGTCCCCTGCTTCCCAATCACAGCTGGTTTTTAACTTCTGTATTCTGGGCATGGAAGGGGTGTGTTGCATTGTGCACACACAGTGCCTGTTTCGCAAATAAGTTTTAATAAATACACAGAGAATAATATAGAGTCATTGGCCACGAGGAACACCTTCCCTGACCTTTTATTCTCTCCGGTTCCACGTCACCTCGCCTACCATCCAACTCCAAAACTCGGGGGAGACTAACACTCCCTACCTCCCTTGGTGTGCATCATAGGCGTGCCCATGACGAACACAACATTTCTCCTTAACCAATACAAAACAAACATAGCTGCTAAAAAAAAAGATACTATACTAAACCAGTATACAAGAATAGTACACAACAAGAAATGCCACATTCAGTCAATCCACCCCGAATCCTTGCAGCCGCGTTGAGCATGGCGGTCGAGGACTCAAACTGTACCGTTCAAGTCCTTGTCTCAGAGGCACTGAGTTGATTGGTATGGAGCCAGGCACCTCCTGATCTGAATCTTGAACTGGCTCCAAATTCTGCATGTCCACACCCCCTGTAGTAGATGATTGAGAATTAGTAGCAGTCACCACCGGCCATGTGCACTGGCTCAAAATTCAGCATGTCCACACCCCATGTAGTAGATGATTGAGAATTAGTAGCAGTCACCACCGGATCCACTGTCAGGATGATCCATCCTCTCTCCTTCATCAGCTTCAGATCCCACTGTTTCCCTGAGCAGGAAGGTCTGGAATTGAAAATACAGAGGACATTATACAACATTCACTCAGTACATGGCACTCATTTTGGTTTATAAGCTGGAAATTGAGCCATCAGTGCAGTGTTACGAGTGTCAGGATGGCCGAGTGGTCTAAGGCGCTGCGTTCAGGTCGCAGTCTCCTTTGGAGGCGTGGGTTCGAATCCCACTTCTGACAAGTGTCTTTTGCGAGGTGGATACATTTTTGGACTTTTTTTTTCCAAGCACCCGTATCAAAAACAATGTCAACAGTTTCTGTAAATTATTGATAAGATCTATTGTCTGTTGCTTGCACTAATTTCCTGAAGTTGGCTAAATCGCAGTAAATCGGTAAAGCGGGAAATCACAGCATCTTCAACAAATCGTGATAGAGGGGCAGAGATAAAGGTTTCGACCCTACATATCAAGAGCGCAGCTGTCAATAGTTCAGCAGGTTCACAGTGCAGAAGGTTCAGTGGCACCAGGGTCCCCTGCGTCCCAATCACAGCTGGTTTTTAACTTCTGTATTCAGGGCATGGGAGGGGTGTGTTGCATCGTGCACACACGGTGCCTGTTACGCAGATAAGTTTTAATAAATACACAGAGAATAATATAGAGTCATTGGCCACGAGGAACACCTTCCCTGACCTTTTATTCTCTCCGGTTCCACGTCACCGCGCCTACCATCCAACTCCAAAACTCGGGGGAGACTAACACTCCCTACCTCCCTTGGTGTGCATCAGAGGCGTGACCATGACGAACACAACGTTTCTCCTTAACCAATACAAAACAAACATAGCTGCTCAAAAAAAAAGATACTATACTAATCCATTATACAAGAATAGTACACAACAAGGAATGCCACATTCAGTCAATCCACCCCGAATCCTCGCAGCCGCGTTGAGCATGGCGGTCGAGGACACAAACTGTACCGTTCAAGTCCTTGTCTCAGAGGCACTGAGTTGATTGGTATGGAGCCAGGCACCTCCTGATCTGAATCTTGAACTGGCTCCAAATTCTGCATGTCCACACCCCCTGTAGTAGATGATTGAGAATTAGTAGCAGTCACCACCGGCCATGTGCACTGGCTCAAAATTCAGCATGTCCACACCCCATGTAGTAGATGATTGAGAATTAGTAGCAGTCACCACCGGATCCACTGTCAGGATGATCCATCCTCTCTCCTTCATCAGCTTCAGATCCCACTGTTTCCCTGAGCAGGAAGGTCTGGAATTGAAAATACAGAGGACATTAAAAAACATTCACTCAGTACATGGCACTCATTTTGGTTTATACGCTCGAAATTGAGCAATGAGCAGGGTGTGAAGAGTGTTAGGATGGCCGAGTGGTTTAAGGCGCTGCATTCAGGTCACAGTCTCCTTTGGAGGCGTTGGTTCAAATCCCACTTCTGACAAGAGTCTTTTGCGAGGTGGATACATTTTTTGATTTTTTTTTACCAAGCACCCTTATCAAAAACAATGTCAACAGTTTCTGTAAATTATCGATAAGATCTATTGTCCGTTGCTTGCACTAATTTCCTGAAGTTGGCTAAATCGCAGTAAATTGGTAAAGCGGGAAATCACAGCATCTTCAACAAATCGTGATAGAGTCTTTGGCCACGAGGAACACCTTCCCCTACCTTTTACTAACACTCTCTACCTCCCTTGGTGTGCATCATGGACGTGCCCATGACGAACACAACATTTCTCCTTAACCAATACAAAACAGACATAGCTGCTCAAAAAAAAGATCCTATACTAATCCAGCATACAAGAATAGTACACAACAAGAAATACCACACTCAGTCAATCCACCCCGAATCCTTGCAGCCGCGTTGAGCATGGCGGTCGAGGACTCAAACTGTACCATTCAAATCCTTGTCACAGAGGCACTGAGCTGATTGGTATGTAGCCAGGCACCTCCTGATCTGAATCTTGAACTGGCTCCAAATTCTGCATGTCCACACCCCCTGTAATAGATGATTGAGAATTAGTAGCAGTCACCACCGGATCCACTGTCAGGATGATCCATCCTTTCTTCTTCATCAGCTTCAGATCCCACTGTTTCCCTGAGCAGGAAGGTCTGGAATTGAAAATACAGAGGACATTAAACAACATTCACTCAGTACATGGCACTCATTTTGGTTTATAAGCTGGAAATTGAGCCATCATTGTGGTGTCAAGAGTGCCAGGATGGCCGAGTGTTCTAAGGCGCTGCGTTCAGGTTGCAGTGTCCCTTGGAGATATGGTTTTGAATCCCACTTCTGACAAGTGTCTTTTGCGAGGTGGATACATTTTTGGACTTTTTTTTTCCAAGCACCCGTATCAAAAACAATCACCACAGTTTCTGTAAATTATCGATAAGATCTATTGTCCGTTGCTTCCACTAATTGCCTGAAGTTGCCTAAATCGCAGTAAATCGGTAAAGCGGGAAATCACAGCATCTTCAACAAATCGTGATAGAGGGGCAGAGATAAAGGTTTCAACCCTACATATCAAGAGCGCAGCTGTCAATAGTTCAGCAGGTTCACAGTGCAGAAGGTTCAGTGGCACCAGGGTCCCCTGCGTCCCAATCACAGCTGGTTTTTAACTTCTGTATTCAGGGCATGGGAGGGGTGTGTTGCATCGTGCACACACGGTGCCTGTTTCGCAGATAAGTTTTAATAAATACACAGAGAATAATATAGAGTCATTGGCCACGAGGAACACCTTCCCTGACCTTTTATTCTCTCTGGTTCCACGTCACCGCGCCTACCATCCAACTCCAAAACTCGGGGGAGACTAACAGTCCCTACCTCCCTTGGTGTGCATCAGAGGCGTGCCCATGACGAACACAACATTTCTCCTTAACCAATACAAAACAAACATAGCTGCTCAAAAAAAAAGATACTATACTAATCCATTATACAAGAATAGTACACAACAAGAAATGCCACATTCAGTCAATCCACCCCGAATCCTTGCAGCCGCGTTGAGCATGGCGGTCGAGGACACAAACTGTACCGTTCAAGTCCTTGTCTCAGAGGCACTGAGTTGATTGGTATGGAGCCAGGCACCTCCTGATCTGAATCTTGAACTGGCTCCAAATTCTGCATGTCCACACCCCCTGTAGTAGATGATTGAGAATTAGTAGCAGTCACCACCGGCCATGTGCACTGGCTCAAAATTCAGCATGTCCACACCCCATGTAGTAGATGATTGAGAATTAGTAGCAGTCACCACCGGATCCACTGTCAGGATGATCCATCCTCTCTCCTTCATCAGCTTCAGATCCCACTGTTTCCCTGAGCAGGAAGGTCTGGAATTGAAAATACAGAGGACATTAAAAAACATTCACTCAGTACATGGCACTCATTTTGGTTTATACGCTCGAAATTGTGCAATGAGCATGGTGTGAAGAGTGTTAGGATGGCCGAGTGGTTTAAGGCGCTGCATTCAGATCACAGTCTCCTTTGGAGGCGTGGGTTCAAATCCCACTTCTGACAAGTGTCTTTTGCGAGGTGGATACATTTTGGGAATTTTTTTTACCAAGCACCCTTATCAAAAACAATGTCAACAGTTTCTGTAAATTATCGATAAGATTAATTGTCCGTTGCTTGCACTAATTTCCTGAAGTTGGCTAAATCGCAGTAAATTGGTAAAGCGGGAAATCACAGCATCTTCAACAAATCGTGATAGAGTCTTTGGCCACGAGGAACACCTTCCCCTACCTTTTACTAACACTCTCTACCTCCCTTGGTGTGCATCATGGGTGTGCCCATGACGAACACAACATTTCTCCTTAACCAATACAAAACAGACATAGCTGCTCAAAAAAAAGATCCTATACTAATCCAGCATACAAGAATAGTACACAACAAGAAATACCACACTCAGTCAATCCACCCCGAATCCTTGCAGCCGCGTTGAGCATGGCGGTCGAGGACTCAAACTGTACCATTCAAATCCTTGTCTCAGAGGCACTGAGTTGATTGGTATGTAGCCAGGCACCTCCTGATCTGAATCTTGAACTGGCTCCAAATTCTGCATGTCCACACCCCCTGTAATAGATGATTGAGAATTAGTAGCAGTCACCACCGGATCCACTGTCAGGATGATCCATCCTTTCTTCTTCATCAGCTTCAGATCCCACTGTTTCCCTGAGCAGGAAGGTCTGGAATTGAAAATACAGAGGACATTAAACAACATTCACTCAGTACATGGCACTCATTTTGGTTTATAAGCTGGAAATTGAGCCATCATTGTGGTGTCAAGAGTGTCAGGATGGCCGAGTGTTCTAAGGCGCTGCGTTCAGGTTGCAGTGTCCCTTGGAGATATGGTTTTGAATCCCACTTCTGACAAGTGTCTTTTGCGAAGTGGATACATTTTTGGACTTTTTTTTTCCAAGCACCCGTATCAAAAACAATCACCACAGTTTCTGTAAATTATCGATAAGATCTATTGTCCGTTGCTTCCACTAATTGCTTGAAGTTGCCTAAATCGCAGTAAATCGGTAAAGCGGGAAATCACAGCATCTTCAACAAATCGTGATAGAGGGGCAGAGATAAAGGTTTCGACCCTACATATCAAGAGCGCAGCTGTCAATAGTTCAGCAGGTTCACAGTGCAGAAGGTTCAGTGGCACCAGGGTCCCCTGCGTCCCAATGACAGCTGGTTTTTAACTTCTTTATTCAGGGCATGGGAGGGGTGTGTTGCATCGTGCACACACGGTGCCTGTTTCGCAGATAAGTTTTAATAAATACACAGAGAATAATATAGAGTCATTGGCCACGAGGAAAACCTTCCCTGATCGTTTATTCTCTCCGGTTCCACGTCACCGCGCCTACCATCCAACTCCAAAACTCGGGGGAGACTAACACTCCCTACCTCCCTTGGTGTGCATCATAAGCGTGCCCATGACGAACACAACATTTCTCCTTAACCAATACAAAAGAAACATAGCTGCTCAAAAAAAAGATACTATATTAATCCAATATAGAAGAATAGTACACAACAAGAAATGCCACATTCAGTCAATGCACCCCGAATCCTTGCAGCCGCGTGAGCATGGCGGTCGAGGACTCAAACTGTACCGTTCAAGTCCGTGTCTCAGAGGCACTGAGTTGATTGGTATGGAGCCAGGCACCTCCTGATCTGAATCTTGAACTGGCTCCAAATTCTGCATGTCCACACCCCTTGTAGTAGATGATTGAGAATTAGTAGCAGTCACCACCGGCCATGTGCACTGGCTCAAAATTCTGCATGTCCACACCCCATGTAGTCGATGATTGAGAATTAGTAGCAGTCACCACCGGATCCACTGTCAGGATGATCCATCCTCTCTCTTTCATCAGCTCCAGATCCCACTTTTTCCCTGAGCAGAAAGGTCTGGAATTGAAAATACAGAGGACATTAAACAACATTCACTCATTACATGGCACTCATTTTGGTTTATAAGCTGGAAATTAAGCCATCAGTCTGGTGTCAAGATCGTCAGGATGGCCGGGTGGTCTAAGGTGCTGTGTTCAGGTTGCAGTCTCCCTTGGAGACGTGGCTTCAAACCCCACTTCTGACAAGTGTCTTTTGCGAGGTGGATACATTGATGGACTTTTTTTTCCAAGCACCCTTATCAAAAACAATGTCAACAGTTTCTGTAAATTATCGATAAGATCTATTGTCCGTTGCTTGCACTAATTGCTTGAAGTTGGCTAAATCGTAGTAAATCGGTAAAGCAGGAAATCACAGCATCTTCAACAAATCGTGATAGAGGGGCCGAGATAAAGGTTTCGACCCTACATATCAAAAGCGCAGCTGTCAATAGTTCAGCAGGTTAACAGTGCAGAAGGTTCAGTGGCACCAGGGTCCCCTGCGTCCCAATCACAGCTGGTTTTTAACTTCTGTATTCAGGGCATGGGAGGGGTGTGTTGCATCGTGCACACACGGTGCATGTTTTGCAGATAAGTTTTAATAAATACACAGAGAATAATATAGAGTCATTGGCCACGAGGAACACCTTCCCTGACCTTTTATTCTCTCCAGTTCCACGTCACCGCGCCTACCATCCAACTCTAAAACTCGGGGGAGACTAACACTCCCTACCTCCCTTGGTGTGCATCAGAGGCGTGCCCAAGACGAACACAACATTTCTCCTTAACCAATACAAAACAAACATAGCTGCTCAAAAAAAAAGATACTATACTAATCCATTATACAAGAATAGTACACAACAAGAAATGCCACATTCAGTCAATCCACCCCGAATCCTTGCAGCCGCATTGAGCATGGCGGTCGAGGACTCAAACTGTACCGTTCAAGTCCTTGTCTCAGAGGCACTGAGTTGATTGGTATGGAGCCAGGCACCTCCTGATCTGAATCTTGAACTGGCTCCAAATTCTGCATGTCCACACCCCCTGTAGTAGATGATTGAGAATTAGTAGCAGTCACCACCGGCCATGTGCACTGGCTCAAAATTCAGCATGTCCACACCCCATGTAGTAGATGATTGAGAATTAGTAGCAGTCACCACCGGATCCACTGTCAGGATTATCCATCCTCTCTCCTTCATCAGCTTCAGATCCCACTGTTTCCCTGAGCAGGAAGGTCTGGAATTGAAAATACAGAGGACATTAAAAAACATTCACTCAGTACATGGCACTCATTTTGGTTTATACGCTCGAAATTGAGCAATGAGCAAGGTGTGAAGAGTGTTAAGATGGCCAAGTGGTCTAAGGCGCTGCATTCAGGTCACAGTCTCCTTTGGAGGCGTGGGTTCAAATCCCACTTCTGACAAGTGTCTTTTGCGAGGTGGATACATTTTTGGATTTTTTTTTACCAAGCACCCTTATCAAAAACAATGTCAACAGTTTCTGTAAATTATCGATAAGATCTATTGTCCGTTGCTTGCACTAATTTCCTGAAGTTGGCTAAATCGCAGTAAATTGGTAAAGCGGGAAATCACAGCATCTTCAACAAATCGTGATAGAGTCTTTGGCCACGAGGAACACCTTCCCCTACCTTTTAGTAACACTCTCTACCTCCCTTGGTGTGCATCATGGGCGTGCCCATGACGAACACAACATTTCTCCTTAACCAATACAAAACAGACATAGCTGCTCAAAAAAAAGATACTATACTAATCCAGCATACAAGAATAGTACACAACAAGAAATACCACATTCAGTCAATCCACCCCGAATCCTTGCAGCCGCGTTGAGCATGGCGGTCGAGGACTCAAACTGTACCATTCAAGTCCTTGTCTCAGAGGCACTGAGTTGATTGGTATGTAGCCAGGCACCTCCTGATCTGAATCTTGAACTGGCTCCAAATTCTGCATGTCCACACCCCCTGTAATAGATGATTGAGAATTAGTAGCAGTCACCACCGGATCCACTGTCAGGATGATCCATCCTTTCTTCTTCATCAGCTTCAGATCCCACTGTTTCCCTGAGCAGGAAGGTCTGGAATTGAAAATACAGAGGACATTAAACAACATTCACTCAGTACATGGCACTCATTTTGGTTTATAAGCTGGAAATTGAGCCATCATTGTGGTGTCAAGAGTGTCAGCATGGCCGAGTGTTCTAAGGCGCTGCGTTCAGGTTGCAGTGTCCCTTGGAGATATGGTTTTGAATCCCACTTCTGACAAGTGTCTTTTGCGAGGTGGATACATTTTTGGACTTTTTTTTTCCAAGCACCCGTATCAAAAACAATCACCACAGTTTCTGTAAATTATCGATAAGATCTATTGTCCGTTGCTTCCACTAATTGCCTGAAGTTACCTAAATCGCAGTAAATCGGTAAAGCGGGAAATCACAGCATCTTCAACAAATCGTGATAGAGGGGCAGAGATAAAGGTTTCGACCCTACATATCAAGAGCGCAGCTGTCAATAGTTCAGCAGGTTCACAGTGCAGAAGGTTCAGTGGCACCAGGGTCCCCTGCGTCCCAATGACAGCTGGTTTTTAACTTCTTTATTCAGGGCATGGGAGGGGTGTGTTGCATCGTGCACACACGGTGCCTGTTTCGCAGATAAGTTTTAATAAATACACAGAGAATAATATGGAGTCTTTGGCCACGAGGAACACCTTCCCTGATCGTTTATTCTCTCCGGTTCCACGTCACCGCGCCTACCATCCAACTCCAAAACTCGGGGGAGACTAACACTCCCTACCTCCCTTGGTGTGCATCATAGGCGTGCCCATGACGAACACAACATTTCTCCTTAACCAATACAAAATAAACATAGCTGCTCAAAAAAAAGATACTATACTAATCCAATATACAAGAATAGTACACAACAAGAAATGCCACATTCAGTCAATGCACCCCGAATCCTTGCAGCTGCGTTGAGCATGGCGGTCGAGGACTCAAACTGTACCGTTCAAGTCCGTGTCTCAGAGGCACTGAGTTGATTGGTATGGAGCCAGGCACCTCCTGATCTGAATCTTGAACTGGCTCCAAATTCTGCATGTCCACACCCCTTGTAGTAGATGATTGAGAATTAGTAGCAGTCACCACCGGCCATGTGCACTGGCTCAAAATTCTGCATGTCCACACCCCATGTAGTCGATTATTGAGAATTAGTAGCAGTCACCACCGGATCCACTGTCAGGATGATCCATCCTCTCTCTTTCATCAGCTCCAGATCCCACTTTTTCCCTGAGCAGAAAGGTCTGGAATTGAAAATACAGAGGACATTAAACAACATTCACTCAGTACATGGCACTCATTTTGGTTTATAAGCTGCAAATTAAGCCATCAGTCTGGTGTCAATAGTGTCAGGATGGCCGGGTGGTCTAAGGTGCTGTGTTCAAGTTGCAGTCTCCCTTGGAGACGTGGGTTCAAACCCCACTTCTGACAAGTGCCTTTTGCAAGGTGGATACATTTATGGACTTTTTTTTCCAAGCACCCTTATCAAAAACAATGTCAACAGTTTCTGTAAATTATCGATAAGATCTATTGTCCGTTGCTTGCACTAATTGCTTGAAGTTGGCTAAATCGTAGTAAATCGGTAAAGCAGGAAATCACAGCATCTTCAACAAATCGTGATAGAGGGGCCGAGATAAAGGTTTCGACCCTACATATCAAAAGCGCAGCTGTCAATAGTTCAGCAGGTTAACAGTGCAGAAGGTTCAGTGGCACCAGGGTCCCCTGCGTCCCAATCACAGCTGGTTTTTAACTTCTGTATTCAGGGCATGGGAGGGGTGTGTTGCATCGTGCACACACAGTGCCTGTTTCGCAGATAAGTTTTAATAAATACACAGAGAATAATATAGAGTCATTGGCCACGAGGAACACCTTCCCTGACCTTTTATTCTCTCCGGTTCCACGTCACCGCGCCTACCATCCAACTCCAAAACTCGGGGGAGACTAACACTCCCTACCTCCCTTGGTGTGCATCATAGGCGTGCCCATGACGAACACAACATTTCTCCTTAACCAATACAAAACAAACATAGCTTCTCAAAAAAAAGATACTATACTAATCCAGTATACAAGAATAGTACACAACAAGAAATGCCACATTCAGTCAATCCACCCCGAATCCTTGCAGCCGCGTTGAGCATGGCGGTCGAGGACTCAAACTGTACCGTTCAAGTCCTTGTCTCAGAGGCACTGAGTTGATTGGTATGGAGCCAGGCACCTCCTGATCTGAATCTTGAACTGGCTCCAAATTCTGCATGTCCACACCCCCTGTAGTAGATGATTGAGAATTAGTAGCAGTCACCACCGGCCATGTGCACTGGCTCAAAATTCAGCATGTCCACACCCCATGTAGTAGATGATTGAGAATTAGTAGCAGTCACCACCGGATCCACTGTCAGGATGATCCATCCTCTCTCCTTCATCAGCTTCAGATCCCACTGTTTCCCTGAGCAGGAAGGTCTGGAATTGAAAATACAGAGGACATTAAAAAACATTCACTCAGTACATGGCACTCATTTTGGTTTATACGCTCGAAATTGAGCAATGAGCAAGGTGTGAAGAGTGTTAAGATGGCCGAGTGGTCTAAGGCGCTGCATTCAGGTCGCAGTCTCCTTTGGAGGCGTGGGTTCAAATCCCACTTCTGACAAGTGTCTTTTGCGAGGTGGATACATTTTTGGATTTTTTTTTAACAAGCACCCTTATCAAAAACAATGTCAACAGTTTCTGTAAATTATCGATAAGATCTATTGTCCGTTGCTTGCACTAATTTCCTGAAGTTGGCTAAATCGCAGTAAATTGGTAAAGCGGGAAATCACAGCATCTTCAACAAATCGTGATAGAGTCTTTGGCCACGAGGAACACCTTCCCCTACCTTTTAGTAACACTCTCTACCTCCCTTGGTGTGCATCATGGGCGTGCCCATGACGAACACAACATTTCTCCTTAACCAATACAAAACAGACATAGCTGCTCAAAAAAAAGATACTATACTAATCCAGCATACAAGAATAGTACACAACAAGAAATACCACATTCAGTCAATCCACCCCGAATCCTTGCAGCCGCGTTGAGCATGGCGGTCGAGGACTCAAACTGTACCATTCAAGTCCTTGTCTCAGAGGCACTGAGTTGATTGGTATGCAGCCAGGCACCTCCTGATCTAAATCTTGAACTGGCTCCAAATTCTGCATGTCCACACCCCCTGTAATAGATGATTGAGAATTAGTAGCAGTCACCACCGGATCCACTGTCAGGATGATCCATCCTTTCTTCTTCATCAGCTTCAGATCCCACTGTTTCCCTGAGCAGGAAGGTCTGGAATTGAAAATACAGAGGACATTAAACAACATTCACTCAGTACATGGCACTCATTTTGGTTTATAAGCTGGAAATTGAGCCATCATTGTGGTGTCAAGAGTGTCAGCATGGCCGAGTGTTCTAAGGCGCTGCGTCCAGGTTGCAGTGTCCCTTGGAGATATGGTTTTGAATCCCACTTCTGACAAGTGTCTTTTGCGAGGTGGATACATTTTTGGACTTTTTTTTTCCAAGCACCCGTATCAAAAACAATCACCACAGTTTCTGTAAATTATCGATAAGATCTATTGTCCGTTGCTTCCGCTAATTGCCTGAAGTTACCTAAATCGCAGTAAATCGGTAAAGCGGGAAATCACAGCATCTTCAACAAATCGTGATAGAGGGGCAGAGATAAAGGTTTCGACCCTACATATCAAGAGCGCAGCTGTCAATAGTTCAGCAGGTTCACAGTGCAGAAGGTTCAGTGGCACCAGGGTCCCCTGCGTCCCAATGACAGCTGGTTTTTAACTTCTTTATTCAGGGCATGGGAGGGGTGTGTTGCATCGTGCACACACGGTGCCTGTTTCGCAGATAAGTTTTAATAAATACACAGAGAATAATATGGAGTCTTTGGCCACGAGGAACACCTTCCCTGATCGTTTATTCTCTCCGGTTCCACGTCACCGCGCCTACCATCCAACTCCAAAACTCGGGGGAGACTAACACTCCCTACCTCCCTTGGTGTGCATCATAGGCGTGCCCATGACGAACACAACATTTCTCCTTAACCAATACAAAATAAACATAGCTGCTCAAAAAAAAGAAACTATACTAATCCAATATACAAGAATAGTACACAACAAGAAATGCCACATTCAGTCAATGCACCCCGAATCCTTGCAGCTGCGTTGAGCATGGCGGTCGAGGACTCAAACTGTACCGTTCAAGTCCGTGTCTCAGAGGCACTGAGTTGATTGGTATGGAGCCAGGCACCTCCTGATCTGAATCTTGAACTGGCTCCAAATTCTGCATGTCCACACCCCTTGTAGTAGATGATTGAGAATTAGTAGCAGTCACCACCGGCCATGTGCACTGGCTCAAAATTCTGCATGTCCACACCCCATGTAGTCGATTATTGAGAATTAGTAGCAGTCACCACCGGATCCACTGTCAGGATGATCCATCCTCTCTCTTTCATCAGCTCCAGATCCCACTTTTTCCCTGAGCAGAAAGGTCTGGAATTGAAAATACAGAGGACATTAAACAACATTCACTCAGTACATGGCACTCATTTTGGTTTATAAGCTGCAAATTAAGCCATCAGTCTGGTGTCAATAGTGTCAGGATGGCCGGGTGGTCTAAGGTGCTGTGTTCAGGTGGCAGTCTCCCTTGGAGACGTGGGTTCAAACCCCACTTCTGACAAGTGCCTTTTGCAAGGTGGATACATTTATGGACTTTTTTTTCCAAGCACCCTTATCAAAAACAATGTCAACAGTTTCTGTAAATTATCGATAAGATCTATTGTCCGTTGCTTGCACTAATTGCTTGAAGTTGGCTAAATCGTAGTAAATCGGTAAAGCAGGAAATCACAGCATCTTCAACAAATCGTGATAGAGGGGCCGAGATAAAGGTTTCGACCCTACATATCAAAAGCGCAGCTGTCAATAGTTCAGCAGGTTAACAGTGCAGAAGGTTCAGTGGCACCAGGGTCCCCTGCGTCCCAATCACAGCTGGTTTTTAACTTCTGTATTCAGGGCATGGGAGGGGTGTGTTGCATCGTGCACACACAGTGCCTGTTTCGCAGATAAGTTTTAAAAAATACACAGAGAATAATATAGAGTCATTGGCCACGAGGAACACCTTCCCTGACCTTTTATTCTCTCCGGTTCCACGTCACCGCGCCTACCATCCAACTCCAAAACTCGGGGGAGACTAACACTCCCTACCTCCCTTGGTGTGCATCATAGGCGTGCCCATGACGAACACAACATTTCTCCTTAACCAATACAAAACAAACATAGCTTCTCAAAAAAAAGATACTATACTAATCCAGTATACAAGAATAGTACACAACAAGAAATGCCACATTCAGTCAATCCACCCCGAATCCTTGCAGCCGCGTTGAGCATGGCGGTCGAGGACTCAAACTGTACCGTTCAAGTCCTTGTCTCAGAGGCACTGAGTTGATTGGTATGGAGCCAGGCACCTCCTGATCTGAATCTTGAACTGGCTCCAAATTCTGCATGTCCACACCCCCTGTAGTAGATGATTGAGAATTAGTAGCAGTCACCACCGGCCATGTGCACTGGCTCAAAATTCAGCATGTCCACACCCCATGTAGTAGATGATTGAGAATTAGTAGCAGTCACCACCGGATCCACTGTCAGGATTATCCATCCTCTCTCCTTCATCAGCTTCAGATCCCACTGTTTCCCTGAGCAGGAAGGTCTGGAATTGAAAATACAGAGGACATTAAACAACATTCACTCAGTACATGGCACTCATTTTGGTTTATAAGCTGGAAATTGAGCCATCAGTGCAGTGTCAAGAGTGTCAGGATGGCCGAGTGGTCTAAGGCGCTGCGTTCAGATCGCAGTCTCCTTTGGAGGCGTGGGTTCGAATCCCAATTCTGACAAGTGTCTTTTGCGAGGTGGATACATTTTTGGACTTTTTTTTTCCAAGCACCCGTATCAAAAACAATGTCAACAGTTTCTGTAAATTATTGATAAGATCTATTGTCCGTTGCTTGCACTAATTTCCTGAAGTTGGCTAAATCGCAGTAAATCGGTAAAGCGGGAAATCACAGCATCTTCAACAAATCGTGATAGAGGGGCAGAGATAAAGGTTTCGACCCTACATATCAAGAGCGCAGCTGTCAATAGTTCAGCAGGTTCACAGTACAGAAGGTTCAGTGGCACCAGGGTCCCCTGCGTCCCAATCACAGCTGGTTTTTTACTTCTGTATTCAGGGCATGGGAGGGGTGTGTTGCATCGTGCACACACGGTGCCTGTTTCGCAGATAAGTTTTAATAAATACACAGAGAATAATATACAGTCATTGGCCACGAGGAACACCTTCCTTGACCTTTTATTCTCTCCGGTTCCACATCACCGCGCCTACCATCCAACTCCAAAACTTGGGGGAGACTAACACTCCCTACCTCCCTTGGTGTGCATCAGAGGCGTGCCCATGAAGAACACAACATTTCTCCTTAACCAATACAAAACAAACATAGCTGCTCAAAAAAAAAGATACTATACTAATCCATTATACAAGAATAGTACACAGCAAGAAATGCCACATTCAGTCAATCCACCCCGAATCCTTGCAGCCGCATTGAGCATGGCGGTCGAGGACTCAAACTGTACCGTTCAAGTCCTTGTCTCAGAGGCACTGAGTTGATTGGTATGGAGCCAGGCACCTCCTGATCTGAATCTTGACCTGGCTCCAAATTCTGCATGTCCACACCCCCTGTAGTAGATGATTGAGAATTAGTAGCAGTCACCACCGGCTATGTGCACTGGCTCAAAATTCAGCATGTCCACACCCCATGTAGTAGATGATTGAGAATTAGTAGCAGTCACCACCGGATCCACTGTCAGGATGATCCATCCTCTCTCCTTCATCAGCTTCAGATCCCACTGTTTCCCTGAGCAGGAAGGTCTGAAATTGAAAATACAGAGGACATTAAACAACATTCACTCAGTACATGGCACTCATTTTGGTTTATACGCTCGAAATTGAGCAATGAGCAAGGTGTGAAGGGTGTTAGGATGGCCGAGTGGTCTAAGGCGCTGCATTCAGGTCGCAGTCTCCTTTGGAGACGTGGGTTCAAATCTCTTTTCTGACAAGTGTCTTTTGCGAGGTGGATACATTTTTGGAATTTTTTTTACCAAGCACCCTTATCAAAAACAATGTCAACAGTTTCTGTAAATTATCGATAAGATCTATTGTCCGTTGCTTGCACTAATTTCCTGAAGTTGGCTAAATCGCAGTAAATTGGTAAAGCGGGAAATCACAGCATCTTCAACAAATCGTAATAGAGTCTTTGGCCACGAGGAACACCTTCCCCTACCTTTTACTAACACTCTCTACCTCCCTTGGTGTGCATCATGGGCGTGCCCATGACGAACACAACATTTCTCCTTAACCAATACAAAACAGACATAGTTGCTCAAAAAAAAGATACTATACTAATCCAGCATACAAGAATAGTACACAACAAGAAATACCACATTCAGTCAATCCACCCCGAATCCTTGCAGCCGCGTTGAGCATGGCGGTCGAGGACTCAAACTGTACCGTTCAAGTCCTTGTCTCAGAGGCACTGAGTTGATTGGTATGTAGCCAGGCACCTCCTGATCTGAATCTTGAACTGGCTCCAAATTCTGCATGTCCACACCCCCTGTAATAGATGATTGATAATTAGTAGCAGTCACCACCGGATCCACTGTCAGGATGATCCATCCTTTCTTCTTCATCAGCTTCAGATCCCACTGTTTCCCTGAGCAGGAAGGTCTGGAATTGAAAAGTCAGAGGACATTAAACAACATTCACTCAGTACATGGCACTCATTTTGGTTTATAAGCTGGAAATTGAGCCATCATTGTGGTGTCAGGATGGCCGAGTGTTCTAAGGTGCTGCGTTCAGGTTGCAGTGTCCCTTGGAGATATGGTTTTGAATCCCACTTCTGACAAGTGTCTTTTGCGAGGTGGATACATTTTTGGACTTTTTTTTTCCAAGCACCCGTATCAAAAACAATCACCACAGTTTCTGTAAATTATCGATAAGATCTATTGTCCGTTGCTTCCACTAATTGCCTGAAGTTGCCTAAATCGCAGTAAATCGGTAAAGCGGGAAATCACAGCATCTTCAACAAATCGTGATAGAGGGGCAGAGATAAAGGTTTCGACCCTACATATCAAGAGCGCAGCTGTCAATAGTTCAGCAGGTTCACAGTGCAGAAGGTTCAGTGGCACCAGGGTCCCCTGCGTCCCAATGACAGCTGGTTTTTAACTTCTTTATTCAGGGCATGGGAGGGGTGTGTTGCATCGTGCACACACGGTGCCTGTTTCGCAGATAAGTTTTAATAAATACACAGAGAATAATATAGAGTCATTGGCCACGAGGAACACCTTCCCATATCGTTTATTCTCTCCGGTTCCACGTCACCGCGCCTACCATCCAACTCCAAAACTCGGGGGAGACTAATACTCCCTACCTCCCTTGGTGTGCATCATAAGCGTGCCCATGACGAACACAACATTTCTCCTTAACCCCTTCTGTGCCGCGGACGTAGTGGTTACGTCCCGCGGCACAGTGCTGCTGTGCCGAGGACGTAACCACTACGTCCTCGGCACACAGCCCAGAGGGAGCGCTCTCGCTCCCTCTGTGTGCTTCCCCCCACCCCCCCAAAGTCAGGGATGGAAGGGGAAGCCCTTCCCCTTCCACCCCGACCCCCGCACCCCCCCATAATGACGTCAGCGCGCGATCACGCGCTGACTTCATTATGGGGATTTCGCCGCACAGGAAGCCATTTGCTTCCTGTGCGGCGAACGGAGAAGAGGTGAGTTCCTCTTCCCGGTGGGTGGGGGGTTTGGGCTAAAGAGGCACCGGGGGAAAGGAAAGGCTTTTCCTTTCCCCCGGTGTCTCTTTGAGCATTCCTGCTGCCCGATCGCATTGCGATCGGGCAGCAGGAATGCCCACTAGACACCAGGGATTTTTTTTTTTAATTGTTGTTACCTGTTTTTGGCATGCGGGGAGCGGCCCCTTGGGCAAGGGTCGCTCCCCTTGTGGGGGCAATTTGTTACGGCCATTTCTGCCCCCCTTGGGGGCAGATTGGCCTACTTTTTAGGCGGATCTGCCCCCAAGGGGGGCAGAAACCACTGGATCACCAGGGATTTTTATTTTCTGTGCATTTATGTTGGGGGGGGGGTGCCCCCTTAGGCAAGGGGCGCCCCCCCCAAGGGGGCAGAGAACTGTTGGCCTTTTCTGCCCCCCTTGGGGGCAGATCGGCCTATTTTTTTTAGGTCCATCTGCCCCCAAGGGGGGCAGAAGCCACTTAGGAACCAGGGATTGTGTGTGTAGTGAATGGGGGGGCGCCCCCTTGGGCAAGGGTTGCTCCCCTGTGGGGGGCATGTCCTTTAGGGCCATTTCTGCCCCCCTTGAGGGCAGATTGGCTACTTTTTAGCCAGATCTGCCCCCAAGGGGGGCAGAAAACACTAGATCACCAGAGTTTTTTATTTTTATGTGTATTTATGTGGGGGGGGTGCCCCCTTGGGCAAGGGGCGCCCCCCCCCAAGGGGGCAGAGAACTGTTGGCCTTTTCTACCCCCCTTGGGGGCAAATCGGCCTATTTTTTTTAGGTCCATCTGCTTTGGGGGCAGAAGCCACTTAGGCACCAGGGATTGTGTGTGTAGTGGATGGGGGGGCGCCCCCTTGGGCAAGGGTCGCTCCCCTTTGGGGGGCATGTCTTTTAGGGCCATTTCTGCCCCCCTTGAGGGCAGATCAGCCTATTATTTTTAGGCTGATCTGCCCCCAAGGGGGGCAGAAACCACTAGAACGCCAGGGATGTTTTTTTATGTGTTTATTTTTGTGGGGGGGCGTCCCCTTGGGCACGGGGCACCCCCCCAAGGGGGGCATTGACCTGTTGGCCATTTCTGTCCCCCCTGGGGGCAGATGGGCCTATTTTTCTAGACCCACCTGCCCCCAAGGGGGGCAGAAGCCACGTAGACACCAGGGATAGTGTGTGTGTGTGTGTGTGTTAGTGGATGGGGGGGGGGCTTGGGCAAGGGTCGCCCCCCACTTTGGGGGCACATGTACCCAGGCCATTTCTGCACCCCTTGGAGACAGATCAGCCTATTATTTTTAGGCTGATCTGCCCCCAAGGGGGGCAGAAACCACTAGAACGCCAGGGATGTTTTTTTATGTGTTTATTTTTGTGGGGGGGCGTCCCCTTGGGCACGGGGCGCCCCCCCAAGGGGGGCATTGACCTGTTGGCCATTTCTGCCCCCCCTGGGGGCAGATGGGCCTATTTTTCTAGACCCACCTGCCCCCAAGGGGGGCAGAAGCCACGTAGACACCAGGGATAGTGTGTGTGTGTGTGTGTGTTAGTGGATGGGGGGGGGGCTTGGGCAAGGGTCGCCCCCCACTTTGGGGGCACATGTACCCAGGCCATTTCTGCACCCCTTGGAGACAGATCAGCCTATTATTTTTAGGCTGATCTGCCCCCAAGGGGGGCAGAAACCACTAGAACGCCAGGGATTTTTTTTTATGTGTTTATTTTTGTGTGGGGGCGTCCCCTTGTGCACGGGCGCCCCCCCAAGGGGGGCATTGACCTGTTGGCCATTTCTGCCCCCCTTGGGGGCAGATGGGCCTATTTTTCTAGACCCACCTGCCCCCAAGGGGGGCAGAAGCCACGTAGACACCAGGGATAGTGTGTGTGTGTGTGTGTGTGTTAGTGGATGGGGGGGGGCTTGGGCAAGGGTCGCCCCCCACTTTGGGGGCACATGTACCCAGGCCATTTCTGCACCCCTTGGAGACAGATCAGCCTATTATTTTTAGGCTGATCTGCCCCCAAGGGGGGCAGAAACCACTAGAACGCCAGGGATTTTTTTTTATGTGTTTATTTTTGTGTGGGGGCGTCCCCTTGGGCACGGGCGCCCCCCCAAGGGGGGCATTGACCTGTTGGCCATTTCTGCCCCCCCTGGGGGCAGATGGGCCTATTTTTCTAGAACCACCTGCCCCCAAGGGGGGCAGAAGCCACGTAGACACCAGGGATAGTGTGTGTGTGTGTGTTAGTGGATGGGGGGGGGCTTGGGCAAGGGTCGCCCCCCACTTTGGGGGCACATGTACCCAGGCCATTTCTGCACCCCTTGGAGACAGATCAGCCTATTATTTTTAGGCTGATCTGCCCCCAAGGGGGGCAGAAACCACTAGAACGCCAGGGATTTTTTTTTATGTGTTTATTTTTGTGTGGGGGCGTCCCCTTGGGCACGGGCGCCCCCCCAAGGGGGGCATTGACCTGTTGGCCATTTCTGCCCCCCCTGGGGGCAGATGGGCCTATTTTTCTAGAACCACCTGCCCCCAAGGGGGGCAGAAGCCACGTAGACACCAGGGATGGTGTGTGTGTGTGTGTTAGTGGATGGGGGGTGGCTTGGGCAAGGGTCGCCCCCCACTTTGGGGGCACATGTACCCAGGCCATTTCTGCACCCCTTGGAGACAGATCAGCCTATTATTTTTAGGCTGATCTGCCCCCAAGGGGGGCAGAAACCACTAGAACGCCAGGGAATTTTTTTTTATTTGTTTATTTTTGTGGGGGGGGCATCCCCTTGGTCACGGGGCGCCCCCCCAAGGGGGGCATTGACCTGTTGGCCATTTCTACACCCCCTGGGGGCAGATGGGCCTATTTTCTTAGGCCCACCTGCCCCCAAGGGGGCAGAAGCCACTTAGGCACCAGGGATAGTGTTGTGTGTGTTTTTTTTGTTTGAGGGCTGTCCCCTTTGGCAAGGGTCGCTCTCCATGGGGACACAGTACTAAAGGTATTTTTTGGCTTCCTTGGGGCAGACAGGCCTATTTTTTTAGTAGGCCCATCTGCCCCTATGGCAGAATCCACTTAGGCACCAATTTCTAAAATGTTTGATGGTGGGGTGTTTGTCAACTGAAGAAGTCTTTGCATTTGTGATAAAAAATGTTTTCCTCCTTTTTGTTCTAGTTCAAAGCTTTTGCTTTATTTGCTGTGGCTCCTTGCGGTTTTGGCGGTGGTTGACCTGCAGTTTGCACAGTTGCATGTTTTAGGTAAGTAAAAACAATTTACTCCAAAGGAGTATTGTTGCCATGCATGAATGACATGTTTGTAGGGGGTGTACTAAATTCAGGATTGTGTGTGAAATTGTCCTTAGGTTTGTGCACAATGATATTTGTTTTGTCTTATTTCTAATTTGCCTTTCTTTCTTTCTTTTTAGTGGGATATCATTGGTGATTGCTGTGTAGTTGCTGGTGAATCAAGCTTTTTCAGGCAAGTGAGCGGTATATTTTTTGAGTTTGTAACTCTTACTAACAAAGCTACACTTTGTTACTTGTCTTACACAGTGCTGGTTGTTGGTGGTGAATTTGTCCAGTTAATTTTAGCAGGAGAGATCATGGCTAGCCGCAGGATGACCGCTCAGCAGGTGGTTGGTATGCTTTTTGAGTCACAGTCTGATCATGACTATGAGACGGACTCTGCATCTGAGGCAGAGGAGGAAGTCAGAGATTCTGGCAGTGATGTTTCTGTTGGAGGGGAATCTTCTGATGATGAAGCCACACTCAGTGCAGATGAAGGTTCTGTTTTAGAGGAGGACATTGATGTGCCAATAGTGCAGCAACCTGGGGCTGAAAGGTTTCCCGTTAGAAGACCTGATGTCTGGGTTGCCCCAAACATGGAGCAGCCAGAGTTGCCTGCCTTTACTGGTCCCCCGGGGTGTAACGCCAATACAGAGAACTTTATGCCTATCAATTTCTTTGAGTTATTCATGGATGATGTGTTTTTGGAAGAGATTGTTGAGCAGACTAATTTGTATGCGGAGCAGCATTTGAGGGACAACGCTGCTAGACTTAGGCCACACTCTAGAGCTGCCCAGTGGATTCCCACAAATTTGGAGGAGCTAAAAAAGTTTTTGGGTTTGACTTTTTTGATGGGGTTGATAAGGAAGACATCACTGGCTTCTTATTGGTCTACTAGTCCCTTGATGGCAACAGCTATATTTCCAGCTACCATGAGTCGTAATCGGTATTTGCTTCTTCTTAGGATGCTGCATTTTGTTGACAATGCATTAGCCTTGCCACGAGATCACCCAGATTCTGACCGTCTTTTTAAGATTAGGCCTGTCCTTGATCATTTTGTAGATCGGTTTTCGGAGGTCTATGTTCCAGGCAAAGAGATAAGTGTGGACGAGTCTTTGGTCCTCTTCAAGGGTCGTTTGGTTTTTAGGCAGTACATTCCTAGCAAAAGGGCACGATATGGAATTAAATTGTATATGCTGTCTGAAAGTAGGACAGGATATGTGTATAGTTTCCGTGTGTACACTGGTAGGGATTCCAATATTGACCCCCCTGGTTGTCCTCCCACTTTTGGAGTTACTGAGAAAATAGTGTGGGATCTTGGTAGACGACTGTTCAACAAAGGTCACCATTTGTATGTAGATAACTTCTACACTGGTGTGCAGTTGATCAAGGAATTGTTTAGAGTGGACACAGTTGCTTGTGGCACAATCCGTTCTAACCGGAAAGGCTATCCAAGGGAGCTTGTCTGTAAAAAACTTGAGAGGGGACAGTGCTGTGCCTTGCGGAACGAGGAGCTGCTAGCTTTGAAATTTTCAGACAAGAGGGATGTCTACATGCTAAGTACCATCCATGATGAGAGTACTTCCCCTGTGACTGTTTGGGGCCAGGTTGCTGAAGTGCGCAAACCTGTGTGCATTTTAGATTATAATAAGCACATGGGAGGTGTAGATAGAGTTGACCAGAGGTTGGAACCTTATACTGCTATTCGTAAGTCTTATGTTTGGTATAAGAAGTTAGCACTTCACCTCTTCCACTTAGCAACCTTCAATGCTTTTATTGTGTTTAGGGATAGGTCTCCAGACTCAAAGATGACATTTGTGAAATTTCAGGAGTCAGTGATAGAGAGCCTTATTGTGGTGGAACAGGCCAGAGTTCCTAGAGAAGCAGTGGTGGAGGATGTGGCTAGATTGAAAGATCGCCACTTTGCTGAGCACATTCCTCCCACACCCAAAAAAGACTTTCCAGCTAAGAAATGTAGAGTGTGTTTTCGAAGAGGTATCCGGAGGGAGTCTCGAATGTACTGCCCAGATTGTCCTTCAAAGCCTGGGCTGTGTGTCGGTGCTTGTTTTAAGAATTACCACACCCAGAAGAATTTCTGGGAACAACCATGAGTGTAAACTCATGTCTGTTTTGTATTTTCATGTGTTTAGTTTCATGGTTAGCATTTCTGTCATGTTGTTAGTTAGAGCTTTTGTGTTTGTTGTTTTGTAATTCTTTCTACTTAGTTAGGGGTTCCTCTGTTTAAAAAAATAAAATAAAATATGATGCCATTGTGTGTGGAGTGGGGCTTGGCTGAGACTGTACATATTGACTTGATGTTGGCTACTGCAACACACTGCCAGCCAAACACCAGTCCACACACTCCCATCAGCTGGTGTGATTGTTGTATCAGGCATGTGGGCGTATGTAAGTGATGGGCCCTTGAGTGGCGCTGTCTGTCGATGTGAGTGTTGTAATGTGCGGGGCCCGTGGCTGGCGGTGTGAATGGCCTTGTGTGTGTCATGTATGAAAGTTGTGTGAATGGACTGTAAAGCGGTTGGTGCCTTGTCGCGGCTTTACAGCTCACGAGCTGTGAGTCATTGGTTCAGTTTTTTGCCTTTCAGTTACTAACAGTGCTTTTCATTTTTGTGAAAGCTCTTGTTAGTAAAATTTGATCCACTGAACCATCACTCACCCTCGTGCCAAATCCAACCAGTATGTGTGGTAAAAATGACCAAACCTGCTCCGCTGTAATCAGGCGTCGCAGCACACCTATGACACGCTAGGTGCCTCAGGTGGGACCCCGATGATGAAGCATGCCACCAACTTGGTTGGTGGGTGAGGGGTCTTTTTCACATAACCTAAGTGTGTTTCTTTTCAAAATTTTAGTGTTTGGCACATCACGGACGTATGTGGGCACATCAAAACGATATATTACAAAACTACCTGTGTTTGGGGGGGGAGAGGGCACCTATGTTTTTGGTCCTGTGTGCGGCCTTCATCTAGGGAAACCTACCAAACCCAGACATTTTTTAAAACTAGACAACCCAAGGAGTCTAGGGAGGAGTGGCTTGCGTGGATCCCCCAACATTTTCTTACCCAGACTCCTCTGTAAACCTCAAAATGTGCTTAAAAAAAGCATATTTTCCTGACTTTTCTTCGTACGATCACCACTCCAGCACAAAATTCCTACTCCCCAGTGTTCCCCTCAGTCTCCCAAATAAAATGACACCTCACGTATGTGGGTCCCCAAAGCAGAGTCAGTCTAAAGATGTATAAAAGAATATGTCCTTATAAACTCGCAGTACTATCCCCTGGATCTCTACAAGTTTTGGGCCTTATTCTGTTGGAGGCACCTGGCCCACCCACACAACTGAGGTATCATTTTTATCAGGAGACTTGGGGGAACGCTGGGTGGAAGGAAATTTGTGGCTCCACTCAGATTCCAGAACTTTCTGTCACCGAAATGTGTGAAAAATGCATTTTTTTAACCAAAATTTGAGGTTTGGAAAGGATTCTGGGTAACAGAACCTGGTCAGAGCCCCTCAAGTCACCCCATCTTGGATTCCCCTAGGTCTCTAGTTTTCAGAAATGCACAGGTTTGGTAGGTTTCCCTAGGTGCTGGCTGAGCTACAGGCCAAAAACTACAGGTAGGCACTGTTTTCAATGAAAAAATGTGATGTGTCCACGCTGCGCTTTGGGGCGTTTCCTGTCGCGGGCGCTAGGCCTACCCACACAAGTGAGGTATCATTTTTATCGGGAGACGTGGGGGAACGCTGGGTGGAAGGAAATTTGTGGCCCCTCTCAGATTCCAGAACTTTCTGCCACAGAAATGTGAGGAACATGTGTTTTTTTAGCCAAATTTTGAGGTTTGCAAAGGATTCTGGGTAACAGAACCTGGTCCGAGCCACACAAATCACCCCATCTTGGATTCCCCTAGGTCTCTAGTTTTCAGAAATGCACAGGTTTGGTAGGTTTCCCTAGGTGGCGGCTGAGCTACAGGCCAAAATCTACAGGTAGGCACTTTGCTAAAAACAGGTCTGTTTTCTGTGATGTGTCCACGTTGCGCTTTGGGGCGTTTCCTGTCGCGGGCGCTAGGCCTACCCACACAAGTGAGGTATCATTTTTATCGGGAGACGTGGTGGAACGCTGGGTGGAAGGAAATTTGTGGCTCCTCTCGGATTCCAGAACTTTCTGCCACAGAAATGTGTGGAACATGTGTTTTTTTAGCCAATTTTTGAGCTTTGCAAAGGATTCTGGGTAACAGAACCTGGTCCGAGCCCCGCCAGTCACCCCTCCTTGGATTCCCCTAGGTCTCTAGTTTTCAGAAATGTACAGGTTTGGTAGGTTTCCCTAGGTGCCGGCTGAGCTAGAGGCCAAAATCTACAGGTAGTCACTTCGCAAAAAACACCTCTGTTTTCTTCCAAAATTTTGGTGGTGTCCACGTTGCGCTTTGGGGCGTTTCCTGTCGCGGGCGCTAGGCCTACCCACGCAAGTGAGGTATCATTTTTATCGGGAGACTTGGGGGAACGCTGGGTGGAAGGAAATTTGTGGCTCCTCCCAGATTCCAGAACTTTCTGCCACAGAAATGTGAGGAACATGTGTTTTTTTAGCCAATTTTTGGGCTTTGCAAAGGATTCTGGGTAACAGAACCTGGTCCGAGCCCCGCCAGTCACCCCTCCTTGGATTCCCCTAGGTCTCTAGTTTTCAGAAATGCACAGGTTTGGTAGGTTTCCCTAGGTGGCGGCTGAGCTAGAGGCCAAAATCTACAGGTAGGCACTTTGCTAAAAACAGGTCTGTTTTCTGTGATGTGTCCACGTTGCGCTTTGGGGCGTTTCCTGTCGCGGGCGCTAGGCCTACCCACACAAGTGAGGTATCATTTTTATCGGGAGACGTGGGGGAACGCTGGGTGGAAGGAAATTTGTGGCTCCTCTCGGATTCCAGAACTTTCTGCCACAGAAATGTGAGGAACATGTGTTTTTTTAGCCAATTTTTGAGCTTTGCAAAGGATTCTGGGTAACAGAACCTGGTCCGAGCCCCGCCAGTCACCCCTCCTTGGATTCCCCTAGGTCTCTAGTTTTCAGAAATGTACAGGTTTGGTAGGTTTCCCTAGGTGCCGGCTGAGCTAGAGGCCAAAATCTACAGGTAGTCACTTCGCAAAAAACACCTCTGTTTTCTTCCAAAATTTTGGTGGTGTCCACGTTGCGCTTTGGGGCGTTTCCTGTCGCGGGCGCTAGGCCTACCCACGCAAGTGAGGTATCATTTTTATCGGGAGACTTGGGGGAACGCTGGGTGGAAGGAAATTTGTGGCTCCTCCCAGATTCCAGAACTTTCTGCCACAGAAATGTGAGGAACATGTGTTTTTTTAGCCAATTTTTGAGCTTTGCAAAGGATTCTGGGTAACAGAACCTGGTCCGAGCCCCGCCAGTCACCCCTCCTTGGATTCCCCTAGGTCTCTAGTTTTCAGAAATGCACAGGTTTGGTAGGTTTCCTTAGGTGGCGGCTGAGCTAGAGGCCAAAATCTACAGGTAGGCACTTTGCTAAAAACAGGTCTGTTTTCTGTGATGTGTCCACGTTGCGCTTTGGGGTGTTTCCTGTCGCGGGCGCTAGGCCTACCCACACAAGTGAGGTATCATTTTTATCGGGAGACGTGGGGGAACGCTGGGTGGAAGGAAATTTGTGGCTCCTCTCGGATTCCAGAACTTTCTGCCACAGAAATGTGAGGAACATGTGTTTTTTTAGCCAATTTTTGAGCTTTGCAAAGGATTCTGGGTAACAGAACCTGTTCCGAGCCCCGCCAGTCACCCCTCCTTGGATTCCCCTAGGTCTCTAGTTTTCAGAAATGTACAGGTTTGGTAGGTTTCCCTAGGTGCCGGCTGAGCTAGAGGCCAAAATCTACAGGTAGTCACTTCGCAAAAAACACCTCTGTTTACTTCCAAAATGTTGGTGGTGTCCACGTTGCGCTTTGGGGCGTTTCCTGTCGCGGGCGCTAGGCCTACCCACGCAAGTGAGGTATCATTTTTATCGGGAGACTTGGGGGAACGCTGGGTGGAAGGAAATTTGTGGCTCCTCCCAGATTCCAGAACTTTCTGCCACAGAAATGTGAGGAACATGTGTTTTTTTAGCCAATTTTTGAGCTTTGCAAAGGATTCTGGGTAACAGAACCTGGTCCGAGCCCCGCCAGTCACCCCTCCTTGGATTCCCCTAGGTCTCTAGTTTTCAGAAATGCACAGGTTTGGTAGGTTTCCCTAGGTGGCGGCTGAGCTAGAGGCCAAAATCTACAGGTAGACACTTTGCTAAAAACAGGTCTGTTTTCTGTGATGTGTCCACGTTGCACTTTGGGGCGTTTCCTGTCGCGGGCGCTAGGCCTACCCACACAAGTGAGGTATCATTTTTATCGGGAGACGTGGGGGAACGCTGGGTGGAAGGACATTTGTGGCTCCTCTCAGATTCCAGAACTTTCTGCCACAGAAATGTGTGGAACATGTGTTTTTTTAGCCAATTTTTGAGCTTTGCAAAGGATTCTGGGTAACAGAACCTACTCCGAGCCCCGCCAGTCACCCCTCCTTGGATTCCCCTAGGTCTCTAGTTTTCAGAAATGTACAGGTTTGGTAGGTTTCCCTAGGTGCCGGCTGAGCTAGAGGCCAAAATCTACAGGTAGTCACTTCGCAAAAAACACCTCTGTTTTCTTCCAAAATTTTGGTGGTGTCCACGTTGCGCTTTGGGGCGTTTCCTGTCGCGGGCGCTAGGCCTACCCACGCAAGTGAGGTATCATTTTTATCGGGAGACTTGGGGGAACGCTGGGTGGAAGGAAATTTGTGGCTCCTCCCAGATTCCAGAACTTTCTGCCACAGAAATGTGAGGAACATGTGTTTTTTTAGCCAATTTTTGAGCTTTGCAAAGGATTCTGGGTAACAGAACCTGGTCTGAGCCCCGCCAGTCACCCCTCCTTGGATTCCCCTAGGTCTCTAGTTTTCAGAAATGTACAGGTTTGGTAGGTTTCCCTAGGTGCTGGCTGAGCTAGAGGCCAAAATCTACAGGTAGTCACTTCGCAAAAAACACCTCTGTTTTCTTCCAAAATGTTGGTGGTGTCCACGTTGCGCTTTGGGGCGTTTCCTGTCGCGGGCGCTAGGCCTACCCACGCAAGTGAGGTATCATTTTTATCGGGAGACTTGGGGGAACGCTGGGTGGAAGGAAATTTGTGGCTCCTCCCAGATTCCAGAACTTTCTGCCACAGAAATGTGAGGAACATGTGTTTTTTTAGCCAATTTTTGGGCTTTGCAAAGGATTCTGGGTAACAGAACCTGGTCCGAGCCCCGCCAGTCACCCCTCCTTGGATTCCCCTAGGTCTCTAGTTTTCAGAAATGCACAGGTTTGGTAGGTTTCCCTAGGTGGCGGCTGAGCTAGAGGCCAAAATCTACAGGTAGGCACTTTGCTAAAAACAGGTCTGTTTTCTGTGATGTGTCCACGTTGCGCTTTGGGGCGTTTCCTGTCGCGGGCGCTAGGCCTACCCACACAAGTGAGGTATCATTTTTATCGGGAGACGTGGGGGAACGCTGGGTGGAAGGAAATTTGTGGCTCCTCTCGGATTCCAGAACTTTCTGCCACAGAAATGTGAGGAACATGTGTTTTTTTAGCCAATTTTTGAGCTTTGCAAAGGATTCTGGGAAACAGAACCTGGTCCGAGCCCCGCCAGTCACCCCTCCTTGGATTCCCCTAGGTCTCTAGTTTTCAGAAATGTACAGGTTTGGTAGGTTTCCTTTGGTGCCGGCTGAGCTAGAGGCCAAAATCTACAGGTAGTGACTTCGCAAAAAACACCTCTGTTTTCTTCCAAAATTTTGGTGGTGTCCACGTTGCGCTTTGGGGCGTTTCCTGTCGCGGGCGCTAGGCCTACCCACGCAAGTGAGGTATCATTTTTATCGGGAGACTTGGGGGAACGCTGGGTGGAAGGAAATTTGTGGCTCCTCCCAGATTCCAGAACTTTCTGCCACAGAAATGTGAGGAACATGTGTTTTTTTAGCCAATTTTTGAGCTTTGCAAAGGATTCTGGGTAACAGAACCTGGTCCGAGCCCCGCCAGTCACCCCTCTTTGGATTCCCCTAGGTCTCTAGTTTTCAGAAATGCACAGGTTTGGTAGGTTTCCCTAGGTGGCGGCTGAGCTAGAGGCCAAAATCTACAGGTAGGCACTTTGCTAAAAACAGGTCTGTTTTCTGTGATGTGTCCACGTTGCGCTTTGGGGCGTTTCCTGTCGCGGGCGCTAGGCCTACCCACACAAGTGAGGTATCATTTTTATCGGGAGACGTGGGGGAACGCTGGGTGGAAGGAAATTTGTGGCTCCTCTCGGATTCCAGAACTTTCTGCCACAGAAATGTGAGGAACATGTGTTTTTTTAGCCAATTTTTGAGCTGTGCAAAGGATTCTGGGTAACAGAACCTGGTCCGAGCCCCGCCAGTCACCCCTCCTTGGATTCCCCTAGTTCTCTAGTTTTCAGAAATGTACAGGTTTGGTAGGTTTCCCTAGGTGCCGGCTGAGCTAGAGGCCAAAATCTACAGGTAGTCACTTCGCAAAAAACACCTCTGTTTTCTTCCAAAATTTTGGTGGTGTCCACGTTGCGCTTTGGGGCGTTTCCTGTCGCGGGCGCTAGGCCTACCCACGCAAGTGAGGTATCATTTTTATCGGGAGACTTGGGGGAACGCTGGGTGGAAGGAAATTTGTGGCTCCTCCCAGATTCCAGAACTTTCTGCCACAGAAATGTGAGGAACATGTGTTTTTTTAGCCAATTTTTGAGCTTTGCAAAGGATTCTGGGTAACAGAACCTGGTCCGAGCCCTGCCAGTCACCCCTCCTTGGATTCCCCTAGGTCTCTAGTTTTCAGAAATGCACAGGTTTGGTAGGTTTCCTTAGGTGGCGGCTGAGCTAGAGGCCAAAATCTACAGTTAGGCACTTTGCTAAAAACAGGTCTGTTTTCTGTGATGTGTCCACGTTGCGCTTTGGGGTGTTTCCTGTCGCGGGCGCTAGGCCTACCCACACAAGTGAGGTATCATTTTTATCGGGAGACGTGGGGGAACGCTGGGTGGAAGGAAATTTGTGGCTCCTCTCGGATTCCAGAACTTTCTGCCACAGAAATGTGAGGAACATGTGTTTTTTTAGCCAATTTTTGAGCTTTGCAAAGGATTCTGGGTAACAGAACCTGGTCCGAGCCCCGCCAGTCACCCCTCCTTGGATTCCCCTAGGTCTCTAGTTTTCAGAAATGTACAGGTTTGGTAGGTTTCCCTAGGTGCCGGCTGAGCTAGAGGCCAAAATCTACAGGTAGTCACTTCGCAAAAAACACCTCTGTTTTCTTCCAAAATGTTGGTGGTGTCCACGTTGCGCTTTGGGGCGTTTCCTGTCGCGGGCGCTAGGCCTACCCACGCAAGTGAGGTATCATTTTTATCGGGAGACTTGGGGGAACGCTGGGTGGAAGGAAATTTGTGGCTCCTCCCAGATTCCAGAACTTTCTGCCACAGAAATGTGAGGAACATGTGTTTTTTTAGCCAATTTTTGAGCTTTGCAAAGGATTCTGGGTAACAGAACCTGGTCCGAGCCCCGCCAGTCACCCCTCCTTGGATTCCCCTAGGTCTCTAGTTTTCAGAAATGCACAGGTTTGGTAGGTTTCCCTAGGTGGCGGCTGAGCTAGAGGCCAAAATCTACAGGTAGGCACTTTGCTAAAAACAGGTCTGTTTTCTGTGATGTGTCCACGTTGCGCTTTGGGGGCGTTTCCTGTCGCGGGCGCTAGGCCTACCCACACAAGTGAGGTATCATTTTTATCGGGAGACGTGGGGGAATGCTGGGTGGAAGGACATTTGTGGCTCCTCTCAGATTCCAGCACTTTCTGCCACAGAAATGTGAGGAACATGTGTTTTTTTAGCCAATTTGTGAGCTTTGCAAAGGATTCTGGGTAACAGAACCTGGTCCGAGCCCCGCCAGTCACCCCTCCTTGGATTCCCCTAGGTCTCTAGTTTTCAGAAATGCACAGGTTTGGTAGGTTTCCCTAGGTGGCGGCTGAGCTAGAGGCCAAAATCTACAGGTAGGCACTTTGCTAAAAACAGGTCTGTTTTCTGTGATGTGTCCACGTTGCGCTTTGGGGCGTTTCCTGTCGCGGGCGCTAGGCCTACCCACACAAGTGAGGTATCATTTTTATCGGGAGACGTGGGGGAACGCTGGGTGGAAGGACATTTGTGGCTCCTCTCAGATTCCAGCACTTTCTGCCACAGAAATGTGAGGAACATGTGTTTTTTTAGCCAATTTTTGAGATTTGCAAAGGATTCTGGGTAACAGAACCTGGTCCGAGCCCCGCCAGTCACCCCTCCTTGGATTCCCCTAGGTCTCTAGTTTTCAGAAATGTACAGGTTTGGTAGGTTTCCCTAGGTGCCGGCTGAGCTAGAGGCCAAAATCTACAGGTAGTCACTTCGCAAAAAACACCTCTGTTTTCTTCCAAAATTTTGGTGGTGTCCACGTTGCGCTTTGGGGCGTTTCCTGTCGCGGGCGCTAGGCCTACCCACGCAAGTGAGGTATCATTTTTATCGGGAGACTTGGGGGAATACTGGGTGGAAGGAAATTTGTGGCTCCTCCCAGATTCCAGAACTTTCTGCCACAGAAATGTGAGGAACATGTGTTTTTTTAGCCAATTTTTGAGCTTTGCAAAGGATTCTGGGTAACAGAACCTGGTCCGAGCCCCGCCAGTCACCCCTCCTTGGATTCCCCTAGGTCTCTAGTTTTCAGAAATGCACAGGTTTGGTAGGTTTCCCTAGGTGGCGGCTGAGCTAGAGGCCAAAATCTACAGGTAGGCACTTTGCTAAAAACAGGTCTGTTTTCTGTGATGTGTCCACGTTGCGCTTTGGGGCGTTTCCTGTCGCGGGCGCTAGGCCTACCCACACAAGTGAGGTATCATTTTTATCGGGAGACGTGGGGGAACGCTGGGTGGAAGGACATTTGTGGCTCCTCTCAGATTCCAGCACTTTCTGCCACAGAAATGTGAGGAACATGTGTTTTCTTAGCCAATTTTTGAGCTTTGCAAAGGATTCTGGGTAACAGAACCTGGTCCGAGCCACACAAATCACCCCATCTTGGATTCCCCTAGGTCTCTAGTTTTCAGAAATGCACAGGTTTGGTAGGTTTCCCTAGGTGGCGGCTGAGCTAGAGGCCAAAATCTACAGGTAGTCACTTTGCTAAAAACAGGTCTGTTTTCTGTGATGTGTCCACGTTGCGCTTTGGGGCGTTTCCTGTCGCGGGCGCTAGGCCTACCCACACAAGTGAGGTATCATTTTTATCGGGAGACGTGGGGGAACGCTGGGTGGAAGGAAATTTGTGGCTCCTCTCGGATTCCAGAACTTTCTGCCACAGAAATGTGAGGAACATGTGTTTTTTTAGCCAATTTTTGAGCTTTGCAAAGGATTCTGGGTAACAGAACCTGGTCCGAGCCCCGCCAGTCACCCCTCCTTGGATTCCCCTAGGTCTCTAGTTTTCAGAAATGTACAGGTTTGGTAGGTTTCCCTAGGTGCCGGCTGAGCTAGAGGCCAAAATCTACAGGTAGGCACTTTGCTAAAAACAGGTCTGTTTTCTGTGATGTGTCCACGTTGCGCTTTGGGGCGTTTCCTGTCGCGGGCGCTAGGCCTACCCACACAAGTGAGGTATCATTTTTATCGGGAGACTTGGGGGAACATAGAATAGCAAAACAAGTGTTATTGCCCCTTGTCTTTCTCTACATTTTTCCCTTCCAAATGTAAGACAGTGTGTAAAAAAGACGTCTATTTGAGAAATGCCCTGTAATTCACATGCTAGTATGGGCACCCCGGAATTCAGAGATGTGCAAATAACCACTGCTTCTCAACACCTTATCTTGTGCCCATTTTGGAAATACAAAGGTTTTCTTGATAGCTATTTTTTACTCTTTATATTTCAGCAAATGAATTGCTGTATACCCGGCATAGAATGAAAACCCACTGCAGGGTGCAGGTCATTTATTGGCTCTGGGTACCTAGAGTTCTTGATGAACCTACAAGCCCTATATATCCCCGCAACCAGAAGAGTCCAGCAGACGTAACGGTATATTGCTTTCGAAAATCTGACATTGCAGGAAAAAGTTACAGAGTAAAACTTAGAGAAAAATTGATGTTTTTTTCACCTCAATTTCAATATTTTTCTTTTTCAGTTGCTATTTTCTGTAGGAAACCCTTGTAGGATCTACACAAATTACCCCTTGCTGAATTCAGAATTTTGTCTACTTTTCAGAAATGTTGCGGTTTATTGGATCCAGCGTTGGTTTCATGCCCATTTCTGTCACTGACTGGAAGGAGGCTGAAAGCACAAAAAATCGTAAAAATGGGGTATGTCCCAGTAAAATGCCAAAATTGGGTTGAAAAATTGGGTTTTCTGATTCAAGTCTGCCTGTTCCTGAAAGCTGGGAAGCTGGTGATTTTATCACCGCAAACCCTTTGTTGATGCCCTTTTCAGGGAAAAAACCACAAGCCTTCTTCTGCAGCCCATTTTTCAAAATTTTTTAAAAAAAATGAAATTTTCACTGTTTTTTGGCTAATTTCTTGGCCTCCTTCTGGGGAACCCACAAAGTCTGGGTACCTCTAGAATCCCTAGGATGTTGGAAAAAAAGGACGCAAATTTGGCATGGGTAGCTTATGTGAACAAAAAGTTATGAGGGCCTAAGCGCGAACTGCTCCAAATAGCCAAAAAAAGGCTCGGCACAGGAGGGGGAAAAGGCCTGGCAGCGAAGGGGTTAACCAATACAAAATAAACATAGCTGCCCAAAAAAAAGATACTATACTAATCCAATATACAAGAAAAGTACACAACAAGAAATGCCACATTCAGTCAATGCACCCCGAATCCTTGCAGCCACGTTGAGCATGGCGGTCGAGGACTCAAACTGTACCGTTCAAGTCCTTGTCTCAGAGGCACTGAGTTGATTGGTATGGAGCCAGGCACCTCCTGATCTGAATCTTGAACTGGCTCCAAATTCTGCATGTCCACACCCCTTGTAGTAGATGATTGAGAATTAGTAGCAGTCACCACCGGCCATGTGCACTGGCTCAAAATTCTGCATGTCCACACCCCATGTAGTCGATGATTGAGAATTAGTAGCAGTCACCACCGGATCCACTGTCAGGATGATCCATCCTCTCTCTTTCATCAGCTCCAGATCCCACTTTTTCCCTGAGCAGAAAGGTCTGGAATTGAAAATACAGAGGACATTAAACAACATTCACTCAGTACATGGCACTCATTTTGGTTGATAAGCTGGAAATTAAGCCATCAGTCTGGTGTCAAGAGTGTCAGGATGGCCGGGTGGTCTAAGGTGCTGTGCTCAGGTTGCAGTCTCCCTTGGAGACTTGGGTTCAAACCCCACTTCTGACAAGTGCCTTTTGCGAGGTGGATACATTTATGGACTTTTTTTTCCAAGCACCCTTATCAAAAACAATATCAACAGTTTCTGTAAATTATCGATAAGATCTATTGTCCGTTGCTTGCACTAATTGCTTGAAGTTGGCTAAATCGCAGTAAATCGGTAAAGCAGGAAATCACAGCATCTTCAACAAATCGTGATAGAGGGGCCGAGATAAAGGTTTCGACCCTACATATCAAAAGCGCAGCTGTCAATAGTTCAGCAGGTTCACAGTGCAGAAGGTTCAGTGGCACCAGGGTCCCCTGCGTCCCAATCACAGCTGGTTTTTAACTTCTGTATTCAGGGGATGGGAGGGGTGGGGGTGTTGCGTCGTGAACACACAGTGCCTGTTTTGCAGAGAAGTTTTAATAAATACACAAAGAATAATATGGAGTCTTTGGCCACGAGGAACACCTTCCCCTACCTTTTATTCTCTCCGATTCCACATCACCGCACCTACCATCCAACTCCAAAACTCGGGGGAGACTAACACTCCCTACCTCCCTTGGTGTGCATCATGGGCGTGCCCATGACGAACACAACATTTCTCCTTAACCAATACAAAACAAACATAGCTGCTCAAAAAAAAAGATACTATACTAATCCAGTATGCAAGAATAATACACAACAATAAATACCACATTCAGTCAATCCACCCCGAATCCTTGCAGCCGCGTTGAGCATGGCGGTCGAGGACTCAAACTGTACCGTTCAAGTCCTTGTCTCAGAGGCACTGAGTTGATTGGTATGGAGCCAGGCACCTCCTGATCTGAATCTTGAACTGGCTCCAAATTCTGCATGTCCACACCCCCTGTAGTAGATGATTGAGAATTAGTAGCAGTCACCACCGGCCATATGCACTGGCTCAAAATTCTGCAAGTCCACACCCCATGTAGTAGATGATTGAGAATTAGTAGCAGTCACCACAGGGTCCACTGTCAGGATGATCCATCCTCTCTGCTTCATCAGCTTCAGATCCCACTGTTTCCCTGAGCAGGAAGGTCTGGAATTGAAAATACAGAGGACATTAAATAACATTCACTCAGTACATGGCACTCATTTTGGTTTATAAGCTGGAAATTGAGCCATCAGTCTGGTGTCAAGAGTGTCAGGATAGCCGGGTGGTCTAAGGTGCTGCATTCAGGTCGCAGTCTCCCTTGGAGACGTGGGTTCAAACCCCACTTCTGACAAGTTTCATTTGCAAGGTGGATACATTTTTGGACTTTTTTTTTCCAAGCACCCTTATCAAAAACAATGTCAACAGTTTCTGTAAATTATCGATAAGATCTATTGTCCGTTGCTTGCACTAATTGCCTGAAGTTGGCTAAATCGCAGTAAATCGGTAAAGCAGGAAATCACAGCATCTTCAACAAATCATGAGAGGGGCCGAGATAAAGGTTTCGACCCTACATATCAAAAGCACAGCTGTCAATAGTTCAGCAGGTTCACAGTGCAGAAGGTTCAGTGGCACCAGGTTCCCCTGCATCCCAATCACAGCTGGTTTTTAACTTCTGTATTCAGGGCATGGGAGGGGTGTGTTCCATCGTGCACACACGGTGCCTGTTTCGCAGATAAGTTTTAATAAATACACAGAGAATAATATAGAGTCATTGGCCACGAGGAACACCTTCCCTGACCTTTTATTCTCTCGGTTCCACGTCACCGCGCCTACCATCCAACTCCAATACTCGGGGGGAGACTAACACTCCCTACCTCCCTTGGTGTGCATCATAGGCGTGCCCATGACGAACACAACATTTCTCCTTAACCTATACAAAACAAACATAGCTGCTCAAAAAAAAGATACTATACTAATCCAGTATACAAGAATGGTACACAACTAGAAATGCCACATTCAGTCAATCCACCCCGAATCCTTGCAGCTGCGTTGAGCATGGCGGTCGAGGACTCAAACTGTACCGTTCAAGTCCTTGTCTCAGAGGCACTGAGTTGATTGGTATGGAGCCAGGCACCTCCTGATCTGAATCGTGAACTGGCTCTAAATTCTGCAAGTCCACACCCCTTCTAGTAGATGATTGAGAATTAGTAGCAGTCACCACCCGCCATGCGCACTGGCTCAAACTTCTGCATGTCCACACCCCATGTAGTCGATGATTGAGAATTAGTAGCAGTCACCACCGGATTCACTGTCAGGATGATCCATCCTCTCTCCTTCATCAGCTTCAGATCCCACTGTTTCCCTGAGCAGGAAGGTCTGGAATTGAAAATACAGAGGACATTAAACAACATTTACTCAGTACATGGCACTCATTTTGGTTTATAAGCTGGAAATTGAGCCATCCGTACAGTGTCAGGATGGCCGAGTGGTCTAAGGCGCCTTGTTCAGATCGTAGTCTCCTTTGGAGGCGTGGGTTCGAATCCCACTTCTGACAAGTGTCTTTTGCGAGGTGGATACATTTTTGGACTTTTTTTTCCCAAGCACCCGTATCAAAAACAATGTCAACAGTTTCTGTAAATTATCGATAAGATCTATTGTCCGTTGCTTGCACTAATTTCCTGAAGTTGGCTAAATCGCAGTAAATTGGTAAAGCGGGAAATCACAGCATCTTCAACAAATCGTGATAGAGGGGCAGAGATAAAGGTTTCGACCCTACATATCAAGAGCGCAGCTGTCAATAGTTCAGCAGGTTCACAGTGCAGAAGGTTCAGTGGCACCAGGGTCCCCTGCATCCCAATCACAGCTGGTTTTTAACTTCTGTATTCAGGGCATGGGAGGAGTGTGTTTCATCGTGCACTCACGCTGCCTGTTTCGCAGATAAGTTTAAATAAATACACAGAGAATAATATAGAGTCATTGGCCACGAGGAACACCTTCCCTGACCTTTAATTCTCTCCGGTTCCACGTCACCGCGCCTACCATCCAACTCCAAAACTCGGGGGAGACTAACACTCCCTACCTCCCTTGGTGTGCATCATATGCGTGCCCATGACGAACACAACATTTCTCCTTAACCAATACAAAACAAACATAGCTGCTAAAAAAAAATATACTATACTAATCCAGTATACAAGAATGGTACACAACAAGAAATGCCACATTCAGTCAATCCACCCCGAATCCTTGCAGCCGCGTTGAGCATGGGGGTCGAGGACTCAAACTGTACCGTTCAAGTCCTTGTCTCAGAGGCACTGAGTTGATTGGTATGGAGCCAGGCACCTCCTGATCTGAATCTTGAACTGGCTCCAAATTCTGCATGTACACACCCCCTGTAGTAGATGATTGAGAATTAGTAGCAGTCACCACCGGCCATGTGCACTGGCTCAAAATTCAGCATGTCCACACCCCATGTAGTAGATGATTGAGAATTAGTAGCAGTGACCACCGGCCATGTGCACTGGCTCAAAAGTCAGCATGTCCACACCCCATGTAGTAGATGATTGAGAATTAGTAGCAGTCACCACCGGATCCACTGTCAGGATGATCCATCCTCTCTCCTTCATCAGCTTCAGATCCCACTGTTTCCATGAGCAGTAAGGTCTGTAATTGAAAATACAGAGGACATTAAACAACATTCACTCAGTACATGGCACTCATTTTGGTTTATATGCTGGAAATTGAGCCATCAGTGCAGGGTCAAGAGTGTTAGGATGTCCGAGTGGTCTAAGGCGCTGCGTTCAGGTTGCAGTCTCCTTTGGAGGCGTGGGTTCGAATCCCACTTCTGACAAGTGTCTTTTGCGAGGTGGATACATTTTTGAACTTTTTTTTTCCAAGCACCCGTATCAAAAACAATGTCAACAGTTTCTGTAAATTATCGATAAGATCTATTGTCCGTTGCTTGCACTAATTTCCTGAAGTTGGCTAAATCGCAGTAAATCGGTAAAGCTGGAAATCACAGCATCTTCAACAAATCGTGATAGAGGGGCAGAGATAAAGGTTTCGACCCTACATATCAAGAGCGCAGCTGTCAATAGTTCAGCAGGTTCACAGTGCAGAAGGTTCAGTGGCACCAGGGTCCCCTGCGTCCCAATCACAGCTGGTTTTTAACTTCTGTATTCAGGGCATGGGAGGGGTGTGTTGCGTCGTGCACACACAGTGCCTGTTTTGCAGATAACTTTTAATAAATACACAAAGAATAATATGGAGTCTTTGGCCACGAGGAACACCTTCCCCTACCTTTTATTCTCTCCGGTTCCACGTCACCGCGCCTACCATCCAACTCTAAAGCTCGGGGGAGACTAACACTCCCTACCTCCCTTGGTGTGCATCATAGGCGTGCCCATGACGAACACAACATTTCTCCTTAACCAATACAAAACAAACATAGCTGCTCAAAAAAAAGATACTATACTAAACCAGTATACAAGAATAGTACGCAACAAGAAATGCCACATTCAGTCAATCCACCCCGAATCCTTGCAGCCGCGTTGAGCATGGCGGTCGAGGACTCAAACTGTACCGTTCAAGTCCTTGTCTCAGAGGCACTGAGTTGATTGGTATGGAGCCAGGCACCTCCTGATCTGAATCTTGAACTGGCTCCAAATTCTGCATGTCCACACCCCCTGTGGTAAATGATTGAGAATTAGTAGCAGTCACCACCGTCCATGTGCACTGGCTCAAAATTCAGCATGTCCACACCCCATGTAGTAGATGATTGAGAATTAGTAGCAGTCACCACCGGATCCACTGTCAGGATGATCCATCCTCTCTCCTTCATCAGCTTCAGATCCCACTGTTTCCCTGAGCAGGAAGGTCTGGAATTGAAAATACAGACGACATTAAATAACATTCACTCAGTACATGGCACTCATTTTGGTTTATAAGCTGAAAATTGAGCCATCCGTCTGGTGTCAAGAGTGTCACGATGGCCAGGTGGTCTAAGGTGCGGGGTTCAGGTCGCAGTCTCCCTTGGAGACATGGGTTCAAACCCCACTCCTGACAAGTGTCTTTTGCGAGGTGGATACATTTTTGGACTTTTTTTTTCCAAGCACCCTTATCAAAAACAATGTCAACAGTTTCTGTAAATTATCAATAAGATCTATTGTCCGTTGCTTGCACTAATTGCCTGAAGTTGGCTAAATCGCAGTAAATCGGTAAAGCAGGAAATCACAGCATCTTCAACAAATCGTGATAGAGGGGCCGAGATAAAGGTTTCGACCCTACATATCAAAAGCACAGCTGTCAATAGTTCAGCAGGTTCACAGTGCAGAAGGTTCAGTGGCACCAGGTTCCCCTGCATCCCAATCACAGCTGGTTTTTAACTTCTGTATTCAGGGCATGGGAGGGGTGTGTTGCATCGTGCACACACAGTGCCTGTTTCGCAGATAAGTTTTAATAAATACACAGAGAATAATATAGAGTCATTGGCCACGAGGAACACCTTCCCTGACCTTTTATTCTCTCCGGTTCAACGTCACCGCGCCTACCATCCAACTCCAAAACTCGGGGGAGACTAACACTCCCTACCTCCCTTGGTGTGCATCATAGGCGTGCCCATGACGAACACAACATTTCTCCTTAACGAATACAAAACAAACATAGCTGCTCAAAAAAAAGATACTATACTAATCCAGTATACAAGAATGGTACACAACAAGAAATGCCACATTCAGTCAATCCACCCCGAATCCTTGCAGCCGCGTTGAGCATGGCGGTCGAGGACTCAAACTGTACCGTTCAAGTCCTTGTCTCAGAGGCACTGAGTTGATTGGTATGGAGCCAGGCACCTCCTGATCTAAATCGTGAACTGGCTCCAAATTCTGCAAGTCCACACCCCTTGTAGTAGATGATTGAGAATTAGTAGCAGTCACCACCCGCCATGCGCACTGGCTCAAACTTCTGCATGTCCACACCCCATGTAGTCGATGATTGAGAATTAGTAGCAGTCACCACCGGATTCACTGTCAGGATGATCCATCCTCTCTCCTTCATCAGCTTCAGATCCCTCTGTTTCCCTGAGCAGGAAGGTCTGGAATTGAAAATACAGAGGACATTAAACAACATTCACTCAGTACATGGCACTCATTTTGGTTTATACGCTTGAAATTGAGCCATGAGCGAGGTGTGAAGAGTGTCAGGATGGCCGAGTGGTCTAAGGTGCTGCGTTCAGGTTGCAGTCTCCCTTGGAGGCGTGGGTTAAAATCCCACTTCTGACAAGTGTATTTTGCGAGGTGTATACATTTTTGGACTTTTTTTTCCCAAGCACCGTATCAAAAACAATGTCAACAGTTTCTGTAAATTATCGATAAGATCTATTTTCCGTTGCTTGCACTAATTGCCTGAAGTTGGCTAAATCGCAGTAAATCGGTAAAGCAGGAAATCACAGCATCTTCAACAAATCGTGATAGAGGGGCCGAGATAAAGGTTTCGACCCTACATATCAAAAGCGCAGCTGTCAATAGTTCAGCAGGTTCACAGTGCAGAAGGTTCAGTGGCACCAGGGTCCCCTGCGTCACAATCACAGCTGGTTTTTAACTTCTGTATTCAGGGGATGGGAGGGGTGGGGGTGTTGCGTCGTGCACACACAGTGCCTGTTTTGCAGAGAAGTTTTAATAAATACACAAAGAATAATATGGAGTCTTTGGCCACGAGGAACACCTTCCCCTACCTTTTATTCTCTCCGATTCCACATCACCGCACCAAACATCCAACTCCAAAATTCGGGGGAGACTAACACTCCCTACCTCCCTTGGTGTGCATCATGGGCGTGCCCATGACGAACACAACATTTCTCCTTAACCAATACAAAACAAACATAGCTGCTCAAAAAAAAGATACTATACTAATCCAGTATACAAGAATAGTACACAACAATAAATACCACAGTCAGTCAATCCCCCCCGAATCCTTGCAGCCGCGTTGAGCATGGTGGTCGAGGACTCAAACTGTAACGTTCAAGTCCTTTTCTCAGAGGCACTGAGTTGATTGGTATGGAGCCAGGCACCTCCTGATCTGAATCTTGAACTGGCTCCAAAATTCTGCAAGTCCACACCCCATGTAGTACATGATTGAGAATTAGTAGCAGTCACCACAGGGTCCACTGTCAGGATGATCCATCCTCTCTCCTTCATCAGCTTCAGATCCCACTGTTTCCCTGAGCAGGAAGGTCTGGAATTGAAAATACAGAGGACATTAAATAACATTCACTCAGTTCATGGCACTCATTTTGGTTTATAAGCTGGAAATTGAGCCATCAGTCTGGTGTCAAGAGTGTCAGGATGGCCGGGTGGTCTAAGGTGCTGCATTCAGGTCGCAGTCTCCCTTGGAGACGTGGGTTCAACCCCACTTGTGACAAGTGTCTTTTGCGAGGTGGATACATTTTTGGACTTTTTTTTCCAAGCACCCTTATCAAAAACAATGTCAACAGTTTCTGTAAATTATCGATAAGATCTATTGTCCGTTGCTTGCACTAATTGCCTGAAGTTGGCTAAATCGCAGTAAATCGGTAAAGCAGGAAATCACAGCATCTTTAACAAATCGTGATAGAGGGGCAGAGATAAAGGTTTCGACCCTACATATCAAAAGCACAGCTGTCAATAGTTCAGCAGGGTCACAGTGCAGAAGGTTCAGTGGCACCAGGGTCCCCTGCGTCCCAATCACAGCTGGTTGTTAACTTCTGTATTCAGGGCATGGGAGGGGTGTGTTGCATCGTGCACACACAGTGCCTGTTTCACAGATAAGTTTTAATAAATACTCAGAGAATAATATAGAGTCATTGGCCACGAGGAACACCTTCTCTGACCTTTTATTCTCTCCGGTTCCACGTCACTGCGCCTACCATCCAACTCCAAAACTTGGGGGAGACTAACACTCCCTACCTCCCTTGGTGTGCATCATAGGCGTGCCCATGACGAACACAACATTTCTCCTTAACCAATACAAAACAAACATAGCTGCTCAAAAAAAAGATACTATACTAAACCAGTATACAAGAATAGTACACAACAAGAAATGCCACATTCAGTCAATCCACCCCGAATCCTTGCAGCCGCGTTGAGCATGGCGGTCGAGGACTCAAACTGTACCGTTCAAGTCCTTGTCTCAGAGGCACTGAGTTGATTGGTATGGAGCCAGGCACCTCCTGATCTGAATCTTGAACTGGCTCCAAATTCTGCATGTCCACACCCCCTGTAGTAGATGATTGAGAATTAGTAGCAGTCACCACCGGCCATGTGCACTGGCTCAAAATTCAGCATGTCCACACCCCATGTAGTAGATGATTGAGAATTAGTAGCAGTCACCACCGGATCCACTGTCAGGATGATCCATCCTCTCTCCTTCATCAGCTTCAGATCCCACTGTTTCCCTGAGCAGTAAGATCTGGAATTGAAAATACAGAGGACATTAAACAACATTCACTCAGTACATGGCACTCATTTTGGTCTATAAGCTGGAAATTGAGCCATCAGTGCAGTGTCAAGAGTGTCAGGATGGCCAAGTGGTCTAAGGTGCTGCGTTCAGGTCGCAGTCTCCTTTGGAGGCGTGGGTTCGAATCCCACTTCTGACAAGGGTATTTTGCGAGGTGGATACATTTTTGGACTTTTTTTTTCTCCAAGCACCCGTATCAAAAACAATGTCAACAGTTTCTGTAAATTATCGATAAGATCTATTGTCCGTTGCTTGCACTAATTTCCTGAAGTTGGCTAAATCGCAGTAAATCGGTAAAGCGGTAAATCACAGCATCTTCAACAAATCGTGATAGAGGGGCAGAGATAAAGGTTTCGACCCTACATATCAAGAGCGCAGCTGTCAATAGTTCAGCAGGTTCACAGTGCAGAAGGTTCAGTGGCACCAGGGTCCCCTGCGTCCCAATCACAGCTAGTTTTTAACTTCTGTATTCAGGGCATGGGAGGGGTGTGTTGCGTCGTGCACACACAGTGCCTGTTTTGCAGATAAGTTTTAATAAATACACAAAGAATAATATGGAGTCTTTGGCCACGAGGAACACCTTCCCCTACCTTTTATTCTCTCCGGTTCCACGTCACCGCGCCTACCATCCAACTCCAAAACTCGGGGGAGACTAACACTCCCTACCTCCCTTGGTGTGCATCATAGGCGTGCCCATGACGAACACAACATTTCTCCTTAACCAATACAAAACAAACATAGCTGCTCAAAAAAAAGATACTATATTAATCCAGTATACAAGAATAGTACATAACAAGAAATGCCACATTCAGTCAATCCACCCCGAATCCTTGCAGCCGCGTTGAGCATGGCGGTGAAGGACTCAAACTGTACCGTTCAAGTCCTTCTCTCAGAGGCACTGAGTTGATTGGTATGGAGCCAGGCAACTCCTGATCTGAATCTTGAACTGGCTCCAAATTCTGCATGTCCACACCCCTTGTAGTAGATGATTGAGAATTAGTAGCAGTCACCACCGGCCATGTGCACTGGCTCAAACTTCTGCATGTCCACACCCCATGTAGTCGATGATTGAGAATTAGTAGCAGTCACCACCGGATTCACTGTCAGGATGATCCATCCTCTCTCCTTCATTAGCTTCAGATCCCACTGTTTCCCTGAGCAGGAAGGTCTGGAATTGAAAATACAGAGGACATTAAACAACATTCACTCAGTACATGGCACTCATTTTGGTTTATGCACTCGAAATTGAGCCATGAGAGAGGTGTGAAGAGTGTCTGGATGGCCGAGTGGTCTAAAGTGCTGCGTTCAGATCACAGTCTGCGTGGGTTCAAATCCCACTTCTGACAAGTGTATTTTGCGAGGTGGATACATTTTTGGACTTTTTTTTCCCAAGCACCGTATCAAAAACAATGTCAACAGTTTCTGTAAATTATCGATAAGACCTATTTTCCGTTGCTTGCACTAATTGCCTGAAGTTGGCTAAATCGCAGTAAATCGGTAAAGCAGGAAATCACAGCATCTTCAACAAATCGTGATAGAGGGGCCGAGATAAAGGTTTCGACCCTACATATCAAAAGCGCAGCTGTCAATAGTTCAGCAGGTTCACAGTGCAGAAGATTCAGTGGCACCAGGGTCCCCTGCGTCACAATCACAGCTGGTTTTTAACTTCTGTATTCAGGGGATGGGAGGGGTGGGGGTGTTGCGTCGTGCACACACAGTGCCTGTTTTGTAGAGAAGTTTTAATAAATACACAAGGAATAATATGGAGTCTTTGGCCACGAGGAACACCTTCCCCTACCTTTTATTCTCTCCGATTCCACATCACCGCACCTACTATCCAACTCCAAAACTTGGGGGAGACTAACACTCCCTACCTCCCTTGGTGTGCATCATGGGCGTGCCCATGACAAACACAACATTTCTCCTTAACCAATACAAAACAAACATAGCTGCTCAAAAAAAAGATACTATACTAATCCAGTATACAAGAATAGTACACAACAATAAATACCACATTCAGTCAATCCAACCCGAATCCTTGCAGCCGCGTTGAGCATGGCGGTCGAGGACTCAAACTGTACCGTTCAAGTCCTTGTCTCAGAGGCACTGAGTTGATTGGTATGGAGCCAGGCACCTCCTGATCTGAATCTTGAACTGGCTCCAAATTCTGCATGTCCACACCCCTTGTAGTAGATGATTGAGAATTAGTAGCAGTCACCACCGGCCATGTGCACTGGCTCAAACTTCTGCATGTCCACACCCCATGTAGTCGATGATTGAGAATTAGTAGCAGTCACCACCGGATTCACTGTCAGGATGATCCATCCTATCTCCTTCATCAGCTTCAGATCCCACTGTTTCCCTGAGCAGGAAGGTCTGGAATTGAAAATACAGAGGACATTTAACAACATTCACTCAGTACATTGCACTCATTTTGGTTTATAAGCTGGAAATTGAGCCATCAGTGCAGTGTCAAGAGTGTCAGGATGGCTGAGTGGTCTAAGGCGCTGCGTTCAGGTCGCAGTCTCCTTTGGAGGCATGGGTTTGAATCCCACTTCTGACAAGTGTCTTTTGAGAGGTGGATACATTTTTGGACTTTTTTTTTCCAAGCTCCCGTATCAAAAACAATGTCAACAGTTTCTGTAAATTATCGATAAGATCTATTGTCCGTTGCTTGCACTAATTTCCTGAAGTTGGCTAAATCGCAGTAAATCGGTAAAGCGGGAAATCACAGCATCTTCAACAAATCGTGATAGAGGGGCAGAGATAAAGGTTTCGACCCTACATATCAAGAGCGCAGCTGTCAATAGTTCAGCAGGTTCACAGTGCAGAAGGTCCAGTGGCACCAGGGTCCCCTGCGTCCCAATCACAGCTGGTTTTTAACTTCTGTATTCAGGGCATGGGAGGGGTGTGTTGCATCGTGCACACACGGTGCCTGTTTCGCAGATAAGTTTTAATAAATACACAGAGAATAATATAGAGTCATTGGCCACGAGGAACACCTTCCCTGACCTTTTATTCTCTCCGGTTCCACGTCACCGCGCCTACCATCCAACTCCAAAACTCGGGGGAGACTAACACTCCCTACCTTCCTTGGTGTGCATCATAGGCGTGCCCATGACGAACACAAGATTTCTCCTTAACCAATACAAAACAAACATAGCTGCTCAAAAAAAAGATACTATACTAATCCAGTATACAAGAATAGTACACAACAAGAAATGCCACATTCAGTCAATCCACCCCGAATCCTTGCAGCCGCGTTGAGCATGGCGGTCGAGGACTCAAACTGTACGGTTCAAGTCCTTGTCTCAGAGGCACTGAGTTGATTGGTATGGAGCCAGGCACCTCCTGATCTGAATCTTGAACTGGCTCCAAATTCTGCATGTCCACACCCCTTGTAGTAGATGATTGAGAATTAGTAGCAGTCACCACCGGCCATGTGCACTGGCTCAAACTTCTGCATGTCCACACCCCATGTAGTCGATGATTGAGAATTAGTAGCAGTCACCACCGGATTCACTGTCAGGATGATCCATCCTCTCTCCTTCATCAGCTTCAGATCCCACTGTTTCCCTGAGCAGGAAGGTCTGGAATTGAAAATACAGAGGACATTAAACAACATTCACTCAGTACATGGCACTCATTTTGGTTTATACGCTCGAAATTGAGCCATGAGCGAGCTGTAAAGAGTGTCAGGATGGCCGAGTGGTCTAAGGCGCTGCGTTCAGGTCGCAGCCTCCCTTGGAGGTGTGGGTTCAAATCCCACTTCTGACAAGTGTATTTTGCGAGGTGGATACATTTTTTGACTTTTTTTTCCCAAGCACCGTATCAAAAACAATGTCAACAGTTTCTGTAAATTATCGATAAGATCTATTTTCCGTTGCTTGCACTAATTGCCTGAAGTTGGCTAAATCGCAGTAAATCGGTAAAGCAGGAAATCACAGCATCTTCAACAAATCGTGATAGAGGGGCAGATATAAAGGTTTCGACCCTACATATCAAAAGCGCAGCTGTCAATAGTTCAGCAGGTTCACAGTGCAGAAGGTTCAGTGGCACCAGGGTCCCCTGCGTCCCAATCACAGCTGGTTTTTAACTTCTGTATTCAGGGGATGGGAGGGGTGTGTTGCATCGTGCACACACAGTGCCTGTTTCGCAGATAAGTTTTATTAAATACACAGAGAATAATATAGAGTCATTGGCCACGAGGAACACCTTCCCTGAACATTTATTCTCTCTGGTTCCACGTCACCGCTCCTACCATCCAACTCTAAAACTCAGGGGAGACTAACACTCCCTACCTCCCTTGGTGTGCATCATAGGCGTGCCCATGACGAACACAACATTTCTCCTTAACCAATACAAAACAAACATAGCTGCTCAAAAAAAAGATACTATACTAAACCAGTATACAAGAATAGTACACAACAGGAAATGCCACATTCAGTCAATCCACCCCGAATCCTTGCAGCCGCGTTGAGCATGGCCGTCGAGGACTCAAACTGTACCGTTCAAGTCCTTGTCTCAGAGGCACTGAGTTGATTGGTATGGAGCCAGGCACCTCCTGATCTGAATCTTGAACTGGCTCCAAATTCTGCATGTCCACACCCCCTGTAGTAGATGATTGAGAATTAGTAGCAGTCGCCACCGGCCATGTGCACTGGCTCAAAATTCAGCATGTCCACACCCCATGTAGTAGATGATTGAGAATTAGTAGCAGTCACCACCGGATCCACTGTCAGGATGATCCATCCTCTCTCCTTCATCAGCTTCAGATCCCACTGTTTCCCTGAGCAGGAAGGTCTGGAATTGAAAATACAGAGGACATTAAACAACATTCACTCAGCACATGGCACTCATTTTGGTTTATAAGTTGGAAATTGAGCCATCAGTGCAGTGTCAAGAGTGTCAGGATGGCCGAGTGGTCTAAGGCGCTGCGTTCAGGTCGCAGTCTCCTTTGGAGGCGTGGGTTCGAATCCCACTTCTGACAAGGGTCTTTTGCGAGGTGGATACATTTTTTGACTTTTTTTTTCCAAGCACCCGTATCAAAAACAATGTCAACAGTTTCTGTAAATTATCGATTAGATCTATTGTCCGTTGCTTGCACTAATTTCCTGAAGTTGGCTAAATCGCAGTAAATAGGTAAAGCGGGAAATCACAGCATCTTCAACAAATCGTGATAGAGGGGCAGAGATAAAGGTTTCGACCCTACATATCAAGAGCGCAGCTGTCAATAGTTCAGCAGGTTCAAAGTGCAGAAGGTTCAGTGGCACCAGGGTCCCCTGCGTCCCAATCACAGCTGGTTTTTAACTTCTTTATTGAGGGCATGGGAGGGGTGTGTTGCATCGTGCACACACGGTGCCTGTTTCGCAGATAAGTTTTAATAAATACACAGAGAATAATACAGAGTCATTGGCCACGAGGAACACCTTCCCTGACCTTTTATTCTCTCCGGTTCCACGTCACCGCGCCTACCATCCAACTCCAAAACTCGGGGGAGACTAACACTCCCTACCTCCCTTGGTGTGCATCATAGGCGTGCCCATGACGAACACAACATTTCTCCTTAACCAATACAAAACAAACATAGCTGCTAAAAAAAAAGATACTATACTAATCCAGTATACAAGAATAGTACACAACAAGAAATGCCACATTCAGTCAATCCACCCCGAATCCTTGCAGCCGCGTTGAGCATGGCGGTCGAGGACTCAAACTGTACCGTTCAAGTCCTTGTCTCAGAGGCACTGAGTTGATTGGTATGGAGCCAGGCACCTCCTGATCTGAATCTTGAACTGGCTCCAAATTCTGCATGTCCACGCCCCTTGTAGTAGATGATTGAGAATTAGTAGCAGTCACCACCGGCCATGTGCACTGGCTCAAACTTCTGCATGTCCACACCCCATGTAGTCGATGATTGAGAATTAGTAGCAGTCACCACCGGATTCACTGTCAGGATGATCCATCCTCTCTCCTTCATCAGCTTCAGATCCCACTGTTTCCCTGAGCAGGAAGGTCTGGAATTGAAAATACAGAGGACATTAAACAACATTCACTCAGTACATGGCACTCATTTTGGTTTATACGCTCGAAATTGAGCCATGAGCGAGCTGTAAAGAGTGTCAGGATGGCCGAGTGGTCTAAGGCGCTGCGTTCAGGTCGCAGCCTCCCTTGGAGGTGTGGGTTCAAATCCCACTACTGACAAGTGTATTTTGCGAGGTGGATACATTTTTTGACTTTTTTTTCCCAAGCACCGTATCAAAAACAATGTCAACAGTTTCTGTAAATTATCGGTAAGATCTATTTTCCGTTGCTTGCACTAATTGCCTGAAGTTGGCTAAATCGCAGTAAATCGGTAAAGCAGGAAATCACAGCATCTTCAACAAATCGTGATAGAGGGGCCGAGATAAAGGTTTCGACCCTACATATCAAAAACGCAGCTGTCAATAGTTCAGCAGGTTCACAGTGCAGAAGGTTCAGTGGCACCAGGGTCCCCTGCGTCCCAATCACAGCTGGTTTTTAACTTCTGTATTCAGGGCATGGGAGGGGTGTTTTGCATCGTGCACACACAGTGCCTGTTTTGCAAATAAGTTTTAATAAATACACAGAGAATAATATAGAGTCATTGGCCACGAGGAACACCTTCCCTGACCTTTTATTCTCTCCAGTTCCACGTCACCGCGCCTACCATCCATCTCCAAAACTCGGGGGAGACTAACACTCCCTACCTCCCTTGGTGTGCATCATAGGCGTGCCCATGACGAACACAACATTTCTCCTTAACCAATACAAAACAAACATAGCTGCTAAAAAAAAAGATACTATACTAAACCAGTATACAAGAATAGTACACAACAAGAAATGCCACATTCAGTTAATCCACCCCGGATCCTTGCAGCCGCGTTGAGCATGGCCGTCGAGGACTCAAACTGCACAGTTCAAGTCCTTGTCTCAGAGGCACTGAGTTGATTGGTATGGAGCCAGGCACCTCCTGATCTGAATCTTGAACTGGCTCCAAATTCTGCATGTCCACACCCCCTGTAGTAGATGATTGAGAATTAGTAGCAGTCGCCACCGGCCATGTGCACTGGCTTAAAATTCAGCATGTCCACACCCCATGTAGTAGATGATTGAGAATTAGTAGCAGTCACCACCGGATCCACTGTCAGAATGATCCATCCTCTCTCCTTCATCAGCTTCAGATCCCACTGTTTCCCTGAGCAGGAAGGTCTGGAATTGAAAATACAGAGGACATTAAACAACATTCACTCAGTACATGGCACTCATTTTGGTTTATAAGCTGGAAATTGAGCCATCAGTGCAGTGTCAAGAGTGTCAGGATGGCCGAGTGGTCTAAGGCACTGCGTTCAGGTCGCAGTCTCCTTTGGAGGCGTGGGTTCGAATCCCACTTCTGACAAGTGTCTTTTGCGAGGTGGATACATTTTTGGACTTTTTTTTTCCAAGCACCCGTATCAAAAACAATGTCAACAGTTTCTGTAAATTATCGATAAGATCTATTGTCCGTTGCTTGCACTAATTTCCTGAAGTTGGCTAAATCGCAGTAAATCGGTAAAGCGGGAAATCACAGCATCTTCAACAAATCGTGATAGAGGGGCAGAGATAAAGGTTTCGACCCTACATATCAAGAGCGCAGATGTCAATAGTTCAGCAGGTTCACAGTGCAGAAGGTTCAGTGGCACCAGGGTCCCCTGCGTCCCAATCACAGCTGGTTTTTAACTTCTTTATTGAGGGCATGGGAGGGGTGTGTTGCATCGTGCACACACGGTGCCTGTTTCGCAGATAAGTTTTAATAAATACACAGAGAATAATACAGAGTCATTGGCCACGAGGAACACCTTCCCTGACCTTTTATTCTCTCCGGTTCCACGTCACCGCGCCTACCATCCAACTCCAAAACTCGGGGGAGACTAACACTCCCTACCTTCCTTGGTGTGCATCATAGGCGTGCCCATGACGAACACAACATTTCTCCTTAACCAATACAAAACAAACATAGCTGCTCAAAAAAAAGATACTATACTAATCCAGTATAAAAGAATAGTACACAACAAGAAATGCCACATTCAGTCAATCCACCCCGAATCCTTGCAGCCGCGTTGAGCATGGCGGTCGAGGACTCAAACTGTACCGTTCAAGTCCTTGTCTCAGAGGCACTGAGTTGATTGGTATGGAGCCAGGCACCTCCTGATCTGAATCTTGAACTGGCTCCAAATTCTGCATGTCCACACCCCTTGTAGTCGATGATTGAGAATTAGTAGCAGTCACCACCGGATTCACTGTCAGGATGATCCATCCTCTCTCCTTCATCAGCTTCAGATCCCACTGTTTCCCTGAGCAGGAAGGTCTGGAATTGAAAATACAGAGGACATTAAACAACATTCACTCAGTACATGGCACACATTTTGGTTTATACGCTCGAAATTGAGCCATGAGCGAGGTGTGAAGAGTGTCAGGATGGCCGAGTGGTCTAAGGCGCTGCGTTCAGATCGCAGCCTCCCTTGGAGGTGTGGATTCAAATCCCACTTCTGACAAGTGTATTTTGCGAGGTGGATACATTTTTGGACTTTTTTTTCCCAAGCACCGTATCAAAAACAATGTCAACAGTTTCTGTAAATTATCGATAAGATCTATTTTCCTTTGCTTGCACTAATTGCCTGAAGTTGGCTAAATCGCAGTAAATCGGTAAAGCAGGAAATCACAGCATCTTCAACAAATCGTGATAGAGGGGCAGAGATAAAGGTTTCGACCCTACATATCAAAAGCGCAGCTGTCAATAGTTCAACAGGTTCACAGTGAAGAAGGTTCAGTGGCACCAGGGTCCCCTGCGTCCCAATCACAGCTGGTTTTTAACTTCTGTATTCAGGGGATGGGAGGGGTGTGTTGCATCGTGCACACACGGTGCCTGTTTCGCAGATAAGTTTTATTAAATACACAGAGAATAATATAGAGTCATTGGCCACGAGGAACACCTTCCCTGACCATTTATTCTCTCCGGTTCCACGTCACCGCGCCTACCATCCAACTCTAAAAGTCAGGGGAGACTAACACTCCCTACCTCCCTTGGTGTGCATCATAGGCGTGCCCATGACGAACACAACATTTCTCCTTAACCAATACAAAAACAACATAGCTGCTAAAAAAAAAGATACTATACTAAACCAGTGTACAAGAATAGTACACAACAAGAAATGCCACATTCAGTCAATCCACCCCAAATCCTTGCAGCCGCGTTGAGCATGGCGGTCGAGGACTCAAACTGTACCGTTCAAGTCCTTGTCTCAGAGGCACTGAGTTGATTGGTATGGAGCCAGGCACCTCCTGATCTGAATCTTGAACTGGCTCCAAATTCTGCATGTCCACACCCCCTGTAGTAGATGATTGAGAATTAGTAGCAGTCGCCACCGGCCATGTGCACTGGCTCAAAATTCAGCATGTCCACACCCCATGTAGTAGATGATTGAGAATTAGTAGCAGTCACCACCGGATCCACTGTCAGGATGATCCATCCTCTCTCCTTCATCAGCTTCAGATCCCACTGTTTCCCTGAGCAGGAAGGTCTGGAATTGAAAATACAGAGGACATTAAACAACATTCACTCAGTACATGGCACTCATTTTGGTTTATAAGCTGGAAATTGAGCCATCAGTGCAGTGTCAAGAGTGTCAGGATGGCCGAGTGGTCTAAGGCGCTGCGTTCAGGTCGCAGTCTCCTTTGGAGACGTGGGTTCGAATCCCACTTCTGACAAGTGTCTCTTGCGAGGTGGATACATTTTTGGACTTTTTTTTTCCAAGCACCCGTATCAAAAACAATGTCAACAGTTTCTGTAAATTATCGATAAGATCTATTGTCCGTTGCTTGCACTAATTTCCTGAAGTTGGCTAAATCGCAGTAAAAAGGTAAAGCGGGAAATCACAGCATCTTCAACAAATCGTGATAGAGGGGCAGAGATAAAGGTTTCGACCCTACATATCAAGAGCGCAGCTGTCAATAGTTCAGCAGGTTCACAGTGCAGAAGGTTCAGTGGCACCAGGGTCCCCTGCGTCCCAATCACAGCTGGTTTTTAACTTCTTTATTGAGGGCATGGGAGGGGTGTGTTGCATCGTGCACACACGGTGCCTGTTTCGCAGATAAGTTTTAATAAATACACAGAGAATAATACAGAGTCATTGGCCACGAGGAACACCTTCCCTGACCTTTTATTCTCTCCGGTTCCACGTCACCGCGCCTACCATCCAACTCCGAAACTCGGGGGAGACTAACACTCCCTACCTCCCTTGGTGTGCATCATAGGCGTGCCCATGACGAACACAACATTTCTCCTTAACCAATACAAAACAAACATAGCTGCTAAAAAAAAAGATACTATACTAATCCAGTATACAAGAATAGTACACAACAAGAAATGCCACATTCAGTCAATCCACCCCGAATCCTTGCAGCCGCGTTGAGCATGGCGGTCGAGGACTCAAACTGTACCGTTCAAGTCCTTGTCTCAGAGGCACTGAGTTGATTGGTATGGAGCCAGGCACCTCCTGATCTGAATCTTGAACTGGCTCCAAATTCTGCATGTCCACACCCCCTGTAGTAGATGATTGAGAATTAGTAGCAGTCGCCACCGGCCATGTGCACTGGCTCAAAATTCAGCATGTCCACACCCCATGTAGTAGATGATTGAGAATTAGTAGCAGTCACCACCGGATCCACTGTCAGGATGATCCATCCTCTCTCCTTCATCAGCTTCAGATCCCACTGTTTCCCTGAGCAGGAAGGTCTGGAATTGAAAATACAGAGGACATTAAACAACATTCACTCAGTACATGGCACTCATTTTGGTTTATAAGCTGGAAATTGAGCCATCAGTGCAGTGTCAAGAGTGTCAGGATGGCCGAGTGGTCTAAGGCGCTGCGTTCAGGTCGCAGTCTCCTTTGGAGACGTGGGTTCGAATCCCACTTCTGACAAGTGTCTCTTGCGAGGTGGATACATTTTTGGACTTTTTTTTTCCAAGCACCCGTATCAAAAACAATGTCAACAGTTTCTGTAAATTATCGATAAGATCTATTGTCCGTTGCTTGCACTAATTTCCTGAAGTTGGCTAAATCGCAGTAAAAAGGTAAAGCGGGAAATCACAGCATCTTCAACAAATCGTGATAGAGGGGCAGAGATAAAGGTTTCGACCCTACATATCAAGAGCGCAGCTGTCAATAGTTCAGCAGGTTCACAGTGCAGAAGGTTCAGTGGCACCAGGGTCCCCTGCGTCCCAATCACAGCTGGTTTTTAACTTCTTTATTGAGGGCATGGGAGGGGTGTGTTGCATCGTGCACACACGGTGCCTGTTTCGCAGATAAGTTTTAATAAATACACAGAGAATAATACAGAGTCATTGGCCACGAGGAACACCTTCCCTGACCTTTTATTCTCTCCGGTTCCACGTCACCGCGCCTACCATCCAACTCCGAAACTCGGGGGAGACTAACACTCCCTACCTCCCTTGGTGTGCATCATAGGCGTGCCCATGACGAACACAACATTTCTCCTTAACCAATACAAAACAAACATAGCTGCTAAAAAAAAAGATACTATACTAATCCAGTATACAAGAATAGTACACAACAAGAAATGCCACATTCAGTCAATCCACCCCGAATCCTTGCAGCCGCGTTGAGCATGGCGGTCGAGGACTCAAACTGTACCGTTCAAGTCCTTGTCTCAGAGGCACTGAGTTGATTGGTATGGAGCCAGGCACCTCCTGATCTGAATCTTGAACTGGCTCCAAATTCTGCATGTCCACACCCCTTGTAGTAGATGATTGAGAATTAGTAGCAGTCACCACCGGCCATGTGCACTGGCTCAAACTTCTGCATGTCCACACCCCATGTAGTCGATGATTGCGAATTAGTAGCAGTCACCACCGGATTCACTGTCAGGATGATCCATCCTCTCTCCTTCATCAGCTTCAGATCCCACTGTTTCCCTGAGCAGGAAGGTCTGGAATTGAAAATACAGAGGACATTAAACAACATTCACTCAGTACATGGCACTCATTTTGGTTTATACGCTCAAAATTGAGCCATGAGGGAGGTGTGAAGAGTGTCAGGATGGCCGAGTGGTCTAAGGCGCTGCGTTCAGGTCGCAGCCTCCCTTGGAGGTGTGGGTTCAAATCCCACTTCTGACAAGTGTATTTTGCGAGGTGGATACATTTTTGGACTTTTTTTTCCCAAGCACCGTATCAAAAACAATGTCAACAGTTTCTGTAAATTATCGATAAGATCTATTTTCCGTTGCTTGCACTAATTGCCTGAAGTTGGCTAAATCGCAGTAAATCGGTAAAGCAGGAAATCACAGCATCTTCAACAAATCGTGATAGAGGGGCCGAGATAAAGGTTTCGACCCTACATATCAAAAGCGCAGCTGTCAATAGTTCAGCAGGTTCACAGTGCAGAAGGTTCAGTGGCACCAGGGTCCCCTGCGTCCCAATCACAGCTGGTTTTTAACTTCTGTATTCAGGGCATGGGAGGGGTGTGTTGCATCGTGCACACACAGTGCCTGTTTTGCAAATAAGTTTTAATAAATACACAGAGAATAATATAGAGTCATTGGCCACGAGGAACACCTTCCCTGACCTTTTATTCTCTCCAGTTCCACGTCACCGCGCCTACCATCCAACTCCAAAACTCGGGGGAGACTAACACTCCCTACCTCCCTTGGTGTGCATCATAGGCGTGCCCATGACGAACACAACATTTCTCCTTAACCAATACAAAACAAACATAGCTGCTCAAAAAAAAGATACTATACTAAACCAGTATACAAGAATAGTACACAACAAGAAATGCCACATTCAGTCAATCCACCCCGAATCCTTGCAGCCGCGTTGAGCATGGCGGTCGAGGTCTCAAACTGTACCGTTCAAGTCCTTGTCTCAGAGGCACTGAGTTGATTGGTATGGAGCTAGGCACCTCCTGATCTGAATCTTGAACTGGCTCCAAATTCTGCATGTCCACACCCCTTGTAGTAGATGATTGAGAATTAGTAGCAGTCACCACCGGCCATGTGCACTGGCTCAAACTTCTGCATGTCCACACCCCATGTAGTCGATGATTGAGAATTAGTAGCAGTCTCCACCGGATTCACTGTCAGGATGATCCATCCTCTCTCCTTCATCAGCTTCAGATCCCACTGTTTCCCTGAGCAGGAAGGTCTGGAATTGAAAATACAGAGGACATTAAACAACATTCACTCAGTACATGGCACTCATTTTGGTTTATACGCTCGAAATTGAGACATGAGCAAGGTGTGAAGAGTGTCAGGATGGCCGAGTGGTCTAAGGCGCTGCGTTCAGATTGCAGCCTCCCTTGGAGGTGTGGGTTCAAATCCTACTTCTGACAAGTGTATTTTGCGAGGTGGATACATTTTTGGACTTTTTTTTCCCAAGCACCGTATCAAAAACAATGTCAACAGTTTCTGTAAATTATCGATAAGATCTATTTTCCGTTGCTTGCACTAATTGCCTGAAGTTGGCTAAATCGCAGTAAATCGGTAAAGCAGGAAATCACAGCATCTTCAACAAATCGTGATAGAGGGGCCGAGATAAAGGTTTCGACCCTACATATCAAAAGCGCAGCTGTCAATAGTTCAGCAGGTTCACAGTGCAGAAAGTTCAGTGGCACCAGGGTCCCCTGCGTCCCAATCACAGCTGGTTTTTAACTTCTGTATTCAGGGGATGGGAGGGGTGAGGGTTTTGCGTCGTGCACACACAGTGCCTGTTTTGCAGAGAAGTTTTAATAAATACACAAAGAATAATATGGAGTCATTAGCCACGAGGAACACCTTCCCCTACATTTTATTCTCTCCGATTCCACATCACCGCACCTACCATCCAACTCCAAAACTCGGGGGAGACTAACACTCCCTACCTCCCTTGGTGTGCATCATGGGCGTGCCCATGACGAACACAACATTTCTCCTTAACCAATACAAAACAAACATAGCTGTTCAAAAAAAAGATACTATACTAATCCAGTATACAAGAATAGTACACAACATTAAATACCACATTCAGTCAATCCACCCCGAATCCTTGCAGCCGCGTTGAGCATGGCGGTCGAGGACTCAAATTGTACCCTTCAAGTCCTTGTCTCAGAGGCACTGAGTTGATTGGTATGGAGCCAGGCACCTCCTGATCTGAATCTTGAACTGGCTCCAAATTCTGCATGTCCACACCCCCTGTAGTAGATGATTGAGAATTAGTAGCAGTCACCACAGGCCATATGCACTGGCTCAAAATTCTGCAAGTCCACACCCCATGTAGTAGATGATTGAGAATTAGTAGCAGTCACCACAGGGTCCACTGTCAGGATGATCCATCCTCTCTCCTTCATCAGCTTCAGATCCCACTGTTTCCCTGAGCAGGAAGGTCTGGAATTGAAAATACAGAGGACATTAAATAAAATTCACTCAGTACATGGCACTCATTTTGGTTTATAAGCTGGAAATTGAGCCATCAGTCTGGTGTCAAGAGTGTCAGGATGGCCGGGTGGTCTAAGGTGCTGCATTCAGGTCACAGTCTCCCTTGGAGACGTGGGTTCAAACCCCTCTTCTGACAAGTGTCTTTTGCGAGGTAGATACATTTTTTGACTTTTTTTTTCCAAGCACCCTTATCAAAAACAATGTCAACAGTTTCTGTAAATTATCGATAAGATCTATTGTCCGTTGCTTGCACTAATTGCCTGAACTTGGCTAAATCGCAGTAAATCGGTAAAGCAGGAAATCACAGCATCTTCAACAAATCGTGATAGAGGGGCCGAGATAAAGGTTTCAACCCTACATATCAAAAGCACAGCTGTCAATAGTTCAGCAGGTTCACAGTGCAGAAGGTTCAGTGGCACCAGGGTCCCCTTGGTCCCAATCACAGCTGGTTTTTAACTTCTGTATTCAGGGCATGGGAGGGGTGTGTTGCATCGTGCACAGACAGTGCCTGTTTCGCAAATAAGTTTTAATAAATACACAGAGAATAATATAGAGTCATTGGCCACGAGGAACACCTTCCCTGACCTTTTATTCTCTCTGGTTCCACGTCACCGCGCCTACCATCCAACTCCAAAACTCGGGGGAGACTAACACTCCCTACCTCCCTTGGTGAGCATCATAGGCGTGCCCATGACGAACACAACATTTCTCCTTAACCAATACAAAACAAACATAGCTGCTCAAAAAAAAGATACTATACTAAACCAGTATACAAGAAGAGTACACAACAAGAAATGCCACATTCAGTCAATCCACCCCGAATCCTTGCAGCCGCGTTGAGCATGGCGGTCGAGGACTCAAACTGTACCGTTCAAGTCCTTGTCTCAGAGGCACTGAGTTGATTGGTATGGAGCCAGGCACCTCCTGATCTGAATCTTGAACGGGCTCCAAATTCTGCATGTCCACACCCCTTGTAGTAGATGATTGAGAATTAGTAGCAGTCACCACCGGCCATGTGCACTGGCTCAAACTTCTGCATGTCCACACCCCATGTAGTCGATGATTGAGAATTAGTAGCAGTCACCACTGGATTCACTGTCAGGATGATCCATCCTCTCTCCTTCATCAGCTTCAGATCCCACTGTTTCCCTGAGCAGGAAGGTCTGGAATTGAAAATACAGAGGACATTAAACAACATTCACTCAGTACATGGCACTCATTTTGGTTTATACGCTCGAAATTGAGCCATAAGCGAGGTGTGAAGCGTGTCAGGATGGCCGAGTGGTCTAAGGCGCTGCGTTCAGATTGCAGCCTCCCTTGGAGATGTGGATTCAAATCCCACTTCTGACAAGTGTATTTTGCAAGGTGGATACATTTTTGGACTTTTTTTCCCAAGCACTGTATCAAAAACAATGTCAACAGTTTCTGTAAATTATCGATAAGATCTATTTTCCGTTGCTTGCACTAATTGCCTGAAGTTGGCTAAATCGCAGTAAATCGGTAAAGCAGGAAATCACAGCATCTTCAACAAATCATGATAGAGGGGCCGAGATAAAGGTTTCGACCCTACATATCAAAAGCACAGCTGTCAATAGTTCAGCAGGTTCACAGTGCAGAAGGTTCAGTGGCACCAGGGTCCCCTGCGTCCCAATCACAGCTGGTTTTTAACTTCTGTATTCAGGGGATGGGAGAGGTGGGGGTGTTGCGTCGTGCACACACAGTGCCTGTTTTGCAGAGAAGTTTTAATAAATACACAAAGAATAATATGGAGTCTTTAGCCACGAGGAACACCTTCCCCTACCTTTTATTCTCTCCGATTCCACATCACCGCACCTACCATCCAACTCTAAAACTCGGGGGAGACTAACACTCCCTATCTCCCTTGGTGTGCATCATGGGCGTGCCCATGACGAACACAACATTTCTCCTTAACCAATACAAAACAAACATAGCTGCTCAAAAAAAAGATACTATACTAATCCAGTATACAAGAATAGTACACAACAATAAATACCACATTCAGTCAATCCACCCTGAATCCTTGCAGCCGCGTTGAGCATGGCGGTCGAGGACTCAAATTGTACCCTTCAAGTCCTTGTCTCAGAGGCACTGAGTTGATTGGTATGGAGCCAGGCACCTCCTGATCTGAATCTTGAACTGGCTCCAAATTCTGCATGTCCACACCCCCTGTAGTAGATGATTGAGAATTAGTAGCAGTCACCACAGGCCATATGCACTGGCTCAAAATTCTGCAAGTCCACACCCCATGTAGTAGATGATTGAGAATTAGTAGCAGTCACCACAGGGTCCACTGTCAGGATGATCCATCCTCTCTCCTTCATCAGCTTCAGATCCCACTGTTTCCCTGAGCAGGAAGGTCTGGAATTGAAAATACAGAGGACATTAAATAAAATTCACTCAGTACATGGCACTCATTTTGGTTTATAAGCTGGAAATTGAGCCATCAGTCTGGTGTCAAGAGTGTCAGGATGGCCGGGTGGTCTAAGGTGCTGCATTCAGGTCACAGTCTCCCTTGGAGACGTTGGTTCAAACCCCTCTTCTGACAAGTGTCTTTTGCGAGGTGGATACATTTTTTGACTTTTTTTTTCCAAGCACCCTTATCAAAAACAATGTCAACAGTTTCTGTAAATTATCGATAAGATCTATTGTCCGTTGTTTGCACTAATTGCCTGAAGTTGGCTAAATCGCAGTAAATCGGTAAAGCAGGAAATCACAGCATCTTCAACAAATCGTGATAGAGGGGCCGAGATAAAGGTTTCGACCCTACATATCAAAAGCACAGCTGTCAATAGTTCAGCAGGTTCACAGTGCAGAAGGTTCAGTGGCACCAGGGTCCCCTTGGTCCCAATCACAGCTGGTTTTTAACTTCTGTATTCAGGGCATGGGAGGGGTGTGTTGCATCGTGCACAGACAGTGCCTGTTTCGCAAATAAGTTTTAATAAATACACAGAGAATAATATAGAGTCATTGGCCACGAGGAACACCTTCCCTGACCTTTTATTCTCTCTGGTTCCACGTCACCGCGCCTACCATCCAACTCCAAAACTCGGGGGAGACTAACACTCCCTATCTCCCTTGGTGAGCATCATAGGCGTGCCCATGACGAACACAACATTTCTCCTTAACCAATACAAAACAAACATAGCTGCTCAAAAAAAAGATACTATACTAAACCAGTATACAAGAAGAGTACACAACAAGAAATGCCACATTCAGTCAATCCACCCCGAATCCTTGCAGCCGCGTTGAGCATGGCGGTCGAGGACTCAAACTGTACCGTTCAAGTCCTTGTCTCAGAGGCACTGAGTTGATTGGTATGGAGCCAGGCACCTCCTGATCTGAATCTTGAACTGGCTCCAAATTCTGCATGTCCACACCCCTTGTAGTAGATGATTGAGAATTAGTAGCAGTCACCACCGGCCATGTGCACTGGCTCAAACTTCTGCATGTCCACACCCCATGTAGTCGATGATTGAGAATTAGTAGCAGTCACCACTGGATTCACTGTCAGGATGATCCATCCTCTCTCCTTCATCAGCTTCAGATCCCACTGTTTCCCTGAGCAGGAAGGTCTGGAATTGAAAATACAGAGGACATTAAACAACATTCACTCAGTACATGGCACTCATTTTGGTTTATACGCTCGAAATTGAGCCATAAGCGAGGTGTGAAGCGTGTCAGGATGGCCGAGTGGTCTAAGGCGCTGCGTTCAGATTGCAGCCTCCCTTGAAGATGTGGGTTCAAATCCCACTTCTGACAAGTGTATTTTGCAAGGTGGATACATTTTTGGAATTTTTTTCCCAAGCACTGTATCAAAAACAATGTCAACAGTTTCTGTAAATTATCGATAAGATCTATTTTCCGTTGCTTGCACTAATTGCCTGAAGTTGGCTAAATCGCAGTAAATCGGTAAAGCAGGAAATCACAGCATCTTCAACAAATCATGATAGAGGGGCCGAGATAAAGGTTTCGACCCTACATATCAAAAGCACAGCTGTCAATAGTTCAGCAGGTTCACAGTGCAGAAGGTTCAGTGGCACCAGGGTCCCCTGCGTCCCAATCACAGCTGGTTTTTAACTTCTGTATTCAGGGGATGGGAGAGGTGGGGGTGTTGCGTCGTGCACACACAGTGCCTGTTTTGCAGAGAAGTTTTAATAAATACACAAAGAATAATATGGAGTCTTTAGCCACGAGGAACACCTTCCCCTACCTTTTATTCTCTCCGATTCCACATCACCGCACCTACCATCCAACTCTAAAACTCGGGGGAGACTAACACTCCCTATCTCCCTTGGTGTGCATCATGGGCGTGCCCATGACGAACACAACATTTCTCCTTAACCAATACAAAACAAACATAGCTGCTCAAAAAAAAGATTCTATACTAATCCAGTATACAAGAATAGTACACAACAATAAATACCACATTCAGTCAATCCACCCTGAATCCTTGCAGCCGCGTTGAGCATGGCGGTCGAGGACTCAAATTGTACCCTTCAAGTCCTTGTCTCAGAGGCACTGAGTTGATTGGTATGGAGCCAGGCACCTCCTGATCTGAATCTTGAACTGGCTCCAAATTCTGCATGTCCACACCCCCTGTAGTAGATGATTGAGAATTAGTAGCAGTCACCACAGGCCATATGCACTGGCTCAAAATTCTGCAAGTCCACACCCCATGTAGTAGATGATTGAGAATTAGTAGCAGTCACCACAGGGTCCACTGTCAGGATGATCCATCCTCTCTCCTTCATCAGCTTCAGATCCCACTGTTTCCCTGAGCAGGAAGGTCTGGAATTGAAAATACAGAGGACTTTAAATAAAATTCACTCAGTACATGGCACTCATTTTGGTTTATAAGCTGGAAATTGAGCCATCAGTCTGGTGTCAAGAGTGTCAGGATGGCCGGGTGGTCTAAGGTGCTGCATTCAGGTCACAGTCTCCCTTGGAGACGTTGGTTCAAACCCCTCTTCTGACAAGTGTCTTTTGCGAGGTGGATACATTTTTTGACTTTTTTTTTCCAAGCACCCTTATCAAAAACAATGTCAACAGTTTCTGTAAATTATCGATAAGATCTATTGTCCGTTGTTTGCACTAATTGCCTGAAGTTGGCTAAATCGCAGTAAATCGGTAAAGCAGGAAATCACAGCATCTTCAACAAATCGTGATAGAGGGGCCGAGATAAAGGTTTCGACCCTACATATCAAAAGCACAGCTGTCAATAGTTCAGCAGGTTCACAGTGCAGAAGGTTCAGTGGCACCAGGGTCCCCTGCGTCCCAATCACAGCTGGTTTTTAACTTCTGTATTCAGGGCATGGTAGGGGTGTGTTGCATCGTGCACACACAGTGCCTGTTTCGCAAATAAGTTTTAATAAATACACAGAGAATAATATAGAGTCATTGGCCACGAGGAACACCTTCCCTGACCTTTTATTCTCTCCGGTTCCACGTCACCGCGCCTACCATCCAACTCCAAAACTCGGGGGAGACTAACACTCCCTACCTCCCTTGGTGAGCATCATAGGCGTGCCCATGACGAACACAACATTTCTCCTTAACCAATACAAAACAAACATAGCTGCTCAAAAAAAAGATACTATACTAAACCAGTATACAAGAAGAGTACGCAACAAGAAATGCCACATTCAGTCAATCCACCCCGAATCCTTGCAGCCGCGTTGAGCATGGCGGTCGAGGACTCAAACTGTACCGTTCAAGTCCTTGTCTCAGAGGCACTGAGTTGATTGGTATGGAGCCAGGCACCTCCTGATCTGAATCTTGAACTGGCTCCAAATTCTGCATGTCCACACCCCCTGTAGTAGATGATGGAGAATTAGTAGCAGTCACGACTGGCCATATGCACTGGCTCAAAATTCTGCAAGTCCATACCCCATGTAGTAGATGATTGAGAATTAGTAGCAGTCACCACAGGGTCCACTGTCAGGATGGTCCATCCTCTCTCCTTCATCAGCTTCAGATCCCACTGTTTCCCTGAGCAGGAAGGTCTGGAATTGAAAATACAGAGTACATTAAATAACATTCACTCAGTACATGGCACTCATTTTGGTTTATAAGCTGAAAATTGAGCCATCAGTCTGGTGTCGAGAGAGTCAGGATGGCCGGGTGGTCTAAGGTGCTGCATTCAGGTCACAGTCTTCCTTGGAGACATGGGTTCAAACCCCTCTTCTGACAAGTGTCTTTGCAAGGTGGATACATTTTTGGACTTTTTTTTCCAAGCACCCTTATCAAAAACAATGGCAACAGTTTCTGTAAATTATCGATAAGATCTATTGTCCGTTGCTTGCACTAATTGCCTGAAGTTGGCTAAATCGCAGTAAATCGGTAAAGCAGGAAATCACAGCATCTTCAACAAATGGTGATAGAGGGGCCAAGATAAAGGTTTCGACCCTACATATCAAAAGCACAGCTGTCCATAGTTCAGCAGGTTCACAGTGCAGAAGGTTCAGTGGCACCAGGGTCCCCTGCGTCCCAATCACAGCTTGTTTTTAACTTCTGTATTCAGGGCATGGGAGGGGTGTGTTGCATCGTGCACACACAGTGCCTGTTTTGCAAATAAGTTTTAATAAATACACAGAGAATAATATAGAGTCATTGGCCACGAGGAACACCTTCCCTGACCTTTTATTCTCTCCAGTTCCACGTCACCGCGCCTACCATCCAACTCCAAAACTCGGGGGAGACTAACACTCCCTACCTCCCTTGGTGTGCATCATAGGCGTGCCCATGACGAACACAACATTTCTCCTTAACCAATACAAAACAAACATAGCTGCTAAAAAAAAAGATACTATACTAAACCAGTATACAAGAATAGTACACAACAAGAAATGCCACATTCAGTTAATCCACCCCGGATCCTTGCAGCCGCGTTGAGCATGGCGGTCGAGGACTCAAACTGCACAGTTCAAGTCCTTGTCTCAGAGGCACTGAGTTGATTGGTATGGAGCCAGGCACCTCCTGATCTGAATCTTGAACTGGCTCCAAATTCTGCATGTCCACACCCCCTGTAGTAGATGATTGAGAATTAGTAGCAGTCGCCACCGGCCATGTGCACTGGCTTAAAATTCAGCATGTCCACACCCCATGTAGTAGATGATTGAGAATTAGTAGCAGTCACCACCGGATCCACTGTCAGGATGATCCATCCTCTCTCCTTCATCAGCTTCAGATCCCACTGTTTCCCTGAGCAGGAAGGTCTGGAATTGAAAATACAGAGGACATTAAACAACATTCACTCAGTACATGGCACTCATTTTGGTTTATAAGCTGGAAATTGAGCCATCAGTGCAGTGTCAAGAGTGTCAGGATGGCCGAGTGGTCTAAGGCGCTGCGTTCAGGTCGCAGTCTCCGTTGGAGGCGTGGGTTCGAATCCCACTTCTGACAAGTGTCTTTTGCGAGGTGGATACATTTTTGGACTTTTTTTTTCCAAGCACCCGTATCAAAAACAATGTCAACAGTTTCTGTAAATTATCGATAAGATCTATTGTCCGTTGCTTGCACTAATTTCCTGAAGTTGGCTAAATCGCAGTAAATAGGTAAAGCGGGAAATCACAGCATCTTCAACAAATCGTGATAGAGGGGCAGAGATAAAGGTTTCGACCCTACATATCAAGAGCGCAGCTGTCAATAGTTCAGCAGGTTCACAGTGCAGAAGGTTCAGTGGCACCAGGGTCCCCTGCGTCCCAATCACAGCTGGTTTTTAACTTCTTTATTGAGGGCATGGGAGGGGTGTGTTGCATCGTGCACACACGGTGCCTGTTTCGCAGATAAGTTTTAATAAATACACAGAGAATAATACAGAGTCATTGGCCACGAGGAACACCTTCCCTGACCTTTTATTCTCTCCGGTTCCACGTCACCGCACCTACCATCCAACTCCAAAACTCGGGGGAGACTAACACTCCCTACCTTCCTTGGTGTGCATCATAGGCGTGCCCATGACGAACACAACATTTCTCCTTAACCAATACAAAACAAACATAGCTGCTCAAAAAAAAGATACTATACTAATCCAGTATAAAATAATAGTACACAACAAGAAATGCCACATTCAGTCAATCCACCCCGAATCCTTGCAGCCGCGTTGAGCATGGCGGTCGAGGACTCAAACTGTACCGTTCAAGTCCTTGTCTCAGAGGCACTGAGTTGATTGGTATGGAGCCAGGCACCTCCTGATCTGAATCTTGAACTGGCTCCAAATTCTGCATGTCCACACCCCTTGTAGTAGATGATTGAGAATTAGTAGCAGTCACCACCGGCCATGTGCACTGGCTCAAACTTCTGCATGTCCACACCCCATGTAGTCGATGATTGAGAATTAGTAGCAGTCACCACCGGATTCACTGTCAGGATGATCCATCCTCTCTCCTTCATCAGCTTCAGATCCCACTGTTTCCCTGAGCAGGAAGGTCTGGAATTGAAAATACAGAGGACATTAAACAACATTCACTCAGTACATGGCACACATTTTGGTTTATACGCTCGAAATTGAGCCATGAGCGAGGTGTGAAGAGTGTCAGGATGGCCGAGTGGTCTAAGGCGCTGCGTTCAGATCGCAGCCTCCCTTGGAGGTGTGGATTCAAATCCCACTTCTGAAAAGTGTATTTTGCGAGGTGGATACATTTTTGGACTTTTTTTTCCCAAGCACCGTATCAAAAACAATGTCAACAGTTTCTGTAAATTATCGATAAGATCTATTTTCCTTTGCTTGCACTAATTGCCTGAAGTTGGCTAAATCGCAGTAAATCGGTAAAGCAGGAAATCACAGCATCTTCAACAAATCGTGATAGAGGGGCAGAGATAAAGGTTTCGATCCTACATATCAAAAGCGCAGCTGTCAATAGTTCAGCAGGTTCACAGTGAAGAAGGTTCAGTGGCACCAGGGTCCCCTGCGTCCCAATCACAGCTGGTTTTTAACTTCTGTATTCAGGGGATGGGAGGGGTGTGTTGCATCGTGCACACACGGTGCCTGTTTCGCAGATAAGTTTTATTAAATACACAGAGAATAATATAGAGTCATTGGCCACGAGGAACACCTTCCCTGACCATTTATTCTCTCCGGTTCCACGTCACCGCGCCTACCATCCAACTCTAAAACTCAGGGGAGACTAACACTCCCTACCTCCCTTGGTGTGCATCATAGGCGTGCCCATGACGAACACAACATTTCTCCTTAACCAATACAAAAACAACATAGCTGCTCAAAAAAAAGATACTATACTAAACCAGTGTACAAGAATAGTACACAACAAGAAATGCCACATTCAGTCAATCCACCCCAAATCCTTGCAGCCGCGTTGAGCATGGCGGTCGAGGACTCAAACTGTACCGTTCAAGTCCTTGTCTCAGAGGCACTGAGTTGATTGGTATGGAGCCAGGCACCTCCTGATCTGAATCTTGAACTGGCTCCAAATTCTGCATGTCCACACCCCCTGTAGTAGATGATTGAGAATTAGTAGCAGTCGCCACCGGCCATGTGCACTGGCTCAAAATTCAGCATGTCCACACCCCATGTAGTAGATGATTGAGAATTAGTAGCAGTCACCACCGGATCCACTGTCAGGATGATCCATCCTCTCTCCTTCATCAGCTTCAGATCCCACTGTTTCCCTGAGCAGGAAGGTCTGGAATTGAAAATACAGAGGACATTAAACAACATTCACTCAGTACATGGCACTCATTTTGGTTTATAAGCTGGAAATTGAGCCATCAGTGCAGTGTCAAGAGTGTCAGGATGGCCGAGTGGTCTAAGGCGCTGCGTTCAGGTCGCAGTCTCCTTTGGAGACGTGGGTTCGAATCCCACTTCTGACAAGTGTCTCTTGCGAGGTGGATACATTTTTGGACTTTTTTTTTCCAAGCACCCGTATCAAAAACAATGTCAACAGTTTCTGTAAATTATCGATAAGATCTATTGTCCGTTGCTTGCACTAATTTCCTGAAGTTGGCTAAATCGCAGTAAATAGGTAAAGCGGGAAATCACAGCATCTTCAACAAATCGTGATAGAGGGGCAGAGATAAAGGTTTCGACCCTACATATCAAGAGCGCAGCTGTCAATAGTTCAGCAGGTTCACAGTGCAGAAGGTTCAGTGGCACCAGGGTCCCCTGCGTCCCAATCACAGCTGGTTTTTAACTTCTTTATTGAGGGCATGGGAGGGGTGTGTTGCATCGTGCACACACGGTGCCTGTTTCGCAGATAAGTTTTAATAAATACACAGAGAATAATACAGAGTCATTGGCCACGAGGAACACCTTCCCTGACCTTTTATTCTCTCCGGTTCCACGTCACCGCGCCTACCATCCAACTCCGAAACTCGGGGGAGACTAACACTCCCTACCTCCCTTGGTGTGCATCATAGGCGTGCCCATGACGAACACAACATTTCTCCTTAACCAATACAAAACAAACATAGCTGCTAAAAAAAAGATACTTTACTAATCCAGTATACAAGAATAGTACACAACAAGAAATGCCACATTCAGTCAATCCACCCCGAATCCTTGCAGCCGCGTTGAGCATAGCGGTCGAGGACTCAAACTGTACCGTTCAAGTCCTTGTCTCAGAGGCACTGAGTTGATTGGTATGGAGCCAGGCACCTCCTGATCTGAATCTTGAACTGGCTCCAAATTCTGCATGTCCACACCCCTTGTAGTAGATGATTGAGAATTAGTAGCAGTCACCACCGGCCATGTGCACTGGCTCAAACTTCTGCATGTCCACACCCCATGTAGTCGATGATTGCGAATTAGTAGCAGTCACCACCGGATTCACTGTCAGGATGATCCATCCTCTCTCCTTCATCAGCTTTAGATCCCACTGTTTCCCTGAGCAGGAAGGTCTGGAATTGAAAATACAGAGGACATTAAACAACATTCACTCAGTACATGGCACTCATTTTGCTTTATACGCTCAAAATTGAGCCATGAGGGAGGTGTGAAGAGTGTCAGGATGGCCGAGTGGTCTAAGGCGCTGCGTTCAGGTCGCAGCCTCCCTTGGAGGTGTGGGTTCAAATCCCACTTCTGACAAGTGTATTTTGCGAGGTGGATACATTTTTGGACTTTTTTTTCCCAAGCACCGTATCAAAAACAATGTCAACAGTTTCTGTAAATTATCGATAAGATCTATTTTCCGTTGCTTGCACTAATTGCCTGAAGTTGGCTAAATCGCAGTAAATCGGTAAAGCAGGAAATCACAGCATCTTCAACAAATCGTGATAGAGGGGCCGAGATAAAGGTTTCGACCCTACATATCAAAAGCGCAGCTGTCAATAGTTCAGCAGGTTCACAGTGCAGAAGGTTCAGTGGCACCAGGGTCCCCTGCGTCCCAATCACAGCTGGTTTTTAACTTCTGTATTCAGGGCATGGGAGGGGTGTGTTGCATCGTACACACACAGTGCCTGTTTTGCAAATAAGTTTTAATAAATACACAGAGAATAATATAGAGTCATTGGCCACGAGGAACACCTTCCCTGACCTTTTATTCTCTCCAGTTCCACGTCACCGCGCCTACCATCCAACTCCAAAACTCGGGGAAGACTAACACTCCCTACCTCCCTTGGTGTGCATCATAGGCGTGCCCATGACGAACACAACATTTCTCCTTAACCAATACAAAACAAACATAGCTGCTCAAAAAAAAGATACTATACTAAACCAGTATACAAGAATAGTACACAACAAGAAATGCCACATTCAGTCAATCCACCCCGAATCCTTGCAGCCGCGTTGAGCATGGCGGTCGAGGACTCAAACTGTACCGTTCAAGTCCTTGTCTCAGGCACTGAGTTGATTGGTATGGAGCCAGGCACCTCCTGATCTGAATCTTGAACTGGCTCCAAATTCTGCATGTCCACACCCCCTGTAGTAGATCATTGAGAATTAGTAGCAGTCACCACCAGCAATGTGCACTGGCTCAAAATTCAGCATGTCCACACCCCATGTAGTAGATGATTGAGAATTAGTAGCAGTCACCACCGGATCCACTGTCAGGATGATCCATCCTCTCTCCTTCATCAGCTTCAGATCCCACTGTTTCCCTGAGCAGGAAGGTCTGGAATTGAAAATACAGAGGACATTAAACAACATTCACTCAGTACATGGCACTCATTTTGGTTTATAAGCTGGAAATTGAGCCATCAGTGCAGTGTCAAGAGTGTCAGGATGGCCGAGTCGTCTAAGGCGCTGCGTTCAGGTCGCAGTCTCCTTTGGAGGCGTGGGTTCGAATCCCCCTTCTGACAAGTGTCTTTTGCGAGGTGGATACATTTTTGGACTTTTTTTTTCCAAGCACCCGTATCAAAAACAATGTCAACAGTTTCTGTAAATTATCGATAAGATCTATTGTCCGTTGCTTGCACTAATTGCCTGAAGTTGGCTAAATCGCAGTAAATCGGTAAAGCAGGAAATCACAGCATCTTCAACAAATCGTGATAGAGGGGCCGAGATAAAGGTTTCGACCCTACATATCAAAAGCGCAGCTGTCAATAGTTCAGCAGGTTCACAGTGCAGAAGGTTCAGTGGCACCAGGGTCCCCTGCGTCCCAATCACAGCTGGTTTTTAACTTCTGTATTCAGGGCATGGGAGGGGTGTGTTGCATCGTGCACACACAGTGCCTGTTTTGCAAATAAGTTTTAATAAATACACAGAGAATAATATAGAGTCATTGGCCACGGGGGAACACCTTCCCTGACCTTTTATTCTCTCCGGTTCCACGTCACCGCGCCTACCATCCAACTCCAAAACTCGGGGGAGACTAACACTCCCTACCTCCCTTGGTGTGCATCATAGGCGTGCCCATGACGAACACAACATTTCTCCTTAACCAATATAAAACAAACATAGCTGCTCAAAAAAAAGATACTATACTAAACCAGTATACAAGAATAGTACACAACAAGAAATGCCACATTCAGTCAATCCACCCCGAATCCTTGCGGCCGCGTTGAGCATGGCGGTCGAGGACTCAAACTGTACCGTTCAAGTCCTTGTCTCAGAGGCACTGAGTTGATTGGTATGGAGCCAGGCACCTCCTGATCTGAATCTTGAACTGCCTCCAAATTCTGCATGTCCACACCCCCTGTAGTAGATGATTGAGAATTAGTAGCAGTCACCACCGGCCATGTGCACTGGCTCAAAATTCAGCATGTCCACACCCCATGTAGTAGATGATTGAGAATTAGTAGCAGTCACCACCGGATCCACTGTCAGGATGATCCATCCTCTCTCCTTCATCAGCTTCAGATCCCACTGTTTCCCTGAGCAGGAAGGTCTGGAATTGAAAATACAGAGGACATTAAAACACATTCACTCAGTACATGGCACTCATTTTGGTTTATAAGCTGGAAATTGAGCCATCAGTGCAGTGTCAAGAGTGTCAGGATGGCCGAGTGGTCTAAGGCGCTGCGTTCAGGTCGCAGTCTCCTTTGGAGGCGTGGGTTCGAATCCCACTTCTGACAAGTGTCTTTTGCGAGGTGGATACATTTTTGGACTTTTTTTTTCCAAGCACCCGTATCAAAAACAATGTCAACAGTTTCTGTAAATTATCGATAAGATCTATTGTCCGTTGCTTGCACTAATTTCCTGAAGTTGGCTAAATCGCAGTAAATCGGTAAAGCGGGAAATCACAGCATCTTCAACAAATCGTGATAGAGGGGCAGAGATAAAGGTTTCGAACCTACATATCAAGAGCGCAGCTGTCAATAGTTCAGCAGGTTCACAGTGCAGAAGGTTCAGTGGCACCAGGGTCCCCTGCGTCCCAATCACAGCTGGTTTTTAACTTCTGTATTCAGGGCATGGGAGGGGTGTGTTGCATCGTGCACACACGGTGCCTGTTTCGCAGATAAGTTTTAATAAATACACAGAGAATAATATAGAGTCATTGGCCACGAGGAACACCTTCCCTGACCTTTCATTCTCTCCGGTTCCACGTCACCGCGCCTACCATCCAACTCCAAAACTCGGGGGAGACTAACACTCCCTACCTTCCTTGGTGTGCATCATAGGCGTGCCCATGACGAACACAACATTTCTCCTTAACCAATACAAAACAAACATAGCTGCTCAAAAAAAAGATACTATACTAATCCAGTATACAAGAATAGTACACAACAAGAAATGCCACATTCAGTCAATCCACCCCGAATCCTTGCAGCCGCGTTGAGCATGGCGGTCGAGGACTCAAACTGTACCGTTCAAGTGCTTGTCTCAGAGGCACTGAGTTGATTGGTATGGAGCCAGGCACCTCCTGATCTGAATCTTGAACTGGCTCCAAATTCTGCATGTCCACACCCCTTGTAGTAGATGATTGAGAATTAGTAGCAGTCACCACCGGCCATGTGCACTGGCTCAAACTTCTGCATGTCCACACCCCATGTAGTCGATGATTGAGAATTAGTAGCAGTCACCACCGGATTCACTGTCAGGATGATCCATCCTCTCTCCTTCATCAGCTTCAGATCCCACTGTTTCCCTGAGCAGGAAGGTCTGGAATTGAAAATACAGAGGACATTAAACAACATTCACTCAGTACATGGCACTCATTTTGGTTTATACGCTCGAAATTGAGCCATGAGCGAGGTGTGAAGAGTGTCAGGATGGCCGAGTGGTCTAAGGCGCTGCATTCAGATCTCAGCCTCCCTTGGAGGTGTGGATTCAAATCCCCCTTCTGACAAGTGTCTTTTGCGAGGTGGATACATTTTTGGACTTTTTTTTTCCAAGCACCGTATCAAAAACAATGTCAACAGTTTCTGTAAATTATCGATAAGATCTATTTTCCGTTGCTTGCACTAATTGCCTGAAGTTGGCTAAATCGCAGTAAATCGGTAAAGCAGGAAATCACAGCATCTTCAACAAATCGTGATAGAGGGGCCGAGATAAAGGTTTTGACCCTACATATCAAAAGCACAGCTGTCAATAGTTCAGCAGGTTCACAGTGCAGAAGGTTCAGTGGCACCAGGGTCCCCTGCGTCCCAATCACAGCTGGTTTTTAACTTCTGTATTCAGGGAATGTGAGGGGTGTGTTGCATCGTGCACACACAGTGCCTGTTTCGCAAATAAGTTTTAATAAATACACAGAGAATAATATAGAGTCATTGGCCACGAGGAACACCTTCCCTGACCTTTTATTCTCTCCGGTTCCACGTCACCGCGCCTACCATCCAACTCCAAAACTGGGGGGAGACTAATACTCCCTACCTCCCTTGGTGTGCATCATAGGCGTGCCCATGACGAACACAACATTTCTCCTTAACCAATACAAAACAAACATAGCTGCTCAAAAAAAAGATACTATACTAAACCAGTATACAAGAATAGTACACAACAAGAAATGCCACATTCAGTCAATCCACCCCGAATCCTTGCAGCCGCGTTGAGCATGGCGGTCGAGGAGTCAAACTGTACAGTTCAAGTTCTTGTCTCAGAGGCACTGAGTTGATTGGTATGGAGCCAGGCACCTCCTGATCTGAATCTTGAACTGGCTCCAAATTCTGCATGTCCACACCCCCTGTAGTAGATGATTGAGAATTAGTAGCAGTCACCACCGGCCATGTGCACTGGCTCAAAATTCAGCATGTCCACACCCCATGTAGTAGATGATTGAGAATTAGTAGCAGTCACCACCGGATCCACTGTCAGGATGATCCATCCTCTCTCCTTCATCAGCTTCAGATCCCACTGTTTCCCTGAGCAGGAAGGTCTGGAATTGAAAATACAGAGGACATTAAAGAACATTCACTCAGTACATGGCACTCATTTTGGTTTATAAGCTGGAAATTGAGCCATCAGTGCAGTGTCACGAGTGTCAGGATGGCCGAGTGGTCTAAGGTGCTGCATTCAGGTTGCAGTCTCCTTTGGAGGCGTGGGTTCGAATCCCCCTTCTGACAAGTGTCTTTTGCGAGGTGGATACATTTTTTGACTTTTTTTTTCCAAGCACCCGTATCAAAAACAATGTCAACAGTTTCTGTAAATTATCGATAAGATCTATTGTCCGTTGCTTGCACTAATTTCCTGAAGTTGGCTAAATCGCAGTAAATCGGTGAAGCGGGAAATCACAGCATCTTCAACAAATCGTGATAGAGGGGCAGAGATAAAGGTTTCGACCCTACATATCAAGAGCGCAGCTGTCAATAGTTCAGCAGGTTCACAGTGCAGAAGGTTCAGTGGCACCAGGGTCCCCTGCGTCCCAATCACAGCTGGTTTTTAACTTCTGTATTCAGGGCATGGGAGGGGTGTGTTGCATCGTGCACACACAGAGCCTGTTCCGCAAATAAGTTTTAATAAATACACAGAGAATAATATAGAGTCATTGGCCACGAGGAACACCTTCCCTGACCTTTTATTCTCTCCGGTTCCACGTCACCGCGCCTACCATCCAACTCCAAAACTCGGGGGAGACTAACACTCCCTACCTCCCTTGGTGTGCATCATAGGCGTGCCCATGACGAACACAACATTTCTCCTTAACCAATACAAAACAAACATAGCTGCTCAAAAAAAAAATACTATACTAAACCAGTATACAAGAATAGTACACAACAAGAAATGCCACATTCAGTCAATCCACCCCGAATCCTTGCAGCCGCGTTGAGCATGGCGGTCGAGGACTCAAACTGTAGCGTTCAAGTCCTTGTCTCAGAGGCACTGAGTTGATTGGTATGGAGCCAGGCACCTCCTGATCTGAATCTTGAACTGGCTCCAAATTCTGCATGTCCACACCCCCTGTAGTAGATGATTGAGAATTAGTAGCAGTCACCACCGGCCATGTGCACTGGCTCAAAATTCAGCATGTCCACACCCCATGTAGTAGATGATTGAGAATTAGTAGCAGTCACCACCGGATCCACTGTCAGGATGATCCATCCTCTCTCCTTCATCAGCTTCAGATCCCACTGTTTCCCTGAGCAGGAAGGTCTGGAATTGAAAATACAGAGGACATTAAACAACATTCACTCAGTACATGGCACTCATTTTGGTTTATAAGCTGGAAATTGAGCCATCAGTGCAGTGTCACGAGTGTCGGGATGGCCGAGTGGTCTAAGGCGCTGCGTTCAGGTCGCAGTCTCCTTTGGAGACGTGGGTTCGAATCCCCCTTCTGACAAGGGTCTTTTGCGAGGTGGATACATTTTTTGACTTTTTTTTTCCAAGCAACCGTATCAAAAACAATGTCAACAGTTTCTGTAAATTATCTATAAGATCTATTGTCCGTTGCTTGCACTAATTTCCTGAAGTTGGCTAAATCGCAGTAAATCGGTAAAGCGGGAAATCACAGCATCTTCAACAAATCGTGATAGAGGGGCAGAGATAAAGGTTTCGACCCTACATATCAAGAGCGCAGCCGTCAATAGTTCAGCAGGTTCACAGTGCAGAAGGTTCAGTGGCACCAGGGTCCCCTGCGTCCCAATCAGAGCTGGATTTTAACTTCTGTATTCAGGGCATGGGAGGGGTGTGTTGCATCGTGCACACACGGTGCCTGTTTCGCAGATAAGTTTTAATAAATACACAGAGAATAATATAGAGTCATTGGCCACGAGGAACACCTTCCCTGACCATTTATTCTCTCCGGTTCCACGTCACCGCGCCTACCATCCAACTCCAAAACTCAGGGGAGACTAACACTCCCTACCTCCCTTGGTGTGCATCATAGGCGTGCCCATGACGAACACAACATTTCTCCTTAACCAATACAAAACAAACATAGCTGCTCAAAAAAAAGATACTATACTAATCCAGTATACAAGAATAGTACACAACAAGAAATGCCACATTCAGTCAATCCACCCCGAATCCTTGCAGCCGCGTTGAGCATGGCGGTCGAGGACTCAAACTGTACCGTTCAAGTCCTTGTCTCAGAGGCACTGAGTTGATTGGTATGGAGCCAGGCACCTCCTGATCTGAATCTTTTACTGGCTCCAAATTCTGCATGTCCACACCCCTTGTAGTAGATGATTGAGAATAAGTAGCAGTCACACCACCGGCCATGTGCACTGGCTCAATCTTCTGCATGTCCACACCCCATGTAGTCGATGATTGAGAATTAGTAGCAGTCACCACCGGATTCACTGTCAGGATGATCCATCCTCTCTCCTTCATCAGCTTCAGATCCCACTGTTTCCCTGAGCAGGAAGGTCTGGAATTGAAAATACAGAGGACATTAAACAACATTCACTCAGTACATGGCACTCATTTTGGTTGATACGCTCGAAATTGAGCCATGAGCGTGGTGTGAAGAGTGTCAGGATGGCCGAGTGCTCTAAGGTGCTGCGTTCAGGCTGCAGCCTCCCTTGGAGACGTGGTTTCAAACCACTCTTCTGACAAGTGTCTTTTGCGAGGTGGATACATTTTTGGACTTTTTTTTTTCAAGCACCCTTATCAAAAACAATGTCAACAGTTTCTGTAAATTATCGATAAGATCTATTTTCCGTTGCTTGCACTAATTGCCTGAAGTTGGCTAAATCGCAGTAAATCGGTAAAGCAGGAAATCACAGCATCTTCTACAAATCGTGATAGAGGGGCCGAGATAAAGGTTTCGACCCTACATATCAAAAGTGCAGCTGTCAATAGTTCAGCAGGTTCACTGTGCAGAAGGTTCAGTGGCTCCAGGGTCCCCTGCGTCCCAATCAGAGCTGGTTTTTAACTTCTGTATTCAGGGGATGGGAGGGGTGGGGGTGTCGCGTCGTGCACACACAGTGCCTGTTTTGCATAGAAGTTTTAATAAATACACAAAGAATAATATGGAGTCTTTGGCCACGAGGAACACCTTCCCCTACCTTTAATTCTCTCCGATTCCACATCACCGCACCTACCATCCAACTCCAAAACTCGGGGGAGACTAACACTCCCTACCTCCCTTGGTGTGCATCATGGGCGTGCCCATGACGAACACAACATTTCTCCTTAACCAATACAAAACAAACATAGCTGCTCAAAAAAAAGATACTATACTAATCCAGTATACGAGAATAGTACACAACAATAAATACCACATTCAGTCAATCCACCCCGAATCCTTGCAGCCGCGTTGAGCATGGCGGTCGAGGACTCAAACTGTACTGTTCAAGTCCTTGTCTCAGAGGCACTGAGTTGATTGGTATGGAGCCATGCACCTCCTGATCTGAATCCTGAACTGGCTCCACATTCTGCATGTCCACACCCCCTGTAGTAGATGATTGAGAATTAGTAGCAGTCACCACCGGCCATATGCACTGGCTCAAAATTCTGCAAGTCCACACCCCATGTAGTAGATGATTGAGAATTAGTAGCAGTCACCACAGGGTCCACTGTCAGGATGGTCCATCCTCTCTCCTTCATCAGCTTCAGATCCCACTGTTTCCCTGAGCAGGAAGGTCTGGAATTGAAAATACAGAGGACATTAAATAACATTCACTCAGTACATGGCACTCATTTTGGTTTATAAGCTGGAAATTGAGCCATCAGTCTGGTGTCAAGAGTGTCAGGATGGCCGGGTGGTCTAAGGTGCTGCATTCAGGTCACAGTCTTCCTTGGAGACGTGGGTTCAAACCCCTCTTCTGACAAGTGTCTTTGCAAGGTGGATACATTTTTGGACTTTTTTTTCCAAGCACCCTTATCAAAAACAATGGCAACAGTTTCTGTAAATTATCGATAAGATCTATTGTCCGTTGCTTGCACTAATTGCCTGAAGTTGGCTAAATCGCAGTAAATTGGTAAAGCAGGAAATCACAGCATCTTCAACAAATGGTGAAAGAGGGGCCGAGATAAAGGTTTCGACCCTACATATCAAAAGCACAGCTGTCCATAGTTCAGCAGGTTCACAGTGCAGAAGGTTCAGTGGCACCAGGGTCCCCTGCGTCCCAATCACAGCTGGTTTTTAACTTCTGTATTCTGGGCATGGGAGGGGTGTGTTGCATCGTGCACACACAGTGCCTGTTTCGCAAATAAGTTTTAATAAATACACAGAGAATAATTTAGAGTCATTGGCCACGAGGAACACCTTCCCTGGCCTTTTATTCTCTCCGGTTCCACGTCACCGCGCCTACCATCCAACTCCAAAACTCGGGGGAGACTAACACTCCCTACCTCCCTTGGTGTGCATCATAGGCGTGCCCATGACGAACACAACATTTCTCCTTAACCAATACAAAACAAACATAGCTGCTCAAAAAAAAGATACTATACTAATCCAGTATACAAGAATAGTACACAACAAGAAATGCCACATTCAGTCAATCCACCCCGAATCCTTGCAGTCGCGTTGAGCATGGCGGTCGAAGACTCAAACTGTACCGTTCAAGTCCTTGTCTCAGAGGCACTGAGTTGATTGGTATGGAGCCAGGCACCTCCTGATCTGAATCTTGAACTGGCTCCAAATTCTGCATGTCCACACCCCTTGTAGTAGATGATTGAGAATTAGTAGCAGTCACCACCGGCCATGTGCACTGGCTCAAACTTCTGCATGTCCACACCCCATGTAGTCGATGATTGAGAATTAGTAGCAGTCACCACCGGATTCACTGTCAGGATGATCCATCCTCTCTCCTTCATCAGCTTCAGATCCCACTGTTTCCCTGAGCAGGAAGGTCTGGAATTGAAATACAGAGGACATTAAACAACATTCACTCAGTACATGGCACTCATTTTGGTTTATACGCTCGAAATTGAGCCATGAGGGAGGTGTGAAGAGTGTCAGGATGGCCGAGTGGTCTAAGGTGCAGCGTTCAGGTCGCAACCTCCCTTGGAGGCGTGGGTTCGAATCCCCCTTCTGACAAGTGTCTTTTGCGAGGTGGATACATTTTTGGACTTTTTTTTCCCAAGCACCCGTATCAAAAACAATGTCAACAGTTTCTGTAAATTATCGATAAGATCTATTGTCCGTTGCTTGCACTAATTTCCTGAAGTTGGCTAAATCGCAGTAAATCGGTAAAGCGGGAAATCACAGCATCTTCAACAAATCGTGATAGAGGGGCAGAGATAAAGGTTTCGACCCTACATATCAAGAGCGCAGCTGTCAATAGTTCAGCAGGTTCACAGTGCAGAAGGTTCAGTGGCACCAGGGTCCCCTGCGTCCCAATCACAGCTGGTTTTTAACTTCTGTATTCAGGGCATGGGAGGGGTGTGTTGCATCTTGCACACACGGTGCCTGTTTCGCAGATAAGTTTTAATAAATACACAGAGAATAATATAGAGTCATTGGCCACGAGGAACACCTTCCCTGACCTTTTATTCTCTCCGGTTCCACGTCACCGCGCCTACCATCCAACTCCAAAACTCGGGGGAGACTAACACTCCCTACCTTCCTTGGTGTGCATCATAGGCGTGCCCATGACGAACACAACATTTCTCCTTAACCTATACAAAACAAACATAGCTGCTCAAAAAAAAGATACTATACTAATCCAGTATACAAGAATAGTACACAACAAGAAATGCCACATTCAGTCAATCCACCCCGAATCCTTGCAGCCGCGTTGAGCATGGTGGTCGAGGACTCAAACTGTACCGTTCAAGTGCTTGTCTCAGAGGCACTGAGTTGATTGGTATGGAGCCAGGCACCTCCTGATCTGAATGTTGAACTGGCTCCAAATTCTGCATGTCCACACCCCTTGTAGTAGATGATTGAGAATTAGTAGCAGTCACCACCGGCCATGTGCACTGGCTCAAACTTCTGCATGTCCACACCCCATGTAGTCGATGATTGAGAATTAGTAGCAGTCACCACCGGATTCACTGTCAGGATGATCCATCCTCTCTCCTTCATCAGCTTCAGATCCCACTGTTTCCCTGAGCAGGAAGGTCTGGAATTGAAAATACAGAGGACATTACACAACATTCACTCAGTACATGGCACTCATTTTGGTTTATACGCTCGAAATTGAGTCATGAGCGAGGAGTGAAGAGTGTCAGGATGGCCGAGTGGTCTAAGGCGCTGCGTTCAGATCGCAGCCTCCCTTGGAGGTGTGGGATCACATCCCACTTCTGACAAGTGTATTTTGCGAGGTGGATACATTTTTGGACTTTTTTTTCCCAAGCACCGTATCAAAAACAATGTCAACAGTTTCTGTAAATTATCGATAAGATCTATTTTCCGTTGCTTGCACTAATTGCCTGAAGTTGGCTAAATCGCAGTAAATCGGTAAAGCAGGAAATCACAGCATCTTCAACAAATCGTGATAGAGGGGCCGAGATAAAGGTTTCGACCCTACATATGAAAAGCGCAGCTGTCAATAGTTCAGCAGGTTCACAGTGCAGAAGGTTCAGTGGCACCAGGGTCCCCTGCGTCCCAATCACAGCTGGTTTTTAACTTCTGTATTCAGGGGATGGGAGGGGTGGGGGTGTTGCGTCGTGCACAAAAATGTGCCTGTTTTGCAGAGAAGTTTTAATAAATACACAAAGAATAATATGGAGTCTTTAGCCACGAGGAACACCTTCCCCTACCTTTTATTCTCTCCGATTCCACATCACCGCACCTACCATCCAACTCCAAAACCCGGGGGAGACTAACACTCCCTACCTCCCTTGGTGTGCATCATGGGCGTACCCATGACGAACACAACATTTCTCCTTAACCAATACAAAACAAACATAGCTGCTCAAAAAATAGATACTATACTAATCCAGTATACAAGAATAGTACACAACAATAAATACCACATTCAGTCAATCCACCCCGAATCCTTGCAGCCGCGTTGAGCATGGCGGTCGAGGACTCAAATTGTACCCTTCAAGTCCTTGTCTCAGAGGCACTGAGTTGATTGGTATGGAGCCAGGCACCTCCTGATCTGAATCTTGAACTGGCTCCAAATTCTGCATGTCCACACCCCCTGTAGTAGATGATTGAGAATTAGTAGTAGTCACCACCGGCCATATGCACTGGCTCAAAATTCTGCAAGTCCACACCCCATGTAGTAGATGATTGAGAATTAGTAGCAGTCACCACAGGGTCCACTGTCAGGATGATCCATCGTCTCTCCTTCATCAGCTTCAGATCCCACTGTTTCCCTGAGCAGGAAGGTCTGGAATTGAAAATACAGAGGACATTAAATAAAATTCACTCAGTACATGGCACTCATTTTGGTTTATAAGCTGGAAATTGAGCCATCAGTCTGGTGTCAAGAGTGTAAGGATAGCCGGGTGGTCTAAGGTGCTGCATTCAGGTCACAGTCTCCCTTGGAGACGTGGGTTCAAACCCCTCTTCTGAAAAGTGTCTTTTGCGAGGTGGATACATTTTTTGACTTTTTTTTTCCAAGCACCCTTATCAAAAACAATGTCAACAGTTTCTGTAAATTATCGATAAGATCTATTGTCCGTTGCTTGCACTAATTGCCTGAAGTTGGCTAAATCGCAGTAAATCGGTAAAGCAGGAAATCACAGCATCTTCAACAAATCGTGATAGAGGGGCCGGTTCACAGTGCAGAAGGTTCAATGGCACCAGGGTCCCCTGCGTCCCAATCACAGCTGGTTTTTAACTTCTGTATTCAGGGCATGGGAGGGGTGTGTTGCATCGTGCACACACAGTGCCTGTTTCGCAAATAAGTTTTAATAAATACACAGAGAATAATATAGAGTCATTGGCCACGAGGAACACCTTCCCTGACCTTTTATTCTCTCCGGTTCCACGTCACCGCGCCTACCATCCAACTCCAAAACTCGGGGGAGACTAACACTCCCTACCTCCCTTGGTGTGCATCATAGGCGTGCCCATGACGAACACAACATTTCTCCTTAACCAATACAAAACAAACATACCTGCTCAAAAAAAAGATACTATACTAAACCAGTATACAAGAATAGTACACAACAAGAAATGCCACATTCAGTCAATCCACCCCGAATCCTTGCAGCCGCGTTGAGCATGGCGGTCGAGGACTCAAACTGTACCGTTCAAGTCCTTGTCTCAGAGGCACTGAGTTGATTGGTATGGAGCCAGGCACCTCCTGATCTGAATCTTGAACTGGCTCCAAATTCTGCATGTCCACACCCCCTGTAGTAGATGATTGAGAATTAGTAGCAGTCACCACCGGCCATGTGCACTGGCTCAAAATTCAGCATGTCCACACCCCATGTAGTAGATGATTGAGAATTAGTAGCAGTCACCACCGGATCCACTGTCAGGATGATCCATCCTCTCTCCTTCATCAGCTTCAGATCCCACTGTTTCCCTGAGCAGGAAGGTCTGGAATTGAAAATACAGAGGACATTAAACAACATTCACTCAGTACATGGCACTCATTTTGGTTTATAAGCTGGAAATTGAGCCATGAGTGTCAGGATGGCCGAGTGGTCTATGGCTCTGCGTTCAAGTCGCAGTCTCCTTTGGAGACGTGGGTTCGAATCCCCCTTCTGACAAGTGTCTTTTGCGAGGTGGATACATTTTTGGACTTTTTTTTTCCAAGCACCCGTTTCAAAAACAATGTCAACAGTTTCTGTAAATTATCGATAAGATCTATTGTCCGTTGCTTGCACTAATTTCCTGAAGTTGGCTAAATCGCAGTAAATCGGTAAAGCGGGAAATCACAGCATCTTCAACAAATCGTGATAGAGGGGCCGAGATAAAGGTTTCGACCCTACATATCAAAAGCACAGCTGTCAATAGTTCAGCAGGTTCACAGTGCAGAAGGTTCAGTGGCACCAGGGTCCCCTGCGTCCCAATCACAGCTGGTTTTTAACTTCTGTATTCAGGGCATGGGAGGGGTGTGTTGCATCGTGCACACACAGTGCCTGTTTCGCAAATAAGTTTTAATAAATACACAGAGAATAATATAGAGTCATTGGCCACGAGGAACACCTTCCCTGACCTTTTATTCTCTCCGGTTCCACGTCACCGCGCCTACCATCCAACTCCAAAACTCGGGGGAGACTAATACTCCCTACCTCCCTTGGTGTGCATCATAGGTGTGCCCATGACGAACACAACATTTCTCCTTAACCAATACAAAACAAACATAGCTGCTCAAAAAAAAGATACTATACTAAACCAGTATACAAGAATAGTACACAACAAGAAATGCCACATTCAGTCAATCCACCCCGAATCCTTGCAACCGCGTTGAGCATGGCGGTCGAGGACTCAAACTGTACAGTTCAAGTCCTTGTCTCAGAGGCACTGAGTTGATTGGTATGGAGCCAGGCACCTCCTGATCTGAATCTGGAACTGGCTCCAAATTCTGCATGTCCACACCCCCTGTAGTAGATGATTGAGAATTAGTAGCAGTCACCACCGGCCATGTGCACTGGCTCAAAATTCAGCATGTCCACACCCCATGTAGTAGATGATTGAGAATTAGTAGCAGTCACCACCGGATCCACTGTCAGGATGATCCATCCTCTCTCCTTCATCAGCTTCAGATCCCACTGTTTCCCTGAGCAGGAAGGTCTGGAATTGAAAATACAGAGGACATTAAAGAACATTCACTCAGTACATGGCACTCATTTTGGTTTATAAGCTGGAAATTGAGCCATCAGTGCCGTGTCACGAGTGTCAGGATGGCCGAGTGGTCTAAGGTGCTGCGTTCAGGTTGCAGTCTCCTTTGGAGGCGTGGTTTCAAATCCCCCTTCTGACAAGTGTCTTTTGCGAGGTGGATACATTTTTGGACTTTTTTTTTCCAAGCACCCGTATCAAAAACAATGTCAACAGTTTCTGTAAATTATCGATAAGATCTATTGTCCGTTGCTTGCACTAATTTCCTGAAGTTGGCTAAATCGCAGTAAATCGGTAAAGCGGGAAATCACAGCATCTTCAACAAATCGTGATAGAGGGGCAGAGATAAAGGTTTCGACCCTACATATCAAGAGCGCAGCTGTCAATAGTTCAGCAGGTTCACAGTGCAGAAGGTTCAGTGGCACCAGGGTCCCCTGCGTCCCAATCACAGCTGGTTTTTAACTTCTGTATTCAGGGCATGGGAGGGGTGTGTTGCATCGTGCACACACAGTGCCTGTTCCGCAAATAAGTTTTAATAAATACACAGAGAATAATATAGAGTCATTGGCCACGAGGAACACCTTCCCTGACCTTTTATTCTCTCCGGTTCCACGTCACCACGCCTACCATCCAACTCCAAAACTCGGGGGAGACTAACACTCCCTACCTCCCTTGGTGTGCATCATAGGCGTGCCCATGACGAACACAACATTTCTCCTTAACCAATACAAAACAAACATAGCTGCTCAAAAAAAAGATACTATACTAAAACAGTATACAAGAATAGTACACAACAAGAAATGCCACATTCAGTCAATCCACCCCGAATCCTTGCAGCCGCGTTGAGCATGGCGGTCGAGGACTCAAACTGTAGCGTTCCATCCTTGTCTCAGAGGCACTGAGTTGATTGGTATGGAGCCAGGCACCTCCTGATCTGAATCTTGAACTGGCTCCAAATTCTGCATGTCCACACCCCCTGTAGTAGATGATTGAGAATTAGTAGCAGTCACCACCGGCCATGTGCACTGGCTCAATCTTCTGCATGTCCACACCCCATGTAGTCGATGATTGAGAATTAGTAGCAGTCACCACCGGATTCACTGTCAGGATGATCCATCCTCTCTCCTTCATCAGCTTCAGATCCCTCTGTTTCCCTGAGCAGGAAGGTCTGGAATTGAAAATACAGAGGACATTAAACAACATTCACTCAGTACATGGCACTCATTTTGGTTGATACGCTCGAAAATGAGCCATGAGCGTGGTGTGAAGAGTGTCAGGATGGCCGAGTGCTCTAAGGTGCTGCGTTCAGGCTGCAGCCTCCCTTGGAGACGTGGTTTCAAACCCCTCTTCTGACAAGTGTCTTTTGCGAGGTGGATACATTTTTGGACTTTTTTATTTCAAGCACCCTTATCAAAAACAATGTCAACAGTTTCTGTAAATTATCGATAAGATCTATTTTCCGTTGCTTGCACTAATTGCCTGAAGTTGGCTAAATCGCAGTAAATCGGTAAAGCAGGAAATCACAGCATCTTCAACAAATCGTGATAGAGGGGCCGAGATAAAGGTTTCGACCCTACATATCAAAAGCGCAGCTGTCAATAGTTCAGCAGGTTCACTGTGCAGAAGGTTCAGTGGCACCAGGGTCCCCTGCGTCCCAATCAGAGCTGGTTTTTAACTTCTGTATTCAGGGGATGGGAGGGGTGGGGGTGTCGCGTCGTGCACACACAGTGCCTGTTTTGCAGAGAAGTTTTAATAAATACACAAAGAATAATATGGAGTCTTTGGCCACGAGGAACACCTTCCCCTACCTTTTATTCTCTCCGATTCCACATCACCGCACCTACCATCCAACTCCAAAACTCGGGGGAGACTAACACTCCCTACCTCCCTTGGTGTGCATCATGGGCGTGCCCATGACGAACACAACATTTCTCCTTAACCAATACAAAACAAACATAGCTGCTCAAAAAAAAGATACTATACTAATCCAGTATACAAGAATAGTACACAACAATAAATACCACATTCAGTCAATCCACCCCGAATCCTTGCAGCCGCGTTGAGCATGGCGGTCGAGGACTCAAACTGTACCGTTCAAGTCCTTGTCTCAGAGGCACTGAGTTGATTGGTATGGAGCCAGGCACCTCCTGATCTGAATCCTGAACTGGCTCCAAATTCTGCATGTCCACACCCCTTGTAGTAGATGATTGAGAATTAGTAGCAGTCACCACCGGCCATATGCACTGGCTCAAAATTCTGCAAGTCCACACCCCATGTAGTAGATGATTGAGAATTAGTAGCAGTCACCACAGGGTCCACTGTCAGGATGGTCCATCCTCTCTCCTTCATCAGCTTCAGATCCCACTGTTTCCCTGAGCAGGAAGGTCTGGAATTGAAAATACAGAGGACATTAAATAACATTCACTCAGTACATGGCACTCATTTTGGTTTATAAGCTGGAAATTGAGCCATCAGTCTGGTGTCAAGAGTGTCAGGATGGCCGGGTGGTCTAAGGTGCTGCATTCAGGTCACAGTCTCCCTTGGAGACGTGGGTTCAAACCCCTCTTCTGACAAGTGTCTTTGCAAGGTGGATACATTTTTGGACTTTTTTTTCCAAGCACCCTTATCAAAAACAATGGCAACAGTTTCTGTAAATTATCGATAAGATCTATTGTCCGTTGTTTGCACTAATTGCCTGAAGTTGGCTAAATCGCAGTAAATCGGTAAAGCAGGAAATCACAGCATCTTCAACAAATGGTGATAGAGGGGCCGAGATAAAGGTTTCGACCCTACATATCAAAAGCACAGCTGTCCATAGTTCAGCAGGTTCACAGTGCAGAAGGTTCAGTGGCACCAGGGTCCCCTGCGTCCCAATCACAGCTGGTTTTTAACTTCTGTATTCTGGGCATGGGAGGGGTGTGTTGCATCGTGCACACACAGTGCCTGTTTCGCAAATAAGTTTTAATAAATACACAGAGAATAATATAGAGTCATTGGCCACGAGGAACACCTTCCCTGGCCTTTTATTCTCTCCGGTTCCACGTCACCGCGCCTACCATCCAACTCCAAAACTCGGGGGAGACTAACACTCCCTACCTCCCTTGGTGTGCATCATAGGCGTGCCCATGACGAACACAACATTTATCCTTAACCAATACAAAACAAACATAGCTGCTCAAAAAAAAGATACTATACTAATCCAGTATACAAGAATAGTACACAACAAGAAATGCCACATTCAGTCAATCCACCCCGAATCCTTGCAGCCGCGTTGAGCATGGCGGTCGAGGACTCAAACTGTACCGTTCAAGTCCTTGTCTCAGAGGCACTGAGTTGATTGGTATGGTGCCAGGCACCTCCTGATCTGAATCTTGAACTGGCTCCAAATTCTGCATGTCCACACCCCTTGTAGTAGATGATTGAGAATTAGTAGCAGTCACCACCGGCCATGTGCACTGGCTCAAACTTCTGCATGTCCACACCCCATGTAGTCGATGATTGAGAATTAGTAGCAGTCACCACCGGATTCACTGTCAGGATGATCCATCCTCTCTCCTTCATCAGCTTCAGATCCCACTGTTTCCCTGAGCAGGAAGGTCTGGAATTGAAATACAGAGGACATTAAACAACATTCACTCAGTACATGGCACTCATTTTGGTTTATACGCTCGAAATTGAGCCATGAGGGAGGTGTGAAGAGTGTCAGGATGGCCGAGTGGTCTGAGGTGCTGCGTTCAGGTCGCAACCTCCCTTGGAGGTGTGGGTTCAAATCCCACTTCTGACAAGTGTATTTTGCGAGGTGGATACATTTTTGGACTTTTTTTTCCCAAGCACTGTATCAAAAACATTGTCAACAGTTTCTGTAAATTATCGATAAGATCTATTTTCCGTTGCTTGCACTAATTGCCTGAAGTTGGCTAAATCGCAGTAAATCGGAAAGCAGGAAATCACAGCATCTTCAACAAATCGTGATAGAGGGGCCGAGATAAAGGTTTCGACCCTACATATCAAAAGCGCAGCTGTCAATAGTTCAGCAGGTTCACAGTGCAGAAGGTTCAGTGGCACCAGGGTCCCCTGCGTCCCAATCACAGCTGGTTTTTAACTTCTGTATTGAGGGGATGGGAGGGGTGGGGGTGTTGCGTCGTGCACACACAGTGCCTGTTTTGCAGAGAAGTTTTAATAAATACACAAAGAATAATATGGAGTCTTTAGCCACGAGGAACACCTTCCCCTACCTTTTATTCTCTCCGATTCCACATCACCGCACCTACCATCCAACTCTAAAACTCGGGGGAGACTAACACTCCCTACCTCCCTTGGTGTGCATCATGGGCGTGCCCATGACGAACACAACATTTCTCCTTAACCAATACAAAACAAACATAGCTGCTCAAAAAAAAGATACTATACTAATCCAGTATACAAGAATAGTACACAACAAGAAATACCACATTCAGTCAATCCACCCCGAATCCTTGCAGCCGCGTTGAGCATGGTGGTCGAGGACTCAAACTGTACCGTTCAAGTCCTTGTCTCAGAGGCACTGAGTTGATTGGTATGGAGCCAGGAGCCTCCTGATCTGAATCTTGAACTGGCTCCAAATTCTGCATGTCCACACCCCCTGTAGTAGATGATTGAGAATTAGTAGCAGTCACCACCGGCCATATGCACTGGCTCAAAATTCTGCAAGTCCACACCCCATGTAGCAGCTGATTGAGAATTAGTAGCAGTCACCACCGGGTCCACTGTCAGGATGATCCATCCTCTCTCCTTCATCAGCTTCAGATCCCACTGTTTCCCTGAGCAGGAAGGTCTGGAATTGAAAATACAGAGGACATTAAATAACATTCACTCAGTACATGGCACTCATTTTGGTTTATATGCTGAAAATTGAGCCATCAGTGTGGTGTCAAGAGTGTCAGGATGGCCGGGTGGTGTAAAGTGCTGTATTCAGGTCACAGTCTCCCTTGGAGACGTGGGTTCAAACCCCTCTTCTGACATGTGTCTTTTGCGAGGTGGATACATTTTTGGACTTTTTTTTTCCAAGCACCCTTATCAAAAACAATGTCAACAGTTTCTGTAAATTATCGATAAGATCTATTGTCCGTTGCTTGCACTAATTGCCTGAAGTTGGCTAAATCGCAGTAAATCGGTAAAGCAGGAAATCACAGCATCTTCAACAAATCGTGATAGAGGGGCCGAGATAAAGGTTTCGACCCTACATATCAAAAGCACAGCTGTCAATAGTTCAGCAGGTTCACAGTGCAGAAGGTTCAGTGGCACCAGGGTCCCCTGCGTCCCAATCACAGCTGGTTTTTAAGTTCTGTATTCAGGGCATGGGAGGGATGTGTTGCATCGTGCACACACAGTGCCTGTTTCGCAAATAAGTTTTATTAAATACACAGAGAATAATATAGAGTCATTGGCCACGAGGAACACCTTCCCTGACCTTTTATTCTCTCCGGTTCCACGTCACCGCGCCTACCATCCAACTCCAAAACTCGGGGGAGACTAACACTCCCTACCTCCCTTGGTGTGCATCATAGGCGTGCCCATGACGAACACAACATTTCTCCTTAACCAATACAAAACAAACATAGCTGCTCAAAAAAAAGATACTATACTAAACCAGTATACAAGAATAGTACACAACAAGAAATGCCACATTCAGTCAATCCACCCCGAATCCTTGCAGCCGCGTTGAGCATGGCGGTCGAGGACTCAAACTGTACCGTTCAAGTCCTTGTCTCAGAGGCACTGAGTTGATTGGTATGGAGCCAGGCACCTCCTGATCTGACTCTTGAACTGGCTCCAAATTCTGCATGTCCACACCCCCTGTAGTAGATGATTGAGAATTTGTAGCAGTCACCACCGGCCATATGCACTGGCTCAAAATTCTGCAAGTCCACACCCCATGTAGTAGATGATTGAGAATTAGTAGCAGTCACCACAGGGTCTACTGTCAGGATGATCCATCCTCTCTCCTTCATCAGCTTCAGATCCCACTGTTTCCCTGAGCAGGAAGGTCTGGAATTGAAAATACAGAGGACATTAAATAACATTCACTCAGTACATGGCACTCATTTTGGTTTATAAGCTGGAAATTGAGCCATCAGTCTGGTGTCAAGAATGTCAGGATGGCCGGGTGGTCTAAGGTGCTGCATTCAGGTCACAGTCTCCCTTGGAGACGTGGGTTCAAACCCCTCTTCTGACAAGTGTCTTTTGCGAGGTGGATACGTTTTTGGACTTTTTTTTTTCAAGCACCCTTATCAAAAACAATGTCAACAGTTTCTGTAAATTATCGATAAGATCTATTGTCCGTTGCTTGCACTAATTGCCTGAAGTTGGCTAAATCGCAGTATATCGGTAAAGAAGGAAATCACAGCATCTTCAACAAATCGTGATAGAGGGGCCGAGATAAAGGTTTCGACCCTACATATCAAAAGCACAGCTGTCAATAGTTCAGCAGGTTCACAGTGCAGAAGGTTCAGTGGCACCAGGGTCCCCTGCATCCCAATCACAGCTGGTTTTTAACTTCTGTATTCAGGGCATGGGAGGGGTGTGTTGCATCGTGCACACACAGTGCCTGTTTTCTCAAATAAGTTTTAATAAATACACAGAGAAAAATATAGAGTCATTGGCCACGAGGAACACCTTCCCTGACCTTTTATTCTCTCCGGTTCCACGTCACCGCGCCTACCATCCAACTCCAAAAGTTGGGGGAGACTAACACTCCCTACCTCCCTTGGTGTGCATCATAGGCGTGCCCATGACGAACACAACATTTCTCCTTAACCAATACAAAACAAACATAGCTGCTCCAAAAAAAGATACTATACTAAACCAGTATACAAGAATAGTACAGAACAAGAAATGCCACATTCAGTCAATCCACCCAGAATCCTTGCAGCCGCGTTGAGCATGGCGGTCGAGGACTCAAACTGTACCGTTCAAGTCCTTGTCTCAGAGGCACTGAGTTGATTGGTATGGAGCCAGGCACCTCCTGATCTGAATCTTGAACTGGCTCCAAATTCTGCATGTCCACACCCCCTGTAGTAGATGATTGAGAATTAGTAGCAGTCACCACCGGCCATGTGCACTGGCTCAAAATTCAGCATGTCCACACCCCATGTAGTAGATGATTGAGAATTAGTAGCAGTCACCACCGGATCCACTGTCAGGATGATCCATCTTCTCTCCTTCATCAGCTTCAGATCCCACTGTTTCCCTGAGCAGGAAGGTCTGGAATTGAAAATTCAGAGGACATTAAACAACATTCACTCAGTACATGGCACTCATTTTGGTTTATAAGCTGGAAGTTGAGCCATCAGTGCAGTGTCACGAGTGTCAGGACGGCCGAGTGGTTTAAGGCGCTGCGTTCAGGTCGCAGTCTCCTTTGGAGGCGTGGGTTTGAATCCCACTTCTGACAAGTGTCTTTTGCGAGGTGGATACATTTTTTGTCTTTTTTTTTCCAAGCACTCGTATCAAAAACAATGTCAACAGTTTCTGTAAATTATCGATAAGATCTATTGTCCGTTGCTTGCACTAATTTCCTGAAGTTGGCTAAATCGCAGTAAATCGGTAAAGCGGGAAATCACAGCATCTTCAACAAATCGTGATAGAGGGGCAGAGATAAAGGTTTTGACCCTACATATCAAGAGCGCAGCTGTCAATAGTTCAGCAGGTTCACAGTGCAGAAGGTTCAGTGGCACCAGGGTCCCCTGCGTCCCAATCACAGCTGGTTTTTAACTTCTGTATTCAGGGCATGGGAGGGGTGTGTTGCATCGTGCACACATGGTGCCTGTTTCGCAGATAAGTTTTAATAAATACACAGAGAATAATATAGAGTCATTGGCCACGAGGAACACCTTCCCTGGCCTTTTATTCTCTCCGGTTCCACGTCACCGCGCCTACCATCCAACTCCAAAACTCGGGGGAGACTAACACTCCCTACCTCCCTTGGTGTGCATCATAGGCGTGCCCATGACGAACACAACATTTCTCCTTAACCAATACAAAACAAACATAGCTGCTCAAAAAAAAGATACTATACTAATCCAGTATACAAGAATAGTACACAACAAGAAATGCCACATTCAGTCAATCCACCCCGAATCCTTGCAGCCGCGTTGAGCATGGCGGTCGAGGACTCAAACTGTACCGTTCAAGTCCTTGTCTCAGAGGCACTGAGTTGATTGGTATGGAGCCAGGCACCTCCTGATCTGAATCTTGAACTGGCTCCAAATTCTGCATGTCCACACCCTTTGTAGTAGATGATTGAGATTTAGTAGCAGTCACCACCGGCCATGTGCACTGGCTCAAACTTCTGCATGTCCACACCCCATGTAGTCGATGATTGAGAATTAGTAGCAGTCACCACCGGATCCACTGTCAGGATGATCCATCCTCTCTCCTTCATCAGCTTCAGATCCCACTGTTTCCCTGAGCAGGAAGGTCTGGAATTGAAAATTCAGAGGACATTAAACAACATTCACTCAGTACATGGCACTCATTTTGGTTTATAAGCTGGAAGTTGAGCCATCAGTGCAGTGTCACGAGTGTCAGGACGGCCGAGTGGTTTAAGGCGCTGCGTTCAGGTCGTAGTCTCCTTTAGAGGTGTGGGTTCGAATCCCACTTCTGACAAGTGTCTTTTGCGAGGTGGATACATTTTTTGTCTTTTTTTTTCCAAGCACTCGTATCAAAAACAATGTCAACAGTTTCTGTAAATTATCGATAAGATCTATTGTCCGTTGCTTGCACTAATTTCCTGAAGTTGGCTAAATCGCAGTAAATCGGTAAAGCGGGAAATCACAGCATCTTCAACAAATCGTGATAGAGGGGCAGAGATAAAGGTTTTGACCCTACATATCAAGAGCGCAGCTGTCAATAGTTCAGCAGGTTCACAGTGCAGAAGGTTCAGTGGCACCAGGGTCCCCTGCGTCCCAATCACAGCTGGTTTTTAACTTCTGTATTCAGGGCATGGGAGGGGTGTGTTGCATCGTGCACACATGGTGCCTGTTTCGCAGATAAGTTTTAATAAATACACAGAGAATAATATAGAGTCATTGGCCACGAGGAACACCTTCCCTGGCCTTTTATTCTCTCCGGTTCCACGTCACCGCGCCTACCATCCAACTCCAAAACTCGGGGGAGACTAACACTCCCTACCTCCCTTGGTGTGCATCATAGGCGTGCCCATGACGAACACAACATTTCTCCTTAACCAATACAAAACAAACATAGCTGCTCAAAAAAAAGATACTATACTAATCCAGTATACAAGAATAGTACACAACAAGAAATGCCACATTCAGTCAATCCACCCCGAATCCTTGCAGCCGCGTTGAGCATGGCGGTCGAGGACTCAAACTGTACCGTTCAAGTCCTTGTCTCAGAGGCACTGAGTTGATTGGTATGGAGCCAGGCACCTCCTGATCTGAATCTTGAACTGGCTCCAAATTCTGCATGTCCACACCCCTTGTAGTAGATGATTGAGAATTAGTAGCAGTCACCACCGGCCATGTGCACTGGCTCAAACTTCTGCATGTCCACACCCCATGTAGTCGATGATTGAGAATTAGTAGCAGTCACCGCCGGATTCACTGTCAGGATGATCCATCCTCTCTCCTTCATCAGCTTCAGATCCCACTGTTTCCCTGAGCAGGAAGGTCTGGAATTGAAAATACAGAGGACATTAAATAACATTCACTCAGTACATGGCACTCATTTTGGTTTAAATGCTGGAAATTGAGCCATCAGTCTGGTGTCAAGAGTGTCAGGATAGCCGGGTGGTTTAAGGTGCTGTATTCAGGTCACAGTCTCCCTTGGAGACGTGGGTTCAAACCCCTCTTCTGACATGTGTCTTTTGCGAGGTGGATACATTTTTGGACTTTTTTTTTCCAAGCACCCTTATCAAAAACAATGTCAACAGTTTCTGTAAATTATCGATAAGATCTATTGTCCATTGCTTGCACTAATTGCCTGAAGTTGGCTAAATCGCAGTAAATCGGTAAAGCAGGAAATCACAGCATCTTCAACAAATCGTGATAGAGGGGCCGAGATAAAGGTTTCGACCCTACATATCAAAAGCACAGCTGTCAATAGTTCAGCAGGTTCACAGTGCAGAAGGTTCAGTGGCACCAGGGTCCCCTGCGTCCCAATCACAGCTGGTTTTTAACTTCTGTATTCAGGGCATGGGAGGGGTGTGTTGCATCGTGCACACACAGTGCCTGTTTCGCAAATAAGTTTTAATCAATACACAGAGAATGAAGAACCAGAACCTTATGGGCCTGGCGGCGCAGGGTACGCCTGAAATCTCCTTGGATTCACCTGCCTCAACTAACAGAGACACGGGACACTCTGTCAGGCGTAAAAGATCAGATTTTATTAGCTGCAGCTAGTACAGTTGTCCAAGAAGTACACAAGGTATGTTCTCAGGAGACTGCCACTTTACTTTGTGGCGCACAATCTTATATACCGTATAAAAACCATTTATTAACTACATACACTCCCAGAACACATAGAAAGGAGCCAGTAAGAATAATGTAAAGATAGAACAGAGCCAATAGAAATGTCGGAAAACAAGACAGCACCAATAGAAGGAATTGGAAAACAAAGTATCAAGTGACTTAAGGTTGCCTTCCCTCCAGCTGTGTTTGTCACCCCTCCCTTGAACTAATTCATTAACCGATCCACAACGAAGTTGCATGTGGTGCGATAAGTTTGTGTGCGTTTGGAGGACAGTTGTGAAATGAGAGAATACTAGCAAAGGACAGCGAAGGCCAGACGATAAGATAAGATCGGCGGAGAATAGTGTGAGCCTACAGATAGTTGAAACAAGGATTAGAAAACCAGACAGGGATTAGTGTACTTGGTCAGACCTTAATACCAGCCTTGTAAAGATAGAGGCAGAAGGCTGTTTTGAACACCATGTTGCAGAATAAGCAGAAAAGGCAGAATGGACTTCGTTCGCTGTGCTGCCTGAGTGAAGGCAACATAAAATGGCGGCGGGCCACAAAATGGCGGGTCGATACGATCGTATTAAAAATCGAATTTCCTCAGACCCTCCTTTTGCCAGAACTCAGGCAAGATACACAAACTCATGTTAATCTGAGTCGATGTCTATGGCCATGAGGTCATCAAGCTGTTGCTGTACCATCATTTTGATATTCTCTGCTCTTTGTGACTTGGGTTTGGGAATACATGCAGTAGCACATAGGTTGCAGATGGCAGGACCGCAGTGCATACAAAGACAACAAGAGAATATAAAAGCTAAAATTACTCCAAAGAAAGTCAATACCTTCCAACCCCATTTGGACAGTAATCCCCAAAACCACTCTGAAAAGGACCAATCTCCTTCGTCCTGATGAATCGACTCGGAGATTATGTGTAACTTAGAGATAGCTTGGTATACTGTCGGAGCGTCATTAGGTATGAAAATACAGCAACTTGATCCGATCAATTTGCATACTCCACCACGGTCCGCAAGAACAAAGTCTAAGGCAACACGGTTCTGCAAGGTCATAAGACGATCAGCCTGTAGTTCAGCTGTAATGTTACTTAAAGCTCCTACAGTGATGTCTATGGTGGTTTCTACGACACAAACCAATTGCCTTATATTTCTGCTGTTGGCCATTGGACCCCAGAAGGGAAGAAATCCTTTGAGGAAATCTCCTCCCTCTTGTCCTGCTGTGTCTTTCGAATCCACAATCCCTCTGCCATATCTATTTTTATGATGGTTCGCAGGAGCGGTGTATGTAGGGGGAAGAAGAAAGGCTATATAACAAGTACCAGAGAAATCAGCTGGCAACCATGTATAAGACCTATCGTGGCAAACAAAGTATGTACCTTGAGATGGTACTAACGGCAGTGAATTCAGGGCTGAATAAACATATGTATGGGAACATAAACTTTCTCTTTGTCCGGTGTTTGGAGTTCTACCATTTATTTGCAGACAGAAATTTCCTTGTTGGGGTATGACCCGTATCGGAGGAGATTTTCCTTGCTTAACCTTATCATTGAGGCTGGAAATGTAATTAGTTATGTTCCAATTGGTATATGCTTTTCTTTCATCTATGGAAGCTTCACTTTTTTCCATGATTTTAGCCATAGCTACCATTCCCTTTATCAATAAACTATGACTGAAATTTGAACCAACACTATGTGAACTGACAGGTTGTTTAATTTTACTTTGATATGCATTATTGAAAATGACAAAATAAGCCCAAGCGGAACCTTCATAGGAGAATGGAAGAACTAAATATGGCATTCCTTTTTCTACCGTATGTGGTATGAGTCCACACACCCAACAGTCAGTTGTATTGATCACTAACTGATGTTGATGTAACAACTGGACGAAGGAATTGTTAAAGTATTCAGTTCTTCTGATGAGTTCATGCTGGGGAAGAGTGTGAAATAGGTGCGGAGAGATAGTAGAAGAAGATGTAGAGGTAGGAGAAGAGACAACTTTTTGCTGCAGAGTAATAATGATCCAGTTTACAGATGCCAAAAGAATACACGACAATATAATGACGCATAGAGCAATACTACAATGACTACATATTTCTTTACAATTATTCTTTACATTTTTACTTTCTCTTTTATCTAATGTAGCCTCCATCTTTCTAAGTGGATGCTCACGGCAATCTTCCTCAATCACTGTAGTCACGATTATCTACCGTCCTATGACACTGTGAGGTCCTGCAGGCCTATTGCCACTTACTCAGGTCGTAACTAAGACTCCTACCGTGACCCTGCAACCGGGATAGAGTACTACATAGGAGAGAAATTTACAAGTTCTTTGGTCTTGGTCTCAAATTATAGCGTTCCTGTCCAGAGGCAGTCTGGTTTTGAAACAATGTTCCTGGATTTGTCGTGTTCAAGCGACGATGCGATGGTATTGCTTCTTGAAGGATGTCGTCGTCCTCTTTCTCAGAAAGTGTTCCAATTAGACGCGCATCACTGAATGGTACAAATTGCGGAACTTTCTCACTTTCAGAGTCACTGATGCCTCTACGGACCCACTGATCGAAAGGCAAGGGCAAAGGCACTTTCTTGCAGTGCACGGCATGCACCCAGTTTTTCTTTCCTTCGACTTTAACTGCTGTTCTTGTGGTCAAAAGAACCAGGCGTGGCTCTCTCCATCTGGGCTCCAAATTTCTCTGTCGTTGGAAATTTTTCGTGCAGACCCAGTCACCTGGTCGGATGGAATGACCTGGGTCTGTGGAAGCCTCTGGTAGAGCACTCTGAACCTGTTGATGAAGAACACGCAATTTAGTTGTAAGGTCATGCAAGTAGTCAATCAACATCGGGTATGGCAAGTCTGAGTATTTCTTAGGGCGAGGAACTCCCCATACATTAGCTGGGCGACCAAATATCACTTCGTAAGGGCTAAGCCCCAAACGAGAGTGTACTGCTGTTCTGGTGGACAGAAGAGCCAATGGTAAAGCATCAGGCCAATTAAGTCCTGTGCTAGCTTGCACCTTAGCAATTTTAAGCTTCAAGGTTCCATTGTAGCATTCTACTAAACCAGCCGACTGTGGGTGATTCGCCGCGTGGAACTTCTGTTTTATGCCAAGACCTGCACAAACTTTTTGCATGACTTGACCCACAAATTCGCTCCCATTGTCACTCCAGACAATGCGCGGCAAACCAAACCTAGGGAAGAATTCTTTCAAAAGTATTTTGGCAGTTGATAAAGCAGTATTGTCCTTCAGAGGGTAGGCTTCTACCCATCTAGAAAAAGCACATACTACCACCAGAACATATTTGAGGTTGTTGCATCGTTCCATGTGAATATAATCGATCTGCAACACCTCAAATGGATATGTTGGAGGAGCAAAATGACCTGCTGGAGTTGGGGTTCCCTTTCCCGGATTGTACATCAAGCAAACAATACAATGTTTTACTACATTATTTGCACACTTTGGGATCCCCTCATTTTGCCACACTGGAGCCAGAAGTTTACATATTCCTTTTGCACTTAGGTGAGCTGGACCATGTGCCATAGTAACTACAGGTAGTACATAAGCATCTGGTAACAGCCAACGTTGATGTTCTGATAATTCAACCCAACATCCCATCTCATCTAACATTCCTGTACTTTCCTTCCACTTTCTCAACTCATTCTCCGTAGCCTCTCCTTGAATTGATTTCACACTCTCTACTGTATCTTCACACATTCCCTTTTCTCTTACGCAGTTTGCGGGACCTGCAACATACATTCGACTTGTGTTGTCTCTGGCTGTCTTTTTCGCTACCTCATCTGCAAATGCATTTCCTCGACCAACATCGTCCACAATCTTTTTGTGTGCACTACACTTCACGATTGCTATCTGAGTAGGCATTGTAAGTGACTCAAGAAGTTCAGTCACTAATTGACCATGTTGTATCTTAGTACCATGGGAAGTAAAGAATCCTCTTTCCTTCCATAAGCGCCCAAAGTTAAACGCTACACCAAAAGCGTATTGGCTATCAGTGTACACGTTTACTCTTTTTCCTTTGGATAACACACACGCTCTAGTTAAGGCTATCAATTCAGCTGCCTGAGCTGAATTATGTCTAATGCGTGCTGTCTCCACAATCGTATGCAAAGTAGTAATAGCGTAGGCTGAAACTGTATCTCCATTCGGGAGCTTGAAACAAGAACCATCTACCCATAGTGTTCCATCTGGATTCACTAATGGCGTGTCTTTTAGGTCAATTCTACCCTTAGTCTCTTCTTCAGTACGGAGAAAACAATCATGCTGTTCAGAGACATCTCTCTCTTCTGGAAGAGGCAACAAAGTAGCTGGATTCAGGGTATTACATCGTTTGATGTGTATGTGACTAGCCAAAAGCGTCAGCTCATATCCGGACAACCGAGCACTCGTAAGATGCTGCGTTTTTGTCCTATTTAGTAAAGTATCCACTGCATGTGGCACCATAACAATGAGAGTATTATCTAGCACTACTCCAGCAGACTGTCGAATAGAAATTGCTGCTGCCGCTGTCGCCTTAAGACAACTAGGCAATGCTTTAGCTACTGGATCTAACGTAGCTGAGAAATATGCGCATGGTCGCTGTTGATCTCCAAAACGCTGCGTTAAGACTGACAATGCACAACCCTCTCTTTCGTGGACATAGAGCGTAAAGGGCTTACTGTAATCAGGAGTACCCAATACAGGAGCAGAACACAAAGCAATACGCAAATCAGTAAAACTCTTCTGACACTCGTCAGTCCACGGAAGAGGCTGAGGCGTATCTTTTAAAGTTAGCGCCAACAGCGGTTTAGCCAATAAAGAGAAACTCGGAATCCACTGTCTACAATAAGAAGTAATGCCCAAAAAGGCACGTACCTCTCTTTGTGTGGATGGCACTGACATTTGTGCAATTGCCTGAATTCGTTCGGGGGTCAATCGTCGTCCCTCCTTTGACAAGAGATGACCCAAATAAGTCACCTCGCGACAGACATATTGTAATTTAGAAGGAGAAACCTTGTGATTCAGATCAAACAAATGACGCAACAGTGCAACGGTCACGTTTTTGCAAATCTCCTCTGAATCAGCTGCAACTAATAAGTCATCCATGTACTGAATGAGAGCGGCACCGGACGGTAAGGAAAAGGCATCAAGATGACATTTTAGAGCTTGACTGTAAATAGAGGGACTTTCACAATAACCTTGAGGTGCGCGTTTAAACCGGAAGCTTCGGCCTCCGAGGGAAAAACCAAAAATATCTCTACTCTCTTCGGCGATGGGAATACTAAAGAAAGCATTCTTTAGATCAATAACTGAAAACCAAGTCGCTGTAGAAGGTATCATCGTCAACAGAGCAGTGATATCTGGGACTACAGGAAACTGCGGTACGACAATCTTGTTTACCTCCCGAAGATCAATTACAAAACGATAAACAGGAGGCTGAGAAGGATCAGTGCGTTTAAGAACCGGAAGAACAGGACTGTTACATGTATTTCCTCTCGTTTCCTCAACCACACCCTTCTGAATCAAATCATGGACAATTTCCAGAAGTGCTTTCTCACCTTCAGTAGAGATTCTGTATTGCGGAATACGTGGCATTTCAGCATTGGGCTTAAGAGTAACAACATAAGGTGGGATCTCAAGACAACCAACGTCATTCGGACCCGTAGCCCAAAGCGTTTCGGGAAGAGAAAGCAATTCAGGTGGGAATTGATCTTTTGATAAGTACATTGGACTAGTCATTTTCTGTCCTAGAGTGAGGTATACACCAGAAGGTGAACAATATATCGTAGCATGCATTCTTTTTAATAGATCTAAACCCAACAGATTTTCACCACAACCATTCGTCAGAAGAAGCGGAGCTTCTAAATCATAAGGGCCTATTGAAACAGGCAAAGGGCAAGAAACTGGATTGCGAACAGGGGCGCCAGAAAATCCTACAGATACATTCGTTAAGCCAGACAAAGGTGCGCCAGGGAGTTTAGAATGAATGATAGAGCTTCTCATGGCACCAGTATCTAAAAGAAATGGCTCTGAAACACCCATTGTAGTGACATTAACATAAGGTCCATTCTGATCCACTGGAATTGACGTAACCCCCTTACTTTGTCCATGGCTGTCCTATTCAAAATGAAGACTTTCATTCCCTCCTTCAATATACTGATCCTCACTGTAATACTGTGTAGACCTAACATTTTGCTGGTCAAAGTAATTTCCGGAATTTGGAGGAACAAAAGAACGCTGCTCTTGGGTTAACACACCTCGACCTCTACCTCTATTTGCTGACTGAGGACCACCACGACCTCGTGAAGCAGATGTTGCTCCATTACGCTGCAACAATGCCGGACAACTGTTCTTAAAATGACCTTCCTCCCTACAATAAGCACATTGATTGGGACCTAGCAAAGGTCTTGGAATGAATGGTTCAGGCTTTTGATACAACCTCTGAAACTGCGGAGGCTGTTGAAACTGAGGCTGAACATAACGAGGAGGATAAGCCTGTTGCAAGAGAACTTTAGTTTTTAATTCTTTCGTCTTTTTCTCTTGTTTTTCCCTTTCTTCTTTGTCTCTATTTTCATAATATTGTGCAGTAGCCAATATCTGGGCGGAAGAAGAAACTGCCCATGAACTCTCGGAGTCTTTTAGCTTGTGTGATAGTTCAGGAAGCAAGTTATATACGAACTTATCCACAAATAATCGCTGTCCCCCTTCTGTAGCCATATCTTGACCACTGTGATCAATGAATGTCTCCTCGAATCGGGTAAAGAAATCGGAAACACTTTCATCTTTCTTTTGTTTACATGCTGCTAGCTTATCCCAATTAACTCTCAAAGCAGGCATCATTGTTTTCATTAATGTAATAATCCTACCAGGGAGTTCTGAGATCAAAGCGTCGGGCTTTGCACCACCTACTTGACCTCTATCTGCGGCAATAATAGCGTTCCAATCGCCGCCTAATTCTTGAGCGTGATCCTCTCTACGAATTTTAGCCCATATTGTCTGTGGAACTACATTTCCCATCAACATGTCAATATCTGCTAGATTCATAGTACATGCATCAACTGTTTGCGACAACTCTTTATAGTAACCAGCAGGATTTTTGCGTGAATCTGGTAGTGACTGTTTAAGTGCTAAAACTTCAGACCTTTTCCAGGGGACATGTATCCATATGCGCTGAAAATGCGCAGGAATAGCTGGATTAGCACCTGCTGCTGCAACTTCTTCCTTCCATATTGGAGAAACCTCTCTCATGGGATAGTTTTTCAGTGCTGTCCTAACTGAAGGATCAGAATCAGGAAAAGTCTGTGAGAACAATAGGGATCTGAAAGAAATAAGTGTTCTGACAGCGTTTTCAACCTTAGGACCCACAATAAGTCCTTTGTCAAAGTCAGCCTGAACATCTAACAGATCCTGTGGGACCGAACCCAAATTCATATCCTCCCATTCTTTAGCGAGAGTATCGCACATAACTTTAAAAACATATCTCTGCGTAGGTGCATTCCATTGCAGAAAGGTGGACATAATATCAGACGTACTATATTGGGGACCCTTCTTGATCCATCTACAAGCAAGTGAGTCCAATTTTTCTCGCTCTTCGGAGTCTGGGAATTGACTACGAGACTGTCTTCGAGAAAAAGCTGGAGACACATTTAAAGCTTCAAAGAAAGGTGATAAGAGACCAGAGACAGTATCTGCAAATCGCTTACGCATAGATGGAGAATTTGACATAAGGATAGGGGACAAGGTATTAGGTGAATTAACTAAAGGAGCATTAGGAATTGCCAAAGGAGCAGAAGGCAAAGGAGTTAAAGGCAAAGCTGGCATAGGCAATACTTGAGGAGGCAATTGTGGAAAAGCTGGAGCAGGCGGAAGCACAACTGGCGGCTGAACAGGCTGTAACATCGGGGGTGCATTAGCACCTTGTACATAGGGCGGAGGCAATTTCAATAAGTGGGACATTAAGGAATCTTCCTCAAAATCTTTTCTCTTATCAAGGGAAGAGATAGGCAACGTCGGATAGCATTTATCTATTGCCATTCGATGCTGTCTGTCTGAAATTTCCATTGCATTATCTATTTCATCATCTTTGAATTGCTGAGCAGCCTGTATAATCGTCATTCCCTGTGTTTTCCTATCTCGTTTCGCTTGTTTAATTTCTCTCTGTTTGGCTTCCTTACGCCAAAGGCGAAAAGAGTCAAACATTGCCGGCCGGGCTTTTCTTTTAAATAACGTTGCTTCTAAATTATCTAGCACATCAGTTTCGAAACTACCATTTTCTGGCCATTTTAAAACACCATCTTTCTTTGTATATCGGGTCCATGTCTTATTAAAGGCAATAGGACCAACACCATGTTTAGAATAGAACTCATATGTGGGAGTTCCAACCGAAGGAATCGGACAGGAGTCCTCAAGCTGGGAGTCCCTATTACAACCAAAGCAACAAAGTTTTCCAAACTTAGTCAGACCAGACATCTCACGATTTTTACTGGCTGTTCACAAACATCAAGGGGGTAAAACTTTCAGTTTACACAGCACAAATGCACTTACCCCTCGGCTTTGGCCACTGCAATGGCCAAATCTAAGGACCTAAGGACAAAACAAAGACCAAAATTTGTGGGCGCGACCCACCAAATACTTAACTAAGGATGTCTTCTTACACCAACAGAGGCCCGTCTATCGTCTCGCTTTACCATACATCATCAAAGAAAGGGCCAAGGCAGGGCGGCAGTCAGGGCAGCAGTCGTCAGTAGCCGTCAGGAAGGAGTAACCGCGCTGAAAAAGACCTTCGGACCACTTCGACATACAGGGGTCGCTTGACGTGGCTCGCGATTCCTCCAGAATTTTCTTGCGGGGTTCCTCACGACCTTCAGGCAGAATCGGTACCGCTGAAGCCGCCCCACGTTGGGCGCCAGTTGAAGAACCAGAACCTTATGGGCCTGGCGGCGCAGGGTACGCCTGAAATCTCCTTGGATTCACCTGCCTCAACTAACAGAGACACGGGACACTCTGTCAGGCGTAAAAGATCAGATTTTATTAGCTGCAGCTAGTACAGTTGTCCAAGAAGTACACAAGGTATGTTCTCAGGAGACTGCCACTTTACTTTGTGGCGCACAATCTTATATACCGTATAAAAACCATTTATTAACTACATACACTCCCAGAACACATAGAAAGGAGCCAGTAAGAATAATGTAAAGATAGAACAGAGCCAATAGAAATGTCGGAAAACAAGACAGCACCAATAGAAGGAATTGGAAAACAAAGTATCAAGTGACTTAAGGTTGCCTCCCCTCCAGCTGTGTTTGTCACCCCTCCCTTGAACTAATTCATTAACCGATCCACAACGAAGTTGCATGTGGTGCGATAAGTTTGTGTGCATTTGGAGGACAGTTGTGAAATGAGAGAATACTAGCAAAGGACAGCGAAGGCCAGACGATAAGATAAGATCGGCGGAGAATAGTGTGAGCCTACAGATAGTTGAAACAAGGATTAGAAAACCAGACAGGGATTAGTGTACTTGGTCAGACCTTAATACCAGCCTTGTAAAGATAGAGGCAGAAGGCTGTTTTGAACACCATGTTGCAGAATAAGCAGAAAAGGCAGAATGGACTTCGTTCGCTGTGCTGCCTGAGTGAAGGCAACATAAAATGGCGGCGGGCCACAAAATGGCGGGTCGATACGATCGTATTAAAAATCGAATTTCCTCAAGAATAATATAGAGACATTGGCCACGAGGAACACCTTCCCTGACCTTTTATTCTCTCCGGTTCCACGTCACCGCGCCTACCATCCAACTCCAAAACTCGGGGGAGACTAACACTCCCTACCTCCCTTGGTGTGCATCATAGGCGTGCCCATGACGAACACAACATTTCTCCTTAACCAATACAAAACAAACATAGCTGCTCAAAAAAAAGATACTATACTAAACCAGTATACAAGAATAGTACACAACAAGAAATGCCACATTCAGTCAATCCACCCCGAATCCTTGCAGCCGCGTTGAGCATGGCGGTCGAGGACTCAAACTGTACCGTTCAAGTCCTTGTCTCAGAGGCACTGAGTTGATTGGTATGGAGCCAGGCACCTCCTGATCTGAATCTTGAACTGGCTCCAAATTCTGCATGTCCACACCCCCTGTAGTAGATGATTGAGAATTAGTAGCAGTCACCACCGGCCATGTGCACTGGCTCAAAATTCAGCATGTCCACACCCCATGTAGTAGATGATTGAGAATTAGTAGCAGTCACCACCAGATCCACTGTCAGGATGATCCATCCTCTCTCCTTCATCAGCTTCAGAACCCACTGTTTCCCTGAGCAGGAAGGTCTGGAATTGAAAATACAGAGGACATTAAACAACATTCACTCAGTACATTGCACTCATTTTGGTTTATATGCTGGAAATTGAGCCATCATTGCAGTGTCGCGAGTGTCAGGATGGCCGAGTGGTCTAAGGCGCTGCGTTCAGGTCGCAGTCTCCTTTGGAGGCGTAGGTTCGAATCCCACTTCTGACAAGTGTCTTTTGCGAGGTGGATACATTTTTTGTATTTTTTTTTTCAAGCACCCGTATCAAAAACAATGTCAACAGTTTCTGTAAATTATCGATAAGATCTATTGTCCGTTGCTTGCACTAATTTCCTGAAGTTGGCTAAATCGCAGTAAATCGGTAAAGCGGGAAATCACAGCATCTTCAACAAATCGTGATAGAGGGGCAGAGATAAAGGTTTTGACCCTACATATCAAGAGCGCAGATGTCAATAGTTCAGCAGGTTCACAGTGCAGAAGGTTCAGTGGCACCAGGGTCCCCTGCGTCCCAATCACAGCTGGTTTTTAACTTCTGTATTCAGGGCATGGGAGGGGTGTGTTGCATCGTGCACACACAGTGCCTGTTTCGCAGATAAGTTTTAATAAATACACAGAGAATAATATAGAGTCATTGGCCACGAGGAACACCTTCCCTGGCCTTTTATTCTCTCCGGTTCCACGTCACCGCGCCTACCATCCAACTCCAAAACTCGGGGGAGACTAACACTCCCTACCTCCCTTGGTGTGCATCATAGGCGTGCCCATGACGAACACAACATTTCTCCTTAACCAATACAAAACAAACATAGCTGCTCAAAAAAAAGATACTATACTAATCCAGTATACAAGAATAGTACACAACAAGAAATGCCACATTCAGTCAATCCACCCCGAATCCTTGCAGCCGCGTTGAGCATGGCGGTCGAGGACTCAAACTGTACCGTTCAAGTCCTTGTCTCAGAGGCACTGAGTTGATTGGTATGGAGCCAGGCACCTCCTGATCTGAATCTTGAACTGGCTCCAAATTCTGCATGTCCACACCCCTTGTAGTAGATGATTGAGAATTAGTAGCAGTCACCACCGGCCATGTGCACTGGCTCAAACTTCTAAATGTCCACACCCCATGTAGTCGATGATTGCGAATTAGTAGCAGTCACCACCGGATTCACTGTCAGGATGATCCATCCTCTCTCCTTCATCAGCTTCAGATCCCACTGTTTCCCTGAGCAGGAAGGTCTGGAATTGAAAATACAGAGGACATTAAACAACATTCACTCAGTACATGGCACTCATTTTGGTTTATACGCTCAAAATTGAGCCATGAGGGAGGTGTAAAGAGTATCAGGATGGCCGAGTGGTCTAAGGCGCTGCGTTCAGGTCGCAGCCTCCCTTGGAGGTGTGGGTTCAAATCCCACTTCTGACAAGTGTTTTTTGCGAGGTGGATACATTTTTGGACTTTTTTTTCCCAAGCACTGTATCAAAAACATTGTCAACAGTTTCTGTAAATTATCGATAAGATCTATTTTCCGTTGCTTGCACTAATTGCCTGAAGTTGGCTAAATCGCAGTAAATCGGTAAAGCAGGAAATCACAGCATCTTCAACAAATCGTGATAGAGGGGCCGAGATAAAGGTTTCGACCCTACATATCAAAAGCGCAGCTGTCAATAGTTCAGCAGGTTCACAGTGCAGAAGGTTCAGTGGCACCAGGGTCCCCTGCGTCCCAATCACAGCTGGTTTTTAACTTCTGTATTCAGGGGATGGGAGGGGTGGGGGTGTTGCGTCGTGCACACACAGTGCCTGTTTTGCAGAGAAGTTTTAATAAATACACAAAGAATAATATGGAGTCTTTAGCCACGAGGAACACCTTCCCCTACCTTTTATTCTCTCCGATTCCACATCACCGCACCTACCATCCAACTCCAAAACTCGGGGGAGACTAACACTCCCTACCTCCCTTGGTGTGCATCATGGGCGTGCCCATGACGAACACAACATTTCTCCTTAACCAATACAAAACAAACATAGCTGCTCAAAAAAAAGATACTATACTAATCCAGTATACAAGAATAGTACACAACAATAAATACCACATTCAGTCAATCCACCCCGAATCCTTGCAGCCGCGTTGAGCATGGCGGTCGAAGACTCAAACTGTACCGTTCAAGTCCTTGTCTCAGAGGCACTGAGTTGATTGGTATGGAGCCAGGCACCTCCTGATCTGAATCTTGAACTGGCTCCAAATTCTGCATGTCCACACCCCCTGTAGTAGATGATTGAGAATTAGTAGCACTCACCACCGGCCATATTCACTGGCTCAAAATTCTGCAAGTCCACACCCCATGTAGTAGATGATTGAGAATTAGTAGCAGTCACCACAGGGTCCACTGTCAGGATGATCCATCCTCTCTCCTTCATCAGCTTCAGATCCCACTGTTTCCCTGAGCAGGAAGGTCTGGAATTGAAAATACAGAGGACATTATATAACATTCACTCAGTACATGGCACTCATTTTGGTTTATAAGCTGAAAATTGAGCCATCAGTCTGGTGTCAAGAGTGTCAGGATGGCCGGGTGTTCTAAGGTGCTGCATTCAGGTCACAGTCTCCCTTGGAGACGTGGGTTCAAACCCCTCTTCTGACAAGTGTCTTTTGCGAGGTGGATACGTTTTTGGACTTTTTTTTTTCAAGCACCCTTATCAAAAACAATGTCAACAGTATCTGTAAATTATCGATAAGATCTATTGTCCGTTGCTTGCACTAATTGCCTGAAGTTGGCTAAATCGCAGTAAATCGGTAAAGCAGGAAATCACAACATCTTCAACAAATCGTGATAGAGGGGCCGAGATAAAGATTTCGACCCTACATATCAAAAGCGCAGCTGTCAATAGTTCAGCAGGTTCACAGTGCAGAAGGTTCAGTGGCACCAGGGTCCCCTGCGTCCCAATCACAGCTGGTTTTTAACTTCTGTATTCAGGGGATGGGAGAGGTGGGGGTGTTGCGTCGTGCACACACAGTGCCTGTTTTGCAGAGAAGTTTTAATAAATACACAAAGAATAATATGGAGTCTTTAGCCACGAGGAACACCTTCCCCTACCTTTTATTCTCTCCGATTCCACATCACCGCACCTACCATCCAACTCTAAAACTCGGGGGAGACTAACACTCCCTACCTCCCTTGGTGTGCATCATGGGCGTGCCCATGACGAACACAACATTTCTCCTTAACCAATACAAAACAAACATAGCTGCTCAAAAAAAAGATACTATACTAATCCAGTATACAAGAATAGTACACAACAAGAAATACCACATTCAGTCAATCCACCCCGAATCCTTGCAGCCGCGTTGAGCATGGCGGTCGAGGACTCAAACTGTACCGTTCAAGTCCTTGTCTCAGAGGCACTGAGTTGATTGGTATGGAGCCAGGAGCCTCCTGATCTGAATCTTGAACTGGCTCCAAATTCTGCATGTCCACACCCCCTGTAGTAGATGATTGAGAATTAGTAGCAGTCACCACCGGCCATATGCACTGGCTCAAAATTCTGCAAGTCCACACCCCATGTAGTAGATGATTGAGAATCAGTAGCAGTCACCACAGGGTCCACTGTCAGGATGATCCATCCTCTCTCCTTCATCAGCTTCAGATCCCACTGTTTCCCTGAGCAGGAAGGTCTGGAATTGAAAATACAGAGGACATTAAATAACATTCACTCAGTACATGGCACTCATTTTGGTTTATAAGCTGGAAATTGAGCCATCAGTCTGGTGTCAAGAGTGTCAGGATGGCCGGGTGGTCTAAGGTGCTGCATTCAGGTCACAGTCTGCCTTGGAGACGTGGGTTCAAACCCCTCTTCTGAAAAGTGTCTTTTGCGAGGTGGATACGTTTTTGGACTTTTTTTTTTCAAGCACCCTTATCAAAAACAATGTCAACAGTTTCTGTAAATTATCGATAAGATCTATTGTCCGTTGCTTGCACTAATTGCCTGAAGTTGGCTAAATCGCAGTAAATCGGTAAAGCAGGAAATCACAACATCTTCAACAAATCGTGATAGAGGGGCCGAGATAAAGGTTTCGACCCTACATATCAAAAGCACAGCTGTCAATAGTTCAGCAGGTTCACAGTGCAGAAGGTTCAGTGACACCAGGGTCCCCTGCATCCCAATCACAGCTGGTTTTTAACTTCTGTATTCAGGGCATGGGAGGGGTGTGTTGCATCGTGCACACACAGTGCCTGTTTCGCAAATAAGTTTTAATAAATACACAGAGAATAATATAGAGTCATTGGCCACGAGGAACACCTTCCCTGACCTTTTATTCTCTCCGGTTCCACGTCACCGCGCCTACCATCCAACTCCAAAACTCGGGGGAGACTAACACTCCCTACCTCCATTGGTGTGCATCATAGGCGTGCCCATGACGAACACAACATTTCTCCTTAACCAATACAAAACAAACATAGCTGCTCAAAAAAAAGATACTATACTAAACCAGTATACAAGAATAGTACACAAGAAATGCCACATTCAGTCAATCCACCCAGAATCCTTGCAGCCGCGTTGAGCATGGCGGTCGAGGACTCAAACTGTACCGTTCAAGTCCTTGTCTCAGAGGCACTGAGTTGATTGGTATGGAGCCAGGCACCTCCTGATCTGAATCTTGAACTGGCTCCAAATTCTGCATGTCCACACCCCCTGTAGTAGATGATTGAGAATTAGTAGCAGTCACCACCGGCAATGTGCACTGGCTCAAAATTCAGCATGTCCACATCCCATGTAGTAGATGATTGAGAATTAGTAGCAGTCACCACCGGATCCACTGTCAGGATGATCCATCCTCTCTCCTTCATCAGCTTCAGATCCCACTGTTTCCCTGAGCAGGAAGGTCTGGAATTGAAAATACAGAGGACATTAAACAACATTCACTCAGTACATGGCATTCATTTTGGTTTATAAGCTGGAAATTGAGCCATCAGTACAGTGTCACGAGTGTTGCATCGTGCACACATAGTGCCTGTTTCGCAAATAAGTTTTAATAAATACACAGAGAATAATATAGAGTCTTTGGCCACGAGGAACACCTTCCCTGACCTTTTATTCTCTCCGGTTCCACGTCACCGCGCCTACCATCCAACTCCAAAACTCGGGGGAGACTAACACTCCCTACCTCCCTTGGTGTGCATCATAGGCGTGCCCATGACGAACACAACATTTCTCCTTAACCAATACAAAACAAACATAGCTGCTCAAAAAAAAGATACTATACTAAACCAGTATACAAGAATAGTACACAACAAGAAATGCCACATTCAGTCAATCCACCCCGAATCCTTGCAGCCGCGTTGAGCATGGCGGTCGAGGACTCAAACTGTACCGTTCAAGTCCTTGTCTCAGAGGCACTGAGTTGATTGGTATGGAGCCAGGCACCTCCTGATCTGAATCTTGAACTGGCTCCAAATTCTGCATGTCCACACCCCCTGTAGTAGATGATTGAGAATTAGTAGCAGTCACCACCGGCCATGTGCACTGGCTCAAAATTCAGCATGTCCACACCCCATGTAGTAGATGATTGAGAATTAGTAGTAGTCACCACCGGATCCACTGTCAGGATGATCCATCCTCTCTCCTTCATCAGCTTCAGATCCCACTGTTTCCCTGAGCAGGAAGGTCTGGAATTGAAAATACAGAGGACATTAAACAACATTCACTCAGTACATGGCACTCATTTTGGTTTATAAGCTGGAAATTGAGCCATCATTGCAGTGTCACGAGTGTCAGGATGGCCGAGTGGTCTAAGGCGCTGCGTTCAGGTCACAGTCTCCTTTGGAGACGTAGGTTCAAATCCCACTTCTGACAAGTGTCTTTTGCGAGGTGGATACATTTTTTGTCTTTTTTTTTCCAAGCACCCGTATCAAAAACAATGTCAACAGTTTCTGTAAATTATTGATAAGATCTATTGTCCGTTGCTTGCACTAATTTCCTGAAGTTCGCTAAATCGCGGTAAATCGGTAAAGCGGGAATTCACAGCATCTTCAACAAATCGTGATAGAGGGGCAGAGATAAAGGTTTTGACCCTACATATCAAGAGCGCAGCTGTCAATAGTTCAGCAGGTTCACAGTGCAGAAGGTTCGGTGGCACCAGGGTCCCCTGCGTCCCAATCACAGCTGGTTTTTAACTTCTGTATTCAGGGCATGGGAGGGGTGTGTTGCATCGTGCACACACAGTGCCTGTTTCGCAGATAAGTTTTAATAAATACACAGAGAATAATATAGAGTCATTGGCCACGAGGAACACCTTCCCTGGCCTTTTATTCTCTCCGGTTCCACGTCACCGCGCCTACCATCTAACTCCAAAACTCGGGGGAGACTAACACTCCCTACCTCCCTTGGTGTGCATCATAGGCGTGCCCATGACGAACACAACATTTCTCCTTAACCAATACAAAACAAACATAGCTGCTCAAAAAAAAGATACTATACTAATCCAGTATACAAGAATAGTACACAACAAGAAATGCCACATTCAGTCAATCCACCCCGAATCCTTGCAGCCGCGTTGAGCATGGCGGACGAGGACTCAAACTGTACCGTTCAAGTCCTTGTCTCAGAGGCACTGAGTTGATTGGTATGGAGCCAGGCACCTCCTGATCTGAATCTTGAACTGGCTCCAAATTCTGCATGTCCACACCCCTTATAGTAGATGATTGAGAATTAGTAGCAGTCACCACCGGCCATGTGCACTGGCTCAAACTTCTGCATGTCCACACCCCATGTAGTCGATGATTGAGAATTAGTAGCAGTCACCACCGGATTCACTGTCAGGATGATCCATCCTCTCTCCTTCATCAGCTTCAGATCCCACTGTTTCCCTGAGCAGGAAGGTCTGGAATTGAAATACAGAGGACATTAAACAACATTCACTCAGTACATGGCACTCATTTTGGTTTATACGCTCGAAATTGAGCCATCAGTGCAGTGTCAAGAGTATCAGGATGGCCGAGTGGTCTAAGGCGCTGAGTTCAGGTCGCAGTTTCCTTTGGAGGCATGTGTTCGAATCCCACTTCTGACAAGTGTCTTTTGCGAGGTGGATACATTTTTGGACTTTTTTTTTCCAAGCACCCGTATCAAAAACAATGTCAACAGTTTCTGTAAATTATCGATAAGATCTATTGTCCGTTGCTTGCACTAATTTCCTGAAGTTGGCTAAATCGCAGTAAATCGGTAAAGCGGGAAATCACAGCATCTTCAACAAATCGTGATAGAGGGGCAGAGATAAAGGTTTCGACCCTACATATCAAGAGCGCATCTGTCAATAGTTCAGCAGGTTCACAGTGCAGAAGGTTCAGTGGCACCAGAGTCCCCTGCGTCCCAATCACAGCTGGTTTTTAACTTCTGTATTCAGGGCATGGGAGGGGTGTGTTGCATCGTGCACACACGGTGCCTGTTTTGCAGATAAGTTTTAATAAATACACAGAGAATAATATAGAGTCATTGGCCACGAGGAACACCTTCCCTGACCTTTTATTCTCTCCGGTTCCACGTCACCGCGCCTACCATCCAACTCCAAAACTCGGGGGAGACTAACACTCCCTACCTCCCTTGGTGTGCATCATAGGCGTGCCCATGACGAACACAACATTTCTCCTTAACCAATACAAAACAAACATAGCTGCTCAAAAAAAAGATACTATACTAATCCAGTATACAAGAATAGTACACAACAAGAAATGCCACATTAAGTCAATCCACCCCGAATCCTTGCAGCCGCGTTGAGCATGGCGGTCGAGGACTCAAACTGTACCGTTCAAGTCCTTGTCTCAGAGGCACTGAGTTGATTGGTATGGAGCCAGGCACCTCCTGATCTGAATCTTGAACTGGCTCCAAATTCTGCATGTCCACACCCCATGTAGTAGATGATTGAGAATTAGTTGCAGTCACCACCAGCCATGTGCACTGGCTCAAACTTCTGCATGTCCACACCCCAAGTAGTCGATGATTGCGAATTAGTAGCAGTCACCACCGGATTCACTGTCAGGATGATCCATCCTCTCTCCTTCATCAGCTTCAGATCCCACTGTTTCCCTGAGCAGGAAGGTCTGGAATTGAAAATACAGAGGACATTAAACAACATTCACTCAGTACAGGGCACTCATTTTGGTTTATAAGCTGGAAATTGAGCCATCAGTGCAGTGTCAAGAGTGTCAGGATGGCCGAGTGGTCTAAGGCGCTGCGTTCAGGTCGCAGCTTCCCTTGGAGGTGTGGGTTCAAATCCCACTTCTGACAAGTGTATTTAGCGAGGTGGATACATTTTTGGACTTTTTTTTCCCAAGCACCGTATCAAAAACAATGTCAACAGTTTCTGTAAATTATCGATGAGATCTATTTTCCGTTGCTTGCACTAATTGCCTGAAGTTGGCTAAATCGCAGTAAATCGGTAAAGCAGGAAATCACAGCATCTTCAACAAATCGTGATAGAGGGGCCGAGATAAAGGTTTCGACCCTACATATCAAAAGCGCAGCTGTCAATAGTTCAGCAGGTTCACAGTGCAGAAGGTTCAGTGGCACCAGGGTCCCCTGCGTCCCAATCAGAGCTGGTTTTTAACTTCTGTATTCAGGGGATGGGAGGGGTGGGGGTGTTGCGTCGTGCACACACAGTGCCTGTTTTGCAGAGAAGTTTTAATAAATACACAAAGAATAATATGGAGTCTTTGGCCACGAGGAACACCTTCCCCTACCTTTTATTCTCTCTGATTCCAAATCACCGCACCTACCATCCAACTCCAAAACTCGGGGGAGACTAACACTCCCTACCTCCCTTGGTGTGCATCATGGGCGTGCCCATGACGAACACAACATTTCTCCTTAACCAATACAAAACAAACATAGCTGCTCAAAAAAAAGATACTATACTAATCCAGTATACAAGAATAGTACACAACAATAAATACCACATTCAGTCAATCCACCCCGAATCCTTGCAGCCGCGTTGAGCATGGCGGTCGAGGACTCAAACTGTACCGTTCAAGTGCTTGTCTCAGAGGCACTGAGTTGATTGGTATGGAGCCAGGCACCTCTTGATCTGAATCTTGAACTGGCTCCAAATTCTGCATGTCCACACCCCCTGTAGTAGATGATTGAGAATTAGTAGCAGTCACCACCGGCCATATGCACTGGCTCAAAATTCTGCAAGTCCACACCCCATGTAGTAGATGATTGAGAATTAGTAGCAGTCACCACAGGGTCCACTGTCAGGATGATCCATCCTCTCTCCTTCATCAGCTTCAGATCCCACTGTTTCCCTGAGCAGGAAGGTCTGGAATTGAAAATACAGAGGACATTAAATAACATTCACTCAGTACATGGCACTCATTTTGGTTTATAAGCTGGAAATTGAGCCATCAGTCTGGTGTCAAGAGTGTCAGGATGGCTGGGTGGTCTAAGGTGCTGCATTCAAGTCACAGTCTCCCTTGGAGACGTGGGTTCAAACCCCTCTTCTGACAAGTGTCTTTGCGAGGTGGATACATTTTTTGACTTTTTTTTCCAAGCACCCTTATCAAAAACAATGTCAACAGTTTCTGTATATTATCGATAAGATCTATTGTCCGTTGGTTGCACTAATTGCCTGAAGTTGGCTAAATCGCAGTAAATCGGTAAAGCAGGAAATCACAGCATCTTCAACAAATCGTGATAGAGGGGCCGAGATAAAGGTTTCGACCCTACATATCAAAAGCACAGCTGTCCATAGTTCAGCAGGTTCACAGTGCAGAAGGTTCAGTGGCACCAGGGTCCCCTGCGTCCCAATCACAGCTGGTTTTTAACTTCTGTATTCAGGGCATGGGAGGGGTGTGTTGCATCGTGCACACACAGTGCCTGTTTCGCAAATAAGTTTTAATAAATACACAGAGAATAATATAGAGTCATTGGCCACGAGGAACACCTTCCCTGACCTTTTATTCTCTCCGGTTCCACGTCACCGCGCCTACCATCCAACTCCAAAACTCGGGGGAGACTAACACTGCCTACCTCCCTTGGTGTGCATCATAGGCGTGCCCATGACGAACACAACATTTCTCCTTAACCAATACAAAACAAACATAGCTGCTAAAAAAAAAGATACTATACTAAACCAGTATACAAGAATAGTACACAACAAGAAATGCCACATTCAGTCAATCCACCCCGAATCCTTGCAGCCGCGTTGAGCATGGCGGTCGAGGACTCAAACTGTACCGTTCAAGTCCTTGTCTCAGAGGCACTGAGTTGATTGGTATGGAGCCAGGCACCTCCTGATCTGAATGTTGAACTGGCTCCAAATTCTGCATGTCCACACCCCCTGTAGTAGATGATTGAGAATTAGTAGCAGTCACCACCGGCCATGTGCACTGGCTCAAAATTCAGCATGTCCACACCCCATGTAGTAGATGATTGAGAATTAGTAGCAGTCACCACCGGATCCACAGTCAGGATGATCCATCCTCTCTCCTTCATCAGCTTCAGATCCCACTGTTTCACTGAGCAGGAAGGTCTGGAATTGAAAATACAGAGGACATTAAACAACATTCACTCAGTACATGGCACTCATTTTGGTTTATAAGCTGGAAATTGAGCCATCACTGCAGTGTCAAGAGTGTCAGGATGGCCGAGTGGTCTAAGGCGCTGCGTTCAGGTCGCAGTCTCCTTTGGAGGCGTGGGTTCGAATCCCACTTCTGACAAGTGCCTTTTGCGAGGTGGATACATTTTTGGACTTTTTTTTTCCAAGCACCCGTATCAAAAACAATGTCAACAGTTTCTGTAAATTATCGATAAGATCTATTGTCCGTTGCTTGCACTAATTTCCTGAAGTTGGCTAAATCGCAGTAAATCGGTAAAGCGGGAAATCACAGCATCTTCAACAAATCGTGATAGAGGGGCAGAGATAAAGGTTTCGACCCTACATATCAAGAGCGCAGCTGTCAATAGTTCAGCAGGTTCACAGTGCAGAAGGTTCAGTGGCACCAGGGTCCCCTGCGTCCCAATCACAGCTGGTTTTTAACTTCTGTATTCAGGGCATGGGAGGGGTGTGTTGCATCGTGCACACATGGTGCCTGTTTCGCAGATAAGTTTTAATAAATACACAGAGAATAATATAGAGTCATTGGCCACGAGGAACACCTTCCCAGGCCTTTTATTCTCTCCGGTTCCACGTCACCGCGCCTACCATCCAACTCCAAAACTCGGGGGAGACTAACACTCCCTACCTCCCTTGGTGTGCATCATAGGCGTGCCCATGACGAACACAACATTTCTCCTTAACCAATACAAAACAAACATAGCTGCTTAAAAAAAAGATACTATACTAATCCAGTATACAAGAATAGTACAAAACAAGAAATGCCACATTCAGTCAATCCACCCCGAATCCTTGCAGCCGCGTTGAGCATGGCGGTCGAGGATTCAAACTGTACCGTTCAAGTCCTTGTCTCAGAGGCACTGAGTTGATTGGTATGGAGCCAGGCACCTCCTGATCTGAATCTTGAACTGGCTCCAAATTCTGCATGTCCACACCCCTTGTAGTAGATGATTGAGAATTAGTAGCAGTCACCACCGGCCATGTGCACTGGCTCAAACTTCTGCATGTCCACACCCCAAGTAGTCGATGATTGAGAATTAGTAGCAGTCACCACCGGATTCACTGTCAGGATGATCCATCCTCTCTCCTTCATCAGCTTCAGATCCCACTGTTTCCCTGAGCAGGAAGGTCTGGAATTGAAAATACAGAGGACATTAAACAACATTCACTCAGTACATGGCACTCATTTTGGTTTATAAGCTGGAAATTGAGCCATCAGTGCAGTGTCAAGAGTATCAGGATGGCCGAGTGGTCTAAGGCGCTGAGTTCAGGTCGCAGTCTCCTTTGGAGGCGTGGGTTCGAATCCCACTTCTGACTAGTGTCTTTTGCGAGGTGGATACATTTTTGGACTTTTTTTTTCCAAGCACCCGTATCAAAAACAATGTCAACAGTTTCTGTAAATTATGATAAGATCTATTGTCCATTGCTTGCACTAATTTCTTGAAGTTGGCTAAATCGCAGTAAATCGGTAAAGCGGGAAATCACAGCATCTTCAACAAATCGTGATAGAGGGGCAGAGATAAAGGTTTCGACCCTACATATCAAGAGCGCATCTGTCAATAGTTCAGCAGGTTCACAGTGCAGAAGGTTCAGTGGCACCAGAGTCCCCTGCGTCCCAATCACAGCTGGTTTTTAACTTCTGTATTCAGGGCATGGGAGGGGTGTGTTGCATCGTGCACACACGGTGCCTGTTTTGCAGATAAGTTTTAATAAATACACAGAGAATAATATAGAGTCATTGGCCACGAGGAACACCTTCCCTGACCTTTTATTCTCTCCGGTTCCACGTCACCGCGCCTACCATCCAACTCCAAAACTCGGGGGAGACTAACACTCCCTACCTCCCTTGGTGTGCATCATAGGCGTGCCCATGACGAACACAACATTTCTACTTAACCAATACAAAACAAACATAGCTGTTCAAAAAAAAGATACTATACTAATCCAGTATACAAGAATAGTACACAACAAGAAATGCCACATTCAGTCAATCCACCCCGAATCCTTGCAGCCGCGTTGAGCATGGCGGTCGAGGACTCAAACTGTACCGTTCAAGTCCTTGTCTCAGAGGCACTGAGTTGATTGGTATGGAGCCAGGCACCTCCTGATCTGAATCTTGAACTGGCTCCAAATTCTGCATGTCCACACCCCTTGTAGTAGATGATTGAGAATTAGTTGCAGTCACCACCAGCCATGTGCACTGGCTCAAACTTCTGCATGTCCACACCCCAAGTAGTCGATGATTGCGAATTAGTAGCAGTCACCACCGGATTCACTGTCAGGATGATCCATCCTCTCTCCTTCATCAGCTTCAGATCCCACTGTTTCCCTGAGCAGGAAGGTCTGGAATTGAAAATACAGAGGACATTAAACAACATTCACTCAGTACAGGGCACTCATTTTGGTTTATAAGCTGGAAATTGAGCCATCAGTGCAGTGTCAAGAGTGTCAGGATGGCCGAGTGGTCTAAGGTGCTGCGTTCAGGTCGCAGTCTCCTTTGGAGGCGTGGGTTCGAATCCCACTTCTGACAAGTGCCTTTTGCGAGGTGGATACATTTTTGGACTTTTTTTTTCCAAGCACCCTTATCAAAAACAATGTCAACAGTTTCTGTGAATTATCGATAAGATCTATTGTCCATTGCTTGCACTAATTTCCTGAAGTTGGCTAAATCGCAGTAAATCGGTAAAGCGGGAAATCACAGCATCTTCAACAAATCGTGATAGAGGGGCCGAGATAAAGTTTTCGACCCTACATATCAAAAGCGCAGCTGTCAATAGTTCAGCAGGTTCACAGTGCAGAAGGTTCAGTGGCACCAGGGTCCCCTGCGTCCCAATCAGACCTGGTTTTTAACTTCTGTATTCAGGGGATGGGAGGGGTGGGGGTGTTGCGTCGTGCACACACAGTGCCTGTTTTGCAGAGAAGTTTTAATAAATACACAAAGAATAATATGGAGTCTTTGGCCACGAGGAACACCTTCCCCTACCTTTTATTCTCTCCGATTCCACATCACCGCACCTACCATCCAACTCCAAAACTCGGGGGAGACTAACACTCCCTACCTCCCTTGGTGTGCATCATGGGCGTGCCCATGACGAACACAACATTTCTCCTTAACCAATACAAAACAAACATAGCTGCTCAAAAAAAAGATACTATACTAATCTAGTATACAAAAATAGTACACAACAATAAATACCACATTCAGTCAATCCACCCCGAATCCTTGCAGCCGCGTTGAGCATGGTGGTCGAGGACTCAAACTGTACCGTTCAAGTCCTTGTCTCAGAGGCACTGAGTTGATTGGTATGGAGCCAGGCACCTCCTGATCTGAATCTTGAACTGGCTCCAAATTCTGCATGTCCACACCCCCTGTAGTAGATGTTTGAGAATTAGTAGCAGTCACCACCGGCCATATGCACTGGCTCAAAATTCTGCAAGTCCACACCCCATGTAGTAGATGATTGAGAATTAGTAGCAGCCACCACAGGGTCCACTGTCAGGATGATCCATCCTCTCTCCTTCATCAGCTTCAGATCCCACTGTTTCCCTGAGCAGGAAGGTCTGGAATTGAAAATACAGAGGACATTAAATAACATTCACTCAGTACATGGCACTCATTTTGGTTTATAAGCTGAAAATTGAGCCATCAGTCTGGTGTCAAGAGTGTCAGGATGGCCGGGTGGTCTAAGGTGCTGCATTCAGGTCACAGTCTCCCTTGGAGACGTGGGTTGAAACCCATCTTCTGACAAGTGTCTTTGTGAGGTGGATACATTTTTGGACTTTTTTTTCCAAGCACCCTTATCAAAAACAATGTCAACAGTTTCTGTAAATTATCGATAAGATCTATTGTCCGTTGCTTGCACTAATTGCCTGAAGTTGGCTAAATCGCAGTAAATCGGTAAAGCAGGAAATCACAGCATCTTCAACAAATCGTGATAGAGGGGCCGAGATAAAGGTTTCGACCCTACATATCAAAAGCACAGCTGTCCATAGTTCAGCAGGTTCACAGTGGAGAAGGTTCAGTGGCACCAGGGTCGCCTGCGTCCCAATCACAGCTGGTTTTTAACTTCTGTATTCTGGGCATGGGAGGGGTGTGTTGCATCGTGCACACACAGTGCCTGTTTCGCAAATAAGTTTTAATAAATACACAGAGAATAATATAGAGTCATTGGCCACGAGGAACACCTTCCCTGACCTTTTATTCTCTCCGATTCCACGTCACCGCGCCTACCATCCAACTCCAAAACTCGGGGGAGACTAACACTCCCTACCTCCCTTGGTGTGCATCATAGGCGTGCCCATGACGAACACAACATTTCTCCTTAACCAATACAAAACAAACATAGCTGCTAAAAAAAAAGATACTATACTAAACCAGTATACAAGAATAGTACACAACAAGAAATGCCACATTCAGTCAATACACCCCGAATCCTTGCAGCCGCGTTGAGCATGGCGGTCGAGGACTCAAACTGTACCATTCAAGTCCTTGTCTCAGAGGCACTGAGTTGATTGGTATGGAGCCAGGCACCTCCTGATCTGAATCTTGAACTGGCTCCAAATTATGCATGTCCACACCCCCTGTAGTAGATGATTGAGAATTAGTAGCAGTCACCACCGGCCATGTGCACTGGCTCAAAATTCAGCATGTCCACACCCCATGTAGTAGATGATTGAGAATTAGTAGCAGTCACCACCGGATCCACTGTCAGGATGATCCATCCTCTCCTTCATCAGCTTCAGATCCCACTGTTTCCCTGAGCAGGAAGGTCTGGAATTGAAAATACAGAGGACATTAAATAACATTCACTCAGTACATGGCACTCATTTTGGTTTATACGCTCGAAATTGAGCCATGAGCGATGTGTGAAGAGTGTCAGGATGGCCGAGTGGTCTAAGGCGCTGCGTTCAGGATCGCAGCCTCCCTTGGAGGTGTGGGTTCAAATCCCACTTCTGACAAGTGTATTTTGCGAGGTGGATACATTTTTGGACTTTTTTTTCCCAAGCACCGTATCAAAAACAATGTCAACAGTTTCTGTAAATTATCGATAAGATCTATTTTCCGTTGCTTGCACTAATTGCCTGAAGTTGGCTAAATCGCAGTAAATCGGTAAAGCAGGAAATCACAGCATCTTCAACAAATCGTGATAGAGGGGCCGATATAAACGTTTCGACCCTACATATCAAAAGCGCAGCTGTCAATAGTTCAGCAGGTTCACAGTGCAGAAGGTTCAGTGGCACCAGGGTCCCCTGCGTCCCAATCAGACCTGGTTTTTAACTTCTGTATTCAGGGGATGGGAGGGGTGGGGGTGTTGCGTCGTGCACACACAGTGCCTGTTTTGCAGAGAAGTTTTAATAAATACACAAAGAATAATATGGAGTCTTTGGCCACGAGGAACACCTTCCCCTACCTTTTATTCTCTCCGATTCCACATCACCGCACCTACCATCCAACTCCAAAACTCGGGGGAGACTAACACTCCCTACCTCCCTTGGTGTGCATCATGGGCGTGCCCATGACGAACACAACATTTCTCCTTAACCAATACAAAACAAACATAGCTGCTCAAAAAAAAGATACTATACTAATCTAGTATACAAAAATAGTACACAACAATAAATACCACATTCAGTCAATCCACCCCGAATCCTTGCAGCCGCGTTGAGCATGGCGGTCGAGGACTCAAACTGTACCGTTCAAGTCCTTGTCTCAGAGGCACTGAGTTGATTGGTATGGAGCCATGCACCTCCTGATCTGAATCTTGAACTGGCTCCAAATTCTGCATGTCCACACCCCCTGTAGTAGATGTTTGAGAATTAGTAGCAGTCACCACCGGCCATATGCACTGGCTCAAAATTCTGCAAGTCCACACCCCATGTAGTAGATGATTGAGAATTAGTAGCAGCCACCACAGGGTCCACTGTCAGGATGATCCATCCTCTCTCCTTCATCAGCTTCAGATCCCACTGTTTCCCTGAGCAGGAAGGTCTGGAATTGAAAATACAGAGGACATTAAATAACATTCACTCAGTACATGGCACTCATTTTGGTTTATAAGCTGAAAATTGAGCCATCAGTCTGGTGTCAAGAGTGTCAGGATGGCCGGGTGGTCTAAGGTGCTGCATTCAGGTCACAGTCTCCCTTGGAGACGTGGGTTGAAACCCATCTTCTGACAAGTGTCTTTGTGAGGTGGATACATTTTTGGACTTTTTTTTCCAAGCACCCTTATCAAAAACAATGTCAACAGTTTCTGTAAATTATCGATAAGATCTATTGTCCGTTGCTTGCACTAATTGCCTGAAGTTGGCTAAATCGCAGTAAATCGGTAAAGCAGGAAATCACAGCATCTTCAACAAATCGTGATAGAGGGGCCGAGATAAAGGTTTCGACCCTACATATCAAAAGCACAGCTGTCCATAGTTCAGCAGGTTCACTGTGCAGAAGGTTCAGTGGCACCAGGGTCCCCTGCGTCCCAATCACAGCTGGTTTTTAACTTCTGTATTCAGGGCATGGGAGGGGTGTGTTGCATCGTGCACACACGGTGCCTGTTTTGCAGATAAGTTTTAATAAATACACAGAGAATAATATAGAGTCATTGGCCACGAGGAACACCTTCCCTGACCTTTTATTCTCTCCGGTTCCACGTCACCGCGCCTACCATCCAACTCCAAAACTCGGGGGAGACTAACACTCCCTACCTCCCTTGGTGTGCATCATAGGCGTGCCCATGACGAACACAACATTTCTCCTTAACCAATACAAAACAAACATAGCTGCTCAAAAAAAAGATACTATACTAATCCAGTATACAAGAATAGTACACAACAAGAAATGCCACATTTAGTCAATCCACCCCGAATCCTTGCAGCCGCGTTGAGCATGGCGGTCGAGGACTCAAACTGTACCGTTCAAGTCCTTGTCTCAGAGGCACTGAGTTGATTGGTATGGAGCCAGGCACCTCCTGATCTGAATCTTGAACTGGCTCCAAATTCTGCATGTCCACACCCCATGTAGTAGATGATTGAGAATTAGTTGCAGTCACCACCAGCCATGTGCACTGGCTCAAACTTCTGCATGTCCACACCCCAAGTAGTCGATGATTGCGAATTAGTAGCAGTCACCACCGGATTCACTGTCAGGATGATCCATCCTCTCTCCTTCATCAGCTTCAGATCCCACTGTTTCCCTGAGCAGGAAGGTCTGGAATTGAAAATACAGAGGACATTAAACAACATTCACTCAGTACAGGGCACTCATTTTGGTTTATAAGCTGGAAATTGAGCCATCAGTGCAGTGTCAAGAGTGTCAGGATGGCCGAGTGGTCTAAGGCGCTGCGTTCAGGTCGCAGCTTCCCTTGGAGGTGTGGGTTCAAATCCCACTTCTGACAAGTGTATTTAGCGAGGTGGATACATTTTTGGACTTTTTTTTCCCAAGCACCGTATCAAAAACAATGTCAACAGTTTCTGTAAATTATCGATAAGATCTATTTTCCGTTGCTTGCACTAATTGCCTGAAGTTGGCTAAATCGCAGTAAATCGGTAAAGCAGGAAATCACAGCATCTTCAACAAATCGTGATAGAGGGGCCGAGATAAAGGTTTCGACCCTACATATCAAAAGCGCAGCTGTCAATAGTTCAGCAGGTTCACAGTGCAGAAGGTTCAGTGGCACCAGGGTCCCCTGCGTCCCAATCAGAGCTGGTTTTTAACTTCTGTATTCAGGGGATGGGAGGGGTGGGGGTGTTGCGTCGTGCACACACAGTGCCTGTTTTGCAGAGAAGTTTTAATAAATACACAAAGAATAATATGGAGTCTTTGGCCACGAGGAACACCTTCCCCTACCTTTTATTCTCTCTGATTCCAAATCACCGCACCTACCATCCAACTCCAAAACTCGGGGGAGACTAACACTCCCTACCTCCCTTGGTGTGCATCATGGGCGTGCCCATGACGAACACAACATTTCTCCTTAACCAATACAAAACAAACATAGCTGCTCAAAAAAAAGATACTATACTAATCCAGTATACAAGAATAGTACACAACAATAAATACCACATTCAGTCAATCCACCCCGAATCCTTGCAGCCGCGTTGAGCATGGCGGTCGAGGACTCAAACTGTACCGTTCAAGTGCTTGTCTCAGAGGCACTGAGTTGATTGGTATGGAGCCAGGCACCTCTTGATCTGAATCTTGAACTGGCTCCAAATTCTGCATGTCCACACCCCCTGTAGTAGATGATTGAGAATTAGTAGCAGTCACCACCGGCCATATGCACTGGCTCAAAATTCTGCAAGTCCACACCCCATGTAGTAGATGATTGAGAATTAGTAGCAGTCACCACAGGGTCCACTGTCAGGATGATCCATCCTCTCTCCTTCATCAGCTTCAGATCCCACTGTTTCCCTGAGCAGGAAGGTCTGGAATTGAAAATACAGAGGACATTAAATAACATTCACTCAGTACATGGCACTCATTTTGGTTTATAAGCTGGAAATTGAGCCATCAGTCTGGTGTCAAGAGTGTCAGGATGGCTGGGTGGTCTAAGGTGCTGCATTCAAGTCACAGTCTCCCTTGGAGACGTGGGTTCAAACCCCTCTTCTGACAAGTGTCTATGCGAGGTGGATACATTTTTTGACTTTTTTTTCCAAGCACCCTTATCAAAAACAATGTCAACAGTTTCTGTATATTATCGATAAGATCTATTGTCCGTTGGTTGCACTAATTGCCTGAAGTTGGCTAAATCGCAGTAAATCGGTAAAGCAGGAAATCACAGCATCTTCAACAAATCGTGATAGAGGGGCCGAGATAAAGGTTTCGACCCTACATATCAAAAGCACAGCTGTCCATAGTTCAGCAGGTTCACAGTGCAGAAGGTTCAGTGGCACCAGGGTCCCCTGCGTCCCAATCACAGCTGGTTTTTAACTTCTGTATTCAGGGCATGGGAGGGGTGTGTTGCATCGTGCACACACAGTGCCTGTTTCGCAAATAAGTTTTAATAAATACACAGAGAATAATATAGAGTCATTGGCCACGAGGAACACCTTCCCTGACCTTTTATTCTCTCCGGTTCCACGTCACCGCGCCTACCATCCAACTCCAAAACTCGGGGGAGACTAACACTCCCTACCTCCCTTGGTGTGCATCATAGGCGTGCCCATGACGAACACAACATTTCTCCTTAACCAATACAAAACAAACATAGCTGCTAAAAAAAAAGATACTATACTAAACCAGTATACAAGAATAGTACACAACAAGAAATGCCACATTCAGTCAATCCACCCCGAATCCTTGCAGCCGCGTTGAGCATGGCGGTCGAGGACTCAAACTGTACCGTTCAAGTCCTTGTCTCAGAGGCACTGAGTTGATTGGTATGGAGCCAGGCACCTCCTGATCTGAATGTTGAACTGGCTCCAAATTCTGCATGTCCACACCCCCTGTAGTAGATGATTGAGAATTAGTAGCAGTCACCACCGGCCATGTGCACTGGCTCAAAATTCAGCATGTCCACACCCCATGTAGTAGATGATTGAGAATTAGTAGCAGTCACCACCGGATCCACTGTCAGGATGATCCATCCTCTCTCCTTCATCAGCTTCAGATCCCACTGTTTCCCTGAGCAGGAAGGTCTGGAATTGAAAATACAGAGGACATTAAACAACATTCACTCAGTACATGGCACTCATTTTGGTTTATAAGCTGGAAATTGAGCCATCAGTGCAGTGTCAAGAGTGTCAGGATGGCCGAGTGGTCTAAGGCGCTGCGTTCAGGTCGCAGTCTCCTTTGGAGGCGTGGGTTCGAATCCCACTTCTGACAAGTGCCTTTTGCGAGGTGGATACATTTTTGGACTTTTTTTTGCCAAGCACCCGTATCAAAAACAATGTCAACAGTTTCTGTAAATTATCGATAAGATCTATTGTCCGTTGCTTGCACTAATTTCCTGAAGTTGGCTAAATCGCAGTAAATCGGTAAAGCGGGAAATCACAGCATATTCAACAAATCGTGATAGAGGGGCAGAGATAAAGGTTTCGACCCTACATATCAAGAGCGCAGCTGTCAATAGTTCAGCAGGTTCACAGTGCAGAAGGTTCAGTGGCACCAGGGTCCCCTGCGTCCCAATCACAGCTGGTTTTTAACTTCTGTATTCAGGGCATGGGAGGGGTGTGTTGCATCGTGCACACATGGTGCCTGTTTCGCAGATAAGTTTTAATAAATACACAGAGAATAATATAGAGTCATTGGCCACGAGGAACACCTTCCCTGGCCTTTTATTCTCTCCGGTTCCACGTCACCGCGCCTACCATCCAACTCCAAAACTCGGGGGAGACTAACACTCCGTACCTCCCTTGGTGTGCATCATAGGCGTGCCCATGACGAACACAACATTTCTCCTTAACCAATACAAAACAAACATAGCTGCTTAAAAAAAAGATACTATACTAATCCAGTATACAAGAATAGTACAAAACAAGAAATGCCACATTCAGTCAATCCACCCCGAATCCTTGCAGCCGCGTTGAGCATGGCGGTCGAGGATTCAAACTGTACCGTTCAAGTCCTTGTCTCAGAGGCACTGAGTTGATTGGTATGGAGCCAGGCACCTCCTGATCTGAATCTTGAACTGGCTCCAAATTCTGCATGTCCACACCCCTTGTAGTAGATGATTGAGAATTAGTAGCAGTCACCACCGGCCATGTGCACTGGCTCAAACTTCTGCATGTCCACACCCCAAGTAGTCGATGATTGAGAATTAGTAGCAGTCACCACCGGATTCACTGTCAGGATGATCCATCCTCTCTCCTTCATCAGCTTCAGATCCCACTGTTTCCCTGAGCAGGAAGGTCTGGAATTGAAAATACAGAGGACATTAAACAACATTCACTCAGTACATGGCACTCATTTTGGTTTATAAGCTGGAAATTGAGCCATCAGTGCAGTGTCAAGAGTATCAGGATGGCCGAGTGGTCTAAGGCGCTGAGTTCAGGTCGCAGTCTCCTTTGGAGGCGTGGGTTTGAATCCCACTTCTGACTAGTGTCTTTTGCGAGGTGGATACATTTTTGGACTTTTTTTTTCCAAGCACCTGTATCAAAAACAATGTCAACAGTTTCTGTAAATTATCGATAAGATCTATTGTCCGTTGCTTGCACTAATTTCCTGAAGTTGGCTAAATCGCAGTAAATCGGTAAAGCGGGAAATCACAGCATCTTCAACAAATCGTGATAGAGGGGCAGAGATAAAGGTTTCGACCCTACATATCAAGAGCGCATCTGTCAATAGTTCAGCAGGTTCACAGTGCAGAAGGTTCAGTGGCACCAGAGTCCCCTGCGTCCCAATCACAGCTGGTTTTTAACTTCTGTATTCAGGGCATGGGAGGGGTGTGTTGCATCGTGAACACACGGTGCCTGTTTTGCAGATAAGTTTTAATAAATACACAGAGAATAATATAGAGTCATTGGCCACGAGGAACACCTTCCCTGACCTTTTATTCTCTCCGGTTCCACGTCACCGCGCCTACCATCCAACTCCAAAACTCGGGGGAGACTAACACTCCCTACCTCCCTTGGTGTGCATCATAGGCGTGCCCATGACGAACACAACATTTCTCCTTAACCAATACAAAACAAACATAGCTGCTCAAAAAAAAGATACTATACTAATCCAGTATTCAAGAATAGTACACAACAAGAAATGCCACATTCAGTCAATCCACCCCGAATCCTTGCAGCCGCGTTGAGCATGGCGGTCGAGGACTCAAACTGTACCGTTCAAGTCCTTGTCTCAGAGGCACTGAGTTGATTGGTATGGAGCCAGGCACCTCCTGATCTGAATCTTGAACTGGCTCCAAATTCTGCATGTCCACACCCCTTGTAGTAGATGATTGAGAATTAGTTGCAGTCACCACCAGCCATGTGCACTGGCTCAAACTTCTGCATGTCCACACCCCAAGTAGTCGATGATTGCGAATTAGTAGCAGTCACCACCGGATTCACTGTCAGGATGATCCATCCTCTCTCCTTCATCAGCTTCAGATCCCACTGTTTCCCTGAGCAGGAAGGTCTGGAATTGAAAATACAGAGGACATTAAACAACATTCACTCAGTACAGGGCACTCATTTTGGTTTATAAGCTGGAAATTGAGCCATCAGTGCAGTGTCAAGAGTGTCAGGATGGCCGAGTGGTCTAAGGTGCTGCGTTCAGGTCGCAGTCTCCTTTGGAGGCGTGGGTTCGAATCCCACTTCTGACGAGTGCCTTTTGCGAGGTGGATACATTTTTGGACTTTTTTTTTCCAAGCACCCTTATCAAAAACAATGTCAACAGTTTCTGTGAATTATCGATAAGATCTATTGTCCATTGCTTGCACTAATTTCCTGAAGTTGGCTAAATCGCAGTAAATCGGTAAAGCGGGAAATCACAGCATCTTCAACAAATCGTGATAGAGGGGCCGAGATAAAGTTTTCGACCCTACATATCAAAAGCGCAGCTGTCAATAGTTCAGCAGGTTCACAGTGCAGAAGGTTCAGTGGCACCAGGGTCCCCTGCGTCCCAATCAGACCTGGTTTTTAACTTCTGTATTCAGGGGATGGGAGGGGTGGGGGTGTTGCGTCGTGCACACACAGTGCCTGTTTTGCAGAGAAGTTTTAATAAATACACAAAGAATAATATGGAGTCTTTGGCCACGAGGAACACCTTCCCCTACCTTTTATTCTCTCCGATTCCACATCACCGCACCTACCATCCAACTCCAAAACTCGGGGGAGACTAACACTCCCTACCTCCCTTGGTGTGCATCATGGGCGTGCCCATGACGAACACAACATTTCTCCTTAACCAATACAAAACAAACATAGCTGCTCAAAAAAAAGATACTATACTAATCTAGTATACAAAAATAGTACACAACAATAAATACCACATTCAGTCAATCCACCCCGAGTCCTTGCAGCCGCGTTGAGCATGGTGGTCGAGGACTCAAACTGTACCGTTCAAGTCCTTGTCTCAGAGGCACTGAGTTGATTGGTATGGAGCCAGGCACCTCCTGATCTGAATCTTGAACTGGCTCCAAATTCTGCATGTCCACACCCCCTGTAGTAGATGTTTGAGAATTAGTAGCAGTCACCACCGGCCATATGCACTGGCTCAAAATTCTGCAAGTCCACACCCCATGTAGTAGATGATTGAGAATTAGTAGCAGCCACCACAGGGTCCACTGTCAGGATGATCCATCCTCTCTCCTTCATCAGCTTCAGATCCCACTGTTTCCCTGAGCAGGAAGGTCTGGAATTGAAAATACAGAGGACATTAAATAACATTCACTCAGTACATGGCACTCATTTTGGTTTATAAGCTGAAAATTGAGCCATCAGTCTGGTGTCAAGAGTGTCAGGATGGCCGGGTGGTCTAAGGTGCTGCATTCAGGTCACAGTCTCCCTTGGAGACGTGGGTTGAAACCCATCTTCTGACAAGTGTCTTTGTGAGGTGGATACATTTTTGGACTTTTTTTTCCAAGCACCCTTATCAAAAACAATGTCAACAGTTTCTGTAAATTATCGATAAGATCTATTGTCCGTTGCTTGCACTAATTGCCTGAAGTTGGCTAAATCGCAGTAAATCGGTAAAGCAGGAAATCACAGCATCTTCAACAAATCGTGATAGAGGGGCCGAGATAAAGGTTTCGACCCTACATATCAAAAGCACAGCTGTCCATAGTTCAGCAGGTTCACAGTGGAGAAGGTTCAGTGGCACCAGGGTCGCCTGCGTCCCAATCACAGCTGGTTTTTAACTTCTGTATTCTGGGCATGGGAGGGGTGTGTTGCATCGTGCACACACAGTGCCTGTTTCGCAAATAAGTTTTAATAAATACACAGAGAATAATATAGAGTCATTGGCCACGAGGAACACCTTCCCTGACCTTTTATTCTCTCCGATTCCACGTCACCGCGCCTACCATCCAACTCCAAAACTCGGGGGAGACTAACACTCCCTACCTCCCTTGGTGTGCATCATAGGCGTGCCCATGACAAACACAACATTTCTCCTTAACCAATACAAAACAAACATAGCTGCTAAAAAAAAAGATACTATACTAAACCAGTATACAAGAATAGTACACAACAAGAAATGCCACATTCAGTCAATCCACCCCGAATCCTTGCAGCCGCGTTGAGCATGGCGGTCGAGGACTCAAACTGTACCATTCAAGTCCTTGTCTCAGAGGCACTGAGTTGATTGGTATGGAGCCAGGCACCTCCTGATCTGAATCTTGAACTGGCTCCAAATTCTGCATGTCCACACCCCCTGTAGTAGATGATTGAGAATTAGTAGCAGTCACCACCGGCCATGTGCACTGGCTCAAAATTCAGCATGTCCACACCCCATGTAGTAGATGATTGAGAATTAGTAGCAGTCACCACCGGATCCACTGTCAGGATGATCCATCCTCTCCTTCATCAGCTTCAGATCCCACTGTTTCCCTGAGCAGGAAGGTCTGGAATTGAAAATACAGAGGACATTAAATAACATTCACTCAGTACATGGCACTCATTTTGGTTTATACGCTCGAAATTGAGCCATGAGCGATGTGTGAAGAGTGTCAGGATGGCCGAGTGGTCTAAGGCGCTGCGTTCAGGTCGCAGCCTCCCTTGGAGGTGTGGGTTCAAATCCCACTTCTGACAAGTGTATTTTGCGAGGTGGATACATTTTTGGACTTTTTTTTCCCAAGCACTGTATCAAAAACAATGTCAACAGTTTCTGTAAATTATCGATAAGATCTATTTTCCGTTGCTTGCACTAATTGCCTGAAGTTGGCTAAATCGCAGTAAATCGGTAAAGCAGGAAATCACAGCATCTTCAACAAATCGTGATAGAGGGGCCGATATAAACGTTTCGACCCTACATATCAAAAGCGCAGCTGTCAATAGTTCAGCAGGTTCACAGTGCAGAAGGTTCAGTGGCACCAGGGTCCCCTGCGTCCCAATCAGACCTGGTTTTTAACTTCTGTATTCAGGGGATGGGAGGGGTGGGGGTGTTGCGTCGTGCACACACAGTGCCTGTTTTGCAGAGAAGTTTTAATAAATACACAAAGAATAATATGGAGTCTTTGGCCACGAGGAACACCTTCCCCTACCTTTTATTCTCTCCGATTCCACATCACCGCACCTACCATCCAACTCCAAAACTCGGGGGAGACTAACACTCCCTACCTCCCTTGGTGTGCATCATGGGCGTGCCCATGACGAACACAACATTTCTCCTTAACCAATACAAAACAAACATAGCTGCTCAAAAAAAAGATACTATACTAATCTAGTATACAAAAATAGTACACAACAATAAATACCACATTCAGTCAATCCACCCCGAATCCTTGCAGCCGCGTTGAGCATGGCGGTCGAGGACTCAAACTGTACCGTTCAAGTCCTTGTCTCAGAGGCACTGAGTTGATTGGTATGGAGCCATGCACCTCCTGATCTGAATCTTGAACTGGCTCCAAATTCTGCATGTCCACACCCCCTGTAGTAGATGTTTGAGAATTAGTAGCAGTCACCACCGGCCATATGCACTGGCTCAAAATTCTGCAAGTCCACACCCCATGTAGTAGATGATTGAGAATTAGTAGCAGCCACCACAGAGTCCACTGTCAGGATGATCCATCCTCTCTCCTTCATCAGCTTCAGATCCCACTGTTTCCCTGAGCAGGAAGGTCTGGAATTGAAAATACAGAGGACATTAAATAACATTCACTCAGTACATGGCACTCATTTTGGTTTATAAGCTGAAAATTGAGCCATCAGTCTGGTGTCAAGAGTGTCAGGATGGCCGGGTGGTCTAAGGTGCTGCATTCAGGTCACAGTCTCCCTTGGAGACGTGGGTTGAAACCCATCTTCTGACAAGTGTCTTTGTGAGGTGGATACATTTTTGGACTTTTTTTTCCAAGCACCCTTATCAAAAACAATGTCAACAGTTTCTGTAAATTATCGATAAGATCTATTGTCCGTTGCTTGCACTAATTGCCTGAAGTTGGCTAAATCGCAGTAAATCGGTAAAGCAGGAAATCACAGCATCTTCAACAAATCGTGATAGAGGGGCCGAGATAAAGGTTTCGACCCTACATATCAAAAGCACAGCTGTCCATAGTTCAGCAGGTTCACTGTGCAGAAGGTTCAGTGGCACCAGGGTCCCCTGCGTCCCAATCACAGCTGGTTTTTAACTTCTGTATTCTGGGCATGGGAGGGGTGTGTTGCATCGTGCACACACAGTGCCTGTTTCGCAAATAAGTTTTAATAAATACACAGAGAATAATATAGAGTCATTGGCCACGAGGAACACCTTCCCTGACCTTTTATTCTCTCCGGTTCCACGTCACCGCGCCTACCATCCAACTCCAAAACTCGGGGGAGACTAACACTCCCTACCTCCCTTGGTGTGCATCATAGGCGTGCCCATGACGAACACAACATTTCTCCTTAACCAATACAAAACAAACATAGCTGCTCAAAAAAAAGATACTATACTAAACCAGTATACAAGAATAGTACACAACAAGAAATGCCACATTCAGTCAATCCACCCCGAATCCTTGCAGCCGCGTTGAGCATGGCGGTCGAGGACTCAAACTGTACCGTTCAAGTCCTTGTCTCAGAGGCACTGAGTTGATTGGTATGGAGCCAGGCACCTCCTGATCTGAATCTTGAACTGGCTCCAAATTCTGCATGTCCAAACCCCCTGTAGTAGATGATTGAGAATTAGTAGCAGTCACCACCGGCCATGTGCACTGGCTCAAAATTCAGCATGTCCACACCCCATGTAGTAGATGATTGAGAATTAGTAGCAGTCACCACCGGATCCACTGTCAGGATGATCCATCCTCTCTCCTTCATCAGCTTCAGATCCCACTGTTTCCCTGAGCAGGAAGGTCTGGAATTGAAAATACAGAGGACATTAAACAACATTCACTCAGTACATGGCACTCATTTTGGTTTATAAGCTGGAAATTGAGCCATCAGTGCAGTGTCACGAGTGTCAGGATGGCCGAGTGGTCTAAGGCACTGCGTTCAGGTCGCAGTCTCATTTGGAGGCGTGGGTTTGAATCCCACTTCTGACAAGTGTCTTTTGCGAGGTGGATACATATTTTGACTTTTTTTTTCCAAGCATCCGTATCAAAAACAATGTCAACAGTTTCTGTAAATTATCGATAAGATCTATTGCCCGTTGCTTGCACTAATTTCCTGAAGTTGGCTAAATCGCAGTAAATCGGTAAAGCGGGAAATCACAGCATCTTCAACAAATCGTGATAGAGGAGCAGAGATAAAGGTTTTGACCCTACATATCAAGAGCGCAGCTGTCAATAGTTCAGCAGGTTCACAGTGCAGAAGGTTCAGTGGCACCAGGGTCCCCTGCGTCCCAATCACAGCTGGTTTTTAACTTCTGTATTCAGGGCCTGGGAGGGGTGTGTTGCATCGTGCACACATGGTGCCTATTTCGCAGATAAGTTCTAATAAATACACAGAGAATAATATAGAGTCATTGGCCACGAGGAACACCTTCCCTGGCCTTTTATTCTCTCCGGTTCCACGTCACCGCGCCTACTATCCAACTCCAAAACTCGGGGGAGACTAACACTCCCTACCTCCCTTGGTGTGCATCATAGGCGTGCCCATGACGAACACAACATTTCTCCTTAACCAATACAAAACAAACATAGCTGCTCAAAAAAAAGATACTATACTAATCCAGTATACAAGAATAGTACACAACAAGAAATGCCACATTCAGTCAATCCACCCCGAATCCTTGCAGCCGCGTTGAGCATGGCGGTCGAGGACTCAAACTGTACCGTTCAAGTCCTTGTCTCAGAGGCACTGAGTTGATTGGTATGGAGCCAGGCACCTCCTTATCTGAATCTTGAACTGGCTCCAAATTCTGCATGTCCACACCCCCTGTAGTAGATGATTGAGAATTAGTAGCAGTCACCACCGGCCATGTGCACTGGCTCAAAATTCAGCATGTCCACACCCCATGTAGTAGATGATTGAGAATTAGTAGCAGTCACCACCGGATCCACTGTCAGGATTATCCATCCTCTCTCCTTCATCAGCTTCAGATCCCACTGTTTCCCTGAGCAGGAAGGTCTGGAATTGAAAATACAGAGGACATTAAACAACATTCACTCAGTACATGGCACTCATTTTGGTTTATAAGGTGGAAATTGAGCCATCAGTGCAGTGTCAAGAGTGTCAGGATGGCCAAGTGGTCTAAGGCGATGCGTTCAGGTCGCAGTCTCCTTTCGAGGTGTGGGTTCGAATCCCACTTCTGACAAGTGTCTTTTGCGAGGTGGATACATTTTTGGACTTTTTTTTTCCAAGCACCCGTATCAAAAACAATGTCAACAGTTTCTGTAAATTATCGATAAGATCTATTGTCCGTTGCTTGCACTAATTTCCTGAAGTTGGCTAAATCTCAGTAAATCGGTAAAGCGGGAAATCACAGCATCTTCAACAAATCGTGATGGAGGGGCAGAGATAAAGGTTTCGACCCTACATATCAAGAGCGCAGCTGTCAATAGTTCAGCAGGATCACAGTGCAGAAGGTTCAGTGGCACCAGGGTCCCCTGCGTCCCAATCACAGCTGGTTTTTAACTTCTGTATTCAGGGCATGGGAGGGGTGTGTTGCATCGTGCACACACAGTGCCTGTTTCGCAGATAAGTTTTAATAAATACACAGAGAATAATATAGAGTCATTGGCCACGAGGAACACCTTCCCTGACCTTTTATTCTCTCCGGTTCCACGTCACCGCGCCTACCATCCAACTCCAAAACTCGGGGGAGACTAACACTCCCTACCTCCCTTGGTGTGCATCATAGGCGTGCCCATGACGAACACAACATTTCTCCTTAACCAATACAAAACAAACATAGCTGCTCAAAAAAAAGATACTATACTAATCCAGTATTCAAGAATAGTACACAACAAGAAATGCCACATTCAGTCAATCCACCCCGAATCCTTGCAGCCGCGTTGAGCATGGCGGTCGAGGACTCAAACTGTACCGTTCAAGTCCTTGTCTCAGAGGCACTGAGTTGATTGGTATGGAGCCAGGCACCTCCTGATCTGAATCTTGAACTGGCTCCAAATTCTGCATGTCCACACCCCTTGTAGTAGATGATTGAGAATTAGTTGCAGTCACCACCAGCCATGTGCACTGGCTCAAACTTCTGCATGTCCACACCCCAAGTAGTCGATGATTGCGAATTAGTAGCAGTCACCACCGGATTCACTGTCAGGATGATCCATCCTCTCTCCTTCATCAGCTTCAGATCCCACTGTTTCCCTGAGCAGGAAGGTCTGGAATTGAAAATACAGAGGACATTAAACAACATTCACTCAGTACAGGGCACTCATTTTGGTTTATAAGCTGGAAATTGAGCCATCAGTGCAGTGTCAAGAGTGTCAGGATGGCCGAGTGGTCTAAGGTGCTGAGTTCAGGTCGCAGTCTCCTTTGGAGGCGTGGGTTCGAATCCCACTTCTGACGAGTGCCTTTTGCGAGGTGGATACATTTTTGGACTTTTTTTTTCCAAGCACCCTTATCAAAAACAATGTCAACAGTTTCTGTGAATTATCGATAAGATCTATTGTCCATTGCTTGCACTAATTTCCTGAAGTTGGCTAAATCGCAGTAAATCGGTAAAGCGGGAAATCACAGCATCTTCAACAAATCGTGATAGAGGGGCTGAGATAAAGTTTTCGACCCTACATATCAAAAGCGCAGCTGTCAATAGTTCAGCAGGTTCACAGTGCAGAAGGTTCAGTGGCACCAGGGTCCCCTGCGTCCCAATCAGACCTGGTTTTTAACTTCTGTATTCAGGGGATGGGAGGGGTGGGGGTGTTGCGTCGTGCACACACAGTGCCTGTTTTGCAGAGAAGTTTTAATAAATACACAAAGAATAATATGGAGTCTTTGGCCACGAGGAACACCTTCCCCTACCTTTTATTCTCTCCGATTCCACATCACCGCACCTACCATCCAACTCCAAAACTCGGGGGAGACTAACACTCCCTACCTCCCTTGGTGTGCATCATGGGCGTGCCCATGACGAACACAACATTTCTCCTTAACCAATACAAAACAAACATAGCTGCTCAAAAAAAAGATACTATACTAATCTAGTATACAAAAATAGTACACAACAATAAATACCACATTCAGTCAATCCACCCCGAATCCTTGCAGCCGCGTTGAGCATGGTGGTCGAGGACTCAAACTGTACCGTTCAAGTCCTTGTCTCAGAGGCACTGAGTTGATTGGTATGGAGCCAGGCACCTCCTGATCTGAATCTTGAACTGGCTCCAAATTCTGCATGTCCACACCCCCTGTAGTAGATGTTTGAGAATTAGTAGCAGTCACCACCGGCCATATGCACTGGCTCAAAATTCTGCAAGTCCACACCCCATGTAGTAGATGATTGAGAATTAGTAGCAGCCACCACAGGGTCCACTGTCAGGATGATCCATCCTCTCTCCTTCATCAGCTTCAGATCCCACTGTTTCCCTGAGCAGGAAGGTCTGGAATTGAAAATACAGAGGACATTAAATAACATTCACTCAGTACATGGCACTCATTTTGGTTTATAAGCTGAAAATTGAGCCATCAGTCTGGTGTCAAGAGTGTCAGGATGGCCGGGTGGTCTAAGGTGCTGCATTCAGGTCACAGTCTCCCTTGGAGACGTGGGTTGAAACCCATCTTCTGACAAGTGTCTTTGTGAGGTGGATACATTTTTGGACTTTTTTTTCCAAGCACCCTTATCAAAAACAATGTCAACAGTTTCTGTAAATTATCGATAAGATCTATTGTCCGTTGCTTGCACTAATTGCCTGAAGTTGGCTAAATCGCAGTAAATCGGTAAAGCAGAAAATCACAGCATCTTCAACAAATCGTGATAGAGGGGCCGAGATAAAGGTTTCGACCCTACATATCAAAAGCACAGCTGTCCATAGTTCAGCAGGTTCACAGTGGAGAAGGTTCAGTGGCACCAGGGTCGCCTGCGTCCCAATCACAGCTGGTTTTTAACTTCTGTATTCTGGGCATGGGAGGGGTGTGTTGCATCGTGCACACACAGTGCCTGTTTCGCAAATAAGTTTTAATAAATACACAGAGAATAATATAGAGTCATTGGCCACGAGGAACACCTTCCCTGACCTTTTATTCTCTCCGATTCCACGTCACCGCGCCTACCATCCAACTCCAAAACTCGGGGGAGACTAACACTCCCTACCTCCCTTGGTGTGCATCATAGGCGTGCCCATGACAAACACAACATTTCTCCTTAACCAATACAAAACAAACATAGCTGCTAAAAAAAAAGATACTATACTAAACCAGTATACAAGAATAGTACACAACAAGAAATGCCACATTCAGTCAATACACCCCGAATCCTTGCAGCCGCGTTGAGCATGGCGGTCGAGGACTCAAACTGTACCATTCAAGTCCTTGTCTCAGAGGCACTGAGTTGATTGGTATGGAGCCAGGCACCTCCTGATCTGAATCTTGAACTGGCTCCAAATTATGCATGTCCACACCCCCTGTAGTAGATGATTGAGAATTAGTAGCAGTCACCACCGGCCATGTGCACTGGCTCAAAATTCAGCATGTCCACACCCCATGTAGTAGATGATTGAGAATTAGTAGCAGTCACCACCGGATCCACTGTCAGGATGATCCATCCTCTCCTTCATCAGCTTCAGATCCCACTGTTTCCCTGAGCAGGAAGGTCTGGAATTGAAAATACAGAGGACATTAAATAACATTCACTCAGTACATGGCACTCATTTTGGTTTATACGCTCGAAATTGAGCCATGAGCGATGTGTGAAGAGTGTCAGGATGGCCGAGTGGTCTAAGGCGCTGCGTTCAGGTCGCAGCCTCCCTTGGAGGTGTGGGTTCAAATCCCACTTCTGACAAGTGTATTTTGCGAGGTGGATACATTTTTGGACTTTTTTTTCCCAAGCACCGTATCAAAAACAATGTCAACAGTTTCTGTAAATTATCGATAAGATCTATTTTCCGTTGCTTGCACTAATTGCCTGAAGTTGGCTAAATCGCAGTAAATCGGTAAAGCAGGAAATCACAGCATCTTCAACAAATCGTGATAGAGGGGCCGATATAAACGTTTCGACCCTACATATCAAAAGCGCAGCTGTCAATAGTTCAGCAGGTTCACAGTGCAGAAGGTTCAGTGGCACCAGGGTCCCCTGCGTCCCAATCAGACCTGGTTTTTAACTTCTGTATTCAGGGGATGGGAGGGGTGGGGGTGTTGCGTCGTGCACACACAGTGCCTGTTTTGCAGAGAAGTTTTAATAAATACACAAAGAATAATATGGAGTCTTTGGCCACGAGGAACACCTTCCCCTACCTTTTATTCTCTCCGATTCCACATCACCGCACCTACCATCCAACTCCAAAACTCGGGGGAGACTAACACTCCCTACCTCCCTTGGTGTGCATCATGGGCGTGCCCATGACGAACACAACATTTCTCCTTAACCAATACAAAACAAACATAGCTGCTCAAAAAAAAGATACTATACTAATCTAGTATACAAAAATAGTACACAACAATAAATACCACATTCAGTCAATCCACCCCGAATCCTTGCAGCCGCGTTGAGCATGGCGGTCGAGGACTCAAACTGTACCGTTCAAGTCCTTGTCTCAGAGTTACTGAGTTGATTGGTATGGAGCCATGCACCTCCTGATCTGAATCTTGAACTGGCTCCAAATTCTGCATGTCCACACCCCCTGTAGTAGATGTTTGAGAATTAGTAGCAGTCACCACCGGCCATATGCACTGGCTCAAAATTCTGCAAGTCCACACCCCATGTAGTAGATGATTGAGAATTAGTAGCAGCCACCACAGAGTCCACTGTCAGGATGATCCATCCTCTCTCCTTCATCAGCTTCAGATCCCACTGTTTCCCTGAGCAGGAAGGTCTGGAATTGAAAATACAGAGGACATTAAATAACATTCACTCAGTACATGGCACTCATTTTGGTTTATAAGCTGAAAATTGAGCCATCAGTCTGGTGTCAAGAGTGTCAGGATGGCCGGGTGGTCTAAGGTGCTGCATTCAGGTCACAGTCTCCCTTGGAGACGTGGGTTGAAACCCATCTTCTGACAAGTGTCTTTGTGAGGTGGATACATTTTTGGACTTTTTTTTCCAAGCACCCTTATCAAAAACAATGTCAACAGTTTCTGTAAATTATCGATAAGATCTATTGTCCGTTGCTTGCACTAATTGCCTGAAGTTGGCTAAATCGCAGTAAATCGGTAAAGCAGGAAATCACAGCATCTTCAACAAATCGTGATAGAGGGGCCGAGATAAAGGTTTCGACCCTACATATCAAAAGCACAGCTGTCCATAGTTCAGCAGGTTCACTGTGCAGAAGGTTCAGTGGCACCAGGGTCCCCTGCGTCCCAATCACAGCTGGTTTTTAACTTCTGTATTCTGGGCATGGGAGGGGTGTGTTGCATCGTGCACACACAGTGCCTGTTTCGCAAATAAGTTTTAATAAATACACAGAGAATAATATAGAGTCATTGGCCACGAGGAACACCTTCCCTGACCTTTTATTCTCTCCGGTTCCACGTCACCGCGCCTACCATCCAACTCCAAAACTCGGGGGAGACTAACACTCCCTACCTCCCTTGGTGTGCATCATAGGCGTGCCCATGACGAACACAACATTTCTCCTTAACCAATACAAAACAAACATAGCTGCTCAAAAAAAAGATACTATACTAAACCAGTATACAAGAATAGTACACAACAAGAAATGCCACATTCAGTCAATCCACCCCGAATCCTTGCAGCCGCGTTGAGCATGGCGGTCGAGGACTCAAACTGTACCGTTCAAGTCCTTGTCTCAGAGGCACTGAGTTGATTGGTATGGAGCCAGGCACCTCCTGATCTGAATCTTGAACTGGCTCCAAATTCTGCATGTCCAAACCCCCTGTAGTAGATGATTGAGAATTAGTAGCAGTCACCACCGGCCATGTGCACTGGCTCAAAATTCAGCATGTCCACACCCCATGTAGTAGATGATTGAGAATTAGTAGCAGTCACCACCGGATCCACTGTCAGGATGATCCATCCTCTCTCCTTCATCAGCTTCAGATCCCACTGTTTCCCTGAGCAGGAAGGTCTGGAATTGAAAATACAGAGGACATTAAACAACATTCACTCAGTACATGGCACTCATTTTGGTTTATAAGCTGGAAATTGAGCCATCAGTGCAGTGTCACGAGTGTCAGGATGGCCGAGTGGTCTAAGGCACTGCGTTCAGGTCGCAGTCTCATTTGGAGGCGTGGGTTTGAATCCCACTTCTGACAAGTGTCTTTTGCGAGGTGGATACATATTTTGACTTTTTTTTTCCAAGCACCCGTATCAAAAACAATGTCAACAGTTTCTGTAAATTATCGATAAGATCTATTGTCCGTTGCTTGCACTAATTTCCTGAAGTTGGCTAAATCGCAGTAAATCGGTAAAGCGGGAAATCACAGCATCTTCAACAAATCGTGATAGAGGAGCAGAGATAAAGGTTTTGACCCTACATATCAAGAGCGCAGCTGTCAATAGTTCAGCAGGTTCACAGTGCAGAAGGTTCAGTGGCACCAGGGTCCCCTGCGTCCCAATCACAGCTGGTTTTTAACTTCTGTATTCAGGGCCTGGGAGGGGTGTGTTGCATCGTGCACACATGGTGCCTATTTCGCAGATAAGTTCTAATAAATACACAGAGAATAATATAGAGTCATTGGCCACGAGGAACACCTTCCCTGGCCTTTTATTCTCTCCGGTTCCACGTCACCGCGCCTACTATCCAACTCCAAAACTCGGGGGAGACTAACACTCCCTACCTCCCTTGGTGTGCATCATAGGCGTGCCCATGACGAACACAACATTTCTCCTTAACCAATACAAAACAAACATAGCTGCTCAAAAAAAAGATACTATACTAATCCAGTATACAAGAATAGTACACAACAAGAAATGCCACATTCAGTCAATCCACCCCGAATCCTTGCAGCCGCGTTGAGCATGGCGGTCGAGGACTCAAACTGTACCGTTCAAGTCCTTGTCTCAGAGGCACTGAGTTGATTGGTATGGAGCCAGGCACCTCCTTATCTGAATCTTGAACTGGCTCCAAATTCTGCATGTCCACACCCCCTGTAGTAGATGATTGAGAATTAGTAGCAGTCACCACCGGCCATGTGCACTGGCTCAAAATTCAGCATGTCCACACCCCATGTAGTAGATGATTGAGAATTAGTAGCAGTCACCACCGGATCCACTGTCAGGATTATCCATCCTCTCTCCTTCATCAGCTTCAGATCCCACTGTTTCCCTGAGCAGGAAGGTCTGGAATTGAAAATACAGAGGACATTAAACAACATTCACTCAGTACATGGCACTCATTTTGGTTTATAAGGTGGAAATTGAGCCATCAGTGCAGTGTCAAGAATGTCAGGATGGCCAAGTGGTCTAAGGCGATGCGTTCAGGTCGCAGTCTCCTTTCGAGGTGTGGGTTCGAATCCCACTTCTGACAAGTGTCTTTTGCGAGGTGGATACATTTTTGGACTTTTTTTTTCCAAGCACCCGTATCAAAAACAATGTCAACAGTTTCTGTAAATTATCGATAAGATCTATTGTCCGTTGCTTGCACTAATTTCCTGAAGTTGGCTAAATCTCAGTAAATCGGTAAAGCGGGAAATCACAGCATCTTCAACAAATCGTGATAGAGGGGCAGAGATAAAGGTTTCGACCCTACATATCAAGAGCGCAGCTGTCAATAGTTCAGCAGGATCACAGTGCAGAAGGTTCAGTGGCACCAGGGTCCCCTGCGTCCCAATCACAGCTGGTTTTTAACTTCTGTATTCAGGGCATGGGAGGGTTGTGTTGCATCGTGCACACACGGTGCCTGTTTCACAGATAAGTTTTAATAAATACACAGAGAATAATATAGAGTCATTGGCCACGAGGAACACCTTCCCTGACCTTTTATTCTCTCCGGTTCCACGTCACCGCACTACCATCCAACTCCAAAACTCGGGGGAGACTCACACTCCCTACCTCCCTTGGTGTGCATCATAGGCGTGCCCATGACGAACACAACATTTCTCCTTAACCAATACAAAACAAACATAGCTGCTCAAAAAAAAGATACTATACTAATCCAGTATACAAGAATAGTACAAAACAAGAACTGCCACATTCAGTCAATCCACCCCGAATCCTTGCAGCCGCGTTGAGCATGGCGGTCGAGGACTCAAACTGTACCGTTCAAGTCCTTGTCTCAGAGGCACTGATTTGATTGGTATGGAGCCAGGCACCTCCTGATCTGAATCTTGAACTGGCTCCAAATTCTGCATGTCCACACCCCCTGTAGTAGATGATTGAGAATTAGTAGCAGTCACCACCGGCCATATGCACTGGCTCAAAATTCTGCAAGTCCACACCCCATGTAGTAGATGATTGAGAATTAGTAGCAGTCACCACAGGGTCCACTGTCAGGATGATCCATCCTCTCTCCTTCATCAGCTTCAGATCCCACTGTTTCCCTGAGCAGGAAGGTCTGGAATTGAAAATACAGAGGACATTAAATAACATTCACTCAGTACATGGCACTCATTTTGGTTTATAAGCTGGAAATTGAGCCATCAGTCTGGTGTAAAGAGTGTCAGGATGGCCGGGTGGTCCAAGGTGCTCCATTCAGGTCACAGTCTCCCTTGGAGATGTGGGTTCAAACCCCTCTTCTGACAAGTGTCTTTTGCGAGCTGGATACATTTTTGGACTTTTTTTTTCCAAGCACCCTTATCAAAAACAATGTCAACAGTTTCTGTAAATTATCGATAAGATCTATTGTCCGTTGCTTGCACTAATTGCCTGAAGTTGGCTAAATCGCAGTAAATCGGTAAAGCAGGAAATCACAGCATCTTCAACAAATCGTGATAGAGGGGCCGAGATAAAGGTTTCGACCCTACATATCAAAAGCACAGCTGTCAATAGTTCAGCAGGTTCACAGTGCAGAAGGTTCAGTGGCACCAGGGTCCCCTGCGTCCCAATCACAGCTGGTTTTTAACTTCTGTATTCAGGGCACGGGAGGGGTGTGTTGCATCGTGCACACACAGTGCCTGTTTCGCAAATAAGTTTTAATAAATACACAGAGAATAATATAGAGTCATTGGCCACGAGGAACACCTTCCATGACCTTTTATTCTCTCCGGTTCCACGTCACCGCGCCTACCATCCAACTCCAAAACTTGGGGGAGACTAACACTCCCTACCTCCCTTGGTGTGCGTCATAGGCGTGCCCATGACGAACACAACATTTCTCCTTAACCAATACAAAACAAACATAGCTGCTAAAAAAAAAGATACTATACTAAACCAGTATACAAGAATAGTACACAACAAGAAATGCCACATTCAGTCAATCCACCCTGAATCCTTGCAGCCGCGTTGAGCATGGCAGTCGAGGACTCAATCTGTACCGTTCAAGTCCTTGTCTCAGAGGCACTGAGTTGATTGGTATGGAGCCAGGCACCTCCTGATCTGAATCTTGAACTGGCTCCAAATTCTGCATGTCCACACCCCCTGTAGTAGATGATTGAGAATTAGTAGCAGTCACCACCGGCCATGTGCACTGGCTCAAAATTCAGCATGTCCACACCCCATGTAGTAGATGATTGAGAATTAGTAGCAGTCACCACCGGATCCACTGTCAGGATGATCCATCCTCTCTCCTTCATCAGCTTCAGATCCCACTGTTTCCCTGAGCAGGAAGGTCTGGAATTGAAAATACAGAGGACATTAAACAACATTCACTCAGTACATGGCACTCATTTTGGTTTATAAGCTGGAAATTGAGCCATCAGTGAAGTGTCACGAGTGTCAGGATGGCCGAGTGGTCTAAGGCACTGCGTTCAGATTGCAGTCTCATTTGGAGGCGTGGGTTCGAATCCCACTTCTGACAAGTGTCTTTTGCGAGGTGGATACATTTTTTGACTTTTTTTTTCCAAGCACCCGTATCAAAAACAATGTCAACAGTTTCTGTAAATTATCGATAAGATCTATTGTCCGTTGCTTGCACTAATTTCCTGAAGTTGGCTAAATCGCAGTAAATCGGTAAAGCGGGAAATCACAGCATCTTCAACAAATCGTGATAGAGGAGCAGAGATAAAGGTTTTGACCCTACATATCAAGAGCGCAGCTGTCAATAGTTCAGCAGGTTCACAGTGCAGAAGGTTCAGTGGCACCAGGGTCCCCTGCGTCCCAATCACAGCTGGTTTTTAACTTCTGTATTCAGGGCATGGGAGGGGTGTGTTGCATCGTGCACACATGGTGCCTATTTCGCAGATAAGTTTTAATAAATACACAGAGAATAATATAGAGTCATTGGCCACGAGGAACACCTTCCCTGGCCTTTTATTCTCTCCGGTTCCACGTCACCGCGCCTACCATCCAACTCCAAAACTCGGGGGAGACTAACACTCCCTACCTCCCTTGGTGTGCATCATAGGCGTGCCCATGACGAACACAACATTTCTCCTTAACCAATACAAAACAAACATAGCTGCTCAAAAAAAAGATACTATACTAATGCAGTATACAAGAATAGTACACATCAAGAAATGCCACATTCAGTCAATCCACCCCGAATCCTTGCAGCCGCGTTGAGCATGGCGGTCGAGGACTCAAACTGTACCGTTCAAGTCCTTGTCTCAGAGGCACTGAGTTGATTGGTATGGAGCCAAGCACCTCCTGATCTGAATCTTGAACTGGCTCCAAATTCTGCATGTCCACACCCCCTGTAGTAGATGATTGAGAATTAGTAGCAGTCACCACCGGCCATGTGCACTGGCTCAAAATTCAGCATGTCCACACCCCATGTAGTAGATGATTGAGAATTAGTAGCAATCACCACCGGATCCACTGTCAGGATGATCCATCCTCTCTCCTTCATCAGCTTCAGATCCCACTGTTTCCCTGAGCAGGAAGGTCTGGAATTGAAAATACAGAGGACATTAAACAACATTCACTCAGTACATGGCACTCATTTTGGTTTATAAGCTGGAAATTGAGCCATCAGTGCAGTGTCAAGAGTGTCAGGATGGCCAAGTGGTCTAAGGCGATGCGTTCAGGTCGCAGTCTCCTTTCGAGGTGTGGGTTCGAATCCCACTTCTGACAAGTGTCTTTTGCGAGGTGGATACATTTTTGGACTTTTTTTTTCCAAGCACCCGTATCAAAAACAATGTCAACAGTTTCTGTAAATTATCGATAAGATCTATTGTCCGTTGCTTGCACTAATTTCCTGAAGTTGGCTAAATCGCAGTAAATCGGTAAAGCGGGAAATCACAGCATCTTCAACAAATCGTGATAGAGGGGCAGAGATAAAGGTTTCGACCCTACATATCAAGAGCGCAGCTGTCAATAGTTCAGCAGGATCACAGTGCAGAAGGTTCAGTGGCACCAGGGTCCCCTGCGTCCCAATCACAGCTGATTTTTAACTTCTGTATTCAGGGCATGGGAGGGGTGTGTTGCATCGTGCACACACAGTGCCTGTTTCGCAGATAAGTTTTAATAAATACACAGAGAATAATATAGAGTCATTGGCCACGAGGAACACCTTCCCTGACCTTTTATTCTCTCCGGTTCCACGTCACCGCACTACCATCCAACTCCAAAACTCGGGGGAGACTAACACTCCCTACCTCCCTTGGTGTGCATCATAGGCGTGCCCATGACGAACACAACATTTCTCATTAACCAATACAAAACAAACATAGCTGCTCAAAAAAAAGATACTATACTAATCCAGTACACAAGAATAGTACACAACAAGAAATGCCACATTCAGTCAATCTACCCCGAATCCTTGCAGCCGCGTTGAGCATGGCGGTCGAGGACTCAAACTGTACCGTTCAAGTCCTTGTCTCAGAGGCACTGAGTTGATTGGTATGCAGCCAGGCACCTCCTGATCTGAATCTTGAACTGGCTCCAAATTCTGCATGTCCACACCCCTTGTAGTAGATGATTGAGAATTAGTAGCAGTCACCACCGGCCATGTGCACTGGCTCAAACTTCTGCATGTCCACACCCCAAGTAGTCGATTACTGCGAATTAGTAGCAGTCACCACCGGATTCACTGTCAGGATGATCCATCCTCTCTCCTTCATCAGCTTCAGATCCCACTGTTTCCCTGAGCAGGAAGGTCTGGAATTGAAAATACAGAGGACATTAAACAACATTCACTCAGTACATGGCACTCATTTTGGTTTATAAGCTGGAAATTGAGCCATCAGTGCAGTGTCAAGAGTGTCAGGATGGCCGAGTGGTCTAAGGCGCTGCGTTCAGGTTGCAGTCTCCTTTGGAGGCGTGGGTTCAAATCCCACTTCGGACAAGTGTCTTTTGCGAGGTGGATACATTTTTGGCCTTTTTTTTTTCCAAGCACCCGTATCAAAAACAATGTCAACAGTTTCTGTAAATTATCGATAAGATCTATTGTCCGTTGCTTGCACTAATTTCCTGAAGTTGGCTAAATCGCAGTAAATCGGTAAAGCGGGAAATCACAGCATCTTCAACAAATCGTGATAGAGGGGCAGAGATAAAGGTTTCGACCCTACATATCAAGAGCGCAGCTGTCAATAGTTCAGCAGGTTCACAGTGCAGAAGGTTCAGTGGCACCAGGGTCCCCTGCGTCCCAATCACAGTTGGTTTTTAACTTCTGTATTCAGGGCATGGGAGGGGTGTGTTGCATCGTGCCCACACGGTGCCTGTTTCGCAGATAAGTTTTAATAAATACACAGAGAATAATATAGAGTCATTGGCCACGAGGAACACCTTCCCTGACCTTTTATTCTCTCCGGTTCCACGTCACCGCACCTACCATCCAACTCCAAAACTCAGGGGAGACTAACACTCCCTACCTCCCTTGGTGTGCATCATAGGCGTGCCCATGACGAACACAACATTTCTCCTTAACCAATACAAAACAAACATAGCTGCTCAAAAAAAAGATACTGTACTAATCCAGTATACAAGAATAGTACACAACAAGAAATGCCACATTCAGTCAATCCACCCTGAATCCTTGCAGCCGCGTTGAGCATGGCGGTCGAGGACTGTACCGTTCAAGTCCTTGTCTCAGAGGCACTGAGTTGATTGGTATGGAGCCAGGCACCTCCTTATCTGAATCTTGAACTGGCTCCAAATTCTGCATGTCCAAACCCCCTGTAGTAGATGATTGAGAATTAGTAGCAGTCACCACCGGCCATGTGCACTGGCTCAAAATTCAGCATGTCCACACCCCATGTAGTAGATGATTGAGAATTAGTAGCAGTCACCACCGGATCCACTGTCAGGATTATCCATCCTCTCTCCTTCATCAGCTTCAGATCCCACTGTTTCCCTGAGCAGGAAGGTCTGGAATTGAAAATTCAGAGGACATTAAACAACATTCACTCAGTACATGGCACTCATTTTGGATTATAAGCTGGAAATTGAGCCATCAGTGCAGTGTCAAGAGTGTCAGGATGGCCAAGTGGTCTAAGGCAATGCGTTCAGGTCGCAGTCTCATTTGGAGGCGTGGGTTCGAATCCCACTTCTGACAAGTGTCTTTTGCGAGGTGGATACATTTTTGGACTTTTTTTTTCCAAGCACCCGTATCAAAAACAATGTCAACAGTTTCTGTAAATTATCGATAAGATCTATTGTCCGTTGCTTGCACTAATTTCCTGAAGTTGGCTAAATCGCAGTAAATCGGTACAGCGGGAAATCACAGCATCTTCAACAAATCGTGATAGAGGAGCAGAGATAAAGGTTTCGACCCTACATATCAAGAGCGCAGCTGTCAATAGTTCAGCAGGATCACAGTGCAGAAGGTTCAGTGGCACCAGGGTCCCCTACGTCCCAATCACAGCTGGTTTTTAACTTCTGTATTCAGGGCATGGGAGGGGTGTGTTGCATCGTGCACACACGGTGCCTGTTTCGCAGATAAGTTTTAATAAATACACAGAGAATAATATAGAGTCATTGGCCACGAGGAACACCTTCCCTGACCTTTTATTCTCTCCGGTTCCACGTCACCGCACTACCATCCAACTCCAAAACTCGGGGGAGACTAACACTCCCTACCTCCCTTGGTGTGCATCATAGGCGTGCCCATGACGAACACAACATTTCTCCTTAACCAATACAAAACAAACATAGCTGCTCAAAAAAAAGATACTATACTAATCCAGTATACAAGAATAGTACACAACAAGAAATGCCACATTCAGTCAATCCACCCCGAATCCTTGCAGCCGCGTTGAGCATGGCGGTCGAGGACTCAAACTGTACCGTTCAAGTCCTTGTCTCAGAGGCACTGAGTTGATTGGTATGGAGCCAGGCACCTCCTGATCTGAATCTTGAACTGGCTCCAAATTCTGCATGTCCACACCCCTTGTAGTAGATGATTGAGAATTAGTAGCAGTCACCACCGGCCATGTGCACTGGCTCAAACTTCTGCATGTCCACACCCCAAGTAGTCGATGACTGCGAATTAGTAGCAGTCACTACCGGATTCACTGTCAGGATGATCCATCCTCTCTCCTTCATCAGCTTCAGATCCCACTGTTTCCCTGAGCAGGAAGGTCTGGAATTGAAAATACAGAGGACATTAAACAACATTCACTCAGTACATGGCACTCATTTTGGTTTATAAGCTGGAAATTGAGCCATCAGTGCAGTGTCAAGAGTGTCAGGATGGCCGAGTGGTCTAAGGCGCTGCGTTCAGGTTGCAGTCTCCTTTGGAGGCGTGGGTTCAAATCCCACTTCTGACAAGTGTCTTTTGCGAGGTGGATACATTTTTGGCCTTTTTTTTTTCCAAGCACCCGTATCAAAAACAATGTCAACAGTTTCTGTAAATTATCGATAAGATCTATTGTCCGTTGCTTGCACTAATTTCCTGAAGTTGGCTAAATTGCAGTAAATCGGTAAAGCGGGAAATCACAGCATCTTCAACAAATCGTGATAGAGGGGCAGAGATAAAGGTTTCGACCCTACATATCAAGAGCGCAACTGTCAATAGTTCAGCAGGTTCACAGTGCAGAAGGTTCAGTGGCACCAGGGTCCCCTGCGTCCCAATCACAGCTGGTTTTTAACTTCTGTATTCAGGGCATGGGAGGGGTGTGTTGCATCGTGCCCACACAGTGCCTGTTTCGCAGATAAGTTTTAATAAATACACAGAGAATAATATAGAGTCATTGGCCACGAGGAACACCTTCCCTGACCTTTTATTCTCTCTGGTTCCACGTCACCGCGCCTACTATCCAACTCCAAAACTCAGGGGAGACTAACACTCCCTACCTCCCTTGGTGTGCATCATAGGCGTGCCCATGACGAACACAACATTTCTCCTTAACCAATACAAAACAAACATAGCTGCTCAAAAAAAAGATACTATACTAATCCAGTATACAAGAATAGTACACAACAAGAAATGCCACATTCAGTCAATCCACCCTGAATCCTTGCAGCCGCGTTGAGCATGGCAGTCGAGGACTCAAACTGTACCGTTCAAGTCCTTGTCTCAGAGGCACTGAGTTGATTGGTATGGAACCAGGCACCTCCTGATCTGAATCTTGAACTGGCTCCAAATTCTGCATGTCCAAACCCCCTGTAGTAGATGATTGAGAATTAGTAGCAGTCACCACCGGCCATGTGCACTGGCTCAAAATTCAGCATGTCCACACCCCATGTAGTAGATGATTGAGAATTAGTAGCAGTCACCACCGGATCCACTGTCAGGATGATCCATCCTCTCTCCTTCATCAGCTTCAGATCCCACTGTTTCCCTGAGCAGGAAGGTCTGGAATTGAAAATACAGAGGACATTAAACAACATTCACTCAGTACATGGCACTCATTTTGGTTTATAAGCTGGAAATTGAGCCATCAGTGCAGTGTCACGATTGTCAGGATGGCCGAGTGGTCTAAGGCACTGCGTTCAGGTCGCAGTCTCATTTGGAGGTGTGGGTTCGAATCCCACTTCTGACAAGTGTCTTTTGCGAGGTGGATACATATTTTGACTTTTTTTTTCCAAGCACCCGTATCAAAAACAATGTCAACAGTTTCTGTAAATTATCGATAAGATCTATTGTCCGTTGCTTGCACTAATTTCCTGAAGTTGGCTAAATCGCAGTAAATCGGTAAAGCGGGAAATCACAGCATCTTCAACAAATCGTGATAGAGGAGCAGAGATAAAGGTTTTGACCCTACATATCAAGAGCGCAGCTGTCAATAGTTCAGCAGGTTCACAGTGCAGAAGGTTCAGTGGCACCAGGGTCCCCTGCGTCCCAATCACAGCTGGTTTTTAACTTCTGTATTCAGGGCATGGGAGGGGTGTGTTGCATCGTGCACACATGGTGCCTATTTCGCAGATAAGTTTTAATAAATACACAGAGAATAATATAGAGTCATTGGCCACGAGGAACACCTTCCCTGGCCTTTTATTCTCTCCGGTTCCACGTCACCGCGCCTACTATCCAACTCCAAAACTCGGGGGAGACTAACACTCCCTACCTCCCTTGGTGTGCATCATAGGCGTGCCCATGACGAACACAACATTTCTCCTTAACCAATACAAAACAAACATAGCTGCTCAAAAAAAAGATACTGTACTAATCCAGTATACAAGAATAGTACACAACAAGAAATGCCACATTCAGTCAATCCACCCCGAATCCTTGCAGCCGCGTTGAGCATGGCGGTCGAGGACTCAAACTGTACCGTTCAAGTCCTTGTCTCAGAGGCACTGAGTTGATTGGTATGGAGCCAGGCACCTCCTTATCTGAATCTTGAACTGGCTCCAAATTCTGCATGTCCACACCCCCTGTAGTAGATGATTGAGAATTAGTAGCAGTCACCACCGGCCATGTGCACTGGCTCAAAATTCAGCATGTCCACACCCCATGTAGTAGATGATTGAGAATTAGTAGCAGTCACCACCGGATCCACTGTCAGGATTATCCATCCTCTCTCCTTCATCAGCTTCAGATCCCACTGTTTCCTTGAGCAGGAAGGTCTGGAATTGAAAATAGAGAGGACATTAAACAACATTCACTCAGTACATGGCACTCATTTTGGTTTATAAGCTGGAAATTGAGCCATCAGTGCAGTGTCAAGAGTGTCAGGATGGCCGAGTGGTCTAAGGTGCTGCGTTCAGGTCGCAGTCTCCTTTGGAGGCGTGGGTTCAAATCCCACTTCTGACAAGTGTCTTTTGCGAGGTGGATAAATTTTTGGACTTTTTTTTTCCAAGCACCCGTATCAAAAACAATGTCAACAGTTTCTGTAAATTATCGATAAGATCTATTGTCCGTTGCTTGCACTAATTTCCTGAAGTTGGCTAAATCGCAGTAAATCGGTAAAGCGGGAAATCACAGCATCTTCAACAAATCGTGATAGAGGGGCAGAGATAAAGGTTTCGACCCTACATATCAAGAGCGCAGCTGTCAATAGTTCAGCAGGTTCACAGTGCAGAAGGTTCAGTGGCACCAGGGTCCCCTGCGTCCCAATAACAGCTGGTTTTTAACTTCTGTATTCAGGGCATGGGAGGGGTGTGTTGCATCGTGCACACATGGTGCCTGTTTCGCAGATAAGTTTTAATAAATACACAGAGAATAATATGGAGTCATTGTCCACGAGGAACACCTTCCCTGGCCTTTTATTCTCTCCGGTTCCACGTCACCGCGCCTACCATCCAACTCCAAAACTCGGGGGAGACTAACACTCCCTACCTCCCTTGGTGTGCATCATAGGCGTGCCCATGACGAACACAACATTTCTCCTTAACCAATACAAAACAAACATAGCTGCTCAAAAATAAGATACTATACTAATCCAGTATACAAGAATAGTACACAACAAGAAATGCCACATTCAGTCAATCCACCCCGAATCCTTGCAGCCGCGTTGAACATGGCGGTCGAGGACTCAAACTCTACCGTTCAAGTCCTTGTCTCAGAGGCACTGAGTTGATTGGTATGGATCCAGGCACCTCCTGATCTGAATCTTGAACTGGCTCCAAATTCTGCATGTCCACACCCCTTGTAGTAGATGATTGAGAATTAGTAGCAGTCACCACCGGCCATATGAACTGGCTCAAACTTCTGCTTGGCCACACCCCAAGTAGTCGATGATTGAGAATTAGTAGCAGTCACCACCGGATTCACTGTCAGGATGATCCATCCTCTCTCCTTCATCAGCTTCAGATCCCACTGTTTCCCTGAGCAGGAAGGTCTGGAATTGAAAATGCAGAGGACATTAAACAACATTCACTCAGTACATGGCACTCATTTTGGTTTATAAGCTGGAAATTGAGCCATCAGTGCAGTGGCAAGAGTGTCAGGATGGCCGAGTGGTCTAAGGTGCTGTGTTCAAGTCGCAGTCTCCTTTGGAGGCGTGGGTTCGAATCCCACTTCTGACAAGTGTCTTTTGCGAGGTGGATACATTTTCTGACTTTTTTTTTCCAAGCACCCGTATCAAAAACAATGTCAACAGTTTCTGTAAATTATCGATAAGATCTATTGTCCGTTGCTTGCACTAATTTCCTGAAGTTGGCTAAATCGCAGTAAATCGGTAAAGCAGAAAATCACAGCATCTTCAACAAATCGTGATAGAGGGGCAGAGATAAAGGTTTCGACCCTACATATCAAGAGCGCAGCTGTCAATAGTTCAGCAGGTTCACAGTGCAGAAGGTTCAGTGGCACCAGGGTCCCCTGCGTCCCAATCACAGCTGGTTTTTAACTTCTGTATTCAGGGCATGGGAGGGGTGTGTTGCATCGTGCACACACAGTGCCTGTTTCGCAGATAAGTTTTAATAAATACACAGAGAATAATATAGAGTCATTGGCCACGAGGAACACCTTCCCTGACCTTTTATTCTCTCCGGTTCCACGTCACCGCGCCTACCATCCAACTCCAAAACTCGGGGGAGACTAACACTCCCTACCTCCCTTGGTGTGCATCATAGGCGTGCCCATGACGAACACAACATTTCTCCTTAACCAATACAAAACAAACATAGCTGCTCAAAAAAAAGATACTATACTAAACCAGTATACAAGAATAGTACACAACAATAAATACCACATTCAGTCAATCCACCCCGAATCCTTGCAGCCGTGTTGAGCATGGCGGTCGAGGACTCAAACTGTACCGTTCAAGTCCTTGTCTCAGAGGCACTGAGTTGATTGGTATGGAGCCAGGCACCTCCTGATCTGAATCTTGAACTGGCTCCAAATTCTGCATGTCCACACCCCCTGTAGTAGATGATTGAGAATTAGTAGCAGTCACCACCGGCCATATGCACTGGATCAAAATTCTGCAAGTCCACACCCCATGTAGTAGATGATTGAGAATTAGTAGCAGTCACCACCGGATCCACTGTCAGGATGATCCATCCTCTCTCCTTCATCAGCTTCAGATCCCACTGTTTCCCTGAGCAGGAAGGTCTGGAATTGAAAATACAGAGGACATTAAATAACATTCACTCAGTACATGGCACTCATTTTGGTTTATAAGCTGGAAATTGAGCCATCAGTGCAGGGTTACAAGTGTCAGGATGGCCGAGTGGTCTAAGGTGCTGCGTTCAGGTCGCAGTCTCCTTTGGAGGCGTGGGTTCGAATCCCACTTCTGACAAGTGTCTTTTGCGAGGTGGATACATTTTTTGACTTTTTTTTTCCAAGCACCCGTATCAAAAACAATGTCAACAGTTTCTGTAAATTATCGATAAGATCTATTGTCCGTTGCTTGCACTAATTTCCTGAAGTTGGCTAAATCGCAGTAAATCGGTAAAGCGGGAAATCACAGCATCTTCAACAAATACTGATAGAGGGGCAGAGATAAAGGTTTTGACCCTACATATCAAGAGCGCAGCTGTCAATAGTTCAGCAGGTTCACAGTGCAGAAGGTTCAGTGGCACCAGGGTCCCCTGCGTCCCAATCACAGCTGGTTTTTAACTTCTGTATTCAGGGCATGGGAGGGGTGTGTTGCATCGTGCACACATGGTGCCTGTTTCGCAGATAAGTTTTAATAAATACACAGAGAATAATATGGAGTCATTTTCCACGAGGAACACCTTCCCTGGCCTTTTATTCTCTCCGGTTCCACGTCACCGCGCCTACCATCCAACTCCAAAACTCGAGGGAGACTAACACTCCCTACCTCCCTTGGTGTGCATCATAGGCGTGCCCATGACGAACACAACATTTCTCCTTAACCAATACAAAACAAACATAGCTGTTCAAAAAAAAGATACTATACTAATCCAGTATACAAGAATAGTACACAACAAGAAATGCCACATTCAGTCAATCCACCCCGAATCCTTGCAGCCGCGTTGAACATGGCGGTCGAGGACTCAAACTGTACCGTTCAAGTCCTTGCTCAGAGGCACTGAGTTGATTGGTATGGAGCCAGGCACCTCCTGATCTGAATCTTGAACTGGCTCCAAATTCTGCATGTCCACACCCCTTGTAGTAGATGATTGAGAATTAGTAGCAGTCACCACCGGCCATGTGCACTGGTTCAAACTTCTGCATGTCCACACCCCAAGTAGTCGATGATTGAGAATTAGTAGCAGTCACCACCGGATTCACTGTCAGGATGATCCATCCTCTCTCCTTCATCAGCTTCAGATCCCACTGTTTCCCTCAGCAGGAAGGTCTGGAATTGAAAATACAGAGGACATTAAACAACATTCACTCAGTACATGGCACTCATTTTGGTTTATAAGCTGGAAATTGAGCCATCAGTGCAGTGTCAATAGTGTCAGGATGGCTGAGTGGTCTAAGGCGCTGCGTTCAGGTTGCAGTCTCCTTTGGAGACGTGGGTTCGAATCCCACTTCTGACAAGTGTCTTTTGCGAGGTGGATACATTTTTGGACTTTTTTTTTCCAAGCACCCGTATCAAAAACAATGTCAACAGTTTCTGTAAATTATCGATAAGATCTATTGTCCGTTGCTTGCACTAATTTCCTGAAGTTGGCTAAATCGCAGTAAATCGGTAAAGCGGGAAATCACAGCATCTTCAACAAATCGTGATAGAGGGGCAGAGATAAAGGTTTCGACCCTACATATCAAGAGCGCAGCTGTCAATAGTTCAGCAGGTTCACAGTGCAGAAGGTTCAGTGGCACCAGGGTCCCCTGCGTCCCAATCACAGCAGGTTTTTAATTTCTGTATTCAGGGCATGGGAGGGGTGTGTTGCATCGTGCACACACGGTGCCTGTTTCGCAGATAAGTTTTAATAAATACACAGAGAATAATATAGAGTCATTGGCCACGAGGAACACCTTCCCTGACCTTTTATTCTCTCCGGTTCCACGTCACTGCGCCTACCATCCAACTCCAAAAGTTGGGGGAGACTAACACTCCCTACCTCCCTTGGTGTGCATCATAGGCGTGCCCATGACGAACACAACATTTCTCCTTAACCAATACAAAACAAACATAGCTGCTCAAAAAAAAGATACTATACTAATCCAGTATACAAGAATAGTACACAACAAGAAATGCCACATTCAGTCAATCCACCCCGAATCCTTGCAGCCGCGTTGAACATGGCGGTCGAGGACTCAAACTGTACCGTTCAAGTCCTTGCTCAGAGGCACTGAGTTGATTGGTATGGAGCCAGGCACCTCCTGATCTGAATCTTGAACTGGCTCCAAATTCTGCATGTCCACACCCCCTGTAGTAGATGATTGAGAATTAGTAGCAGTCACCACCGGCCATGTGCACTGGCTCAAAATTCAGCATGTCCACACCCCATGTAGTAGATGATTGAGAATTAGTAGCAGTCACCACCGGATTCACTGTCAGGATGATCCATCCTCTCTCCTTCATCAGCTTCAGATCCCACTGTTTCCCTGAGCAGGAAGGTCTGGAATTGAAAATACAGAGGACATTAAATAACATTCACTCAGTACATGGCACTCATTTTGGTTTATAAGCTGGAAATTGAGCCATCAGTCTGGTGTCAAGAGTGTCAGGATGGCCGGGTGGTCTAAGGTGCTGCATTCAGATCACAGTCTCCCTTGGAGATGTGGGTTCAAACCCCTCTTCTCACAAGTGTCTTTTGCGAGGTGGATACATTTTTGGACTTTTTTTTTTCCAAGCACCCTTATCAAAAACAATGTCAACAGTTTCTGTAAATTATCGATAAGATCTATTGTCCGTTGCTTGCACTAATTGCCTGAAGTTTGCTAAATCGCAGTAAATCGATAAAGCAGGAAATCACAGCATCTTCAACAAATCGTGATAGAGGGGCCGAGATAAAGGTTTCGACCCTACATATCAAAAACACAGCTGTCAATAGTTCAGCAGGTTCACAGTGCAGAAGGTTCAGTGGCACCAGGGTCCCCTGCGTCCCAATCACAGCTGGTTTTTAACTTCTGTATTCAGGGCATGGGAGGGGTGTGTTGCATTGTGCATGCAAAGTGCCTGTTTCGCAAATAAGTTTGAATAAATACACAGAGAATAATATAGAGTCATTGGCCACGAGGAACACCTTCCCTGACCTTTTATTCTCTCCGGTTCAACGTCACCGTGCCTACCATCCAACTCCAAAACTCGGGGGAGACTAACACTCCCTACCTCCCTTGGTGTGCATCATAGGCGTGCCCATGACGAACACAACATTTCTCCTTAACCAATACAAAACAAACATAGCTGCTCAAAAAAAAAGATACTATACTAAACCAGTATACAAGAATAGTACACAACAAGAAATGCCACATTCAGTGAATCCACCCCGAATCCTTGCAGCCGCGTTGAGCATGGCGGTCGAGGACTCAGACTGTACCGTTCAAGTCCTTGTCTCAGAGGCACTGAGTTGATTGGTATGGAGCCAGGCACCTCCTAATCTGAATCTTGAACTGGCTCCAAATTCTGCATGTCCACACCCCTTGTAGTAGATGATTGAGAATTAGTAGCAGTCACCACCGGCCATGTGCACTGGCTCAAACTTCTGCATGTCCACACCCCAAGTAGTCGATGATAGAGAATTAGTAGCAGTCACCACCGGATTCACTGTCAGGATGATCCATCCTCTCTCCTTCATCAGCTTCAGATCCCACTGTTTCCCTGAGCAGGAAGGTCTGGAATTGAAAATACAGAGGACATTAAACAACATTCACTCAGTACATGGCACTCAATTTGGTTTATAAGCTGGAAATTGAGCCATCAGTGCAGTGTCAAGAGTGTCAGGATGGCCGAGTGGTCTAAGGCGCTGCGTTCAGGTAGCAGTCTCCTTTGGAGGCGTTGGTTCGAATCCCACTTCTGACAAGTGTCTTTTGCGAGGTGGATACATTTTTGGACTTTTTTTTTCCAAGCACCCGTATCAAAAACAATGTCAACAGTTTCTGTAAATTATCGATAAGATCTATTGTCCGTTGCTTGCACTAATTTCCTGAAGTTGGCTAAATCGCAGTAAATCGGTAAAGCGGGAAATCACAGCATCTTCAACAAATCGTGATAGAGGGGCAGAGATAAAGGTTTCGACCCTACATATCAAGAGCGCAGCTGTCAATAGTTCAGCAGGTTCACAGTGCAGAAGGTTCAGTGGCACCAGGGTCCCCTGCGTCCCAATCACAGCTGGTTTTTAACTTCTGTATTCAGGGGATGGGAGGGGTGGGGGTGTTGCGTCGTGCACACACAGTGCCTGTTTTGCAGAGAAGTTTTAATAAATACACAAAGAATAATATGGAGTCTTTGGCCACGAGGAACACCTTCCCCTACCTTTTATTCTCTCCGATTCCACATCACTGCACCTAACATCCAACTCCAAAACTCGGGGGAGACTAACACTCCCTACCTCCCTTGGTGTGCATCATGGGCGTGCCCATGACGAACACAACATTTCTCCTTAACCAATACAAAACAAACATAGCTGCTCAAAAAAAAGATACTATACTAATCCAGTATACAAGAATAGTACACAACAATAAATACCACATTCAGTCAATCCACCCCGAATCCTTGCAGCCGGGTTGAGCATGGCGGTCGAGGTCTCAAACTGTACCGTTCAAGTCCTTGTCTCAGAGGCACTGAGTTGATTGGTATGGAGCCAGGCACCTCCTGATCTGAATCTTGAACTGGCTTCAAATTCTGCATGTCCACACCCCATGTAGTAGATGATTGAGAATTAGTAGCAGTCACCACCGGCCATGTGCACTGGCTCAAACTTCTGCATGTCCACACCCCAAGTAGTCGATGATTGCGAATTAGTAGCAGTCACCACCGGATTCACTGTCAGGATGATCCATCCTCTCTCCTTCATCAGCTTCAGATCCCACTGTTTCCCTGAGCAGGAAGGTCTGGAATTGAAAATACAGAGGACATTAAACAACATTCACTCAGTACATGGCACTCATTTTGGTTTATAAGCTGGAAATTGAGCCATCAGTGCAGAGTCAAGAGTGTCAGGATGGCCGAGTGGTCTAAGGCGCTGCGTTCAGGTCGCAGTCTCCTTTGGAGGCGTGGGTTCGAATCCCACTTCTGACAAGTGTCTTTTGCGAGGTGGATACATTTTTGGACTTTTTTTTTCCAATCACCCGTATCAAAAACAATGTCAACAGTTTCTGTAAATTATCGATAAGATCTATTGTCCGTTGCTTGCACTAATTTCCTGAAGTTGGCTAAATTGCAGTAAATCGGTAAAGTGGGAAATCACAGCATCTTCAACAAATCGTGATAGAGGGGCAGAGATAAAGGTTTCGACCCTACATATCAAGAGCGCAGCTGTCAATAGTTCAGCAGGTTCACAGTGCAGAAGGTTCAGTGGCACCAGGGTCCCCTGCGTCCCAATCACAGCTGGTTTTTAACTTCTGGATTCAGGGCATGGGAGGGGTGTGTTGCATCGTGCACACACGGTGCCTGTTTCGCAGATAAGTTTTAATAAATACACAGAGAATAATATAGAGTCATTGGCCACGAGGAACACCTTCCCTGACCTTTTATTCTCTCCGGTTCCACGTCACCGCGCCTACCATCCAACTCCAAAAGTTGGGGGAGACTAACACTCCCTACCTCCCTTGGTGTGCATCATAGGCGTGCCCATGACGAACACAACATTTCTCCTTAACCAATACAAAACAAACATAGCTGCTCAAAAAAAAGATACTATACTAATCCAGAATACAAGAATAGTACACAACAAAAAATGCCACATTCAGTCAATCCACCCAGAATCCTTGCAGCCGCGTTGAGCATGGCGGTCGAGGACTCAAACTGTACCGTTCAAATCTTTGTCTCAGAGGCACTGAGTTGATTGGTATGGAGCCAAGCACCTCCTGATCTGAATCTTGAACTGGCTCCAAATTCTGCATGTCCACACCCCTTGTAGTAGATGATTGAGAATTAGTAGCAGTCACCACCGGCCATGTGCACTGGCTCAAACTTCTGCATGTCCACACCCCAAGTAGTCGATGATTGCGAATTAGTAGCAGTCACCACCGGATTCACTGTCAGGATGATCCATCCTCTCTCCTTCATCAGCTTCAGATCCCACTGTTTCCCTGAGCAGGAAGGTCTGGAATTGAAAATACAGAGGACATTAAACAAAATTCACTCAGTACATGGCACTCATTTTGGTTTATAAGCTTGAAATTGAGCCATCAGTCCAGTGTTAAGAGTGTCAGGATGGCCGAGTGGTCTAAGGCGCTGCGTTCAGGTCGCAGTCTCCTTTGGAGGCGTGGGTTCGAATTCCACTTCTGACAAGTGTCTTTTGCGAGGTGGATACATTTTTGGACTTTTTTTTTCCAAGCACCCGTATCAAAAACAATGTCAACAGTTTCTGTAAATTATCGATAAGATCTATTGTCCGTTGCTTGCACTAATTTCCTGAAGTTGGCTAAATCGCAGTAAATCGGTAAAGCGGGAAATCACAGCATCTTCAACAAATCGTGATAGAGGGGCAGAGATAAAGGTTTCGACCCTACATATCAAGAGCGCAGCTGTCAATAGTTCAGCAGATTCACAGTGCAGAAGGTTCAGTGGCACCAGGGTCCCCTGCGTCCCAATCACAGCTGGTTTTTAACTTCTGTATTCAGGGCATCGGAGGGGTGTGTTGCATCGTGCACACACGGTGCCTGTTTCGCAGATAAGTTTTAATAAATACACAGAGAATAATATAGAGTCATTGGCCACGAGGAACACCTTCCCTGACCTTTTATTCTCTCCAGTTCCACGTCACCGTGCCTACCATCCAACTCCAAAAGTTGGGGGAGACTAACACTCCCTACCTCCCTTGGTGTGCATCATAGGCGTGCCCATGACGAACACAACATTTCTCCTTAAACAATACAAAACAAACATAGCTGCTCAAAAAAAAGATACTATACTAATCCAGTATACAAGAATAGTACACAACAAGAAATGCCACATTCAGTCAATCCACCCCGAATCCTTGCAGCCGCGTTGAGCATGGCGGTCGAGGACTCAAACTGTACCGTTCAAGTCCTTGTCTCAGAGGCACTGAGTTGATTGGTATGGAGCCAGGCACCTCCTGATCTGAATCTTGAACTGGCTCCAAATTCTGCATGTCCAACCCCCTTGTAGTAGATGATTGAGAATTAGTAGCAGTCACCACCGGCCATGTGCACTGGCTCAAACTTCTGCATGTCCACACCCCATGTAGTCGATGATTGAGAATTAGTAGCAGTCACCACCGGATTCACTGTCAGGATGATCCATCCTCTCTCCTTCATCAGCTTCAGATCCCACTGTTTCCCTGAGCAGGAAGGTCTGGAATTGAAAATACAGAGGACATTAAACAACATTCACTCAGTACATGGCACTCATTTTGGTTTATACACTCGAAATTGAGCCCTGAGCGAGGTGTGAAGAGTGTCAGGATGGCCGAGTGGTCTAAGGCGCTGCGTTCAGGTCGCAGCCTCCCTTGGAGGTGTGGATTCATATCCCACTTCTGACAAGTGTATTTTGCGAGGTGGATACATTTTTGGACTTTTTTTTCCCAAGCACCGTATCAAAAACAATGTCAACAGTTTCTGTAAATTATCGATAAGATCTATTTTCTGTTGCTTGCACTAATTGCCTGAAGTTGGCTAAATCGCAGTAAATCGGTAAAGCAGGAAATCACAGCATCTTCAACAAATCGTGATACAGGGGCCGAGATAAAGGTTTCGACCCTACATATCAAAAGCGCAGCTGTCAATAGTTCAGCAGGTTCACAGTGCAGAAGGTTCAGTGGCACCAGGGTCCCCTGCGTCCCAATCAGAGCTGGTTTTTAACTTCTGTATTCAGGGGATGGGAGGGGTGGGGGTGTTGCGTCGTGCACACAGAGTGCCTGTTTTGCAGAGAAGTTTTAATAAATACACAAAGAATAATATGGAGTCTTTGGCCACGAGGAACACCTTCCCCTACCTTTTATTCTCTCCGATTCCACATCACTGCACCTAACATCCAACTCCAAAACTCGGGGGAGACTAACACTCCCTACCTCCCTTGGTGTGCATCATGGGCGTGCCCATGACGAACACAACATTTCTCCTTAACCAATACAAAACAAACATAGCTGCTCAAAAAAAAGATACTATACTAATCCAGTATACAAGAATAGTACACAACAATAAATACCACATTCAGTCAATCCACCCCGAATCCTTGCAGCCGGGTTGAGCATGGCGGTCGAGGTCTCAAACTGTACCGTTCAAGTCCTTGTCTCAGAGGCACTGAGTTGATTGGTATGGAGCCAGGCACCTCCTGATCTGAATCTTGAACTGGCTTCAAATTCTGCATGTCCACACCCCATGTAGTAGATGATTGAGAATTAGTAGCAGTCACCACCGGCCATGTGCACTGGCTCAAACTTCTGCATGTCCACACCCCAAGTAGTCGATGATTGCGAATTAGTAGCAGTCACCACCGGATTCACTGTCAGGATGATCCATCCTCTCTCCTTCATCAGCTTCAGATCCCACTGTTTCCCTGAGCAGGAAGGTCTGGAATTGAAAATACAGAGGACATTAAACAACATTCACTCAGTACATGGCACTCATTTTGGTTTATAAGCTGGAAATTGAGCCATCAGTGCAGTGTCAAGAGTGTCAGGATGGCCGAGTGGTCTAAGGCGCTGCGTTCAGGTTGCAGTCTCCTTTGGAGGCGTGGGTTCGAATCCCACTTCTGACAAGTGTCTTTTGCGAGGTGGATACATTTTTGGACTTTTTTTTTCCAAGCACCCGTATCAAAAACAATGTCAACAGTTTCTGTAAATTATCGATAAGATCTATTGTCCGTTGCTTGCACTAATTTCCTGAAGTTGGCTAAATCGCAGTAAATCGGTAAAGCGGGAAATCGCAGCATCTTCAACAAATCGTGATAGAGGGGCAGAGATAAAGGTTTCGACCCTACATATCAAGAGCGCAGCTGTCAATAGTTCAGCAGGTTCACAGTGCAGAAGGTTCAGTGGCACCAGGGTCCCCTGCGTCCCAATCACAGCTGTTTTTTAACTTCTGTATTCAGGGCATGGGAGGGGTGTGTTGCATCGTGCACACACGGTGCCTGTTTCGCAGATAAGTTTTAATAAATACACAGAGAATAATATAGAGTCATTGGCCACGAGGAACACCTTCCCTGACCTTTTATTCTCTCCGGTTCCACGTCACTGCGCCTACCATCCAACTCCAAAAGTTGGGGGAGACTAACACTCCCTACCTCCCTTGGTGTGCATCATAGGCGTGCCCATGACGAACACAACATTTCTCCTTAACCAATACAAAACAAACATAGCTGCTCACAAAAAAGATACTATACTAATCCAGTATACAAGAATAGTACACAACAAGAAATGCCACATTCAGTCAATCCACCCCGAATCCTTGCAGCCGCGTTGAGCATGGCGGTCGAGGACTCAAACTGTACCGTTCAAGTCCTTGTCTCAGAGGCACTGAGTTGATTGGTATGGAGCCAGGCACCTCCTGATCTGAATCTTGAACTGGCTCCAAATTCTGCATGTCCACACCCCTTGTAGTAGATGATTGAGAATTAGTAGCAGTCACCACCGGCCATGTGCACTGGCTCAAACTTCTGCATGTCCACACCCCAAGTAGTCGATGATTGCGAATTAGTAGCAGTCACCACCGGATTCACTGTCAGGATGATCCATCCTCTCTCCTTCATCAGCTTCAGATCCCACTGTTTCCCTGAGCAGGAAGGTCTGGAATTGAAAATACAGAGGACATTAAACAAAATTCACTCAGTACATGGCACTCATTTTGGTTTATAAGCTGGAAATTGAGCCATCAGTGCAGTGTTAAGAGTGTCAGGATGGCCGAGTGGTCTAAGGCGCTGCATTCAGGTGGCAGTCTCCTTTGGAGGCGTGGGTTCGAATCCCACTTCTGACTAGTGTCTTTTGCGAGGTGGATACATTTTTGGACTTTTTTTTTCCAAGCACCCGTATCAAAAACAATGTCAACAGTTTCTGTAAATTATCGATAAGATCTATTGTCCGTTGCTTGCACTAATTTCCTGAAGTTGGCTAAATCGCAGTAAATCGGTAAAGCGGGAAATCACAGCATCTTCAACAAATCGTGATAGAGGGGCAGAGATAAAGGTTTCGACCCTACATATCAAGAGCGCAGCTTTCAATAGTTCAGCAGGTTCACAGTGCAGAAGGTTCAGTGGCACCAGGGTCCCCTGAGTCCCAATCACAGCTGGTTTTTAACTTCTGTATTCAGGGCATGGGAGGGGTGTGTTGCATCATGCACACACAGTGCCTGTTTCGCAGATAAGTTTTAATAAATACACAGAGAATAATATAGAGTCATTGGCCACGAGGAACACCTTCCCTGACCTTTTATTCTCTCCGGTTCCACGTCACCGCGCCTACCATCCAACTCCAAAAGTTCGGGGAGACTAACACTCCCTACCTCCCTTGGTGTGCATCATAGGCGTGCCCATGACGAACACAACATTTCTCCTTAACCAATACAAAACAAACATAGCTGCTCAAAAAAAAGATACTATACTAATCCAGTATACAAGAATAGTACACAAAAAGAAATGCCACATTCAGTCAATCCACCCCGAATCCTTGCAGCCGCGTTGAGCATGGCGGTCGAGGACTCAAACTGTACCGTTCAAGTCCTTGTCTCAGAGGCACTGAGTTGATTGGTATGGAGCCAGGCACCTCCTGATCTGAATCTTGAACTGGCTCCAAATTCTGCATGTCCACACCCCTTGTAGTAGATGATTGAGAATTAGTAGCAGTCACCACCGGCCATGTGCACTGGCTCAAACTTCTGCATGTCCACACCCCAAGTAGTCGATGATTGCGAATTAGTAGCAGTCACCACCGGATTCACTGTCAGGATGATCCATCCTCTCTCCTTCATCAGCTTCAGATCCCACTGTTTCCCTGAGCAGGAAGGTCTGGAATTGAAAATACAGAGGACATTAAACAAAATTCACTCAGTACATGGCACTCATTTTGGTTTATAAGCTGGAAATTGAGCCATCAGTGCAGTGTTAAGAGTGTCAGGATGGCAAGTGGTCTAAGGTGCTGCGTTCAGGTCGCAGTCTCCTTTGGAGGCGTGGGTTCGAATCCCACTTCTGACAAGTGTCTTTTGCGAGGTGGATACATTTTTGGACTTTTTTTTTCCAAGCACCCGTATCAAAAACAATGTCAACAGTTTCTGTAAATTATCGATAAGATCTATTGTCCGTTGCTTGCACTAATTTCCTGAAGTTGGCTAAATCGCAGTAAATCGGTAAAGCGGGAAATCACAGCATCTTCAACAAATCGTGATAGAGGGGCAGAGATAAAGGTTTCGACCCTACATATCAAGAGCGCAGCTGTCAATAGTTCAGCAGGTTCACAGTGCAGAAGGTTCAGTGGCACCAGGGTCCCCTGCGTCCCAATCACAGCTGGTTTTTAACTTCTGTATTCAGGGCATGGGAGGGGTGTGTTGCATCGTGCACACACGGTGCCTGTTTCGCAGATAAGTTTTAATAAATACACAGAGAATAATATAGAGTCATTGGCCACGAGGAACACCTTCCCTGACCTTTTATTCTCTCCGGTTCCACGTCACCGCGCCTACCATCCAACTCCAAAACTCAGGGGAGACTAACACTCCCTACCTCCCTTGGTGTGCATCATAGGCGTGCCCATGACGAACACAACATTTCTCCTTAACCAATACAAAACAAACATAGCTGCTCAAAAAAAAGATACTATACTAATCCAGTATACAAGAATAGTACACAACAAGAAATGCCACATTCAGTCAATCCACCCCGAATCCTTGCAGCCGCGTTGAGCATGATGGTCGAGGACTCTAACTGTACCGTTCAAGTCCTTGTCTCAGAGGCACTGAGTTGATTGGTATGGAGCCAGGCACCTCCTGATCTGAATCTTGAACTGGCTCCAAATTCTGCATGTCCACACCCCTTGTAGTAGATGATTGAGAATTAGTAGCAGTCACCACCGGCCATGTGCACTGGCTCAAACTTCTGCATGTCCACATCCCAAGTAGTCGATGATTGAGAATTAGTAGCAGTCACCACCGGATTCACTGTCAGAATGATCCATCCTCTCTCCTTCATCAGCTTCAGATCCCACTGTTTCCCTGAGCAGGAAGGTCTGGAATTGAAAATACAGAGGACATTAAACAACATTCACTCAGTACATGGCACTCATTTTGGTTTATAAGCTGGAAATTGAGCCATCAGTGCAGTGTCAAGAGTGTCAGGATGGCCGAGTGGTCTAAGGCGCTGCGTTCAGGTTGCAGTCTCCTTTGGAGGCGTGGGTTCGAATCCCACTTCTGACAAGTGTCTTTTGCGAGGTGGATACATTTTTGGACTTTTTTTTTCCAAGCACCCGTATCAAAAACAATGTCAACAGTTTCTGTAAATTATCGATAAGATCTATTGTCCGTTGCTTGCACTAATTTCCTGAAGTTGGCTAAATCGCAGTAAATCGGTAAAGCGGGAAATCGCAGCATCTTCAACAAATCGTGATAGAGGGGCAGAGATAAAGGTTTCGACCCTACATATCAAGAGCGCAGCTGTCAATAGTTCAGCAGGTTCACAGTGCAGAAGGTTCAGTGGCACCAGGGTCCCCTGCGTCCCAATCACAGCTGTTTTTTAACTTCTGTATTCAGGGCATGGGAGGGGTGTGTTGCATCGTGCACACACGGTGCCTGTTTCGCAGATAAGTTTTAATAAATACACAGAGAATAATATAGAGTCATTGGCCACGAGGAACACCTTCCCTGACCTTTTATTCTCTCCGGTTCCACGTCACTGCGCCTACCATCCAACTCCAAAAGTTGGGGGAGACTAACACTCCCTACCTCCCTTGGTGTGCATCATAGGCGTGCCCATGACGAACACAACATTTCTCCTTAACCAATACAAAACAAACATAGCTGCTCAAAAAAAAGATACTATACTAATCCAGTATACAAGAATAGTACACAACAAGAAATGCCACATTCAGTCAATCCACCCCGAATCCTTGCAGCCGCGTTGAGCATGGCGGTCGAGGACTCAAACTGTACCGTTCAAGTCCTTGTCTCAGAGGCACTGAGTTGATTGGTATGGAGCCAGGCACCTCCTGATCTGAATCTTGAACTGGCTCCAAATTCTGCATGTCCACACCCCTTGTAGTAGATGATTGAGAATTAGTAGCAGTCACCACCGGCCATGTGCACTGGCTCAAACTTCTGCATGTCCACACCCCAAGTAGTCGATGATTGCGAATTAGTAGCAGTCACCACCGGATTCACTGTCAGGATGATCCATCCTCTCTCCTTCATCAGCTTCAGATCCCACTGTTTCCCTGAGCAGGAAGGTCTGGAATTGAAAATACAGAGGACATTAAACAAAATTCACTCAGTACATGGCACTCATTTTGGTTTATAAGCTGGAAATTGAGCCATCAGTGCAGTGCTAAGAGTGTCAGGATGGCCGAGTGGTCTATGGCGCTGCATTCAGGTTGCAGTCTCATTTGGAGGCGTGGGTTCGAATCCCACTTCTGACTAGTGTCTTTTGCGAGGTGGATACATTTTTGGACTTTTTTTTTCCAAGCACCCGTATCAAAAACAATGTCAACAGTTTCTGTAAATTATCGATAAGATCTATTGTCCGTTGCTTGCACTAATTTCCTGAAGTTGGCTAAATCGCAGTAAATCGGTAAAGCGGGAAATAACAGCATCTTCAACAAATCGTGATAGAGGGGCAGAGATAAAGGTTTCGACCCTACATATCAAGAGCGCAGCTTTCAATAGTTCAGCAGGTTCACAGTGCAGAAGGTTCAGTGGCACCAGGGTCCCCTGAGTCCCAATCACAGCTGGTTTTTAACTTCTGTATTCAGGGCATGGGAGGGGTGTGTTGCTTCGTGCACACACGGTGCCTGTTTCGCAGATAAGTTTTAATAAATACACAGAGAATAATATAGAGTCATTGGCCACGAGGAACACCTTCCCTGACCTTTTATTCTCTCCGGTTCCACGTCACCGCTCCTACCATCCAACTCCAAAAGTTCGGGGAGACTAACACTCCCTACCTCCCTTGGTGTGCATCATAGGCGTGCCCATGACGAACACAACATTTCTCCTTAACCAATACAAAACAAACATAGCTGCTCAAAAAAAAGATACTATACTAATCCAGTATACAAGAATAGTACACAAAAAGAAATGCCACATTCAGTCAATCCACCCCGAATCCTTGCAGCCGCGTTGAGCATGGCGGTCGAGGACTCAAACTGTACCGTTCAAGTCCTTGTCTCAGAGGCACTGAGTTGATTGGTATGGAGCCAGGCACCTCCTGATCTGAATCTTGAACTGGCTCCAAATTCTGCATGTCCACACCCCTTGTAGTAGATGATTGAGAATTAGTAGCAGTCACCACCGGCCATGTGCACTGGCTCAAACTTCTGCATGTCCACACCCCAAGTAGTCGATGATTGCGAATTAGTAGCAGTCACCACCGGATTCACTGTCAGGATGATCCATCCTCTCTCCTTCATCAGCTTCAGATCCCACTGTTTCCCTGAGCAGGAAGGTCTGGAATTGAAAATACAGAGGACATTAAACAAAATTCACTCAGTACATGGCACTCATTTTGGTTTATAAGCTGGAAATTGAGCCATCAGTGCAGTGTTAAGAGTGTCAGGATGGCGAGTGGTCTAAGGTGCTGCGTTCAGGTCGCAGTCTCCTTTGGAGGCGTGGGTTCGAATCCCACTTCTGACAAGTGTCTTTTGCGAGGTGGATACATTTTTGGACTTTTTTTTTCCAAGCACCCGTATCAAAAACAATGTCAACAGTTTCTGTAAATTATCGATAAGATCTATTGTCCGTTGCTTGCACTAATTTCCTGAAGTTGGCTAAATCGCAGTAAATCGGTAAAGCGGGAAATCACAGCATCTTCAACAAATCGTGATAGAGGGGCAGAGATAAAGGTTTCGACCCTACATATCAAGAGCGCAGCTGTCAATAGTTCAGCAGGTTCACAGTGCAGAAGGTTCAGTGGCACCAGGGTCCCCTGCGTCCCAATCACAGCTGGTTTTTAACTTCTGTATTCAGGGCATGGGAGGGGTGTGTTGCATCGTGCACACACGGTGCCTGTTTCGCAGATAAGTTTTAATAAATACACAGAGAATAATATAGAGTCATTGGCCACGAGGAACACCTTCCCTGACCTTTTATTCTCTCCGGTTCCACGTCACCGCGCCTACCATCCAACTCCAAAACTCAGGGGAGACTAACACTCCCTACCTCCCTTGGTGTGCATCATAGGCGTGCCCATGACGAACACAACATTTCTCCTTAACCAATACAAAACAAACATAGCTGCTCAAAAAAAAGATACTATACTAATCCAGTATACAAGAATAGTACACAACAAGAAATGCCACATTCAGTCAATCCACCCCGAATCCTTGCAGCCGCGTTGAGCATGATGGTCGAGGACTCTAACTGTACCGTTCAAGTCCTTGTCTCAGAGGCACTGAGTTGATTGGTATGGAGCCAGGCACCTCCTGATCTGAATCTTGAACTGTCTCCAAATTCTGCATGTCCACACCCCTTGTAGTAGATGATTGAGAATTAGTAGCAGTCACCACCGGCCATGTGCACTGGCTCAAACTTCTGCATGTCCACATCCCAAGTAGTCGATGATTGAGAATTAGTAGCAGTCACCACCGGATTCACTGTCAGAATGATCCATCCTCTCTCCTTCATCAGCTTCAGATCCCACTGTTTCCCTGAGCAGGAAGGTCTGGAATTGAAAATACAGAGGACATTAAACAACATTCACTCAGTACATGGCACTCATTTTGGTTTATAAGCTGGAAATTGAGCCATCAGTGCAGTGTCAAGAGTGTCAGGATGGCCGAGTGGTCTAAGGCGCTGCGTTCAGGTTGCAGTCTCCTTTGGAGGCGTGGGTTCGAATCCCACTTCTGACAAGTGTCTTTTGCGAGGTGGATACATTTTTTGACTTTTTTTTTCCAAGCACCCGTATCAAAAACAATGTCAACAGTTTCTGTAAATTATCGATAAGATCTATTGTCCGTTGCTTGCACTAATTTCCTGAAGTTGGCTAAATCGCAGTAAATCGGTAAAGCGGGAAATCGCAGCATCTTCAACAAATCGTGATAGAGGGGCAGAGATAAAGGTTTCGACCCTACATATCAAGAGCGCAGCTGTCAATAGTTCAGCAGGTTCACAGTGCAGAAGGTTCAGTGGCACCAGGGTCCCCTGCGTCCCAATCACAGCTGTTTTTTAACTTCTGTATTCAGGGCATGGGAGGGGTGTGTTGCATCGTGCACACACGGTGCCTGTTTCGCAGATAAGTTTTAATAAATACACAGAGAATAATATAGAGTCATTGGCCACGAGGAACACCTTCCCTGACCTTTTATTCTCTCCGGTTCCACGTCACTGCGCCTACCATCCAACTCCAAAAGTTGGGGGAGACTAACACTCCCTACCTCCCTTGGTGTGCATCATAGGCGTGCCCATGACGAACACAACATTTCTCCTTAACCAATACAAAACAAACATAGCTGCTCAAAAAAAAGATACTATACTAATCCAGTATACAAGAATAGTACACAACAAGAAATGCCACATTCAGTCAATCCACCCCGAATCCTTGCAGCCGCGTTGAGCATGGCGGTCGAGGACTCAAACTGTACCGTTCAAGTCCTTGTCTCAGAGGCACTGAGTTGATTGGTATGGAGCCAGGCACCTCCTGATCTGAATCTTGAACTGGCTCCAAATTCTGCATGTCCACACCCCTTGTAGTAGATGATTGAGAATTAGTAGCAGTCACCACCGGCCATGTGCACTGGCTCAAACTTCTGCATGTCCACACCCCAAGTAGTCGATGATTGCGAATTAGTAGCAGTCACCACCGGATTCACTGTCAGGATGATCCATCCTCTCTCCTTCATCAGCTTCAGATCCCACTGTTTCCCTGAGCAGGAAGGTCTGGAATTGAAAATACAGAGGACATTAAACAAAATTCACTCAGTACATGGCACTCATTTTGGTTTATAAGCTGGAAATTGAGCCATCAGTGCAGTGTTAAGAGTGTCAGGATGGCCGAGTGGTCTAAGGCGCTGCATTCAGGTGGCAGTCTCCTTTGGAGGCGTGGGTTCGAATACCACTTCTGACTAGTGTCTTTTGCGAGGTGGATACATTTTTGGACTTTTTTTTTCCAAGCACCCGTATCAAAAACAATGTCAACAGTTTCTGTAAATTATCGATAAGATCTATTGTCCGTTGCTTGCACTAATTTCCTGAAGTTGGCTAAATCGCAGTAAATCGGTAAAGCGGGAAATAACAGCTTCTTCAACAAATCGTGATAGAGGGGCAGAGATAAAGGTTTCGACCCTACATATCAAGAGCACAGCTTTCAATAGTTCAGCAGGTTCACAGTGCAGAAGGTTCAGTGGCACCAGGGTCCCCTGAGTCCCAATCACAGCTGGTTTTTAACTTCTGTATTCAGGGCATGGGAGGGGTGTGTTGCATCGTGCACACACGGTGCCTGTTTCGCAGATAAGTTTTAATAAATACACAGAGAATAATATAGAGTCATTGGCCACGAGGAACACCTTCCCTGACCTTTTATTCTCTCCGGTTCCACGTCACCGCGCCTACCATCCAACTCCAAAAGTTCGGGGAGACTAACACTCCCTACCTCCCTTGGTGTGCATCATAGGCGTGCCCATGACGAACACAACATTTCTCCTTAACCAATACAAAACAAACATAGCTGCTCAAAAAAAAGATACTATACTAATCCAGTATACAAGAATAGTACACAAAAAGAAATGCCACATTCAGTCAATCCACCCCAAATCCTTGCAGCCGCGTTGAGCATGGCGGTCGAGGACTCAAACTGTACCGTTCAAGTCCTTGTCTCAGAGGCACTGAGTTGATTGGTATGGAGCCAGGCACCTCCTGATCTGAATCTTGAACTGGCTCCAAATTCTGCATGTCCACACCCCTTGTAGTAGATGATTGAGAATTAGTAGCAGTCACCACCGGCCATGTGCACTGGCTCAAACTTCTGCATGTCCACACCCCAAGTAGTCGATGATTGCGAATTAGTAGCAGTCACCACCGGATTCACTGTCAGGATGATCCATCCTCTCTCCTTCATCAGCTTCAGATCCCACTGTTTCCCTGAGCAGGAAGGTCTGGAATTGAAAATACAGAGGACATTAAACAACATTCACTCAGTACATGGCACTCATTTTGGTTTATAAGCTGGAAATTGAGCCATCAGTGCAGTGTCAAGAGTGTCAGGATGGCCGAGTGGTCTAAGGCGCTGCGTTCAGGTTGCAGTCTCCTTTGGAGGCGTGGGTTTGAATCCCCCTTCTGACAAGTGTCTTTTGCGAGGTGGATACATTTTTGGACTTTTTTTTTCCAAGCACACGTATCAAAAACAATGTCAACAGTTTCTGTAAATTATCGATAAGATCTATTGTCCGTTGCTTGCACTAATTTCCTGAAGTTGGCTAAATCGCAGTAAATCGGTAAAGCGGGAAATCACAGCATCTTCAACAAATCGTGATAGAGGGGCAGAGATAAAGGTTTCGACCCTACATATCAAGAGCGCAGCTGTCAATAGTTCAGCAGGTTCACAGTGCAGAAGGTTCAGTGGCACCAGGGTCCCCTGCGTCCCAATCACAGCTGGTTTTTAACTTCTGTATTCAGGGCATGGGAGGGGTGTGTTGCATCGTGCACACACAGTGCCTGTTTCGCAGATAAGTTTGAATAAATACACAGAGAATAATATAGAGTCATTGGCCACGAGGAACACCTTCCCTGACCTTTTATTCTCTCCGGTTCCACGTCACCGCGCCTACCATCCAACTCCAAAACTCGGGGTAGACTAACACTCCCTACCTCCCTTGGTGTGCATCATAGGCGTGCCCATGACGAAGACAACATTTCTCCTTAACCAATACAAAACAAACATAGCTGCTCAAAAAAAAGATACTATACTAATCCAGTATACAAGAATAGTACACAACAAGAAATGCCACATTCAGTCAATCCACCCCGAATACTTGCAGCCGCGTTGAGCATGGCGGTCGAGGACTCAAACTGTACCGTTCAAGTCCTTGTCTCAGAGGCACTGAGTTGATTGGTATGGAGCCAGGCACCTCCTGATCTGAATCTTGAACTGGCTCGAAATTCTGCATGTCCAACCCCCTTGTAGTAGATGATTGAGAATTAGTAGCATTCACCACCGGCCATGTGCACTGGCTCAAACTTCTGCATGTCCACACCCCATGTAGTCGATGATTGAAAATTAGTAGCAGTCACCACCGGATTCACTGTCAGGATGATCCATCCTCTCTCCTTCATCAGCTTCAGATCCCACTGTTTCCCTGAGCAGGAAGGTCTGGAATTGAAAATACAGAGGACATTAAACAACATTGACTCAGTACATGGCACTCATTTTGGTTTATACGCTCGAAATTGAGCCCTGAGCGAGGTGTGAAGAGTGTCAGGATGGCCGAGTGGTCTAAGGCGCTGCGTTCAGGTCGCAGCCTCCCTTGGAGGTGTGGATTCATATCCCACTTCTGACAAGTGTATTTTGCGAGGTGGATACATTTTTGGACTTTTTTTTCCCAAGCACCGTATCAAAAACAATGTCAACAGTTTCTGTAAATTATCGATAAGATATATTTTCCGTTGCTTGCACTAATTGCCTGAAGTTGGCTAAATCGCAGTAAATCGGTAAAGCAGGAAATCACAGTATCTTCAACAAATCGTGATAGAGGGGCCGAGATAAAGGTTTCGACCCTACATATCAAAAGCGCATCTGTCAATAGTTCAGCAGGTTCACAGTGCAGAATGTTCAGTGGCACCAGGGTCCCCTGCGTCCCAATCAGAGCTGGTTTTTAACTTCTGTATTCAGGGGATGGGAGGGGTGGGGGTGTTGCGTCGTGCACACACAGTGCCTGTTTTGCAGAGAAGTTTTAATAAATACACAAAGAATAATATGGAGTCTTTGGCCACGAGGAACACCTTCCCCTACCTTTTATTCTCTCCGATTCCACATCACCGCACCTAACATCCAACTCCAAAACTCGGGGGAGACTAACACTCCCTACCTCCCTTGGTGTGCATCATGGGCGTGCCCATGACGAACACAACATTTCTCCTTAACCAATACAAAACAAACATAGCTGCTCAAAAAAAAGATACTATACTAATCCAGTATACAAGAATAGTACACAACAATAAATACCACATTCAGTCAATCCACCCCGAATCCTTGCAGCAGCGTTGAGCATGGCGGTCGAGGACTCAAACTGTACTGTTCAAGTCCTTGTCTCAGAGGCACTGAGTTGATTGGTATGGAGCCAGGCACCTCCTGATCTGAATCTTGAACTGGCTTCAAATTCTGCATGTCCACACCCCCTGTAGTAGATGATTGAGAATTAGTAGCAGTCACCACCGGCCATATGCACTGGCTCAAAATTCTGCATGTCCACACCCCATGTAGTCGATGATTGAGAATTAGTAGCAGTCACCACCGGATTCACTGTCAGGATGATCCATCCTCTCTCCTTCATCAGCTTCAGATCCCACTGTTTCCCTGAGCAGGAAGGTCTGGAATTGAAAATACAGAGGACATTAAACAACATTCACTCAGTACATGGCACTCATTTTGGTTTATACGCTCGAAATTGAGCCATGAGGGAGGTGTGAAGAGTGTCAGGATGGCTGAGTGGTCTAAGGCGCTGCGTTCAGGTCGCAGCCTCCCTTGGCGTTGTGGGTTCAAATCCCACTTCTGACAAGTGTATTTTGCGAGGTGGATACATTTTTGGACTTTTTTTTCACAAGCACCGTATCAAAAACAATGTCAACAGTTTCTGTAAATTATCGATAAGATCTATTTTCCGTTGCTTGCACTAATTGCCTGAAGTTGGCTAAATCGCAATAAATCGGTAAAGCAGGAAATCACAGCATCTTCAACAAATCGTGATAGAGGGGCCGAGATAAAGGTTTCGACCCTACATATCAAAAGCGCAGCTGTCAATAGTTCAGCAGGTTCACAGTGCAGAAGGTTCAGTGGCACCAGGGTCTCCTGCGTCCCAATCACAGCTGGTTTTTAACTTCTGTATTCAGGGGATGGGAGGGGTGGGGGTGTTGCGTCTTGCACACACAGTGCCTGTTTTGCAGAGAAGTTTTAATAAATACACAAAGAATAATATGGAGTCTTTAGCCACGAGGAACACCTTCCCCTACCTTTTATTCTCTTCGTTTCCACATCACCGCACCCACCATCCAACTCCAAAACTCGGGGGAGACTAACACTCCCTACTTCCCTTGGTGTGCATCATGGGCGTGCCCATGACGAACACAACATTTCTCCTTAACCAATACAAAACAAACATAGCTGCTCAAATAAAAGATACTATACTAATCCAGTATACAAGAATAGTACACAACAATAAATACCACATTCAGTCAATCCACCCCGAATCCTTGCAGCCGCGTTGAGCATGGCGGTCGAGTACTCAAACTGTACCGTTCAAGTCCTTGTCTCAGAGGCACTGAGTTGATTGGTATGGAGCCAGGCACCTCCTGATCTGAATCTTGAACTGGCTCCAAATTCTGCATGTCCACACCCCCTGTAGTAGATGATTGAGAATAAGTAGCAGTCACCACCGGCCATATGCACTGGCTCAAAATTCTGCAAGTCCACACCCCATGTAGTAGATGATTGAGAATTAGTAGCAGTCACCACAGGGTCCACTGTCAGGATGATCCATTCTCTCTCCTTCATCAGCTTCAGATCCCACTGTTTCCCTGAGCAGGAAGGTCTGGAATTGAAAATACAGAGGACATTAAATAACATTCACTCAGTACATGGCACTCATTTTGGTTTATAAGCTGGAAATTGAGCCATCAGTCTGGTGTCAAGAGTGTCAGGATGGCCGGGTGGTCTAAGGTGCTGCATTCAGGTCACAGTCTCCCTTGGAGACGTGGGTTCAAACCCCTCTTCTCACAAGTGTCTTTTGCGAGGTGGATACATTTTTTGACTTTTTTTTTCCAAGCACCCGTATCAAAAACAATGTCAACAGTTTCTGTAAATTATCGATAAGATCTATTGTCCGTTGCTTGCACTAATTGCGTGAAGTTGGCTAAATCGCAGTAAATCGGTAAAGCAGGAAATCACAGCATCTTCAACAAATCGTGATAGAGGGGCCGAGATAAAAGTTTCGACCCTACATATCAAAAGCACAGCTGTCAATAGTTCAGCAGGTTCACAGTGCAGAAGGTTCAGTGGCACCAGGGTCCCCTGCGTCCCAATCACAGCTGGTTTTTAACTTCTGTATTCAGGGCATGGGAGGGGTGTGTTGCATCGTGCACACACGGTGCCTGTTTCGCAGATAAGTTTTAATAAATACACAGAGAATAATATAGAGTCATTGGCCACGAGGAACACCTTCCCTGACCTTTTATTCTCTCCGGTTCCACGTCACCGCGCCTACCATCCAACTCCAAAACTCGGGGGAGACTAACACTCCCTACCTCCCTTGGTGTGCATCATAGGCGTGCCCATGAGAACACAACATTTCTCCTTAACCAATACAAAACAAACTTAGCTGCTCAAAAAAAAGATACTATACTAAACCAGTATACAAGAATAGTACACAACAAGAAATGCCACATTCAGTCAATCCACCCCGAATCCTTGCAGCCGCGTTGAGCATGGCGGTCGAGGACTCAAACTGTACCGTTCAAGTCCTTGTCTCAGAGGCACTGAGTTGATTGGTATGGAGCCAGGCACCTCCTGATCTGAATCTTGAACTGGTTCCAAATTCTGCATGTCCACACCCCCTGTAGTAGATGATTGAGAATTAGTAGCAGTTACCACCGGCCATGTGCACTGGCTCAAAATTCAGCATGTCCACACCCCATGTAGTAGATGATTGAGAATTAGTAGCAGTCACCACCGGATCCACTGTCAGGATGATCCATCCTCTCTCCTTCATCAGCTTCAGATCCCACTGTTTCCCTGAGCAGGAAGGTCTGGAATTGAAAATACAGAGGACATTAAACAACATTCACTCAGTACATGGCACTCATTTTGGTTTATACGCTCGAAATTGAGCCCTGAGCGAGGTGTGAAGGGTGTCAGGATGGCCGAGTGGTCTAAGGCGCTGCGTTCAGGTCGCAGCCTCCCTTGGAGGTGTGGATTCATATCCCACTTCTGACAAGTGTATTTTGCGAGGTGGATGCATTTTTGGACTTTTTTTTCCCAAGCACCGTATCAAAAACAATTTCAACAGTTTATGTAAATTATCGATAAGATCTATTTTCTGTTGCTTGCACTAATTGCCTGAAGTTGGCTAAATCGCAGTAAATCGGTAAAGCAGGAAATCACAGCATCTTCAACAAATCGTGATAGAGGGGCCGAGATAAAGGTTTCGACCCTACATATCAAAAGCGCAGCTGTCAATAGTTCAGCAGGTTCACAGTGCAGAAGGTTCAGTGGCACCAGGGTCCCCTGCGTCCCAATCAGAGCTGGTTTTTAACTTCTGTATTCAGGGGAGGGGTGGGGGTGTTGCGTCGTGCACACACAGTGCCTGTTTTGCAGAGAAGTTTTAATAAATACACAAAGAATAATATGGAGTCTTTGGCCACAAGGAACACCTTCCCCTACCTTTTATTCTCTCCGATTCCACATCACCGCACCTAACATCCAACTCCAAAACTCAGGGGAGACTAACACTCCCTACCTCCCTTGGTGTGCATCATGGGCGTGCCCATGACGAATACAACATTTCTCCTTAACCAATACAAAACAAACATAGCTGCTCAAAAAAAAGATACTATACTAATCCAGTATACAAGAATAGTACACAACAATAAATACCACATTCAGTCAATCCACCCCGAATCCTTGCAGCCGCGTTGAGCATGGCGGCCGAGGACTCAAACTGTACCGTTCAAGTCCTTGTCTTAGAGGCACTGAGTTGATTGGTATGGAGCCAGGCACCTCCTGATCTGAATCTTGAACTGGCTTCAAATTCTGCATGTCCACACCCCCTGTAGTAGATGATTGAGAATTAGTAGCAGTCACCACCCGCCATATGCACTGGCTCAAAATTCTGCAAGTCCACACCCCATGTAGTAGATGATTGAGAATTAGTAGCAGTCACCACAGGGTCCACTGTCAGGATGATCCATCCTCTCTCCTTCATCAGCTTCAGATCCCACTGTTTCCCTGAGCAGGAAGGTCTGGAATTGAAAATACAGAGGACATTAAATAACATTCACTCAGTACATGGCACTCATTTTGGTTTATAAGCAGGAAATTGAGCCATCAGTCTGGTGTCAAGAGTGTCAGGATGGACGGGTGGTCTAAGGTGCTGCATTCAGGTCACAGTCTCCCTTGGAGACGTGTGTTCAAACCCCTCTTCTAACAAGTGTCTTTACGAGGTGGATACATTTTTGGACTTTTTTTTCCAAGCACCCTTATCAAAAACAATGTCAACAGTTTCTGTAAATTATCGATAAGATCTATTGTCCGTTGCTTGCACTAATTGCCTGAAGTTGGCTAAATCGCAGTAAATCGGTAAAGCAGGAAATCACAGCATCTTCAACAAATCGTGATAGAGGGGCCGAGATAAAGGTTTCGACCCTACATATCAAAAGCACAGCCGTCAATAGTTCAGCAGGTTCACAGTGCAGAAGGTTCAGTGGCACCATGGACCCCGGCATCCCAATCACAGCTGGTTTTTAACTTCTGTATTCTGGGCATGGGAGGGGTGTGTTGCATCGTGCACACACAGTGCCTGTTTCGCAAATAAGTTTTAATAAATACACAGAGAATAATATAGAGTCATTGGCCACGAGGAACACCTTCCCTGACCTTTTATTCTCTCCGGTTCCACGTCACCGCGCCTACCATCCAACTCCAAAACTCGGGGGAGACTAACACTCCCTACCTCCCTTGGTGTGCATCATAGGCGTGCCCATGACGAACACAACATTTCTCCTTAACCAATACAAAACAAACATAGCTGCTCAAAAAAAAGATACTATACTAATCCAGTATACAAGAATAGTACACAACAAGAAAAGCCACATTCAGTCAATCCACCCCGAATCCTTGCAGCCGCGTTGAGCATGGCGGTCGAGGACTCAAACTGTACCGTTCAAGTCCTTGTCTCAGAGGCACTGAGTTGATTGGTATGGAGCCAGGCACCTCCTGATCTGAATATTGAACTGGCTCCAAATTCTGCATGTCCACACCCCTTGTAGTAGATGATTGAGAATTAGTAGCAGTCACCACCGGCCATGTGCACTGGCTCAAACTTCTGCATGTCAACACCCCATGTAGTTGATGATTGAGAATTAGTAGCAGTCACCACCGGATTCACTGTCAGGATGATCCATCCTCTCTCCTTCATCAGCTTCAGATCCCACTGTTTCCCTGAGCAGGAAGGTCTGGAATTGAAAATACAGAGGACATTAAACAACATTCACTCAGTACATGGCACTCATTTTGGTTTATAAGCTGGAAATTGAGCCATCAGTGCAGTGTTAAGAGTGTCAGGATGGCCGAGTGGTCTAAGGCGCTGCGTTCAGGTCGCAGTCTCCTTTGGAGGCGTGGGTTCGAATCCCACTTCTGACAAGTGTCTTTTGCGAGGTGGATCCATTTTTTGACTTTTTTTTTCCAAGCACCCGTATCAAAAACAATGTCAACAGTTTCTGTAAATTATCGATAAGATCTATTGTCCGTTGCTTGCACTAATTTCCTGAACTTGGCTAAATCGCAGTAAATCGGTAAAGCGGGAAATCACAGCATCTTCAACAAATCGTGATAGAGGGGCAGAGATAAAGGTTTCGACCCTACATATCAAGAGCGCAGCTGTCAATAGTTCAGCAGGTTCACAGTGCAGAAGGTTCAGTGGCACCAGGGTCCCCTGCGTCCCAATCACAGCTGGTTTTTAACTTCTGTATTCAGGGCATGGGAGGGGTGTGTTGCATCGTGCACACACGGTGCCTGTTTCGCAGATAAGTTTTAATAAATACACAGAGAATAATATAGAGTCATTGGCCTCGAGGAACACCTTCCCTGACCTTTTATTCTCTCCGGTTCCACGTCACCGCGCCTACCATCCAACTCCAAAAGTTGGGGGAGACTAACACTCCCTACCTCCCTTGGTGTGCATCATAGGCGTGCCCATGACGAACACAACATTTCTCCTTAACCAATACAAAACAAACATAGCTGCTCAAAAAAAAGATACTATACTAATCCAGTATACAAGAATAGTACACAACAAGAAATGCCACATTCAGTCAATCCACCCCGAATCCTTGCAGCCGCGTTGAGCATGGCGGTCGAGGACTCAAACTGTACCGTTCAAGTTCTTGTCTCAGAGGCACTGAGTTGATTGGTATGGAGCCAGGCACCTCCTGATCTGAATCTTGAACTGGCTCCAAATTCTGCATGTCCACACCCCTTGTAGTAGATGATTGAGAATTAGTAGCAGTCACCACCGGCCATGTGCACTGGCTCAAACTTCTGCATGTCCACACCCCAAGTAGTCGATGATTGCGAATTAGTAGCAGTCACCACCGGATTCACTGTCATGATGATCCATCCTCTCTCCTTCATCAGCTTCAGATCCCACTGTTTCCCTGAGCAGGAAGGTCTGGAATTGAAAATACAGAGGACATTAAACAAAATTCACTCAGTACATGGCACTCATTTTGGTTTATAAGCTGGAAATTGAGCCATCAGTGCAGTGTTAAGAGTGTCAGGATGGCCGAGTGGTCTAAGGCGCTGCGTTCAGGTCGCAGTCTCCTTTGGAGGCGTGGGTTCGAATACCACTTCTGACAAGTGTCTTTTGCGAGGTGGATACATTTTTGGACTTTTTTTTTCCAAGCACCCGTATCAAAAACAATGTCAACAGTTTCTGTAAATTATCGATAAGATCTATTGTCCGTTGCTTGCACTAATTTCCTGAAGTTGGCTAAATCGCAGTAAATCTGTAAAGCGGGAAATCACAGCATCTTCAACAAATCGTGATAGAGGGGCAGAGATAAAGGTTTCGACCCTACATATCAAGAGCGCAGCTGTCAATAGTTCAGCAGGTTCACAGTGCAGAAGGTTCAGTGGCACCAGGGTCCCCTGCGTCCCAATCACAGCTGGTTTTTAACTTCTGTATTCAGGGCATGGGAGGGGTGTGTTGCATCGTGCACACACGGTGCCTCTTTCGCAGATAAGTTTTAATAAATACACAGAGAATAATATAGAGTCATTGGTCATGAGGAACACCTTCCCTGACCTTTTATTCTCTCCGGTTCCACGTCACCGCGCCTACCATCCAACTCCAAAAGTTGGGGGAGACTAACACTCCCTACCTCCCTTGGTGTGCATCATAGGCGTGCCCATGACGAACACAACATTTCTCATTAACCAATACAAAACAAACATAGCTGCTCAAAAAAAAGATACTATACTAATCCAGTATAAAAGAATAGTACATAACAAGAAATGCCACATTCAGTCAATCCACCCCGAATCCTTGCAGCCGCGTTGAGCATGGCGGTCGAGGACTCAAACTGTACCGTTCAAGTCCTTGTCTCAGAGGCACTGAGTTGATTGGTATGGAGCCAGGCACCTCCTGATCTGAATCTTGAACTGGCTCCAAATTCTGCATGTCCACACCCCTTGTAGTAGATGATTGAGAATTAGTAGAAGTCACCACCGGCCATGTGCACTGGCTAAAACTTCTGCATGTCCACACCCCAAGTAGTCGATGATTGCGAATTAGTAGCAGTCACCACCGGATTCACTGTCAGGATGATCCATCCTCTCTCCTTCATCAGCTTCAGATCCCACTGTTTCCCTGAGCAGGAAGGTCTGGAATTGAAAATACAGAGGACATTAAACAAAATTCACTCAGTACATGGCACTCATTTTGGTTTATAAGCTGGAAATTGAGCCATCAGTGCAGTGATAAGAGTGTCAGGATGGCGAGTGGTCTAAGGCGCTGAGTTCAGGTTGCAGTCTCCTTTGGAGGCGTGGGTTCGAATCCCACTTCTGACAAGTGTCTTTTGCGAGGTGGATACATTTTTGGACTTTTTTTTTCCAAGCACCTGTATCAAAAACAATGTCAACAGTTTCTGTAAATTATCGATAAGATCTATTGTCCGTTGCTTGCACTAATTTCCTGAAGTTGGCTAAATCGCAGTAAATCAGTAAAGCGGGAAATCACAGCATCTTCAACAAATCGTGATAGAGGGGCAGAGATAAAGGTTTCGACCCTACATATCAAGAGCGCAGCTGTCAATAGTTCAGCAGGTTCACAGTGCAGAAGGTTCAGTGGCACCAGGGTCCCCTGCGTCCCAATCACAGCTGGTTTTTAACTTCTGTATTCAGGGCATGGGAGGGGTGTTTTGCATCGTGCACACACGGTGCCTGTTTCGCAGATAAGTTTTAATAAATACACAGAGAATAATATAGAGTCATTGGCCTCGAGGAACACCTTCCCTGACCTTTTATTCTCTCCGGTTCCACGTCACCGCGCCTACCATCCAACTCCAAAACTCGGGGGAGACTAACACTCCCTACCTCCCTTGGTGTGCATCATAGGCGTGCCCATGACGAACACAACATTTCTCCTTAACCAATACAAAACAAACATAGCTGCTCAAAAAAAAGATACTATACTAATCCAGTATACAAGAATAGTACAGAACAAGAAATGCCACATTCAGTCAATCCACCCCGAATCCTTACAGCCGTGTTGAGCATGGCGGTCGAGGACTCAAACTGTACCGTTCAAGTCCTTGTCTCAGAGGCACTGAGTTGATTGGTATGGAGCCAGGCACCTCCTGATCTGAATCTTGAACTGGCTCCAAATTCTGCATGTCCAACCCCCTTGTAGTAGATGATTGAGAATTAGTAGCAGTCACCACCGGCCATGTGCACTGGCTCAAACTTCTGCATGTCCACACCCCATGTAGTCGATGATTGAGAATTAGTAGCAGTCACCACCGGATTCACTGTCAGGATGATCCATCCTCTCTCCTTCATCAGCTTCAGATCCCACTGTTTCCCTGAGCAGGAAGGTCTGGAATTGAAAATACAGAGGACATTAAACAACATTGACTCAGTACATGGCACTCATTTTGGTTTATACGCTCGAAATTGAGCCCTGAGCGAGGTGTGAAGAGTGTCAGGATGGCCGAGTGGTCTAAGGCGCTGCGTTCAGGTCGCAGCCTCCCTTGGAGGTGTGGATTCATATCCCACTTCTGACAAGTGTATTTTGCGAGGTGGATACATTTTTGGACTTTTTTTTCCCAAGCACCGTATCAAAAACAATGTCAACAGTTTCTGTAAATTATCGATAAGATCTATTTTCCGTTGCTTGCACTAATTGCCTGAAGTTGGCTAAATCGCAGTAAATCGGTAAAGCAGGAAATCACAGCATCTTCAACAAATCGTGATAGAGGGGCCGAGATAAAGGTTTCGACCCTACATATCAAAAGCGCAGCTGTCAATAGTTCAGCAGGTTCACAGTGCAGAAGGTTCAGTGGCACCAGGGTCCCCTGCGTCCCAATCAGAGCTGGTTTTTAACTTCTGTATTCAGGGGATGGGAGGGGTGGGGGTGTTGCGTCGTGCACACACAGTGCCTGTTTTGCAGAGAAGTTTTAATAAATACACAAAGAATAATATGGAGTCTTTGGCCACGAGGAACACCTTCCCCTACCTTTTATTCTCTCCGATTCCACATCACCGCACCTAACATCCAACTCCAAAACTCGGGGAGACTAACACTCCCTACCTCCCTTGGTGTGCATCATGGGCGTGCCCATGACGAACACAACATTTCTCCTTAACCAATACAAAACAAACATAGCTGCTCAAAAATAAGATACTATACTAATCCAGTATACAAGAATAGTACACAACAATAAATACCACATTCAGTCAATCCACCCCGAATCCTTGCAGCCGCGTTGAGCATGGCGGTCGAGGACTCAAACTGTACCGTTCAAGTCCTTGTCTCAGAGGCACTGAGTTGATTGGTATGGAGCCAGGCACCTCCTGATCTGAATCTTGAACTGGCTTCAAATTCTGCATGTCCACACCCCCTGTAGTAGATGATTGAGAATTAGTAGCAGTCACCACCGGCCATATGCACTGGCTCAAAATTCTGCAAGTCCACACCCCATGTAGTAGATGATTGAGAATTAGTAGCAGTCACCACAGGGTCCACTGTCAGGATGATCCATCCTCTCTCCTTCATCAGCTTCAGATCCCACTGTTTCCCTGAGCAGGAAGGTCTGGAATTGAAAATACAGAGGACATTAAATAACATTCACTCAGTACATGGCACTCATTTTGGTTTATAAGCTGGAAATTGAGGGATCAGTCTGGTGTCAAGAGTGTCAGGATGGCCGGGTGGTCTAAGGTGCTGCATTGAGGTCACAGTCTCCCTTGGAGACGTGGGTTCAAACCCCTCTTCTAACAAGTGTATTTACAAGGTGGATACATTTTTGGACTTTTTTTTTCCAAGCACCCTTATCAAAAACAATGTCAACAGTTTCTGTAAATTATCGATAAGATCTATTGTCCGTTGCTTGCACTAATTGCCTGAAGTTGGCTAAATCGCAGTAAATCGGTAAAGCAGGAAATCACAGCATCTTCAACAAATCGTGATAGAGGGGCAGAGATAAAGGTTTCGACCCTACATATCAAAAGCACAGCCGTCAATAGTTCAGCAAGTTCACAGTGCAGAAGGTTCAGTGGCACCAGGGTCCCCTGCATCCCAATCACAGCTGGTTTTTAACTTCTGTATTCTGGGCATGGGAGGGGTGTGTTGCATCGTGCACACACAGTGCCTGTTTCGCAAATAAGTTTTAATAAATACACAGAGAATAATATAGAGTCATTGGCCACGAGGAACACCTTCCCTGACCTTTTATTCTCTCCAGTTCCACGTCACTGCATCTACCATCCAACTCCAAAACTCGGGGGAGAATAACACTCCCTACCTCCCTTGGTGTGCATCATAGGCGTGCCCATGACGAACACAACATTTCTCCTTAACCAATACAAAACAAACATAGCTGCTAAAAAAAAAGATACTAGTATACAAGAATAGTACACAACAAGAAATGCCACATTCAGTCAATCCACCCCGAATCCTTGCAGCCGCGTTGAGCATGGCGGTCGAGGACTCAAACTGTACCGTTCAAGTCCTTGTCTCAGAGGCACTGAGTTGATTGGTATGGAGCCAGGCACCTCCTGATCTGAATCTTGAACTGGCTCCAAATTCTGCAAGTCCACACCCCCCGTTGTAGATGATTGAGAATTAGTAGCAGTCACCACCGGCCATGTGCACTGGCTCAAAATTCAGCATGTCCACACCCCATGTAGTAGATGATTGAGAATTAGTAGCAGTCACCACCGGATCCACTGTCAGGATGATCCATCCTCTCTCCTTCATCAGCTTCAGATCCCACTGTTTCCCTGAGCAGGAAGGTCTGGAATTGAAAATACAGAGGACATTAAACAACATTCACTCAGTACATGGCACTCATTTTGGTTTATAAGCTGGAAATTGAGCCATCAGTGCAGTGTGAAGAGTGTCAGGATGGCCGAGTGGTCTAAGGTGCTGCGTTCAGGTCGCAGTCTCCTTTGGAGGCGTGGGTTCAAATCCCACTTCTGGCAAGTGTCTTTTGCGAGGTGGATACATTTGTGGACTTTTTTTTTCCAAGCACCGGTATCAAAAACAATGTCAACAGTTTCTGTAAATTATCGATAAGATCTATTGTCCGTTGCTTGCACTAATTTCCTGAAGTTGGCTAAATCGCAGTAAATCGGTAAAGCGGGAAATCACAGCATCTTCAACAAATCGTGATAGAGGGGCAGAGATAAAGGTTTCGACCCTACATATCAAGAGCGCAGCTGTCAATAGTTCAGCAGGTTCACAGTGCAGAAGGTTCAGTGGCACCATGGTCCCCTGCGTCCCAATCACAGCTGGTTTTTAACTTCTGTATTCAGGGCATGGGAGGGGTGTGTTGCATCGTGCACACACAGTGCCTGTTTCGCAGATAAGTTTTAATAAATACACAGAGAATAATATAGAGTCATTGGCCACGAGGAACACCTTCCCTGACCTTTTATTCTCTCCGGTTCCACGTCACCGCGCCTACCATCCAACTCCAAAACTCGGGGGAGACTAACACTCCCTACCTCCCTTGGTGTGCATCATAGGCGTGCCCATGACGAACACAACATTTCTCCTTAACCAATACAAAACAAACATAGCTGCTCAAAAAAAATATACTATACTAATCCAGTATTCAAGAATAGTACACAACAAGAAATGCCACATTCAGTCAATCCACCCCGAATCCTTGCAGCCGCGTTGAGCATGGCGGTCGAGGACTCAAACTGTACCGTTCAAGTCCTTGTCTCAGAGGCACTGAGTTGATTGGTATGGAGCCAGGCACCTCCTGATCTGAATCTTGAACTGGCTCTAAATTCTGCATGTCCACACCCCTTGTAGTAGATGATTGAGAATTAGTAGCAGTCACCACCGGCCATGTGCACTGGCTCAAACTTCTGCATGTCCACACCCCATGTAGTCGATGATTGAGAATTAGTAGCAGTCACCACCGGATTCACTGTCAGGATGATCCATCCTCTCTCCTTCATCAGCTTCAGATCCCACTGTTTCCCTGAGCAGGAAGGTCTGGAATTGAAAATACAGAGGACATTAAACAACATTCACTCAGTTCATGGCACTCATTTTGGTTTATACGCTCGAAATTGAGCCATGAGGGACATGTGAAGAGTGTCAGGATGGCTGAGTGGTCTAAGGCGCTGCGTTCAGGTCGCAGCATCCCTTGGAGTTGTGGGTTCAAATCCCACTTCTGATAAGTGTATTTCGTGAGGTGGATACATTTTTGGACTTTTTTTTCCCAAGCACCGTATCAAAAACAATGTCAACAGTTTCTGTAAATTATCGATAAGATCTATTTTCCGTTGCTTGCACTAATTGCCTGAAGTTGGCTAAATCGCAGTAAATCGGTAAGGCAGGAAATCACAGCATCTTCAACAAATCGTGATAGAGGGGCCGAGATAAAGGTTTCGACCCTACATATCAAAAGCGCAGCTGTCAATAGTTCAGCAGGTTCACAGTGCAGAAGGTTCAGTGGCACCAGGGTCCCCTGCGTCCCAATCAGAGCTGGTTTTTAACTTCTGTATTCAGGGGATTGGAGGGGTGGGGGTGTTGCGTCGTGCACACACAGTGCCTGTTTTGCAGAGAAGTTTTAATAAATACACAAAGAATAATATGGAGTCTTTGGCCACGAGGAACACCTTCCCCTACCTTTTATTCTCTCCGATTCCACATCACCGCACCTAACATCCAACTCCAAAACTCGGGGGAGACTAACACTCCCTACCTCCCTTGGTGTGCATCATGGGCGTGCCCATGACGAACACAACATTTCTCCTTAACCAATACAAAACAAACATAGCTGCTCAAAAAAAAGATACTATACTAATCCAGTATACAAGAATAGTACACAACAATAAATACCACATTCAGTCAATCCACCCCGAATCCTTGCAGCCGCGTTGAGCATGGCGGTCGAGGACTCAAACTGTACCGTTCAAGTCCTTGTCTCAGAGGCACTGAGTTGATTGGTATGGAGCCAGGCACCTCCTGATCTGAATCTTGAACTGGCTTCAAATTCTGCATGTCCACACCCCATGTAGTAGATGATTGAGAATTAGTAGCAGTCACCACCGGCCATATGCACTGGCTCAAAATTCTGCAAGTCCACACACCATGTAGTAGATGATTGAGAATTAGTAGCAGTCACCACAGGGTCCACTGTCAGGATGATCCATCCTCTCTCCTTCATCAGCTTCAGATCCCACTGTTTCCCTGAGCAGGAAGGTCTGGAATTGAAAATACAGAGGACATTAAATAACATTCACTCAGTACATGGCACTCATTTTGGTTTATAAGCTGGAAATTGAGGCATCAGTCTGGTGTCAAGAGTGTCAGGATGGCCGGGTGGTCTAAGGTGCTGCATTGAGGTCACAGTCTCCCTTGGAGACGTGGGTTCAAACCCCTCTTCTAACAAGTGTCTTTACAAGGTGGATACACTTTTGGACTTTTTTTTCCAAGCACCCTTATCAAAAACAATGTCAACAGTTTCTGTAAATTATCGATAAGATCTATTGTCCGTTGGTTGCACTAATTGCCTGAAGTTGGCTAAATCGCAGTAAATCGGTAAAGCAGGAAATCACAGCATCTTCAACAAATCGTGATAGAGGGGCAGAGATAAAGGTTTCGACCCTGCATATCAAAAGCACAGCCGTCAATAGTTCAGCAAGTTCACAGTGCAGAAGGTTCAGTGGCACCAGGGTCCCCTGCATCCCAATCACAGCTGGTTTTTAACTTCTGTATTCTGGGCATGGGAGGGGTGTGTTGCATCGTGCACACACAGTGCCTGTTTCGCAAATAAGTTTTAATAAATACACAGAGAATAATATAGAGTCATTGGCCACGAGGAACACCTTCCCTGACCTTTTATTCTCTCCAGTTCCACGTCACCGCGTCTACCATCCAACTCCAAAACTCGGGGGAGACTAACACTCCCTACCTCCCTTGGTGTGCATCATAGGCGTGCCCATGACGAACACAACATTTCTCCTTAACCAATACAAAACAAACATAGCTGCTAAAAAAAAAGATACTATACTAAACCAGTATACAAGAATAGTACACAACAAGAAATGCCACATTCAGTCAATCCACCCCGAATCCTTGCAGCCGCGTTGAGCATGGCGGTCGAGGACTCAAACTGTACCGTTCAAGTCCTTGTCTCAGAGGCACTGAGTTGATTGGTATGGAGCCAGGCACCTCCTGATCTGAATCTTGAACTGGCTCCAAATTCTGCATGTCCGCACCCCCTGTAGTAGATGATTGAGAATTAGTAGCAGTCACCACCGGCCATGTGCACTGGCTCAAAATTCAGCATGTCCACACCCCATGTAGTAGATGATTGAGAATTAGTAGCAGTCACCACCGGATCCACTGTCAGGATGATCCATCCTCTCTCCTTCATCAGCTTCAGATCCCCCTGTTTCCCTGAGCAGGAAGGTCTGGAATTGAAAATACAGAGGACATTAAACAACATTCACTCAGTTCATGGCACTCATTTTGGTTTATACGCTCGAAATTGAGCCATGAGGGAGATGTGAAGAGTATCAGGATGGCTGAGTGGTCTAAGGCGCTGCGTTCAGATTGCAGCCTCCCTTGGAGTTGTGGGTTCAAATCCCACTTCTGACAAGTGTATTTTGCGAGGTGGATACATTTTTGGACTTTTTTTTCCCAAGCACCATATCAAAAACAATGTCAACAGTTTCTGTAAATTATCGATAAGATCTATTTTCCGTTGCTTGCACTAATTGCCTGAACTTGGCTAAATCGCAATAAATCGGTAAAGCAGGAAATCACAGCATCTTCAACAAATCGTGATAGAGGGGCCGAGATAAAGGTTTCAACCCTACATATCAAAAGCGCAGCTGTCAATAGTTCAGCAGGTTCACAGTGCAGAAGGTTCAGTGGCACCAGGGTCCCCTGCGTCCCAATCACAGCTGGTTTTTAACTTCTGTATTCAGGGGATGGGAGGGGTGGGGGTGTTGCGTCGTGCACACACAGTGCCTGTTTTGCAGAGAAGTTTTAATAAATACACAAAGAATAATATGGAGTCTTTGGCCACGAGGAACACCTTCCCCTACCTTTTATTCTCTCCGATTCCACATCACCGCACCTAACATCCAACTCCAAAACTCGGGGGAGACTAACACTCCCTACCTCCCTTGGTGTGCATCATGGGCGTGCCCATGACGAACACAACATCTCCTTAACCAATACAAAACAAACATAGCTGCTCAAAAAAAGATACTATACTAATCCAGTATACAAGAATAGTACACAACAATAAATACCACATTCAGTCAATCCACGCCGAATCCTTGCAGCCGCGTTGAGCATGGCGGTCGAGGACTCAAACTGTACCGTTCAAGTCCTTGTCTCAGAGGCACTGAGTTGATTGGTATGGAGCCAGGCACCTCCTGATCTGAATCTTGAACTGGCTTCAAATTCTGCATGTCCACACCGCCTGTAGTAGATGATTGAGAATTAGTAGCAGTCACCACCGGCCATATGCACTGGCTCAAAATTCTGCAAGTCCACACCCCATGTAGTAGATGATTGAGAATTAGTAGCAGTCACCACAGGGTCCACTGTCAGGATGATCCATCCTCTCTTCTTCATCAGCTTCAGATCCCACTGTTTCCCTGAGCAGGAAGGTCTGGAATTGAAAATACAGAGGACATTAAATAACATTCACTCAGTACATGGCACTCATTTTGGTTTATAAGCTGGAAATTGAGCCATCAGTCTGGTGTCAAGAGTGTCAGGATGGCCGGGTGGTCTAAGGTGCTGCATTCAGGTCACAGTCTCCCTTGGAGACGTGGGTTCAAACCCCTCTTCTAACAAGTGTCTTTACGAGGTGGATACATTTTTGGCCTTTTTTTCCCAAGCACCCTTATCAAAAACAATGTCAACAGTTTCTGTAAATTATCGATAAGATCTATTGTCCGTTGCTTGCACTAATTGCCTGAAGTTGGCTAGATCGCAGTAAATCGGTAAAGCAGGAAATCACAGCATCTTCAACAAATCGTGATAGAGGGGCAGAGATAAAGGTTTCGACCCTACATATCAAAAGCACAGCCGTCAATAGTTCAGCAAGTTCACAGTGCAGAAGGTTTAGTGGCACCAGGGTCCCCTGCATCCCAATCACAGCTGGTTTTTAACTTCTGTATTCTGGGCATGGGAGGGGTGTGTTGCATCGTGCACACACAGTGCCTGTTTCGCAAATAAGTTTTAATAAATACTCAGAGAATAATATAGAGTCATTGGCCACGAGGAACACCTTCCCTGACCTTTTATTCTCTCCAGTTCCACGTCACTGCGTCTACCATCCAACTCCAAAACTCGGGGGAGACTAACACTCCCTACCTCCCTTGGTGTGCATCATAGGCGTGCCCATGACGAACACAACATTTCTCCTTAACCAATACAAAACAAACATAGCTGCTAAAAAAAAAGATACTATACTAAACCAGTATACAAGAATAGTACACAACAAGAAATGCCACATTCAGTCAATCCACCCCGAATACTTGCAGCCGCGTTGAGCATGGCGGTCGAGGACTCAAACTGTACCGTTCAAGTCCTTGTCTCAGAGGCACTGAGTTGATTGGTATGGAGCCAGGCACCTCCTGATCTGAATCTTGAACTGGCTCCAAATTCTGCATGTCCACACCCCCTGTAGTAGATGATTGAGAATTAGTAGCAGTCACCACCGGCCATGTGCACTGGCTCAAAATTCAGCATGTCCACACCCCATGTAGTAGATGATTGAGAATTAGTAGCAGTCACCACCGGATCCACTGTCAGGATGATCCATCCTCTCTCCTTCATCAGCTTCAGATCCCACTGTTTCCCTGAGCAGGAAGGTCTGGAATTGAAAATACAGAGGACATTAAACAACATTCACTCAGTACATGGCACTCATTTTGGTTTATAAGCTGGAAATTGAGCCATCAGTGCAGTGTCAAGAGTGTCAGGATGGCCGAGTGGTCTAAGGCGCTGCGTTCAGGTCGCAGTCTCCTTTGGAGGCGTGGGTTCAAATCCCACTTCTGACAAGTGTCTTTTGCGAGGTGGATACATTTTTGGACTTTTTTTTTCCAAGCACCCGTATCAAAAACAATGTCAACAGTTTCTGTAAATTATCGATAAGATCTATTGTCCGTTGCTTGCACTAATTTCCTGAAGTTGGCTAAATCGCAGTAAATCGGTAAAGCGGGAAATCACAGCATCTTCAACAAATCGTGATAGAGGGGCAGAGATAAAGGTTTCGACCCTACATATCAAGAGCGCAGCTGTCAATAGTTCAGCAGGTTCACAGTGCAGAAGGTTCAGTGGCACCATGGTCCCCTGCGTCCCAATCACAGCTGGTTTTTAACTTCTGTATTCAGGGCATGGGAGGGGTGTGTTGCATCGTGCACACACGGTGCCTGTTTCGCAGATAAGTTTTAATAAATACACAGAGAATAATATAGAGTCATTGGCCACGAGGAACACCTTCCCTGACCTTTTATTCTCTCCGGTTCCACGTCACCGCGCCTACCATCCAAATCCAAAACTCGGGGGAGACTAACACTCCCTACCTCCCTTGGTGTGCATCATAGGCGTGCCCATGACGAACACAACATTTCTCCTTAACCAATACAAAACAAACATAGCTGCTCAAAAAAAATATACTATACTAATCCAGTATTCAAGAATAGTACACAACAAGAAATGCCACATTCAGTCAATCCACCCCGAATCCTTTCAACCGCGTTGAGCATGGCGGTCGAGGACTCAAACTGTACCATTTAAGTCCTTGTCTCAGAGGCACTGAGTTGATTGGTATGGAGCCAGGCACCTCCTGATCTGAATCTTGAACTGGCTCTAAATTCTGCATGTCCACACCCCTTGTAGTAGATGATTGAGAATTAGTAGCAGTCACCACCGGCCATGTGCACTGGCTCAAACTTCTGCATGTCCACACCCCATGTAGTCGATGATTGAGAATTAGTAGCAGTCACCACCGGATTCACTGTCAGGATGATCCATCCTCTCTCCTTCATCAGCTTCAGATCCCACTGTTTCCCTGAGCAGGAAGGTCTGGAATTGAAAATACAGAGGACATTAAACAACATTCACTCAGTTCATGGCACTCATTTTGGTTTATACGCTCGAAATTGAGCCATGAGGGAGATGTGAAGAGTGTCAGGATGGCTGAGTGGTCTAAGGCGCTGCGTTCAGGTCGCAGCCTCCCTTGGAGTTGTGGGTTCAAATCCCACTTCTCAAGTGTATTTTGCGAGGTGGATACATTTTTGGACTTTTTTTTCCCAAGCACCGTATCAAAAACAATGTCAACAGTTTCTGTAAATTATCGATAAGATCTATTTTCCGTTGCTTGCACTAATTGCCTGAAGTTGGCTAAATCGCAATAAATCGGTAAAGCAGGAAATCACAGCATCTTCAACAAATCGTGATAGAGGGGCCGAGATAAAGGTTTCGACCCTACATATCAAAAGCGCAGCTGTCAATAGTTCAGCAGGTTCACAGTGCAGAAGGTTCAGTGGCACCAGGGTCCCCTGCGTCCCAATCACAGCTGGTTTTTAACTTCTGTATTCAGGGGATGGGAGGGGCGGGGGTGTTGCGTCTTGCACACACAGTGCCTGTTTTGCAGATAAGTTTTAATAAATACACAAAGAATAATATGGAGTCTTTAGCCACGAGGAACACCTTCCCCTACCTTTTATTCTCTCTGATTCCACATCACCGCACCTACCATCCAACTCCAAAACTCGGGGGAGACTAACACTCCCTACCTCCCTTGGTGTGCATCATGGGCGTGCCCATGACGAACACAACATTTCTCCTTAACCAATACAAAACAAACATAGCTGCTCAAAAAAAAGATACTATACTAATCCAGTATACAAGAATAGTACACAACAATAAATACCACATTCAGTCAATCCACCCCGAATCCTTGCAGCCTCGTTGAGCATGGCGGTCGAGGACTCAAACTGTACCGTTCAAGTCCTTGTCTCAGAGGCACTGAGTTGATTGGTATGGAGCCAGGCACCTCCATATCTGAATCTTGAACTGGCTCCAAATTCTGCATGTCCACACCCCCTGTAGTAGATGATTGAGAATTAGTAGCAGTCACCACCGGCCATGTGCACTGGCTCAAAATTCAGCATGTCCACACCCCATGTAGTAGATGATTGAGAATTAGTAGCAGTCACCACCGGATCCACTGTCAGGATGATCCATCCTCTCTCCTTCATCAGCTTCAGATCCCACTGTTTCCCTGAGCAGGAAGGTCTGGAATTGAAAATACAGAGGACATTAAACAACATTCACTCGGCTTCAAATTCTGCATGTCCACACCCCCTGTAGTAGATGATTGAGAATTAGTAGCAGTCACCACCGGCCATATGCACTGGCTCAAAATTCTGCAAGTCCACACCCCATATAGTAGATGATTGAGAATTAGTAGCAGTCACCACAGGGTCCACTGTCAGGATGATCCATCCTCTCTCCTTCATCAGCTTTAGATCCCACTGTTTCCCTGAGCAGGAAGGTCTGGAATTGAAAATACAGAGGACATTAAATAACATTCACTCAGTACATGGCACTCATTTTGGTTTATAAGCTGGAAATTGAGCCATCAGTGCAGTGTCAAGAGTGTCAGGATGGCCGAGTGGCCTAGGCGCTGCGTTCAGGTCGCAGTCTCCTTTGGAGGCGTGGGTTTGAATCCCACTTCTGACAAGTGTCTTTTGCGAGGTGGATACATTTTTGGACTTTTTTTTTCCAAGCACCCGTATCAAAAACAATGTCAACAGTTTCTGTAAATTATCGATAAGATCTATTGTCCGTTGCTTGCACTAATTTCCTGAAGTTGGCTAAATCGCAGTAAATCGGTAAAGCGGGAAATCACAGCATCTTTAACAAATCGTGATAGAGGGGCAGAGATAAAGGTTTCGGCCCTACATATCAAGAGCGCAGCTGTGAATAGTTCAGCAGGTTCACAGTGCAGAAGGTTCAGTGGCACCAGGGTCCCCTGCGTCCCAATCACAGCTGGTTTTTAACTTCTGTATTCAGGGCATGGGAGGGGTGTGTTGCATCGTGCACACACGGTGCCTGTTTCGCAGATAAGTTTTAATAAATACACAGAGAATAATATAGAGTCATTGGCCACGAGGAACACCTTCCCTGACCTTTTATTCTCTCCGGTTCCACGTCACCGCGCCTACCATCCAACTCCAAAAGTTGGGGGAGACTAACACTCCCTACCTCCCTTGGTGTGCATCGTAGGCGTGCCCATGACGAACACAACATTTCTCCTTAACCAATACAAAACAAAAAGAGCTGCTAAAAAAAAAGATACTATACTAATCCCGTATACAAGAATAGTACACAACAAGAAATGCCACATTCAGTCAATCCACCGCGAATCCTTGCAGCCACGTTGAGCATGGCGGTCGAGGACTCAAACTGTACCGTTCAAGTCCTTGTCTGAGAGGCACTGAGTTGATTGGTATGGAGCCAGGCACCTCCTGATCTGAATCTTGAACTGGCTCCAAATTCTGCATGTCCACACCCCTTGTAGTAGATGATTGAGAATTAGTAGCAGTCACCACCGGCCATGTGCACTGGCTCAAACTTCTGCATGTCCACACCCCAAGTAGTCGATGATTGCGAATTAGAAGCAGTCACCACCGGATTCACTGTCAGGATGATCCATCCTCTCTCCTTCATCAGCTTCAGATCCCACTGTTTCCCTGAGCAGGAAGGTCTGGAATTGAAAATACAGAGGACATTAAACAAAATTCACTCAGTACAAGGCACTCATTTTGGTTTATAAGCTGGAAATTGAGCCATCAGTGCAGTGTTAAGAGTGTCAGGATGGCCGAGTGGTCTAAGGCGCTGCGTTCAGGTCGCAGTCTCCCTTGGAGGCGTGGGTTCGAATCCAACTTCTGACAAGTGTCTTTTGCGAGGTGGATACATTTGTGGACTTTTTTTTTCCAAGCACCCGTATCAAAAACAATGTCAACAGTTTCTGTAAATTATCGATAAGATCTATTGTCCGTTGCTTGCACTAATTTCCTGAAGTTGGCTAAATCGCAGTAAATCGGTAAAGCGGGAAATCACAGCATCTTCAACAAATCGTGATAGAGGGGCCGAGATAAAGGTTTCGACCCTACATATCAAGAGCGCAGCTGTCAATAGTTCAGCAGGTTCACAGTGCAGAAGGTTCAGTGGCACCAGGGTCCCCTGCGTCCCAATCACAGCTGGTTTTTAACTTCTGTATTCAGGGCATGGAAGGGGTGTGTTGCATCGTGCACACACGGTGCCTGTTTCGCAGATAAGTTTTAATAAATACACAGAGAATAATATAGAGTCATTGGCCACGAGGAACACCTTCCCTGACCTTTTATTCTCTCCGGTTCCACGTCACCGCGCCTGCCATCCAACACCAAAACTCGGGGGAGACTAACACTCCCTACCTCCCTTGGTGTGCATCATAGGCGTGCCCATGACGAACACAACATTTCTCCTTAACCAATACAAAATAAACATAGCTGCTCAAAAAAAAGATACTATACTAATCCAGTATACAAGAATAGTACACAACAAGAAATGCCACATTCAGTCAATCCACCCCGAATCCTTGCAGCCGCGTTGAGCATGGCGGTCGAGGACTCAAACTGTACCATTCAAGTCCTTGTCTCAGAGGCACTGAGTTGATTGGTATGGAGCCAGGCACCTCCTGATCTGAATCTTGAACTGGCTCCAAATTCTGCATGTCCACACCCCTTGTAGTAGATGATTGAGAATTAGTAGCAGTCACCACCGGCCATGTGCACTGGCTCAAACTTCTGCATGTCCACAACCCAAGTAGTCGATGATTGAGAATTAGTAGCAGTCACCACCGGATTCACTGTCAGAATGATCCATCCTCTCTCCTTCATCAGCTTCAGATCCCACTGTTTCCCTGAGCAGGAAGGTCTGGAATTGAAAATACAGAGGACATTAAACAACATTCACTCAGTACATGGCACTCATTTTGGTTTATAAGATGGAAATTGAGCCATCAGTGCAGTGTCAAGAGTGTCAGGATGGCCGAGTGGTCTAAGGCGCTGAGTTCAGGTCGCAGTCTCCTTTGGAGGCGTGGGTTCGAATCCCACTTCTGACCAGTGTATTTTGCGAGGTGGATACATTTTTGGACTTTTTTTTCCCAAGCACCGTATCAAAAACAATGTCAACAGTTTCTGTAAATTATCGATAAGATCTATTTTCCGTTGCTTGCACTAATTGCCTGAACTTGGCTAAATCGCAATAAATCGGTAAAGCAGGAAATCACAGCATCTTCAACAAATCGTGATAGAGGGGCCGAGATAAAGGTTTCGACCCTACATATCAAAAGCGCAGCTGTCAATAGTTCAGCAGGTTCACAGTGCAGAAGGTTCAGTGGCACCAGGGTCCCCTGCGTCCCAATCACAGCTGGTTTTTAACTTCTGTATTCAGGGGATGGGAGGGGTGGGGTGTTGCGTCGTGCACACACAGTGCCTGTTTTGCAGAGAAGTTTTAATAAATACACAAAGAATAATACGGAGTCTTTGGCCACGAGGAACACCTTCCCCTACCTTTTATTCTCTCCGATTCCACATCACCGCACCTAACATCCAACTCCAAAACTCGGGGGAGACTAACATTCCCTACCTCCCTTGGTGTGCATCATGGGCGTGCCCATGACGAACACAACATTTCTCCTTAACCAATACAAAACAAACATAGCTGCTCAAAAAAAGATACTATACTAATCCAGTATACAAGAATAGTACACAACAATAAATACCACATTCAGTCAATCCACCCCGAATCCTTGCAGCCGCGTTGAGCATGGCGGTCGAGGACTCAAACTGTACCGTTCAAGTCCTTGTCTCAGAGGCACTGAGTTGATTGGTATGGAGCCAGGCACCTCCTGATCTGAATCTTGAACTGGCTTCAAATTCTGCATGTCCACACCCCCTGTAGTAGATGATTGAGAATTAGTAGCAGTCACCACCGGCCATATGCACTGGCTCAAAATTCTGCAAGTCCACACCCCATGTAGTAGATGATTGAGAATTAGTAGCAGTCACCACAGGGTCCACTGTCAGGATGATCCATCCTCTCTCCTTCATCAGCTTCAGATCCCACTGTTTCCCTGAGCAGGAAGGTCTGGAATTGAAAATACAGAGGACATTAAATAACATTCACTCAGTACATGGCACTCATTTTGGTTTATAAGCTGGAAATTGAGCCATCAGTCTGGTGTCAAGAGTGTCAGGATGGCCGGGTGGTCTAAGGTGCTGCATTCAGGTCACAGTCTCCCTTGGAGACGTGGGTTCAAACCCCTCTTCTAACAAGTGTCTTTACGAGGTGGATACATTTTTGGCCTTTTTTTCCCAAGCACCCTTATCAAAAACAATGTCAACAGTTTCTGTAAATTATCGATAAGATCTATTGTCCGTTGCTTGCACTAATTTCCTGAAGTTGGCTAAATCGCAGTAAATCGGTAAAGCAGGAAATCACAGCATCTTCAACAAATCGTGATAGAGGGGCAGAGATAAAGGTTTCGACCCTACATATCAAAAGCACAGCCGTCAATAGTTCAGCAAGTTCACAGTGCAGAAGGTTCAGTGGCACCAGGGTCCCCTGCATCCCAATCACAGCTGGTTTTTAACTTCTGTATTCTGGGCATGGGAGGGGTGTGTTGCATCGTGCACACACAGTGCCTGTTTCGCAAATAAGTTTTAATAAATACACAGAGAATAATATAGAGTCATTGGCCACGAGGAACACCTTCCCTGACCTTTTATTCTCTCCAGTTCCACGTCACCGCGTCTACCATCCAACTCCAAAACTCGGGGGAGACTAACACTCCCTACCTCCCTTGGTGTGCATCATAGGCGTGCCCATGACGAACACAACATTTCTCCTTAACCAATACAAAACAAACATAGCTGCTAAAAAAAAAGATACTATACTAAACCAGTATACAAGAATAGTACACAACAAGAAATGCCACATTCAGTCAATCCACCCCGAATCCTTGCAGCCGCGTTGAGCATGGCGGTCGAGGACTCAAACTGTACCGTTCAAGTCCTTGTCTCAGAGGCACTGAGTTGATTGGTATGGAGCCAGGCACCTCCTGATCTGAATCTTGAACTGGCTCCAAATTCTGCATGTCCACACCCCCTGTAGTAGATGATTGAGAATTAGTAGCAGTCACCACCGGCCATGTGCACTGGCTCAAAATTCAGCATGTCCACACCCCATGTAGTAGATGATTGAGAATTAGTAGCAGTCACCACCGGATCCACTGTCAGGATGATCCATCCTCTCTCCTTCATCAGCTTCAGATCCCACTGTTTCCCTGAGCAGGAAGGTCTGGAATTGAAAATACAGAGGACATTAAACAACATTCACTCAGTACATGGCACTCATTTTGGTTTATAAGCTGGAAATTGAGCCATCAGTGCAGTGTCAAGAGTGTCAGGATGGCCGAGTGGTCTAAGGCGCTGCGTTCAGGTCGCAATTTCCTTTGGAGGCGTGGGTTCAAATCCCACTTCTGACAAGTGTCTTTTGCGAGGTGGATACATTTTTGGACTTTTTTTTTCCAAGCACCCGTATCAAAAACAATGTCAACAGTTTCTGTAAATTATCGATAAGATCTATTGTCCGTTGCTTGCACTAATTTCCTGAAGTTGGCTAAATCGCAGTAAATCGGTAAAGCGGGAAATCACAGCATCTTCAACAAATCGTGATAGAGGGGCAGAGATAAAGGTTTCGACCCTACATATCAAGAGCGCAGCTGTCAATAGTTCAGCAGGTTCACAGTGCAGAAGGTTCAGTGGCACCATGGTCCCCTGAGTCCCAATCACAGCTGGTTTTTAACTTCTGTATTCAGGGCATGGGAGGGGTGTGTTGCATCGTGCACACACGGTGCCTGTTTCGCAGATAAGTTTTAATAAATACACAGAGAATAATATAGAGTCATTGGCCACGAGGAACACCTTCCCTGACCTTTTATTCTCTCCGGTTCCACGTCACCGCGCCTACCATCCAAATCCAAAACTCGGGGGAGACTAACACTCCCTACCTCCCTTGGTGTGCATCATAGGCGTGCCCATGACGAACACAACATTTCTCCTTAACCAATACAAAACAAACATAGCTGCTCAAAAAAAATATACTATACTAATCCAGTATTCAAGAATAGTACACAACAAGAAATGCCACATTCAGTCAATCCACCCCGAATCCTTGCAGCCACGTTGAGCATGGCGGTCGAGGACTCAAACTGTACCGTTCAAGTCCTTGTCTGAGAGGCACTGAGTTGATTGGTATGGAGCCAGGCACCTCCTGATCTGAATCTTGAACTGGCTCCAAATTCTGCATGTCCACACCCCTTGTAGTAGATGATTGAGAATTAGTAGCAGTCACCACCGGCCATGTGCACTGGCTCAAACTTCTGCATGTCCACACCCCAAGTAGTCGATGATTGCGAATTAGTAGCAGTCACCACCGGATTCACTGTCAGGATGATCCATCCTCTCTCCTTCATCAGCTTCAGATCCCACTGTTTCCCTGAGCAGGAGGGTCTGGAATTGAAAATACAGAGGACATTAAACAAAATTCACTCAGTACATGGCACTCATTTTGGTTTATAAGCTGGAAATTGAGCCATCAGTGCAGTGTTAAGAGTGTCAGGATGGCCGAGTGGTCTAAGGCGCTGCGTTCAGGTCGCAGTCTCCCTTGGAGGCGTGGGTTCGAATCCAACTTCTGACAAGTGTCTTTTGCGAGGTGGATACATTTTTGGACATTTTTTTTCCAAGCACCCCTATCAAAAACAATGTCAACAGTTTCTGTAAATTATCGATAAGATCTATTGTCCGTTGCTTGCACTAATTGCGTGAAGTTGGCTAAATCGCAGTAAATCGGTAAAGCAGGAAATCACAGCATCTTCAACAAATCGTGATAGAGGGGCAGAGATAAAGGTTTCGACCCTACATATCAAGAGCGCAGCTGTCAATAGTTCAGCAGGTTCACAGTGCAGAAGGTTCAGTGGCACCAGGGTCCCCTGCGTCCCAATCACAGCTGGTTTTTAACTTCTGTATTCAGGGCATGGGAGGGGTGTGTTGCATCGTGCACACACGGTGCCTCTATCGCAGATAAGTTTTAATAAATACACAGAGAATAATATAGAGTCATTGGCCACGAGGAACACCTTCCCTGACCTTTTATTCTCTCCGGTTCCACGTCACCGCGCCTACCATCCAACTCCAAAAGTTGGGGGAGACTAACACTCCCTACCTCCCTTGGTGTGCATCATAGGCGTGCCCATGACGAACACAACATTTCTCCTTAACCAATACAAAACAAACATAGCTGCTCAAAAAAAAGATACTATACTAAAACAGTATACAAGAATAGTACACATCAAGAAATGCCACATTCAGTCAATCCACCCCGAATCCTTGCAGCCGCGTTGAGCATGGCGGTCGAGGACTCAAACTGTACCGTTCAAGTCCTTGTCTCAGAGGCACTGAGTTGATTGGTATGGAGCCAGGCACCTCCTGATCTGAATCTTGAACTGGCTCCAAATTCTGCATGTCCACATCCCTTGTAGTAGATGATTGAGAATTAGTAGCAGTCACCACCGGCCATGTGCACTGGCTCAAACTTCTGCATGTCCACACCCCAAGTAGTCAATGATTGCGAATTAGTAGCAGTCACCACCGGATTCACTGTCAGGATGATCCATCCTCTCTCCTTCATCAGCTTCAGATCCCACTGTTTCCCTGAGCAGGAGGGTCTGGAATTGAAAATACAGAGGACATTAAACAAAATTCACTCAGTACATGGCACTCATTTTGGTTTATAAGCTGGAAATTGAGCCATCAGTGCAGTGTTAAGAGTGTCAGGATGGCAAGTGGTCTAAGGCGCTGCGTTCAGGTCGCAGTCTCCTTTGGAGGCGTGGGTTCGAATCCCACTTCTGACAAGTGTCTTTTGCGAGGTGGATACATTTTTGGACTTTTTTTTTCCAAGCACCCGTATCAAAAACAATGTCAACAGTTTCTGTAAATTATCGATAAGATCTATTGTCCGTTGCTTGCACTAATTTCCTGAAGTTGGCTAAATCGCAGTAAATCGGTAAAGCGGGAAATCACAGCATCTTCAACAAATCGTGATAGAGGGGCAGAGATAAAGGTTTCGACCCTACATATCAAGAGCGCAGCTGTCAATAGTTCAGCAGGTTCACAGTGCAGAAGGTTCAGTGGCACCAGGGTCCCCTGCGTCCCAATCACAGCTGGTTTTTAACTTCTGTATTCAGGGCATGGGCGGGGTGTGTTGCATCGTGCACACACGGTGCCTGTTTCGCAGATAAGTTTTAATAAATACACAGAGAATAATATAGAGTCATTGGCCACGAGGAACACCTTCCCTGACCTTTTATTCTCTCCGGTTCCACGTCACCGCGCCTACCATCCAACTCCAAAACTCGGGGGAGACTAACACTCCCTACCTCCCTTGGTGTGCATCATAGGCGTGCCCATGACGAACACAACATTTCTCCTTAAACAATACAAAACAAACATAGCTGCTCAAAAAAAAGATACTATACTAATCCAGTATACAAGAATAGTACACAACAAGAAATACCACATTCAGTCAATCCACCCCGAATCCTTGCAGCCGCGTTGAGCATGGTGGTCGAGGACTCAAACTGTACCGTTCAAGTCCTTGTCTCAGAGGCACTGAGTTGATTGGTATGGAGCCAGGCACCTCCTGATCTGAATCTTGAACTGGCTCCAAATTCTGCATGTCCACACCCCTTGTAGTAGATGATTGAGAATTTGTAGCAGTCACCACCGGCCATGTGCACTGGCTCAAACTTCTGCATGTCCACACCCCAAGTAGTCGATGATTGAGAATTAGAAGCAGTCACCACCGGATTCACTGTCAGAATGATCCATCCTCTCTCCTTCATCTGCTTCAGATCCCACTGTTTTCCTGAGCAGGAAGGTCTGGAATTGAAAATACAGAGGACATTAAACAACATTCACTCAGTACATGGCACTCATTTTGGTTTATAAGCTGGAAATTGAGCCATCAGTGCAATGTCAAGAGTGTCAGGATGGCCGAGTGGTCTAAGGCGCTGCGTTCAGATCGCAGTCTCCTTTGGTGGCGTCGGTTCGAATCCTCCTTCTGACAAGTGTCTTTTGCGAGGTGGATACATTTTTGGACTTTTTTTTTCCAAGCACCCGTATCAAAAACAATGTCAACAGTTTCTGTAAATTATCAATAAGATCTATTTTCCGTTGCTTGCACTAATTGCCTGAAGTTGGCTATATCGCAGTAAATCGGTAAAGCAGGAAATCACAGCATCTTCAACAAATCGTGATAGAGGGGCCGAGATAAAGGTTTCGACCCTACATATCAAAAGCGCAGCTGTCAATAGTTCAGCAGGTTCACAGTGCAGAAGGTTCAGTGGCACCAGGGTCCCCAGCGTCCCAATCAGAGCTGGTTTTTAACTTCTGTATTCAGGGGATGGGAGGGGTGGGGGTGTTGCGTCGTGCACACACAGTGCCTGTTTTGCAGAGAAGTTTTAATAAATACACAAAGAATAATATGGAGTCTTTGGCCACGAGGAACACCTTCCCCTACCTTTTATTCTCTCCGATTCCACATCACCGCACCTACCATCCAAGTCCAAAACTCGGGGGAGACTAACACTCCCTACCTCCCTTGGTGTGCATCATGGGCGTGCCCATGACGAACACAACATTTCTCCTTAACCAATACAAAACAAACATAGCTGCTCAAAAAAAAGATACTATACTAATCCAGTATACAAGAATAGTACACAACAATAAATACCACATTCAGTCAATCCACCCCGAATCCTTGCAGCCGCGTTGAGCATGGCGGTCGAGGACTCAAACTGTACCGTTCAAGTCCTTGTCTCAGAGGCACTGAGTTGATTGGTATGGAGCCAGCCACCTCCTGATCTGAATCTTGAACTGGCTCCAAATTCTGCATGTCCACACCCCCTGTAGTAGATGATTGAGAATTAGTAGCAGTCACCACCGGCCATATGCACTGGCTCAAAATTCTGCAAGTCCACACCCCATGTAGTAGATGATTGAGAATTAGTAGCAGTCACCACAGGGTCCACTGTCAGGATGATCCATCCTCTCTCCTTCATCAGCTTCAGATCCCACTGTTTCCCTGAGCAGGAAGGTCTGGAATTGAAAATACAGAGGACATTAAATTACATTCACTCAGTACATGGCACTCATTTTGGTTTATAAGCTGGAAATTGAGCCATCAGTCTGGTGTCGAGAGTGTCAGGATGGCCGGGTGGTCTAAGGTGCTGTATTCAGACGTGGGATCAAGCCCCTTTTCTGACAAGTGTCTTTGCGAGGTGGATACATTTTTGGACTTTTTTTTCCAAGCACCCTTATCAAAAACAATGTCAACAGTTTCTGTAAATTATCGATAAGATCTATTGTCCGTTGCTTGCACTAATTGCCTGAAGTTGGCTAAATCGCAGTAAATCGGTAAAGCGGGAAATCACAGCATCTTCAACAAATCGTGATAGAGGGGCAGAGATAAAGGTTTCGACCCTACATATCAAGAGCGCATCTGTCAATAGTTCAGCAGGTTCACAGTGCAGAAGGTTCAGTGGCACCAGAGTCCCCTGCGTCCCAATCACAGCTGGTTTTTAACTTCTGTATTCAGGGCATGGGAGGGGTGTGTTGCATCGTGCACACACGGTGCCTGTTTTGCAGATAAGTTTGAATAAATACACAGAGAATAATATAGAGTCATTGGCCACGAGGAACACCTTCCCTGACCTTTTATTCTCTCCGGTTCCACGTCACCGCGCCTACCATCCAACTCCAAAACTCGGGGGAGACTAACACTCCCTACCTCCCTTGGTGTGCATCATAGGCGTGCCCATGACGAACACAACATTTCTCCTTAACCAATACAAAACAAACATAGCTGCTCAAAAAAAAGATACTATACTAATCCAGTATACAAGAATAGTACACAACAAGAAATGCCACATTCAGTCAATCCACCCCGAATCCTTGCAGCCGCGTTGAGCATGGCGGTCGAGGACTCAAACTGTACCGTTCAAGTCCTTGTCTCAGAGGCACTGAGTTGATTGGTATGGAGCCAGGCACCTCCTGATCTGAATCTTGAACTGGCTCCAAATTCTGCATGTCCACACCCCTTGTAGTAGATGATTGAGAATTAGTTGCAGTCACCACCAGCCATGTGCACTGGCTCAAACTTCTGCATGTCCACACCCCAAGTAGTCGATGATTGCGAATTAGTAGCAGTCACCACCGGATTCACTGTCAGGATGATCCATCCTCTCTCCTTCATCAGCTTCAGATCCCACTGTTTCCCTGAGCAGGAAGGTCTGGAATTGAAAATACAGAGGACATTAAACAACATTCACTCAGTACAGGGCACTCATTTTGGTTTATAAGCTGAAAATTGAGCCATCAGTGGAGTGTCAAGAGTGTCAGGATGGCCGAGTGGTCTAAGGTGCTGCGTTCAGGTCGCAGCTTCCCTTGGAGGTGTGGGTTCAAATCCCACTTCTGACAAGTGTATTTTGCGAGGTGGATACATTTTTGGACTTTTTTTTCCCAAGCACCGTATCAAAAACAATGTCAACAGTTTCTGTAAATTATCGATAAGATCTATTTTCCGTTGCTTGCACTAATTGCCTGAAGTTGGCTAAATCGCAGTAAATCGGTAAAGCAGGAAATCACAGCATCTTCAACAAATCGTGATAGAGGGGCCGAGATAAAGGTTTCGACCCTACATATCAAAAGCGCAGCTGTCAATAGTTCAGCAGATTCACAGTGCAGAAGGTTCAGTGGCACCAGGGTCCCCTGCTTCCCAATCAGAGCTGGTTTTTAACTTCTGTATTCAGGGGATGGGAGGGGTGGGGGTGTTGCGTCGTGCACACACAGTGCCTGTTTTGCAGAGAAGTTTTAATAAATACACAAAGAATAATATGGAGTCTTTGGCCACGAGGAACACCTTCCCCTACCTTTTATTCTCTCCGATTCCAAATCACGGCACCTACCATCCAACTCCAAAACTCGGGGGAGACTAACACTCCCTACCTCCCTTGGTGTGCATCATGGGCGTGCCCATGACGAACACATTTCTCCTTAACCAATACAAAACAAACATAGCTGCTCAAAAAAAAGATACTATACTAATCCAGTATACAAGAATAGTACACAACAATAAATACCACATTCAGTCAATACACCCCGAATCCTTGCAGCCGCGTTGAGCATGGCGGTCGAGGACTCAAACTGTACCGTTCAAGTCCTTGTCTCAGAGGCACTGAGTTGATTGGTATGGAGCCAGGCACCTCCTGATCTGAATCTTGAACTGGCTCCAAATTCTGCATGTCCACACCCCCTGTAGTAGATGATTGAGAATTAGTAGCAGTCACCACCGGCCATATGCACTGGCTCAAAATTCTGCAAGTCCACACCCCATGTAGTAGATGATTGAGAATTAGTAGCAGTCACCACAGGGTGCACTGTCAGGATGATCCATCCTCTCTCCTTCATCAGCTTCAGATCCCACTGTTTCCCTGAGCAGGAAGGTCTGGAATTGAAAATACAGAGGACATTAAATAACATTCACTCAGAACATGGTACTCATTTTGGTTTATAATCTGGAAATTGAGCCATCAGTCTGGTGTCAAGAGTGTCAGGATGGCCGGGTGGTCTAAGGTGCTGCATTCAGGTCACAGTCACCCTTGGAGATGTGGGTTCGAACCCCTCTTCTGACAAGTGTCTTTGCGAGGTGGATACATTTTTTGACTTTTTTTTCCAAGCACCCTTATCAAAAACAATGTCAACAGTTTCTGTAAATTATCGATAAGATCTAGTGTCCGTTGGTTGCACTAATTGCCTGAAGTTGGCTAAATCGCAGTAAATCGGTAAAGCAGGAAATCACAGCATCTTCAACAAATCGTGATAGAGGTGCCGAGATAAAGGTTTCGACCCTACATATCAAAAGCACAGCTGTCCATAGTTCAGCAGGTTCACAGTGCAGAAGGTTCAGTGGCACCAGGGTCCCCTGCGTCCCAATCACAGCTGGTTTTTAACTTCTGTATTCTGGGCATGGGAGGGGTGTGTTGCATCGTGCACACACAGTGCCTGTTTCGCAAATAAGTTTTAATAAATACACAGAGAATAATATAGAGTCATTGGCCACGAGGAACACCTTCCCTGACCTTTTATTCTCTCCGGTTCCACGTCACCGCGCCTACCATCCAACTCCAAAACTCGGGGGAGACTAACACTCCCTACCTCCCTTGGTGTGCATCATAGGCGTGCCCATGACGAACACAACATTTCTCCTTAACCAATACAAAACAAACATAGCTGCTTAAAAAAAAGATACTATACTAATCCAGTATACAAGAATAGTACAAAACAAGAAATGCCACATTCAGTCAATCCACCCCGAATCCTTGCAGCCGCGTTGAGCATGGCGGTCGAGGACTCAAACTGTACCGTTCAAGTCCTTGTCTCAGAGGCACTGAGTTGATTGGTATGGAGCCAGGCACCTCCTGATCTGAATCTTAAACTGGCTCCAAATTCTGCATGTCCACACCCCTTGTAGTAGATGATTGAGAATTAGTAGCAGTCACCACCGGCCATGTGCACTGGATCAAACTTCTGCATGTCCACACCCCAAGTAGTCGATGATTGAGAATTAGTAGCAGTCACCACCGGATTCACTGTCAGGATGATCCATCCTCTCTCCTTCATCAGCTTCAGATCCCACTGTTTCCCTGAGCAGGAGTGTCTGGAATTGAAAATACAGAGGACATTAAACAACATTCACTCAGTACATGGCACTCATTTTGGTTTAGAAGCTGGAAATTGAGCCATCAGAGCAGTGTCAAGAGTATCAGGATGGCCGAGTGGTCTAGGGTGCTGAGTTCAGGTCGCAGTCTCCTTTGGAGGCGTGGGTTCGAATCCCACTTCTGACAAGTGTCTTTTGCGAGGTGGATACATTTTTGGACTTTTTTTTTCCAAGCACCCGTATCAAAAACAATGTCAACAGTTTCTGTAAATTATCGATAAGATCTATTGACCGTTGCTTGCACTAATTTCCTGAAGTTGGCTAAATCGCAGTAAATCGGTAAAGCGGGAAATCGCAGAATCTTCAACAAATCGTGATAGAGGGGCAGAGATAAAGGTTTCGACCCTACATATCAAGACCGCATCTGTCAATAGTTCAGCAGGTTCACAGTGCAGAAGGTTCAGTGGCACCAGGGTCCCCTGCGTCCCAATCACAGCTGGTTTTTAACTTCTGTATTCAGGGCATGGGAGGGGTGTGTTGCATCGTGCACACACTGTGCCTGTTTTGCAGATAAGTTTTAATAAATACACAGAGAATAATATAGAGTCATTGGCCACGAGGAACACCTTCCCTGACCTTTTATTCTCTCCGGTTCCACGTCACCGCGCCTACCATCCAACTCCAAAACTCGGGGAGACTAACACTCCCTACCTCCCTTGGTGTGCATCATAGGCGTGCCCATGACGAACACAACATTTCTCCTTAACCAATACAAAACAAACATAGCTGCTCAAAAAAAAGATACTATACTAATCCAGTATACAAGAATAGTACACAACAAGAAATGACACATTCAGTCAATCCACCCCGAATCCTTGCAGCCGCGTTGAGCATGGCGGTCGAGGACTCAAACTGTACCGTTCAAGTCCTTGTCTCAGAGGCACTGAGTTGATTGGTATGGAGCCAGGCACCTCCTGATCTGAATCTTGAACTGGCTCCAAATTCTGCATGTCCACACCCCCTGTAGTAGATGATTGAGAATTAGTTGCAGTCACCACCAGCCATGTGCACTGGCTCAAACTTCTGCATGTCCACACCCCAAGTAATCGATGATTGCGAATTAGTAGCAGTCACCACCGGATCCACTGTCAGGATGATCCATCCTCTCTCCTTCATCAGCTTCAGATCCCACTGTTTCCCTGAGCAGGAAGGTCTGGAATTGAAAATACAGAGGACATTAAACAACATTCACTCAGTACATGGCACTCATTTTGGTTTATAAGCTGGAAATTGAGCCATCAGTGCAGTGTCAAGAGTGTCAGGATGGCCGAGTGGTCTAAGGCGCTGCGTTCAGGTCGCAGTCTCCTTTGGAGGCGTGGGTTCGAATCCCACTTCTGACAAGTGTCTTTTGCGAGGTGGATACATTTTTTGACTTTTTTTTTCCAAGCACCCTTATCAAAAACAATGTCAACAGTTTCTGTGAATTATCGATAAGATCTATTGTCCGTTGCTTGCACTAATTTCCTGAAGTTGGCTAAATCGCAGTAAATCGGTAAAGCGGGAAATCACAGCATCTTCAACAAATCGTGACAGAGGAGCCGACATAAAGGTTTCGACCCTACATATCAAAAGCGCAGCTGTCAATAGTTCAGCAGGTTCACAGTGCAGAAGGTTCAGTGGCACCAGGGTCCCCTGCGTCCCAATCACAGCTGGTTTTTAACTTCTGTATTCAGGGGATGGGAGGGGTGGGGGTGTTGCGTTGTGCACACACAGTGCCTGTTTTGCAGAGAAGTTTTAATAAATACACAAAGAATAATATGGAGTCTTTAGCCACGAGGAACACCTTCCCCTACCTTTTATTCTCTCCGATTCCACATCACCGCACCTACCATCCAACTCCAAAACTCGGGGGAGACTAACACTCCCTACCTCCCTTGGTGTGCATCATGGGCGTGCCCGTGACGAACACAACATTTCTCCTTAACCAATACAAAACAAACATAGCTGCTCAAAAAAAAGATACTATACTAATCCAGTATACAAGAATAGTACACAACAATAAATACCACATTCAGTCAATCCACCCCAAATCCTTGCAGCCGCGTTGAGCATGGCGGTCGAGGTCTCAAACTGTACCGTTCAAGTCCTTGTCTCAGAGGCACTGAGTTGATTGGTATGGAGCCAGGCACCTCCTGATCTGAATCTTGAACTGGCTCCAAATTCTGCATGTCCACACCCCCTGTAGTAGATGATTGAGAATTAGTAGCAGTCACCACCGGCCATATGCACTGGCTCAAAATTCTGCAAGTCCACACCCCATGTAGTAGATGATTGAGAATTAGTAGCAGTCACCACAGGGTCCACTGTCAGGATGATCCATCCTCTCTCCTTCATCAGCTTCAGATCCCACTGTTTCCCTGAGCAGGAAGGTCTGGAATTGAAAATACAGAGGACATTAAATAACATTCACTCAGTACATGGCACTCATTTTGGTTTATAAGCTGGAAATTGAGCCATCAGTCTGGTGTCAAGAGTGTCAGGATGGCCGGGTGGTCTAAGGTGCTGCATTCAGGTCACAGTCACCCTTGGAGATGTGGGTTCAAACCCCTCTTCTGACAAGTGTCTTTGCGAGGTGGATACATTTTTTGACTTTTTTTTCCAAGCACCCTTATCAAAAACAATGTCAACAGTTTCTGTAAATTATCAATAAGATCTATTGTCCGTTGGTTGCACTAATTGCCTGAAGTTGGCTAAATCGCAGTAAATCGGTAAAGCAGGAAATCACAGCATCTTCAACAAATCGTGATAGAGGTGCCGAGATAAAGGTTTCGACCCTACATATCAAAAGCACAGCTGTCCATAGTTCAGCAGGTTCACAGTGCAGAAGGTTCAGTGGTACCAGGGTCCCCTGCGTCCCAATCACAGCTGGTTTTTAACTTCTGTATTCTGGGCATGGGAGGGGTGTGTTGCATCGTGCACACACAGTGCCTGTTTCGCAAATAAGTTTTAATAAATACACAGAGAATAATATAGAGTCATTGGCCACGAGGAACACCTTCCCTGACCTTTTATTCTCTCCGGTTCCACGTCATCGCGCCTACCATCCAACTCCAAAACTCGGGGGAGACTAACACTCCCTACCTCCCTTGGTGTGCATCATAGGCGTGCCCATGACGAACACAACATTTCTCCTTAACCAATACAAAACAAACATAGCTGCTAAAAAAAAAGATACTATACTAAACCAGTATACAAGAATAGTACACAACAAGAAATGCCACATTCAGTCAATACACCCCGAATCCTTGCAGCCGCGTTGAGCATGGCGGTCGAGGACTCAAACTGTACCGTTCAAGTCCTTGTCTCAGAGGCACTGAGTTGATTGGTATGGAGTCAGGCACCTCCTGATCTGAATCTTGAACTGGCTTCAAATTCTGCATGTCCACACCCCATGTAGTAGATGATTGAGAATTAGTAGCAGTCACCACCGGCCATGTGCACTGGCTCAAAATTCAGCATGTCCACACCCCATGTAGTAGATGATTGAGAATTAGTAGCAGTCACCACCGGATCCACTGTCAGGATGATCCATCCTCTCTCCTTCATCACCTTCAGATCCCACTGTTTCCCTGAGCAGGAAGGTCTGGAATTGAAAATACAGAGGACATTAAACAACATTCACTCAGTACATGGCACTCATTTTGGTTTATAAGCTGTAAATTGAGCCATCAGTGCAGCATCAAGAGTGTCAGGATGGCCGAGTGGTCTAAGGCGCTGCGTTCAGGTTGCAGTCTCCTTTGGAGGCGTGGGTTCGAATCCCACTTCTGACAAGTGTCTTTTGCGAGGTGGATACATTTTTGGACTCTTTTTTTTCCAAGGACCCGTATCAAAAACAATGTCAACAGTTTCTGTAAATTATCAATAAGATCTATTGTCCGTTGCTTGCACTAATTTCCTGAAGTTGGCTAAATCGCAGTTAATCGGTAAAGCGGGAAATCACAGCATCTTCAACACATCGTGATAGAGGGGCCGAGATAAAGGTTTCAACCCTACATATCAAAAGCGCAGCTGTCAATAGTTCAGCAGGTTCACAGTGCAGAAGGTTCAGTGGCACCAGGGTCCCCTGTGTCCCAATCACAGCTGGTTTTTAACTTCTGTATTCAGGGGATGGGAGGGGTGGGGGTGTTGCGTCGTGCACACACAGTGCCTGTTTTGCAGAGAAGTTTTAATAAATACACAAAGAATAATATGGAGTCTTTAGCCACGAGGAACACCTTCCCCTACCTTTTATTCTCTCCGATTCCACATCACCGCACCTACCATCCAACTCCAAAACTCGGGGGAGACTAACACTACCTACCTCCCTTGGTGTGCATCATGGGCGTGCCCATGACGAACACAACATTTCTCCTTAACCAATACAAAACAAACATAGCTGCTCAAAAAAAAGATACTATACTAATCCAGTATACAAGAATAGTACACAACAATAAATACCACATTCAGTCAATCCACCCCGAATCCTTGCAGCCTCGTTGAGCATGGCGGTCGAGGACTCAAACTGTACCGTTCAAGTCCTTGTCTCAGAGGCACTGAGTTGATTGGTATGGAGCCAGGCACCTCCTGATCTGAATCTTGAACTGGCTCCAAATTCTGCATGTCCACACCCCCTGTAGTAGATGATTGAGAATTAGTAGCAGTCACCACCGGCCATATGCACTGGCTCAAAATTCTGCAAGTCCACACCCCATGTAGTAGATGATTGAGAATTAGTAGCAGTCACCACAGGGTCCACTGTCAGGATGATCCATCCTCTCTCCTTCATCAGCTTCAGATCCCACTGTTTCCCTGAGCAGGAAGGTCTGGAAATGAAAATACAGAGGACATTAAATAACATTCACTCAGTACATGGCACTCATTTTGGTTTATAAGCTGGAAATTGAGCCATCAGTCTGGTGTCAAGAGTGTCAGGATGGCCGGGTGGTCTAAGGTGCTGCATTCAGGTCACAGTCTCCCTTGGAAACGTGGGTTCAAACCCATCTTCTGACAAGTGTCTTTGCGAGGTGGATACATTTTGGGACTTTTTTTTCCAAACACCCTTATCAAAAACAATGTCAACAGTTTCTGTAAATTATCGATAAGATCTATTGTCCGTTGGTTGCACTAATTGCATGAAGTTGGCTAAATCGCAGTAAATCGGTAAAGCAGGAAATCACAGCATCTTCAACAAATCGTGATAGAGGGGCCGAGATAAAGGTTTCGACCCTACATATCAAAAGCACAGCTGTCCATAGTTCAGCAGGTTCACAGTGCAGAAGGTTCAGTGGCACCAGGGTCCCCTGCGTCCCAATCACAGCTGGTTTTTAACTTCTGTATTCTGGGCATGGGAGGGGTGTGTTGCATCGTGCACACACAGTGCCTGTTTCGCAAATAAGTTTTAATAAATACACAGAGAATAATATAGAGTCATTGGCCACGTGGAACACCTTCCCTGACCTTTTATTCTCTCCGGTTCCACCTCACCGCGCCTACCATCCAACTCCAAAACTCGGGGAGACTAACACTCCCTACCTCCCTTGGTGTGCATCATAGGCGTGCCCATGACGAACACAACATTTCTCCTTAACCAATACAAAACAAACATAGCTGCTAAAAAAAAAGATACTATACTAAACCAGTATACAAGAATAGTACACAAGAGGAAATGCCACATTCAGTCAATACACCCCGAATCCTTGCAGCCGCGTTGAGCATGGCGGTCGAGGACTCAAACTGTACCGTTCAAGTCCTTGTCTCAGAGGCACTGAGTTGATTGGTATGGAGCCAGGCACCTCCTGATCTGAATCTTGAACTGGCTCCAAATTCTGCATGTCCACACCCCCTGTAGTAGATGATTGAGAATTAGTAGCAGTCACCACCGGCCATGTGCACTGGCTCAAAATTCAGCATGTCCACACCCCATGTAGTAGATGATTGAGAATTAGTAGCAGTCACCACCGGATCCACTGTCAGGATGATCCATCCTCTCCTTCATCAGCTTCAGATCCCACTGTTTCCCTGAGCAGGAAGGTCTGGAATTGAAAATACAGAGGACATTAAATAACATTCACTCAGTACATGGCACTCATTTTGGTTTATACGCTCGAAATTGAGCCATGAGCGAAGTGTGAAGAGTGTCAGGATGGCCAAGTGGTCTAAGGCGCTGCGTTCAGGTCGCAGCCTCCCTTGGAGGTGTGGGTTCAAATCCCACTTCTGACAAGTGTATTTTGTGAGGTGGATACATTCTTGGACTTTTTTTCCCCAAGCACCGTATCAAAAACAATGTCAACAGTTTCTGTAAATTATCGATAAGATCTATTTTCCGTTGCTTGCACTAATTGCCTGAAGTTGGCTAAATCGCAGTAAATCGGTAAAGCAGGAAATCACAGCATCTTCAACAAATCGTGATAGAGGGGCCGAGATAAAGGTTTCGACCCTACATATCAAAAGCGCAGCTGTCAATAGTTCAGCAGGTTCACAGTGCAGAAGGTTCAGTGGCACCAGGGTCCCCTGCGTCACAATCACAGCTGGTTTTTAACTTCTGTATTCAGGGGATGGGAGGGGTGGGGGTGTTGCGTCGTGCACACACAGTGCCTGTTTTGCAGAGAAGTTTTAATAAATACACAAAGAATAATATGGAGTCTTTGGCCACGAGGAACACCTTCCCCTACCTTTTATTCTCTCCGATTCCACATCACCGCACCAAACATCCAACTCCAAAACTCGGGGGAGACTAACACTCCCTACCTCCCTTGGTGTGCATCATGGGCGTGCCCATGACGAACACAACATTTCTCCTTAACCAATACAAAACAAACATAGCTGCTCAAAAAAAAGATACTATACTAATCCAGTATACAAGAATAGTACACAACAATAAATACCACAGTCAGTCAATCCACCCCGAATCCTTGCAGCCGCGTTGAGCATGGTGGTCGAGGACTCAAACTGTACCGTTCAAGTCCTTGTCTCAGAGGCACTGAGTTGATTGGTATGGAGCCAGGCACCTCCTGATCTGAATCTTGAACTGGCTCCAAATTCTGCATGTCCACACCCCCTGTAGTAGATGTTTGAGAATTAGTAGCAGTCACCACCGGCCATATGCACTGGCTCAAAATTCTGCAAGTCCACACCCCATGTAGTAGATGATTGAGAATTAGTAGCAGCCACCACAGGGTCCAATGTCAGGATGATCCATCCTCTCTCCTTCATCAGCTTCAGATCCCACTGTTTCCCTGAGCAGGAAGGTCTGGAATTGAAAATACAGAGGACATTAAATAACATTCACTCAGTACATGGCACTCATTTTGGTTTATAAGCTGAAAATTGAGCCATCAGTCTGGTGTCAAGAGTGTCAGGATGGCCGGGTGGTCTAAGGTGCTGCATTCAGGTCACAGTCTCCCTTGGAGACGTGGGTTGAAACCCATCTTCTGACAAGTGTCTTTGTGAGGTGGATACATTTTTGGACTTTTTTTTCCAAGCACCCTTATCAAAAACAATGTCAACAGTTTCTGTAAATTATCGATAAGATCTATTTTCCGTTGCTTGCACTAATTGCCTGAAGTTGGCTAAATCGCAGTAAATCGGTAAAGCAGGAAATCACAGCATCTTCAACAAATCGTGATAGAGGGGCCGAGATAAAGGTTTCGACCCTACATATCAAAAGCGCAGCTCTCAATAGTTCAGCAGATTCACAGTGCAGAAGGTTCAGTGGCACCAGGGTCCCCTGCGTCCCAATCAGAGCTGGTTTTTAACTTCTGTATTCAGGGGATGGGAGGGGTCGGGGTGTTGCGTCGTGCACACACAGTGCCTGTTTTGCAGAGAAGTTTTAATAAATACACAAAGAATAATATGGAGTCTTTGGCCACGAGGAACACCTTCCCCTACCTTTTATTCTCTCCGATTCCAAATCACGGCACCTACCATCCAACTCCAAAACTCGGGGGAGACTAACACTCCCTACCTCCCTTGGTGTGCATCATGGAGCGTGCCCATGACGAACACATTTCTCCTTAACCAATACAAAACAAACATAGCTGCTCAAAAAAAAGATACTATACTAATCCAGTATACAAGAATAGTACACAACAATAAATACCACATTCAGTCAATACACCCCGAATCCTTGCAGCCGCGTTGAGCATGCCGGTCGAGGACTCAAACTGTACCGTTAAAGTCCTTGTCTCAGAGGCACTGAGTTGATTGGTATGGAGCCAGGCACCTCCTGATCTGAATCTTGAACTGGCTCCAAATTCTGCATGTCCACACCCCCTGTAGTAGATGATTGAGAATTAGTAGCAGTCACCACCGGCCATATGCACTGGCTCAAAATTCTGCAAGTCCACACCCCATGTAGTAGATGATTGAGAATTAGTAGCAGTCACCACAGGGTCCACTGTCAGGATGATCCATCCTCTCTCCTTCATCAGCTTCAGATCCCACTGTTTCCCTGAGCAGGAAGGTCTGGAATTGAAAATACAGAGGACATTAAATAACATTCACTCAGTACATGGCACTCATTTTGGTTTATAAGCTGGAAATTGAGCCATCAGTCTGGTGTCAAGAGTGTCAGGTTGGCCGGGTGGTCTAAGGTGCTGCATTCAGGTCACAGTCTCCCTTGGAGATGTGGGTTCAAACCCCTCTTCTGCCAAGTGTCTTTGCGAGGTGGATACATTTTTTGACTTTTTTTTCCAAGCACCCTTATCAAAAACAATGTCAACAGTTTCTGTAAATTATCGATAAGATCTATTGTCCGTTGGTTGCACTAATTGCCTGAAGTTGGCTAAATCGCAGTAAATCGGTAAAGCAGGAAATCACAGCATCTTCAACAAATCGTGATAGAGGGGCCGAGATAAAGGTTTCGACCCTACATATCAAAAGCACAGCTGTCCATAGTTCAGCAGGTTCACAGTGCAGAAGGTTCAGTGGCACCAGGGTCCCCTGCGTCCCAATCACAGCTGGTTTTTAACTTCTGTATTCTGGGCATGGGAGGGGTGTGTTGCATCGTGCACACACAGTGCCTGTTTCGCAAATAAGTTTTAATAAATACACAGAAAATAATATAGAGTCATTGGCCACGAGGAACACCTTCGCTGACCTTTTATTCTCTCCGGTTCCACGTCACCGCGCCTACCATCCAACTCCAAAACTCGGGGGAGACTAACACTCCCTACCTCCCTTGGTGTGCATCATAGGCGTGCCCATGACGAACACAACATTTCTCCTTAACCAATACAAAACAAACATAGCTGCTCAAAAAAAAGATACTATACTAAACCAGTATACAAGAATAGTACACAACAAGAAATGCCACATTCAGTCAATACAGCCCGAATCCTTGCAGCCGCGTTGAGCATGGCGGTCAAGGACTCAAACTGTACCGTTCAAGTCCTTGTCTCAGAGGCACTGAGTTGATTGGTATGGAGCCAGGCACCTCCTGATCTGAATCTTGAACTGGCTTCAAATTCTGCATGTCCACACCCCCTATAGTAGATGATTGAGAATTAGTAGCAGTCACCACCGGCCATGTGCACTGGCTCAAAATTCAGCATGTCCACACCCCATGTAGTAGATGATTGAGAATTAGTAACAGTCACCACCGGATCCACTGTCAGGATGATCCATCCTCTCTCCTTCAACAGCTTCAGATCCCACTGTTTCCCTGAGCAGGAAGGTCTGGAATTGAAAATACAGAGGACATTAAACAACATTCACTCAGTACATGGCACTCATTTTGGTTTATAAGCTGGAAATTGAGCCATCAGTGCAGTGTCAAGAGTGTCAGGATGGCTGAGTGGTTTAAGGCGCTGCGTTCAGGTCGCAGTCTCCTTTGGAGGCGTGGGTTCGAATCCCACTTCTGACAAGTGTCTTTTGCGAGGTGGATACATTTTTGGACTTTTTTTTTCCAAGCTCCCTTATCAAAAACAATGTCAACAGTTTCTGTGAATTATCAATAAGATCTGTTGTCCGTTGCTTGCACTAATTTCCTGAAGTTGGCTAAATCGCAGTAAATCGGTAAAGCGGGAAATCACAGCATCTTCAACAAATCGTGATAGAGGGGCCGAGATAAAGGTTTCGACCCTACATATCAAAAGCGCAGCTGTCAATAGTTCAGCAGGTTCATAGTGCGGAAGGTTCAGTGGCACCAGGGTCCCCTGCGTCCCAATCACAGCTGGTTTTTAACTTCTGTATTCAGGGCATGGGAGGGGTGTGTTGCATCGTGCACACACGGTGCCTGTTTCGCAGATAAGATAAGTTTTAATAAATATACAGAGAATAATATAGAGTCATTGGCCACGAGGAACACCTTCCCTGACCTTTTATTCTCTCCGGTTCCACGTCACCGCGCCTACCATCCAACTCCAAAACTCGGGGAGACTAACACTCCCTACCTCCCTTGGTGTGCATCATAGGCGTGCCCATGACGAACACAACATTTCTCCTTAACCAATACAAAACAAACATAGCTGCTCAAAAAAAAGATACTATACTAATCCAGTATACAAGAATAACACACAACAAGAAATGCCACATTCAGTCAATCCACCCCGAATCCTTGCAGCCGCGTTGAGCATGGCGGTCGAGGACTCAAACTGTACCGTTCAAGTCCTTGTCTCAGAGGCACTGAGTTGATTGGTTTGGAGCCAGGCACCTCCTGATCTGAATCTTGAACTGGCTCCAAATTCTGCATGTCCACACCCCCTGTAGTAGATGATTGAGAATTAGTAGCAGTCACCACCGGCCATGTGCACTGGCTCAAAATTCAGCATGTCCACACCCCATGTAGTCGATGATTGAGAATTAGTAGCAGTCACCACCGGATTCACTGTCAGGATGATCCATCCTCTCTCCTTCATCAGCTTCAGATCCCACTGTTTCCCTGAGCAGGAAGGTCTGGAATTGAAAATACAGAGGACATTAAACAACATTCACTCAGTACATGGCACTCATTTTGGTTTATACGCTCGAAATTGAGCCATGAGGGAGGTGTGAAGAGTGTCAGGATGGCCGAGTGGTCTAAGGTGCTGCGTTCAGGTCGCAGCCTCCCTTGGAGATGTGGGTTCAAAACCCACTTCTGACAAGTGTATTTTGCGAGGTGGATACATTTTTGGACTTTTTTTTCCCAAGCACCGTATCAAAAACAATGTCAACAGTTTCTGTAAATTATCGATAAGATCTATTTTCCGTTGCTTGCACTAATTGCCTGAAGTTGGCTAAATCGCAGTAAATCGGTAAAGCAGGAAATCACAGCATCTTCAACAAATCGTGATAGAGGGGCCGAGATAAAGGTTTCGACCCTACATATCAAAAGCGCAGCTGTCAATAGTTCAGCAGGTTCACAGTGCAGAAGGTTCAGTGGCACCAGGGTCCCCTGCGTCCCAATCACAGCTGGTTTTTAACTTCTGTATTCAGGGGATGGGAGGGGTGGGGGTGGTGCGTCGTGCACACACAGTGCCTGTTTTGCAGAGAAGTTTTAATAAATACACAAAGAATAATATGGAGTCTTTAGCCACGAGGAACACCTTCCCCTACCTTTTCTTCTCTCCGATTCCACATCACCGCACCTACCATCCAACTCCAAAACTCGGGGGAGACTAACACTCCCTACCTCCCTTGGTGTGCATCATGGGCGTGCCCATGACGAACACAACATTTCTCCTTAACCAATACAAAACAAACATAGCTGCTCAAAAAAAAGATACTATACTAATCCAGTATACAAGAATAGTACACAACAATAAATACCACATTCAGTCAATCCACCCCGAATCCTTGAAGCCGCGTTGAGCATGGCGGTCGAGGACTCAAACTGTACCGTTCAAGTCCTTGTCTCAGAGGCACTGAGTTGATTGGTATGGAGCCAGGCACCTCCTGATCTGAATCTTGAACTGGCTCCAAATTCTGCATGTCCACACCCCCTGTAGTAGATGATTGAGAATTAGTAGCAGTCACCACCGGCCATATGCACTGGCTCAAAATTCTGCAAGTCCACACCCCATGTAGTAGATGATTGAGAATTAGTAGCAGTCACCACAGGGTCCACTGTCAGGATGATCCATCCTCTCTCCTTCATCAGCCTCAGATCCCACTGTTTCCCTGAGCAGGAAGGTCTGGAATTGAAAATACAGAGGACATTAAATAACATTCACTCAGTACATGGCACTCATTTTGGTTTATAAGCAGGAAATTGAGCCATCAGTCTGGTGTCAAGAGTGTCAGGATGGCCGGGTGGTCCAACGTGCTCCATTCAGGTCACAATCTCCCTTGGAGATGTGGGTTCAAACCCCTCATCTGACAAGTGTCTTTTGCGAGCAGGATACATTTTGGGACTTTTTTTTTCCAAGCACCCTTATCAAAAACAATGTCAACAGTTTCTGTAAATTATCGATAAGATCTATTGTCCGTTGCTTGCACTAATTGCCTGAAGTAGGCTAAATCGCAGTAAATCGGTAAAGCAGGAAATCACAGCATCTTCAACAAATCGTGATAGAGGGGCCGAGATAAAGGTTTCGACCCTACATATCAAAAGCACAGCTGTCCATAGTTCAGCAGGTTCACAGTGCAGAAGGTTCAGTGGCACCAGGGTCCCCTGCGTCCCAATCACAGCTGGTTTTTAACTTCTGTATTCTGGGCATGGGAGGGGTGTGTTGCATCGTGCACACACAGTGCCTGTTTCGCAAATAAGTTTTAATAAATACACAGAGAATAATATAGAGTCATTGGCCACGAGGAACACCTTCCCTGACCTTTTATTCTCTCCGGTTCCACGTCACCGCGCCTACCATCCAACTCCAAAACTCGGAGGAGACTAACACTCCCTACCTCCCTTGGTGTGCATCATAGGCGTGCCCATGACTAACACAACATTTCTCCTTAACCAATACAAAACAAACATAGCTGCTAAAAAAAAAGATACTATACTAAACCAGTATACAAGAATAGTACACAACAAGAAATGCCACATTCAGTCAATCCACCCCGAATCCTTGCAGCCGCGTTGAGCATGGCGGTCGAGGACTCAAACTGTACCGTTCAAGTCCTTGTCTCAGAGGCACTGAGTTGATTGGTATGGAGCCAGGCACCTCCTGATCTGAATCTTGAACTGGCTCCAAATTCTGCATGTCCACACCCCCTGTAGTAGATGATTGAGAATTAGTAGCAGTCACCACCGGCCATGTGCACTGGCTCAAAATTCAGCATGTCCACACCCCATGTAGTAGATGATTGAGAATTAGTAGCAGTCACCACCGGATCCACTGTCAGGATGATCCATCCTCTCTCCTTCATCAGCTTCAGATCCCACTGTTTCCCTGAGCAGGAAGGTCTGGAATTGAAAATACAGAGGACATTAAACAACATTCACTCAGTACATGGCACTCATTTTGGTTTATAAGCTGGAAATTGAGCCATCAGTGCAGTGTCAAGAGTGTCAGGATGGCCGAGTGGTCTAAGGCGCTGCGTTCAGGTCGCAGTCTCTTTTGGAGGTGTGGGTTCGAATCCCACTTCTGACAAGTGTCTTTTGCGAGGTGGATACATTTTTGGACTTTTTTTTTCCAAGCACCCGTATCAAAAACAATGTCAACAGTTTCTGTAAATTATCGATAAGATCTATTGTCCGTTGCTTGCACTAATTTCCTGAAGTTGGCTAAATCGCAGTAAATCGGTAAAGCGGGAAATCACAGCATCTTCAACAAATCGTGATAGAGGGGCAGAGATAAAGGTTTCGACCCTGCATATCAAGAGCGCAGCTGTCAATAGTTCATCAGGTTCACAGTGCAGAAGGTTCAGTGGCACCAGGGTCCCCTGCGTCCCAATCACAGCTGGTTTTTAACTTCTGTATTCAGGGCATGGGAGGGGTGTGTTGCATCGTGCACACATGGTGCCTGTTTCGCAGATAAGTTTTAATAAATACACAGAGAATAATATAGAGTCATTGGCCACGAGGAACACCTTCCCTGGCCTTTTTTTCTCTCCGGTTCCACGTCACCGCGCCTACCATCCAACTCCAAAACTCGGGGGAGACTAACACTCCCTACCTCCCTTGGTGTGCATCATAGGCGAGCCCATGACGAACACAACATTTCTCCTTAACCAATACAAAACAAACATAGCTGCTTAAAAAAAAGATACTATACTAATCCAGTATACAAGAATAGTACAAAACAAGAAATGCCACATTCAGTCAATCCACCCCTAATCCTTGCAGCCGCGTTGAGCATGGCGGTCGAGGACTCAAACTGTACCGTTCAAGTCCTTGTCTCAGAGGCACTGAGTTGATTGGTATGGAGCCAGGCACCTCCTGATCTGAATCTTGAACTGGCTCTAAATTCTGCATGTCCACACCCCTTGTAGTAGATGATTGAGAATTAGTAGCAGTCACCACCGGCCATGTGCACTGGCTCAAACTTCTGCATGTCCACACCCCAAGTAGTCGATGATTGAGAATTAGTAGCAGTCACCACCGGATTCACTGTCAGGATGATCCATCCTCTCTCCTTCATCAGCTTCAGATCCCACTGTTTCCCTGAGCAGGAAGGTCTGGAATTGAAAATACAGAGGACATTAAACAACATTCACTCAGTACATGGCACTCATTTTGGTTTAGAAGCTGGAAATTGAGCCATCAGTGCAGTGTCAAGAGTATCAGGATGGCCGAGTGGTCTAAGGCGCTGAGTTCAGGTCGCAGTCTCCTTTGGAGGCGTGGGTTCGAATCCCACTTCTGACAAGTGTCTTTTGCGAGGTGGATAAATTTTTGGACTTTTTTTTTCCAAGCACCCGTATCAAAAACAATGTCAACAGTTTCTATAAATTATCGATAAGATCTATTGACCGTTGCTTGCACTAATTTCCTGAAGTTGGCTAAATCGCAGTAAATCGGTAAAGCGGGAAATCGCAGCATCTTCAACAAATCGTGATAGAGGGGCAGAGATAAAGGTTTCGACCCTACATATCAAGACCGCATCTGTCAATAGTTCAGCAGGTTCACAGTGCAGAAGGTTCAGTGGCACCAGAGTCCCCTGCGTCCCAATCACAGCTGGTTTTTAACTTCTGTATTCAGGACATGGGAGGGGTGTGTTGCATCGTGCACACACGGTGCCTGTTTTGCAGATAAGTTTTAATAAATACACAGAGAATAATATAGAGTCATTGGCCACGAGGAACACCTTCCCTGACCTTTTATTCTCTCCGGTTCCACGTCACCGCGCCTACCATCCAACTCCAAAACTCGGGGGAGACTTACACTCCCTACCTCCCTTGGTGTGCATCATAGGCGTGCCCATGACGAACACAACATTTCTCCTTAACCAATACAAAACAAACATAGCTGCTTAAAAAAAAGATACTATACTAATCCAGTATACAAGAATAGTACAAAACAAGAAATGCCACATTTAGTCAATCCACCCCGAATCCTTGCAGCCGCGTTGAGCATGGCGGTCGAGGACTCAAACTGTACCGTTCAAGTCCTTGTCTCAGAGGCACTGAGTTGATTGGTATGGAGCCAGGCACCTCCTGATCTAAATCTTGAACTGGCTCCAAATTCTGCATGTCCACACCCCTTGTAGTAGATGATTGAGAATTAGTAGCAGTCACCACCGGCCATGTGCACTGGCTCAAACTTCTGCATGTCCACACCCCAAGTAGTCGATGATTGAGAATTAGTAGCAGTCACCACCGGATTCACTGTCAGGATGATCCATCCTCTCTCCTTCATCAGCTTCAGATCCCACTGTTTCCCTGAGCAGGAAGGTCTGGAATTGAAAATACAGAGGACATTAAACAACATTCACTCAGTACATGGCACTCATTTTGGTTTAGAAGCTGAAAATTGAGCCATCAGTGCAGTGTCAAGAGTATCAGGATGGCCGAGTGGTCTAGGGCGCTGAGTTCAGGTCGCCGTCTCCTTTGGAGGCGTGGGTTCGAATCCCACTTCTGACTAGTGTCTTTTGCGAGGTGGATACATTTTTGGACTTTTTTTTTCCAAGCACCCGTATCAAAAACAATGTCAACAGTTTCTGTAAATTATCGATAAGATCTATTGACCGTTGCTTGCACTAATTTCCTGAAGTTGGCTAAATCGCAGTAAATCGGTAAAGCGGGAAATCGCAGCATCTTCAACAAATCGTGATAGAGGGGCAGAGATAAAGGTTTCGACCCTACATATCAAGACCGCATCTGTCAATAGTTCAGCAGGTTCACAGTGCAGAAGGTTCAGTGGCACCAGAGTCCCCTGCGTCCCAATCACAGCTGGTTTTTAACTTCTGTATTCAGGGCATGGGAGGGGTGTGTTGCATCGTGCACACACGGTGCCTGTTTTGCAGATAAGTTTTAATAAATACACAGAGAATAATATAGAGTCATTGGCAACGAGGAACACCTTCCCTGACCTTTTATTCTCTCCGGTTCCACGTCACCGCGCCTACCATCCAACTCCAAAACTCGGGGGAGACTAACACTCCCTACCTCCCTTGGTGTGCATCATAGGCGTGCCCATGACGAACACAACATTTCTCCTTAACCAATACAAAACAAACATAGCTGCTTAAAAAAAAGATACTATACTAATCCAGTATACAAGAATAGTACAAAACAAGAAATGCCACATTCAGTCAATCCACCCCGAATCCTTGCAGCCGCGTTGAGCATGGCGGTCGAGGACTCAAACTGTACCGTTCAAGTCCTTGTCTCAGAGGCACTGAGTTGATTGGTATGGAGCCAGGCACCTCCTGATCTGAATCTTGAACTGGCTCCAAATTCTGCATGTCCACACCCCTTGTAGTAGATGATTGAGAATTAGTAGCAGTCACCACCGGCCATGTGCACTGGCTCAAACTTCTGCATGTCCACACCCCAAGTAGTCGATGATTGAGAATTAGTAGCAGTCACCACCGGATTCACTGTCAGGATGATCTATCCTCTCTCCTTCATCAGCTTCAGATCCCACTGTTTCCCTGAGCAGGAAGGTCTGGAATTGAAAATACAGAGGACATTAAACAACATTCACTCAGTACATGGCACTCATTTTGGTTTAGAAGCTGGAAATTGAGCCATCAGTGCAGTGTCAAGAGTATCAGGATGGCCGAGTGGTCTAGGGCGCTGAGTTCAGGTCGCAGTCTCCTTTGGAGGCGTGGGTTCGAATCCCACTTCTGACAAGTGTCTTTTGCGAGGTGGATACATTTTTGGACTTTTTTTCCCCAAGCACCGTATCAAAAACAATGTCAACAGTTTCTGTAAATTATCGATAAGATCTATTGTCCGTTGCTTGCACTAATTGCCTGAAGTTGGCTAAATCGCAGTAAATCGGTAAAGCAGGAAATCACAGCATCTTCAACAAATCGTGATAGAGGGGCCGAGATAAAGGTTTCGACCCTACAAATCAAAAGCGCAGCTGTCAATAGTTCAGCAGGTTCACAGTGCAGAAGGTTCAGTGGCACAAGGGTCCCCTGCATCCCAATCAGAGCTGGTTTTTAACTTCTGTATTCAGGGGATGGGAGGGGTGGGGGTGTTGCGTCGTGCACACACAGTGCCTGTTTTGCAGAGAAGTTTTAATAAATACACAAAGAATAATATGGAGTCTTTGGCCACGAGGAACACCTTCCCCTACCTTTTATTCTCTCCGATTCCAAATCACCGCACCTACCATCCAACTCCAAAACTCGGGGGAGACTAACACTCCCTACCTCCCTTGGTGTGCATCATGGGCGTGCCCATGACGAACACAACATTTCTCCTTAACCAATACAAAACAAACATAGCTGCTCAAAAAAAAGATACTATACTAATCCAGCATACAAGAATAGTACACAACAATAAATACCACATTCAGTCAATCCACCCCGAATCCTTGCAGCCGCGTTGAGCATGGCGGTCGAGGACTCAAACTGTACCGTTCAAGTCCTTGTCTCAGAGGCACTGAGTTGATTGGTATGGAGCCAGGCACCTCCTGATCTGAATCTTGAACTGGCTCCAAATTCTGCATGTCCACACCCCCTGTAGTAGATGATTGAGAATTAGTAGCAGTCACCACCGGCCATATGCACTGGCTCAAAATTCTGCAAGTCCACACCCCATGTAGTAGATGATTGAGAATTAGTAGCAGTCACCACAGGGTCCACTGTCAGGATGATCCATCCTCTCTCCTTCATCAGCTTCAGATCCCACTGTTTCCCTGAGCAGGAAGGTCTGGAAATGAAAATACAGAGGACATTAAATAACATTCACTCAGTACATGGCACTCATTTTGGTTTATAAGCTGGAAATTGAGCCATCAGTCTGGTGTCAAGAGGGTCAGGATGGCCGGGTGGTCTAAGGTGCTGCATTCAGGTCACAGTCTCCCTTGGAGACATGGGTTCAAACCCCTCTTCTGACAAGTGTCTTTGCAAGGTGGATACATTTTTGGACTTTTTTTTCCAAGCACCCTTATCAAAAACAATGTCAACAGTTTCTGTAAATTATCGATAAGATCTATTGTCCGTTGGTTGCACTAATTGCCTGAAGTTGGCTAAATCGCAGTAAATCGGTAAAGCAGGAAATCACAGCATCTTCAAGAAATCGTGATAGAGGGGCCGAGATAAAGGTTTCGACCCTACATATCAAAAGCACAGCTGTCCATAGTTCAGCAGGTTCACAGTGCAGAAGGTTCAGTGGCACCAGGGTCGCCTGCGTCCCAATCACAGCTGGTTTTTAACTTCTGTATTCTGGGCATGGGAGGGGTGTGTTGCATCGTGCACACACAGTGCCTGTTTCGCAAATAAGTTTTAATAAATACACAGAGAATAATATAGAGTCATTGGCCATGAGGAACACCTTCCCTGACCTTTTATTCTCTCCGGTTCCACGTCACCGCGCCTTCCATCCAACTCCAAAACTCGGGGGAGACTAACACTCCCTACCTCCCTTGGTGTGCATCATAGGCGTGCCCATGACGAACACAAAATTTCTCCTTAACCAATACAAAACAAACATAGCTGCTAAAAAAAAGATACTATACTAAACCAGTATACAAGAATAGTACACAACAAGAAATGCCACATTCAGTCAATACACCCCGAATCCTTGCAGCCGCGTTGAGCATGGCGGTCGAGGACTCAAACTGTACCGTTCAAGTCCTTGTCTCAGAGGCACTGAGTTGATTGGTATGGAGCCAGGCACCTCCTGATCTGAATCTTGAACTGGCTCCAAATTCTACATGTCCACACCCCCTGTAGTAGATGATTGAGAATTAGTAGCAGTCACCACCGGCCAAGTGCACTGGCTCAAAATTCAGCATGTCCACACACCATGTAGTAGATGATTGAGAATTAGTAGCAGTCACCACCGGATCCACTGTCAGGATGATCCATCCTCTCCTTCATCAGCTTCAGATCCCACTGTTTCCCTGAGCAGGAAGGTCTGGAATTGAAAATACAGAGGACATTAAATAACATTCACTCAGTACATGGCACTCATTTTGGTTTATACGCTCGAAATTGAGCCATGAGCAAAGTGTGAAGAGTGTCAGGATGGCCGAGTGGTCTAAGGCGCTGCGTTCAGGTCGCAGCCTCCCTTGGAGGTGTGGGTTCAAATCCCACTTCTGGCAAGTGTATTTTGCGAGGTGGATACATTTTTGGACTTTTTTTTCCCAAGCACCGTATCAAAAACAATGTCAACAGTTTCTGTAAATTATCGATAAGATCTATTTTCCGTTGCTTGCACTAATTGCCTGAAGTTGGCTAAATCGCAGTAAATCGGTAAAGCAGGAAATCACAGCATCTTCAACAAATCGTGATAGAGGGGCCGAGATAAAGGTTTCGACCCTACATATCAAAAGCGCAGCTGTCAATAGTTCAGCAGGTTCACAGTGCAGAAGGTTCAGTGGCACCAGGGTCCCCTGCGTCCCAATCAGACCTGGTTTTTAACTTCTGTATTCAGGGGATGGGAGGGGTGGGGGTGTTGCGTCGTGCACACACAGTGCCTGTTTTGCAGAGAAGTTTTAATAAATACACAAAGAATAATATGGAGTCTTTGGCCACGAAGAACACCTTCCCCTACCTTTTATTCTCTCCGATTCCACATCACCGCACCTACCATCCAACTCCAAAACTCGGGGGAGACTAACACTCCCTACCTCCCTTGGTGTGCATCATGGGCGTGCCCATGACGAACACAACATTTCTCCTTAACCAATACAAAACAAACATAGCTGCTCAAAAAAAAGATACTATACTAATCTAGTATACAAAAATAGTACACAACAATAAATACCACATTCAGTCAATCCACCCCGAATCCTTGCAGCCGCGTTGAGCATGGCAGTCGAGGACTCAAACTGTACCGTTCAAGTCCTTGTCTCAGAGGCACTGAGTTGATTGGTATGGAGCCAGGCACCTCCTGATCTGAATCTTGAACTGGCTCCAAATTCTGCATGTCCACACCCCCTGTAGTAGATGTTTGAGAATTAGTAGCAGTCACCACCGGCCATATGCACTGGCTCAAAATTCTGCAAGTCCACACCCCATGTAGTAGATGATTGAGAATTAGTAGCAGCCACCACAGGGTCCACTGTCAGGATGATCCATCCTCTCTCCTTCATCAGCTTCAGATCCCACTGTTTCCCTGAGCAGGAAGGTCTGGAATTGAAAATACAGAGGACATTAAATAACATTCACTCAGTACATGGCACTCATTTTGGTTTATAAGCTGAAAATTGAGCCATCAGTCTGGTGTCAAGAGTGTCAGGATGGCCGGGTGGTCTAAGGTGCTGCATTCAGGTCACAGTCTCCCTTGGAGATGTGGGTTGAAACCCATCTTCTGACAAGTGTCTTTGTGAGGTGGATACATTTTTGGACTTTTTTTTCCAAGCACCCTTATCAAAAACAATGTCAACAGTTTCTGTAAATTATCGATAAGATCTATTGTCCGTTGCTTGCACTAATTGCCTGAAGTTGGCTAAATCGCAGTAAATCGGTAAAGCAGGAAATCACAGCATCTTCAACAAATCGTGATAGAGGGGCCGAGATAAAGGTTTCGACCCTACATATCAAAAGCACAGCTGTCCATAGTTCAGCAGGTTCACAGTGCAGAAGGTTCAGTGGCACCAGGGTCCCCTGCGTCCCAATCACAGCTGGTTTTTAACTTCTGTATTCTGGGCATGGGAGGGGTGTGTTGCATCGTGCACACACAGTGCCTGTTTCGCAAATAAGTTTTAATAAATACACAGAGAATAATATAGAGTCATTGGCCACGAGGAACACCTTCCCTGACCTTTTATTCTCTCCGGTTCCACGTCACCGCGCCTACCATCCAACTCCAAAACTCGGGGGAGACTAACACTCCCTACCTCCCTTGGTGTGCATCATAGGCGTGCCCATGACGAACACAACATTTCTCCTTAACCAATACAAAACAAACATAGCTGCTAAAAAAAAAGATACTATATTAAACCAGTATACAAGAATAGTACACAACAAGAAATGCCACATTCAGTCAATCCACACCGAATCCGTGCAGCCGCGTTGAGCATGGCGGTCGAGGACTCAAACTGTACCGTTCAAGTCCTTGTCTCAGAGGCACTGAGTTGATTGGTATGGAGCCAGGCACCTCCTGATCTAAATCTTGAACTGGCTCCAAATTCTGCATGTCCACACCCCCTGTAGTAGATGATTGAGAATTAGTAGCAGTCACCACCGGCCATATGCACTGGCTCAAAATTCTGCAAGTCCACACCCCATGTAGTAGATGACTGAGAATTAGTAGCAGTCACCACAGGGTCCACTGTCAGGATGATCCATCCTCTCTCCTTCATCAGCTTCAGATCCCACTGTTTCCCTGAGCAGGATGGTCTGGAATTGAAAATACAGAGGACATTAAATAACATTCACTCAGTACATGGCACTCATTTTGGTTTATAAGCTGGAAATTGAGCCATCAGTCTGGTGTCAAGAGTGTCAGGATGGCCGGGTGGTCTAAATTGCTGCATTCAGGTCACAGTCTCCCTTGGCCATGTGGGTTCAAACCCCTCTTCTGACAAGTGTCTTTGCGAGGTGGATACATTTTTTGACTTTTTTTTCCAAGCACCCTTATCAAAAACAATGTCAACAGTTTCTGTAAATTATCGATAAGATCTATTGTCCGTTGGTTGCACTAATTGCCTGAAGTTGGCTAAATCGCAGTAAATCGGTAAAGCAGGAAATCACAGCATCTTCAACAAATCGTGATAGAGGGGCCGAGATAAAGGTTTCGACCCTACATATCAAAAGCACAGTTGTCCATAGTTCAGCAGGTTCACAGTGCAGAAGGTTCAGTGGCACCAGGGTCCCCTGCGTCCCAATCACAGCTGGTTTTTAACTTCTGTATTCTGGGCATGGGAGGGGTGTGTTGCATCATGCACACACAGTGCCTGTTTCGCAAATAAGTTTTAATAAATACACAGAGAATAATTTAGAGTCATTGGCCACGAGGAACACCTTCCCTGACCTTTTATTCTCTCCGGTTCCACGTCACCGCGCCTACCATCCAACTCCAAAACTCGGGGGAGACTAACACTCCCTACCTCCCTTGGTGTGCATCATAGGCGTGCCCATGACGAACACAACATTTCTCCTTAACCAATACAAAACAAACATAGCTGCTAAAAAAAAAGATACTATACTAAACCAGTATACAAGAATAGTACACAACAAGAAATGCCACATTCAGTCAATACACCCCGAATCCTTGCAGCCGCGTTGAGCATGGCGGTCGAGGACTCAAACTGTACCGTTCAAGTCCTTGTCTCAGAGGCACTGAGTTGATTGGTATGGAGCCAGGCACCTCCTGATCTGAATCTTGAACTGGCTCCAAATTCTGCATGTCCACACCCCCTGTAGTAGATGATTGAGAATTAGTAGCAGTCACCACCGGCCATGTGCACTGGCTCAAAATTCAGCTTGTCCACACCCCATGTAGTAGATGATTGAGAATTAGTAGCAGTCACCACCGGATCCACTGTCAGGATGATCCATCCTCTCTCCTTCATCAGCTTCAGATCCCACTGTTTCCCTGAGAAGGAAGGTCTGGAATTGAAAATACAGAGGACATTAAACAACATTCACTCAGTACATGGCACTCATTTTGGTTTATAAGCTGGAAATTGAGCCATCAGTGCAGTGTCAAGAGTGTCAGGATGGCCGAGTGGTCTAAGGCGCTGCGTGCAGGTCGCAGTCTCCTTTGGAGGCGTGTGTTCGAATCTGACTTCTGACAAGTGTCTTTTGCGAGGTGGATACATTTTTGGACTTTTTTTTTCCAAGCACCCTTATCAAAAACAATGTCAACAGTTTCTGTGAATTATCGATAAGATCTATTGTCCGTTGCTTGCACTAATTTCCTGAAGTTGGCTAAATCGCAGTAAATCGGTAAAGCGGGAAATCACAGCATCTTCAACAAATCGTGACAGAGGAGCCGACATAAAGGTTTCGACCCTACATATCAAAAGCGCAGCTGTCAATAGTTCAGCAGGTTCACAGTGCAGAAGGTTCAGTGGCACCAGGGTCCCCTGCGTCCCAATCACAGCTGGTTTTTAACTTCTGTATTCAGGGGATGGGAGGGGTGGGGGTGTTGCGTTGTGCACACACAGTGCCTGTTTTGCAGAGAAGTTTTAATAAATACACAAAGAATAATATGGAGTCTTTAGCCACGAGGAACACCTTCCCCTACCTTTTATTCTCTCCGATTCCACATCACCGCACCTACCATCCAACTCCAAAACTCGGGGGAGACTAACACTCCCTACCTCCCTTGGTGTGCATCATGGGCGTGCCCGTGACGAACACAACATTTCTCCTTAACCAATACAAAACAAACATAGCTGCTCAAAAAAAAGATACTATACTAATCCAGTATACAAGAATAGTACACAACAATAAATACCACATTCAGTCAATCCACCCCGAATCCTTGCAGCCGCGTTGAGCATGGCGGTCGAGGTCTCAAACTGTACCGTTCAAGTCCTTGTCTCAGAGGCACTGAGTTGATTGGTATGGAGCCAGGCACCTCCTTATTTGAATCTTGAACTGGCTCCAAATTCTGCATGTCCACACCCCCTGTAGTAGATGTTTGAGAATTAGTAGCAGTCACCACCGGCCATATGCACTGGCTCAAAATTCTGCAAGTCCACACCCCATGTAGTAGATGATTGAGAATTAGTAGCAGCCACCACAGGGTCCACTGTCAGGATGATCCATCCTCTCTCCTTCATCAGCTTCAGATCCCACTGTTTCCCTGAGCAGGAAGGTCTGGAATTGAAAATACAGAGGACATTAAATAACATTCACTCAGTACATGGCACTCATTTTGGTTTATAAGCTGAAAATTGAGCCATCAGTCTGGTGTCAAGAGTGTCTGGATGGCCGGGTGGTCTAAGGTGCTGCATTTAGGTCACAGTCTCCCTTGGAGATGTGGGTTGAAACCATCTTCTGACAAGTGTCTTTGTGAGGTGAATACATTTTTGGACTTTTTTTTCCAAGCACCCTTATCAAAAACAATGTCAACAGTTTCTGTAAATTATCGATAAGATCTATTGTCCGTTGGTTGCACTAATTGCCTGAAGTTGGCTAAATCGCAGTAAATCGGTAAAGCAGGAAATCACAGCATCTTCAACAAATCGTGATAGAGGGGCCGACATAAAGGTTTTGACCCTACATATCAAAAGCACAGCTGTCCATAGTTCAGCAGGTTCACAGTGCAGAAGGTTCAGTTGCACCAGGGTCGCCTGCGTCCCAATCACAGCTGGTTTTTAACTTCTGTATTCTGGGCATGGGAGGGGTGTGTTGCATCGTGCACACACAGTGCCTGTTTCGCAAATAAGTTTTAATAAATACACAGAGAATAATATAGAGTCATTGGCCACGAGGAACACCTTCCCTGACCTTCTATTCTCTCCGGTTCCACGTCACTGCGCCTACCATCCAACTCCAAAACTCGGGGGAGACTAACACTCCCTACCTCCCTTGGTGTGCATCATACGCGTGCCCATGACGAACACAACATTTCTCCTTAACCAATACAAAACAAACATAGCTGCTAAAAAAAAAGATACTATACTAAACCAGTATACAAGAATAGTACACAACAAGAAATGCCACATTCAGTCAATACACCCCGAATCCTTGCAGCCGTGTTGAGCATGGCGGTCGAGGACTCAAACTGTACCGTTCAAGTCCTTGTCTCAGAGGCACTGAGTTGATTGGTATGGAGCCAGGCACCTCCTGATCTGAATCTTGAACTGGCTCCAAATTCTGCATGTCCACACCCCCTGTAGTAGATGATTGAGAATTAGTAGCAGTCACCACCGGCCATGTGCACTGGCTCAAAATTCAGCATGTCCACACCCCATGTAGTAGATGATTGAGAATTAATAGCAGTCACCACCGGATCCACTGTCAGGATGATCCATCCTCTCCTTCATCAGCTTCAGATCCCACTGTTTCCCTGAGCAGGAAGGTCTGGAATTGAAAATACAGAGGACATTAAATAACATTCACTCAGTACATGGCACTCATTTTGGTTTATACGCTCGAAATTGAGCCATGAGCGAAGTGTGAAGAGTGTCAGGATGGCCGAGTGGTCTAAGGCGCTGCGTTCAGGTTGCAGTCTCATTTGGATGCGTGGGTTCGAATCCCACTTCTGACAAGTGTCTTTTGCGAGGTGGATACATTTTTGGACTTTTTTTTTCCAAGCACCCGTATCAAAAACAATGTCAACAGTTTCTGTAAATTATCGATAAGATCTATTGTCCGTTGCTTGCACTAATTTCCTGAAGTTGGCTAAATCGCAGTAAATCGGTAAAGCGGGAAATCACAGCATCTTCAACAAATCGTGATAGAGGAGCAGAGATAAAGGTTTTGACCCTACATATCAAGAGCGCAGCTGTCAATAGTTCAGCAGGTTCACAGTGCAGAAGGTTCAGTGGCACCAGGGTCCCCTGCGTCCCAATCACAGCTGGTTTTTAACTTCTGTATTCAGTGGATGGGAGGGGTGGGGGTGTTGCGTTGTGCACACACACTGCCTGTTTTGCAGAGAAGTTTTAATAAATACACAAAGAATAATATGGAGTCTTTAGCCATGAGGAACACCTTCCCCTACCTTTTATTCTCTCCGATTCCACATCACCGCACCTACCATCCAACTCCAAAACTCAGGGGAGACTAACACTCCCTACCTCCCTTGGTGTGCATCATGGGCGTGCCCATGACGAACACAACATTTCTCCTTAACCAATACAAAACAAACATAGCTGCTCAAAAAAAAGATACTATACTAATCCAGTATACAAGAATAGTACACAACAATAAATACCACATTCAGTCAATCCACCCCGAATCCTTGCAGCCGCGTTGAGAACGCGGTCGAGGACTCAAACTGTACCGTTCAAGTCCTTGTCTCAGAGGCACTGAGTTGATTGGTATGGAGCCAGGCACCTCCTGATCTGAATCTTGAACTGGCTCCAAATTCTGCATGTCCACACCCCCTGTAGTAGATGATTGAGAATTAGTAGCAGTCACCACCGGCCATATGCACTGGCTCAAAATTCTGCAAGTCCACACCCCATGTAGTAGATGATTGAGAATTAGTAGCAGTCACCACAGGGTCCACTGTCAGGATGATCCATCCTCTCTCCTTCATCAGCTTCAGATCCCACTGTTTCCCTGAGCAGGAAGGTCTGGAAATGAAAATACAGAGGACATTAAATAACATTCACTCAGTACATGGCACTCAGTTTGGTTTATAAGCTGGAAATTGAGCCATCAGTCTGGTGTCAAGAGTGTCAGGATGGCCGGGTGGTCTAAAGTGCTGCATTCAGGTCACAGTCTCCCTTGGAGACATGGGTTCAAACCCCTCTTCTGACAAGTGTCTTTGCGAGGTGGATACATTTTTGGACTTTTTTTTCCCAGCACCCTTATCAAAAACAATGTCAACAGTTTCTGTAAATTATCGATAAGATCTATTGTCCGTTGCTTGCACTAATTGCCTGAAGTTGGCTAAATCGCAGTAAATCGGTAAAGCAGGAAATCACAGCATCTTCAACAAATCGTGATAGAGGGGCCGAGATAAAGGTTTCGACCCTACATATCAAAAGCGCAGCTGTCAATAGTTCAGCAGGTTCACAGTGCAGAAGGTTCAGTGGCACCAGGGTCCCCTGCGTCCCAATCACAGCTGGTTTTTAACTTCTGTATTCAGGGGATGGGTGGGGTGGGGGTGTTGCGTCGTGCACACACAGTGCCTGTTTTGCAGAGAAGTTTTAATAAATACACCAAGTATAATATATAGAGTCATTGGCCACGAGGAACACCTTCCCTGACCTTTTATTCTCTCCGGTTCCACGTCACCGCGCCTACCATCCAACTCCAAAACTCGGGGGAGACTAACACTCCCTACCTCCCTTGGTGTGCATCATAGGCGTGCCCATGACGAACACAACATTTCTCCTTAACCAATACAAAACAAACATAGCTGCTCAAAAAAAAGACACTATACTAATCCAGTATACAAGAATAGTACACAACAAGAAATGCCACATTCAGTCAATCCACCCCGAATCCTTGCAGCCGCGTTGAGCATGGCGGTCGAGGACTCAAACTGAACCGTTCAAGTCCTTGTCTCAGAGGCACTGAGTTGATTGGTATGGAGCCAGGCACCTCCTGATCTGAATCTTGAACTGGCTCCAAATTCTGCATGTCCACACCCCTTGTATTAGATTATTGAGAATTAGTAGCAGTCACCACCGGCCATGTGCACTGGCTCAAACTTCTGCATGTCCACACCCCAAGTAGTCGATGACTGCGAATTAGTAGCAGTCACCACTGGATTCACTGTCAGGATGATCCATCCTCTCTCCTTCATCAGCTTCAGATCCCACTGTTTCCCTGAGCAGGAAGTTCTGGAATTGAAAATACAGAGGACATTAAACAACATTCACTCAGTACATGGCACTCATTTTGGTTTATAAGCTGGAAATTGAGCCATCAGTGCAGTGTCAAGAGTGTCAGGATGGCCGAGTGGTCTAAGGCTCTGTGTTCAGGTTGCAGTCTCCTTTGGAGGCGTGGGTTCGAATCCCACTTCTGACAAGTGTCTTTTGCGAGGTGGATACATTTTTGGACTTTTTTTTTTTCCAAGCACCCGTATCAAAAACAATGTCAACAGTTTCTGTAAATTATCGATAAGATCTATTGTCCGTTGCTTGCACTAATTTCCTGAAGTTGGCTAAATTGCAGTAAATCGGTAAAGCAGGAAATCACAGCATCTTCAACAAATCGTGACAGAGGAGCCGACATAAAGGTTTCGACCCTACATATCAAGAGCGCAGCTGTCAATAGTTCAGCAGGTTCACAGTGCAGAAGGTTCAGTGGCACCAGGGTCCCCTGCGTCCCAATCACAGTTGGTTTTTAACTTCTGTATTCAGGGCAAGGGAGGGGTGTGTTGCATCGTGCACACACGGTGCCTGTTTCGCAGATAAGTTTTAATAAATACACAGAGAATAATATAGAGTCATTGGCCACGAGGAACACCTTCCCTGACCTTTTATTCTCTCCGGTTCCACGTCACCGCGCCTACCATCCAACTCCAAAACTCAGGGGAGACTAACACTCCCTACCTCCCTTGGTGTGCATCATAGGCGTGCCCATTACGAACACAACATTTCTCCTTAACCAATACAAAACAAACATAGCTGCTCAAAAAAAAGATACTATACTAATCCAGTATACAAGAATAGTACACAACAAGAAATGCCACATTCAGTCAATCCACCCCGAATCCTTGCAGCCGCGTTGAGCATGGCGGTCAAGGACTCAAACTGTACCGTTCAAGTCCTTGTCTCAGAGGCACTGAGTTGATTGGTATGGAGCCAGGCACCTCTTGATCTGAATCTTGAACTGGCTCCAAATTCTTCATGTCCACACCCCTTGTAGTAGATGATTGAGAATTAGTAGCAGTCACCACCGGCCATGTGCACTGGCTCAAAATTCAGCATGTCCACACCCCATGTAGTCGATGATTGAGAATTAGTAGCAGTCACCACCGGATTCACTGTCAGGATGATCCATCCTCTCTCCTTCATCAGCTTCAGATCCCACTGTTTGCCTGAGCAGGAAGGTCTGGAATTGAAAATACAGAGGACATTAAACAACATTCACTCAGTACATGGCACTCATTTTGGTTTAGAAGCTGGAAATTGAGCCATCAGGGCAGTGTCAAGAGTGTCAGGATGGCCAAGTGGTCTAAGGCGCTGCGTTCAGGTCACAGTCTCCTTTCGAGGCGTGGGTTCGAATCCCACTTCTGACAAGTGTCTTTTGCGAGGTGGATACATTTTTGGACTTTTTTTTTCCAAGCACCCGTATCAAAAACAATGTCAACAGTTTCTGTAAATTATCGATAAGATCTATTGTCCGTTGCTTGCACTAATTTCCTGAAGTTGGCTAAATCGCAGTAAATCGGTAAAGCGGGAAATCACAGCATCTTCAACAAATCGTGATAGAGGGGCAGAGATAAAGGTTTCGACCCTACATATCAAGAGCGCAGCTGTCAATAGTTCAGCAGGATCACAGTGCAGAAGGTTCAGTGGCACCAGGGTCCCCTGCGTCCCAATCACAGCTGGTTTTTAACTTCTGTATTCAGGGCATGGGAGGGGTGTGTTGCATCGTGCACACACGGTGCCTGTTTCGCAGATAAGTTTTAATAAATACACAGAGAATAATATAGAGTCATTGGCCACGAGGAACACCTTCCCTGACCTTTTATTCTCTCCGGTTCCACGTCACCGCGCCTACCATCCAACTCCAAAACTCGGGGGAGACTAACACTCCCTACCTCCCTTGGTGTGCATCATAGGCGTGCCCATGACGAACACAACATTTCTCCTTAACCAATACAAAACAAATATAGCTGCTCAAAAAAAAGATACTATACTAATCCAGTATACAAGAATAGTACACAACAAGAAATGCCACATTCAGTCAATCCACCCCGAATCCTTGCAGCCGCGTTGAGCATGGCGGTCGAGGACTCAAACTGTACCGTTCAAGTCCTTGTCTCAGAGGCACTGAGTTGATTGGTATGGAGCCAGGCACCTCCTGATCTGAATCTTGAACTGGTTCCAAATTCTGCATGTCCACACCCCTTGTAGTAGATGATTGAGAATTAGTAGCAGTCACCACCGGCCATGTGCACTGGCTCAAACTTCTGCATGTCCACACCCCAAGTAGTCGATGACTGCGAATTAGTAGCAGTCACTACCGGATTCACTGTCAGGATGATCCATCCTCTCTCCTTCATCAGCTTCAGATCCCACTGTTTCCCTGAGCAGGAAGGTCTGGAATTGAAAATACAGAGGACATTAAACAACATTCACTCAGTACATGGCACTCATTTTGGTTTATAAGCTGGAAATTGAGCCATCAGTGCAGTGTCAAGAGTGTCAGGATGGCCGAGTGGTGTAAGGCGCTGCGTTCAGGTTGCAGTCTCCTTTGGAGGCGTGGGTTCGAATCCCACTTCTGACAAGTGTCTTTTGCGAGGTGGATACATTTTTGGACTTTTTTTTTTCCAAGCACCCTTATCAAAAACAATGTCAACAGTTTCTGTAAATTATCGATAAGATCTATTGTCCGTTGCTTGCACTAATTTCCTGAAGTTGGCTAAATCGCAGTAAATCGGTAAAGCGGGAAATCACAGCATCTTCAACAAATCGTGATAGAGGGGCAGAGATAAAGGTTTCGACCCTACATATCAAGAGCGCAGCTGTCAATAGTTCAGCAGGTTCACAGTGCAGAAGGTTCAGTGGCACCAGGGTCCCCTGCGTCCCAATCACAGTTGGTTTTTAACTTCTGTATTCAGGGCATGGGAGGGGTGTGTTGCATCGTGCACACACGGTGCCTGTTTCGCAGATAAGTTTCAATAAATACACAGAGAATAATATAGAGTCATTGGCCACGAGGAACACCTTCCCTGACCTTTTATTCTCTCCGGTTTCACGTCACCGCGCCTACCATCCAACTCCAAAACTCAGGGGAGACTAACACTCCCTACCTCCCTTGGTGTGCATCATAGGCATGCCCATTACGAACACAACATTTCTCCTTAACCAATACAAAACAAACATAGCTGCTCAAAAAAAAGATACTATACTAATCCAGTATACAAGAATAGTACACAACAAGAAATGCCACATTCAGTCAATCCACCCCGAATCCTTGCAGCCGTGTTGAGCATGGCGGTCGAGGACTCAAACTGTACCGTTCAAGTCCTTGTCTCAGAGGCACTGAGTTGATTGGTATGGAGCCAGGCACCTCTTGATCTGAATCTTGAACTGGCTCCAAATTCTTCATGTCCACACCCCTTGTAGTAGATGATTGAGAATTAGTAGCAGTCACCACCGGCCATGTGCACTGGCTCTAAATTCAGCATGTCCACACCCCATGTAGTCGATGATTGAGAATTAGTAGCAGTCACCACCGCATCCACTGTCAGGATGATCCATCCTCTCTCCTTCATCAGCTTCAGATCCCACTGTTTCCCTGAGCAGGAAGGTCTGGAATTGAAAATACAGAGGACATTAAACAACATTCACTCAGTACATGGCACTCATTTTGGTTTATAAGCTGGAAATTGAGCCATCAGTGCAGTGTCAAGAGTGTCAGGATGGCCGAGTGGTCTAAGGCGCTGCGTTCAGGTCGCAGTTTCCTTTGGAGGCGTGGGTTCGAGTCCCACTTCTGACAAGTGTCTTTTGCGAGGTGGATACATTTTTGGACTTTTTTTTCCCAAGCACCGTATCAAAAACAATGTCAACAGTTTCTGTAAATTATCGATAAGATCTATTTTCCGTTGCTTGGACTAATTGCCTGAAGTTGGCTAAATCGCAGTAAATCGGTAAAGCAGGAAATCACAGCATCTTCAACAAATCGTGATAGAGGGGCCGAGATAAAAGTTTCGACCCTACATATCAAAAGCGCAGCTGTCAATAGTTCAGCAGGTTCACAGTGCAGAAGGTTCAGTGGCACCAGGGTCCCCTGCGTCCCAATCACAGCTGGTTTTTAACTTCTGTATTCAGGGGATGGGAGGGGTGGGGGTGTTGCGTCGTGCACACACAGTGCCTGTTTTGCAGAGAAGTTTTAATAAATACACAAAGAATAATATGGAGTCTTTAGCCACGAGGAACACATTCCCCTACCTTTTATTCTCTCCGATTCCACATCACCGCACCTACCATCCAACTCCAAAACTCGGGGGAGACTAACACTCCCTACCTCCCTTGGTGTGCATCATGGGCGTGCCCATGACGAACACAACATTTCTCCTTAACCAATACAAAACAAACATAGCTGCTCAAAAAAAAAATACTATACTAATCCAGTATACAAGAATAGTACACAACAATAAATACCACATTCAGTCAATCCACCCCGAATACTTGCAGCCGCGTTGAGCATGGCGGTCGAGGACTCAAACTGTACCGTTCAAGTCCTTGTCTCAGAGGCACTGAGTTGATTGGTATGGAGCCAGGCACCTCCTGATCTGAATCTTGAACTGGCTCCAAATTCTGCATGTCCACACCCCCTGTAGTAGATGATTGAGAATTAGTAGCAGTCACCACCGGCCATATGCACTGGCTCAAAATTCTGCAAGTCCACACCCCATGTAGTAGATGATTGAGAATTAGTAGCAGTCACCACAGGCCATGTGCACTGGCTCAAACTTCTGCATGTCCACACCCCAAGTAGTCGATGACTGCGAATTAGTAGCAGTCACTACCGGATTCACTGTCAGGATGATCCATCCTCTCTCCTTCATCAGCTTCAGATCCCACTGTTTCCCTGAGCAGGAAGGTCTGGAATTGAAAATACAGAGGACATTAAACAACATTCACTCAGTACATGGCACTCATTTTGGTTTATAAGCTGGAAATTGAGCCATCAGTGCAGTGTCAAGAGTGTCAGGATGGCCGAGTGGTGTAAGGCGCTGCGTTCAGGTTGCAGTCTCCTTTGGAGGCGTGGGTTCGAATCCCACTTCTGACAAGTGTCTTTTGCGAGGTGGATACATTTTTGGACTTTTTTTTTTCCAAGCACCCTTATCAAAAACAATGTCAACAGTTTCTGTAAATTATCGATAAGATCTATTGTCCGTTGCTTGCACTAATTTCCTGAAGTTGGCTAAATCGCAGTAAATCGGTAAAGCGGGAAATCACAGCATCTTCAACAAATCGTGATAGAGGGGCAGAGATAAAGGTTTCGACCCTACATATCAAGAGCGCAGCTGTCAATAGTTCAGCAGGTTCACAGTGCAGAAGGTTCAGTGGCACCAGGGTCCCCTGCGTCCCAATCACAGTTGGTTTTTAACTTCTGTATTCAGGGCATGGGAGGGGTGTGTTGCATCGTGCACACACGGTGCCTGTTTCGCAGATAAGTTTCAATAAATACACAGAGAATAATATAGAGTCATTGGCCACGAGGAACACCTTCCCTGACCTTTTATTCTCTCCGGTTTCACGTCACCGCGCCTACCATCCAACTCCAAAACTCAGGGGAGACTAACACTCCCTACCTCCCTTGGTGTGCATCATAGGCGTGCCCATTACGAACACAACATTTCTCCTTAACCAATACAAAACAAACATAGCTGCTCAAAAAAAAGATACTATACTAATCCAGTATACAAGAATAGTACACAACAAGAAATGCCACATTCAGTCAATCCACCCCGAATCCTTGCAGCCGTGTTGAGCATGGCGGTCGAGGACTCAAACTGTACCGTTCAAGTCCTTGTCTCAGAGGCACTGAGTTGATTGGTATGGAGCCAGGCACCTCTTGATCTGAATCTTGAACTGGCTCCAAATTCTTCATGTCCACACCCCTTGTAGTAGATGATTGAGAATTAGTAGCAGTCACCACCGGCCATGTGCACTGGCTCAAAATTCAGCATGTCCACACCCCATGTAGTCGATGATTGAGAATTAGTAGCAGTCACCACCGCATCCACTGTCAGGATGATCCATCCTCTCTCCTTCATCAGCTTCAGATCCCACTGTTTCCCTGAGCAAGAAGGTCTGGAATTGAAAATACAGAGGACATTAAACAACATTCACTCAGTACATGGCACTCATTTTGGTTTATAAGCTGGAAATTGAGCCATCAGTGCAGTGTCAAGAGTGTCAGGATGGCCGAGTGGTCTAAGGCGCTGCGTTCAGGTCGCAGTTTCCTTTGGAGGCGTGGGTTCGAGTCCCACTTCTGACAAGTGTCTTTTGCGAGGTGGATACATTTTTGGACTTTTTTTTCCCAAGCACCGTATCAAAAACAATGTCAACAGTTTCTGTAAATTATCGATAAGATCTATTTTCCGTTGCTTGGACTAATTGCCTGAAGTTGGCTAAATCGCAGTAAATCGGTAAAGCAGGAAATCACAGCATCTTCAACAAATCGTGATAGAGGGGCCGAGATAAAAGTTTCGACCCTACATATCAAAAGCGCAGCTGTCAATAGTTCAGCAGGTTCACAGTGCAGAAGGTTCAGTGGCACCAGGGTCCCCTGCGTCCCAATCACAGCTGGTTTTTAACTTCTGTATTCAGGGGATGGGAGGGGTGGGGGTGTTGCGTCGTGCACACACAGTGCCTGTTTTGCAGAGAAGTTTTAATAAATACACAAAGAATAATATGGAGTCTTTAGCCACGAGGAACACATTCCCCTACCTTTTATTCTCTCCGATTCCACATCACCGCACCTACCATCCAACTCCAAAACTCGGGGGAGACTAACACTCCCTACCTCCCTTGGTGTGCATCATGGGCGTGCCCATGACGAACACAACATTTCTCCTTAACCAATACAAAACAAACATAGCTGCTCAAAAAAAAAATACTATACTAATCCAGTATACAAGAATAGTACACAACAATAAATACCACATTCAGTCAATCCACCCCGAATACTTGCAGCCGCGTTGAGCATGGCGGTCGAGGACTCAAACTGTACCGTTCAAGTCCTTGTCTCAGAGGCACTGAGTTGATTGGTATGGAGCCAGGCACCTCCTGATCTGAATCTTGAACTGGCTCCAAATTCTGCATGTCCACACCCCCTGTAGTAGATGATTGAGAATTAGTAGCAGTCACCACCGGCCATATGCACTGGCTCAAAATTCTGCAAGTCCACACCCCATGTAGTAGATGATTGAGAATTAGTAGCAGTCACCACAGGGTCCACTGTCAGGATGATCCATCCTCTCTCCTTCATCAGCTTCAGATCCCACTGTTTCCCTGAGCAGGAAGGTCTGGAATTGAAAATACAGAGGACATTAAATAACATTCACTCAGTACATGGCACTCATTTTGGTTTATAAGCTGGAAATTGAGCCATCAGTCTGGTGTCAAGAGTGTCAGGATGTCCGGGTGGTCCAAGGTGCTCAATTCAGGTCACAGTCTCCCTTGGAGATGTGGGTTCAAACCCCTCTTCTGACAAGTGTCTTTTGCGAGCTGGATACATTTTTGGACTTTTTTTTTCCAAGCACCCTTATCAAAAACAATGTCAACAGTTTCTGTATATTATCGATAAGATCTATTGTCCGTTGCTTGCACTAATTGCCTGAAGTTGGCTACATCGCAGTAAATCGGTAAAGCAGGAAATCACAGCATCTTCAACAAATCGTGATGGAGGGGCCGAGATAAAGGTTTCGACCCTACATATCAAAAGCACAGTTGTCAATAGTTCAGCAGGTTCACAGTGCAGAAGGTTCAGTGGCACCAGGGTCCCCTGCGTCCCAATCACAGCTGGTTTTTAACTTCAGTATTCAGGGCACGGGAGGGGTGTGTTGCATCGTGCACACACTGTGCCTGTTTCGCAAATAAGTTTTAATAAATACACAGAGAATAATATAGAGTCATTGGCCACGAGGAACACCTTCCATGACCTTTTATTCTCTCCGGTTCCACGTCACCGCGCCTACCATCCAACTCCAAAACTTGGGGGAGACTAACACTCCCTACCTCCCTTGGTGTGCATCATAGGCGTGCCCATGACGAACACAACATTTCTCCTTAACCAATACAAAACAAACATAGCTGCTCAAAAAAAAGATACTATACTAAACCAGTATACAAGAATAGTACACAACAAGAAATGCCACATTCAGTCAATCCACCCTGAATCCTTGCAGCCGCGTTGAGCATGGCAGTCGAGGACTCAATCTGTACCGTTCAAGTCCTTGTCTCAGAGACACTGAGTTGATTGGTATGGAGCCAGGCACCTCCTGATCTGAATCTTGAACTGGCTCCAAATTCTGCATGTCCACCCCCCCTGTAGTAGATGATTGAGAATTAGTAGCAGTCACCACCGGCCATGTGCACTGGCTCAAAATTCAGCATGTCCACACCCCATGTAGTAGATGATTGAGAATTAGTAACAGTCACCACCAGATCCACTGTCAGGATGATCCATCCTCTCTCCTTCATCAGCTTCAGATCCCACTGTTTCCCTGAGCAGGAAGGTCTGGAATTGAAAATACAGAGGACATTAAACAACATTCACTCAGTACATGGCTCTCATTTTGGTTTATAAGCTGGAAATTGAGCCATCAGTGCAGTGTCACGAGTGTCAGGATGGCCGAGTGGTCTAAGGCACTGCGTTCAGGTCGCAGTCTCATTTGGAGGCGTGGGTTTGAATCCCACTTCTGACAAGTGTCTTTTGCGAGGTGGATACATTTTTTGACTTTTTTTTTCCAAGCACCCGTATCAAAAACAATGTCAACAGTTTCTGTAAATTATCGATAAGATCTATTGTCCGTTGCTTGCACTAATTTCCTGAAGTTGGCTAAATCGCAGTAAATCGGTAAAGCGGGAAATCACAGCATCTTCAACAAATCGTGATAGAGGAGCAGAGATAAAGGTTTTGACCCTACATATCAAGAGCGCAGCTGTCAATAGTTCAGCAGGTTCACAGTGCAGAAGGTTCAGTGGCACCAGGGTCCCCTGCGTCCCAATCACAGCTGGTTTTTAACTTCTGTATTCAGGGCATGGGAGGGGTGTGTTGCATCGTGCACACATGGTGCCTATTTCGCAGATAAGTTTTAATAAATACACAGAGAATAATATAGAGTCATTGGCCACGAGGAACACCTTCCCTGGCCTTTTATTCTCTCCGGTTCCACGTCACCGCGCCTACCATCTAACTCCAAAACTCGGGGGAGACTAACACTCCCTACCTCCCTTGGTGTGCATCATAGGCGTGCCCATGACGAACACAACATTTCTCCTTAACCAATACAAAACAAACATAGCTGCTCAAAAAAAAGATACTATACTAATCCAGTATACAAGAATAGTACACAACAAGAAATGCCACATTCAGTCAATCCACCCCGAATCCTTGCAGCCGCGTTGAGCATGGCGGTCGAGGACTCAAACTGTACCGTTCAAGTCCTTGTCTCAGAGGCACTGAGTTGATTGGTATGGAGCCAGGCACCTCCTGATCTGAATCTTGAACTGCCTCCAAATTCTGCATGTCCACACCCCCTGTAGTAGATGATTGAGAATTAGTAGCAGTCACCACCGGCCATGTGCACTGGCTCAAAATTCAGCATGTCCACACCCCATGTAGTAGATGATTGAGAATTAGTAGCAATCACCACCGGATCCACTGTCAGGATGATCCATCCTCTCTCCTTCATCAGCTTCAGATCCCACTGTTTCCCTGAGCAGGAAGGTCTGGAATTGAAAATACAGAGGACATTAAACAACATTCACTCAGTACATGGCACTCATTTTGGTTTATAAGCTGTAAATTGAGCCATCAGTGCAGTGTCAAGAGTGTCAGGATGGCCGAGTGGTCTAAGGCGCTGCGTTCAGGTTGCAGTCTCCTTTGGAGGCGTGGGTTCGAATCCCACTTCTGACAAGTGTCTTTTGCGAGGTGGATACATTTTTGGACTCTTTTTTTTCCAAGCACCCGTATCAAAAACAATGTCAACAGTTTCTGTAAATTATCAATAAGATCTATTGTCCGTTGCTTGCACTAATTTCCTGAAGTTGGCTAAATCGCAGTAAATCGGTAAAGCGGGAAATCACAGCATCTTCAACAAATCGTGATAGAGGGGCAGAGATAAAGGTTTCGACCCTACATATCAAGAGCGCAGCTGTCAATAGTTCAGCAGGTTCACGGTGCAGAAGGTTCAGTGGCACCAGGGTCCCCTGCGTCCCAATCACAGCTGGTTTTTAACTTCTGTATTCAGGGCATGGGAGGGGTGTGTTGCATCGTGCACACACGGTGCCTGTTTCGCAGATAAGTTTTAATAAATATACAGAGAATAATATAGAGTCATTGGCCACGAGGAACACCTTCCCTGACCTTTTATTCTCTCCGGTTCCACGTCACCGCGCCTACCATCCAACTCCAAAACTCGGGGAGACTAACACTCCCTACCTCCCTTGGTGTGCATCATAGGCGTGCCCATGACGAACACAACATTTCTCCTTAACCAATACAAAACAAACATAGCTGCTCAAAAAAAAGATACTATACTAATCCAGTATACAAGAATAACACACAACAAGAAATGCCACATTCAGTCAATCCACCCCGAATCCTTGCAGCCGCGTTGAGCATGGCGGTCGAGGACTCAAACTGTACCGTTCAAGTCCTTGTCTCAGAGGCACTGAGTTGATTGGTTTGGAGCCAGGCACCTCCTGATCTGAATCTTGAACTGGCTCCAAATTCTGCATGTCCACACCCCCTGTAGTAGATGATTGAGAATTAGTAGCAGTCACCACCGGCCATGTGCACTGGCTCAAAATTCAGCATGTCCACACCCCATGTAGTCGATGATTGAGAATTAGTAGCAGTCACCACCGGATTTACTGTCAGGATGATCCATCCTCTCTCCTTCATCAGCTTCAGATCCCACTGTTTCCCTGAGCAGGAAGGTCTGGAATTGAAAATACAGAGGACATTAAAAAACATTCACTCAGTACATGGCACTCATTTTGGTTTATATGCTCGAAATTGAGCCATGAGGGAGATGTGAAGAGTGTCAGGATGGCCGAGTGGTCTAAGGTGCTGCGTTCAGGTCGCAGCCTCCCTTGAAGGTGTGGGTTCAAATCCCACTTCTGACAAGTGTATTTTGCGAGGTGGATACATTTTTGTACTTTTTTTTCCCAAGCACCGTATCAAAAACAATGTCAACAGTTTCTGTAAATTATCGATAAGATCTATTTTCCGTTGCTTGCACTAATTGCCTGAAGTTGGCTAAATCGCAGTAAATCGGTAAAGCAGGAAATCACAGCATCTTCAACAAATCGTGATAGAGGGGCCAAGATAAAGGTTTCGACCCTACATATCAAAAGCGCAGCAGTCAATAGTTCAGCAGGTTCACAGTGCAGAAGGTTCAGTGGCACCAGGGTCCCCTGCGTCCCAATCACAGCTGGTTTTTAACTTCTGTATTCAGGGGATGGGAGGGGTGGGGGTGTTGCGTCGTGCACACACAGTGCCTGTTTTGCAGAGAGGTTTTAATAAATACACAAAGAATAATATGGAGTCTTTAGCCACGAGGAACACCTTCCCCTACCTTTTATTCTCTCCGATTCCACATCACCGCACCTACCATCCAACTCCAAAACTCGGGGGAGACTAACACTCCCTACCTCCCTTGGTGTGCATCATGGGCGTGCCCATGACGAACACAACATTTCTCCTTAACCAATACAAAACAAACATAGCTGCTCAAAAAAAAGATACTATACTAATCCAGTATACAAGAATAGTACACAACAATAAATACCACATTCAGTCAATCCACCCCGAATCCTTGCAGCCGCGTTGAGCATGGCGGTCGAGGACTCAAACTGTACCGTTCAAGTCCTTGTCTCAGAGGCACTGAGTTGATTGGTATGGAGCCAGGCACCTCCTGATCTGAATCTTGAACTGGCTCCAAATTCTGCATGTCCACACCCCCTGTAGTAGATGATTGAGAATTAGTAGCAGTCACCACCGGCCATATGCACTGGCTCAAAATTCTGCAAGTCCACACCCCATGTAGTAGATGATTGAGAATTAGTAGCAGTCACCACAGGGTCCACTGTCAGGATGATCCATCCTCTCTCCTTCATCAGCTTCAGATCCCACTGTTTCCCTGAGCAGGAAGGTCTGGAATTGAAAATACAGAGGACATTAAATAACATTCACTCAGTACATGGCACTCATTTTGGTTTATAAGCTGGAAATTGAGCCATCAGTCTGGTGTCAAGAGTGTCAGGATGGCCGCGTGGTCCAAGGTGCTCCATTCAGGTCACAATCTCCCTTGGAGATGTGGGTTCAAACCCCTCTTCTGACAAGTGTCTTTTGCGAGCTGGATACATTTTTGGACTTTTTTTTTCCAAGCACCCTTATCAAAAACAATGTGAACAGTTTCTGTAAATTATCGATAAGATCTATTGTCCGTTGCTTGCACTAATTGCCTGAAGTTGGCTAAATCGCAGTAAATCGGTAAAGCAGGAAATCACAGCATCTTCAACAAATCGTGATAGAGGGGCCGAGATAAAGGTTTCGACCCTACATATCAAAAGCACAGCTGTCAATATTTCAGCAGGTGCACAGTGCAGAAGGTTCATTGGCACCAGGGTCCCCTGCGTCCCAATCACAGCTGGTTTTTAACTTCTGTATTCAGGGCACGGGAGGGGTGTGTTGCATCGTGCACACATGGTGCCTATTTCGCAGATAAGTTTTAATAAATACACAGAGAATAATATAGAGTCATTGGCCACGACGAACACCTTCCATGACCTTTTATTCTCTCCGGTTCCACGTCACCGCGCCTACCATCCAACTCCAAAACTTGGGGGAGACTAACACTCCCTACCTCCCTTGGTGTGCATCATAGGCGTGCCCATGACGAACACAACATTTCTCCTTAACCAATACAAAACAAACATAGCTGCTCAAAAAAAAGATACTATACTAAACCAGTATACAAGAATAGTACACAACAAGAAATGCCACATTCAGTCAATCCACCCTGAATCCTTGCAGCCGCGTTGAGCATGGCAGTCGAGGACTCAAACTGTACCGTTCAAGTCCTTGTCTCAGAGGCACTGAGTTGATTGGTATGGAGCCAGGCACCTCCTGATCTGAATCTTGAACTGGCTCCAAATTCTGCATGTCCACACCCCCTGTAGTAGATGATTGAGAATTAGTAGCAGTCACCACCGGCCATGTGCACTGGCTCAAAATTCAGCATGTCCACACCCCATGTAGTAGATGATTGAGAATTAGTAGCAGTCACCATCGGATCCACTGTCAGGATGATCCATCCTCTCTCCTTCATCAGCTTCAGATCCCACTGTTTCCCTGAGCAGGAAGGTCTGGAATTGAAAATACAGAGGACATTAAACAACATTCACTCAGTACATGGCACTCATTTTGGTTTCTAAGCTGGAAATTGAGCCATCAGCGCAGTGTCACGAGTGTTAGGATGGCCGAGTGGTCTAAGGCACTGCGTTCAGGTCACAGTCTCCCTTGGAGATGTGGGTTCGAATCCCACTTCTGACAAGTGTCTTTTGCGAGGTGGATACATATTTTGACTTTTTTTTTCCAAGCACCCGTATCAAAAACAATGTCAACAGTTTCTGTAAATTATCGATAAGATCTATTGTCCGTTGCTTGCACTAATTTCCTGAAGTTGGCTAAATCGCAGTAAATCGGTAAAGCGGGAAATCACAGCATCTTCAACAAATCGTGATAGAGGAGCAGAGATAAAGGTTTTGACCCTACATATCAAGAGCACAGCTGTCAATAGTTCAGCAGGTTCACAGTGCAGAAGGTTCAGTGGCACCAGGGTCCCCTGCGTCCCAATCACAGCTGGTTTTTAACTTCTGTATTCAGGGCATGGGAGGGGTGTGTTGCATCGTGCACACATGGTGCCTATTTCGCAGATAAGTTTTAATAAATACACAGAGAATAATATAGAGTCATTGGCCACGAGGAACACCTTCCCTGGCCTTTTATTCTCTCCGGTTCCACGTCACCGCGCCTACTATCCAACTCCAAAACTCGGGGGAGACTAAAACTCCCTACCTCCCTTGGTGTGCATCATAGGCGTGCCCATGACAAACACAACATTTCTCCTTAACCAATACAAAACAAACATAGCTGCTCAAAAGAAAGATACTATACTAATCCAGTATACAAGAATAGTACACAACAAGAAATGCCACATTCAGTCAATCCACCCCGAATCCTTGCAGCCGCATTGAGCATGGCAGTCGAGGACTCAAACTGTACCGTTCAAGTCCTTGTCTCAGAGGCACTGAGTTGATTGGTATGGAGCCTGGCACCTCCTGATCTGAATCTTGAACTGGCTCCAAATTCTGCATGTCCACACCCCCTGTAGTAGATGATTGAGAATTAGTAGCAGGCACCACCGGCCATGTGCACTGGCTCAAAATTCAGCATGTCCACACCCCATGTAGTAGATGATTGAGAATTAGTAGCAGTCACCACCGGATCCACTGTCAGGATGATCCATCCTCTCTCCTTCATCAGCTTCAGATCCCACTGTTTCCCTGAGCAGGAAGGTCTGGAATTGAAAATACAGAGGACATTAAACAACATTCACTCAGTACATGGCACTCATTTTGGTTTATAAGCTGGAAATTGAGCCATCAGTGCAGTGTCACGAGTGTCAGGATGGCCAAGTGGTCTAAGGTGCTGCGTTGAGATCGCAGTCTCTTTTCGAGGCGTGGGTTCGAATCCCACTTCTGACAAGTGTCTTTTGCGAGGTGGATACATTTTTGGACTTTTTTTTTCCAAGCACCCGTATCAAAAACAATGTCAACAGTTTCTGTAAATTATCGATAAGATCTATTGTCCGTTGCTTGCACTAATTTCCTGAAGTTGGCTAAATCGTAGTAAATCGGTAAAGCGGGAAATCACAGCATCTTCAACAAATCGTGATAGAGGGGCAGAGATAATGGTTTCGACCCTACATATCAAGAGCGCAGCTGTCAATAGTTCAGCAGGATCACAGTGCAGAAGGTTCAGTGGCACCAGGGTCCCCTGTGTCCCAATCACAGCTGGTTTTTAACTTCTGTATTCAGGGCATGGGAGGGGTGTGTTGCATCGTGCACACACGGTGCCTGTTTCGCCGATAAGTTTTAATAAATACACAGAGAATAATATAGAGTCATTGGCCACGAAGAACACCTTCCCTGACCTTTTATTCTCTCCGGTTCCACGTCACCGTGCCTACCATCCAACTCCAAAACTCGGGGGAGACTAACACTCCCTACCTCCCTTGGTGTGCATCATAGGCGTGCCCATTACGAACACAACATTTCTCCTTAACCAATACAAAACAAACATAGCTGCTCAAAAAAAAGATACTATACTAATCCAGTATACAAGAATAGTACACAACAAGAAATGCCACATTCAGTCAATCCACCCCGAATCCTTGCAGCCGCGTTGAGCATGGCGGTCGAGGACTCAAACTGTACCGTTCAAGTCCTTGTCTCAGAGGCACTGAGTTGATTGGTATGGAGCCAGGCACCTCCTGATCTGAATCTTGAACTGGCTCCAAATTCTGCATGTCCACACCCCTTGTAGTAGATGATTGAGAATTAGTAGCAGTCACCACCGGCCATGTGCACTGGCTCAAACTTCTGCATGTCCACACCCCAAGTAGTCGATGACTGCGAATTAGTAGCAGTCACCACCGGATTCACTGTCAGGATGATCCATCCTCTCTCCTTCATCAGCTTCAGATCCCACTGTTTCCCTGAGCAGGAAGGTCTGAAATTGAAAATACAGAGGACATTAAACAACATTCACTCAGTACATGGCACTCATTTTGGTTTATACGCTCGAAATTGAGCCATGAGGGAGGTGTGAAGAGTGTCAGGATGGCCGAGTGGTCTAAGGTGCTGCGTTCAGGTCGCAGCCTCCCTTGGAGGTGTGGGTTCAAATCCCACTTCTGACAAGTGTATTTTGCGAGGTGGATACATTTTTGGAATTTTTTTTCCCAAGCACTGTATCAAAACAATGTCAACAGTTTCTGTAAATTATCGATAAGATCTATTTTCCGTTGCTTGCACTAATTGCCTGAAGTTGGCTAAATCGCAGTAAATCGGTAAAGCAGGAAATCACAGCATCTTCAACAAATCGTGATAGAGGGGCCGAGATAAAGGTTTCGACCCTACATATCAAAAGCGCAGCTGTCAATAGTTCAGCAGGTTCACAGTGCAGAAGGTTCAGTGGCACCAGGGTCCCCTGCGTCCCAATCACAGCTGGTTTTTAACTTCTGTATTCAGGGGATGGGTGGGGTGGGGGTGTTGCGTCGTGCACACACAGTGCCTGTTTTGCAGAGAAGTTTTAATAAATACACAAAGTATAATATATAGAGTCATTGGCCACGAGGAACACCTTCCCTGACCTTTTATTCTCTCCGGTTCCACGTCACCGCGCCTACCATCCAACTCCAAAACTCGGGGGAGACTAACACTCCCTACCTCCCTTGGTGTGCATCATAGGCGTGCCCATGACGAACACAACATTTCTCCTTAACCAATACAAAACAAACATAGCTGCTCAAAAAAAAGATACTATACTAATCCAGTATACAAGAATAGTACACAACAAGAAATGCCACATTCAGTCAATCCACCCCGAATCCTTGCAGCCGCGTTGAGCATGGCGGTCGAGGACTCAAACTGTACCGTTCAAGTCCTTGTCTCAGAGGCACTGAGTTGATTGGTATGGAGCCAGGCACCTCCTGATCTGAATCTTGAAATGGCTCCAAATTCTGCATGTCCACTCCCCTTGTATTAGATTATTGAGAATTAGTAGCAGTCACCACCGGCCATGTGCACTGGCTCAAACTTCTGCATGTCCACACCCCAAGTAGTCGATGACTGCGAATTAGTAGCAGTCACCACCGGATTCACTGTCAGGATGATCCATCCTCTCTCCTTCATCAGCTTCAGATCCCACTGTTTCCCTGAGCAGGAAGTTCTGGAATTGAAAATACAGAGGACATTAAACAACATTCACTCAGTACATGGCACTCATTTTGGTTTATAAGCTGGAAATTGAGCCATCAGTGCAGTGTCAAGAGTGTCAGGATGGCCGAGTGGTCTAAGGCTCTGTGTTCAGGTTGCAGTCTCCTTTGGAGGCGTGGGTTCGAATCCCACTTCTGACAAGTGTCTTTTGCGAGGTGGATACATTTTTGGACTTTTTTTTTTCCAAGCACCCGTATCAAAAACAATGTCAACAGTTTCTGTAAATTATCGATAAGATCTATTGTCCGTTGCTTGCACTAATTTCCTGAAGTTGGCTAAATCGCAGTAAATCGGTAAAGCGGGAAATCACAGCATCTTCAACAAATCGTGATAGAGGGGCAGAGATAAAGGTTTCGACCCTACATATCAAGAGCGCAGCTGTCAATAGTTCAGCAGGTTCACAGTGCAGAAGGTTCAGTGGCACCAGGGTCCCCTGCGTCCCAATCACAGTTGGTTTTTAACTTCTGTATTCAGGGCAAGGGAGGGGTGTGTTGCATCGTGCACACACGGTGCCTGTTTCGCAGATAAGTTTTAATAAATACACAGAGAATAATATAGAGTCATTGGCCACGAGGAACACCTTCCCTGACCTTTTATTCTCTCCGGTTCCACGTCACCGCGCCTACCATCCAACTCCAAAACTCAGGGGAGACTAACACTCCCTACCTCCCTTGGTGTGCATCATAGGCGTGCCCATTACGAACACAACATTTCTCCTTAACCAATACAAAACAAACATAGCTGCTCAAAAAAAGATACTATACTAATCCAGTATACAAGAATAGTACACAACAAGAAATGCCACATTCAGTCAATCCACCCCGAATCCTTGCAGCCGCGTTGAGCATGGCGGTCAAGGACTCAAACTGTACCGTTCAAGTCCTTGTCTCAGAGGCACTGAGTTGATTGGTATGGAGCCAGGCACCTCTTGATCTGAATCTTGAACTGGCTCCAAATTCTTCATGTCCACACCCCTTGTAGTAGATGATTGAGAATTAGTAGCAGTCACCACCGGCCATGTGCACTGGGTCAAAATTCAGCATGTCCACACCCCATGTAGTCGATGATTGAGAATTAGTAGCAGTCACCACCGGATTCACTGTCAGGATGATCCATCCTCTCTCCTTCATCAGCTTCAGATCCCACTGTTTGCCTGAGCAGGAAGGTCTGGAATTGAAAATACAGAGGACATTAAACAACATTCACTCAGTACATGGCACTCATTTTGGTTTAGAAGCTGGAAATTGAGCCATCAGTGCAGTGTCAAGAGTGTCAGGATGGCCAAGTGGTCTAAGGCGCTGCGTTCAGGTCACAGTCTCCTTTCGAGGCGTGGGTTCGAATCCCACTTCTGACAAGTGCCTTTTGCGAGGTGGATACATTTTTGGACTTTTTTTTTCCAAGCACCCGTATCAAAAACAATGTCAACAGTTTCTGTAAATTATCGATAAGATCTATTGTCCGTTGCTTGCACTAATTTCCTGAAGTTGGCTAAATCGCAGTAAATCGGTAAAGCGGGAAATCACAGCATCTTCAACAAATCGTGATAGAGGGGCAGAGATAAAGGTTTCGACCCTACATATCAAGAGCGCAGCTGTCAATAGTTCAGCAGGATCACAGTGCAGAAGGTTCAGTGGCACCAGGGTCCCCTGCGGCCCAATCACAGCTGGTTTTTAACTTCTGTATTCAGGGCATGGGAGGGGTGTGTTGCATCGTGCACACACGGTGCCTGTTTCGCAGATAAGTTTTAATAAATACACAGAGAATAATATAGAGTCATTGGCCACGAGGAACACCTTCCCTGACCTTTTATTCTCTCCGGTTCCACGTCACCGCGCCTACCATCCAACTCCAAAACTCGGGGGAGACTAACACTCCCTACCTCCCTTGGTGTGCATCATAGGCGTGCCCATGACGAACACAACATTTCTCCTTAACCAATACAAAACAAATATAGCTGCTCAAAAAAAAGATACTATACTAAACCAGTATACAAGAATAGTACACAACAAGAAATGCCACATTCAGTCAATCCACCCCGAATCCTTGCAGCCGCGTTGAGCATGGCGGTCGAGGACTCAAACTGTACCGTTCAAGTCCTTGTCTCAGAGGCACTGAGTTGATTGGTATGGAGCCAGGCACCTCCTGATCTGAATCTTGAACTGGCTCCAAATTCTGCATGTCCACACCCCTTGTAGTAGATGATTGAGAATTAGTAGCAGTCACCACCGGCCATGTGCACTGGCTCAAACTTCTGCATGTCCACACCCCAAGTAGTCGATGACTGCGAATTAGTAGCAGTCACTACCGGATTCACTGTCAGGATGATCCATCCTCTCTCCTTCATCAGCTTCAGATCCCACTGTTTCCCTGAGCAGGAAGGTCTGGAATTGAAAATACAGAGGACATTAAACAACATTCACTCAGTACATGGCACTCATTTTGGTTTATAAGCTGGAAATTGAGCCATCAGTGCAGTGTCAAGAGTGTCAGGATGGCCGAGTGGTGTAAGGCGCTGCGTTCAGGTTGCAGTCTCCTTTGGAGGCGTGGGTTCGAATCCCACTTCTGACAAGTGTCTTTTGCGAGGTGGATACATTTTTGGACTTTTTTTTTTCCAAGCACCCTTATCAAAAACAATGTCAACAGTTTCTGTAAATTATCGATAAGATCTATTGTCCGTTGCTTGCACTAATTTCCTGAAGTTGGCTAAATCGCAGTAAATCGGTAAAGCGGGAAATCACAGCATCTTCAACAAATCGTGATAGAGGGGCAGAGATAAAGGTTTCGACCCTACATATCAAGAGCGCAGCTGTCAATAGTTCAGCAGGTTCACAGTGCAGAAGGTTCAGTGGCACCAGGGTCCCCTGCGTCCCAATCACAGTTGGTTTTTAACTTCTGTATTCAGGGCATGGGAGGGGTGTGTTGCATCGTGCACACACGGTGCCTGTTTCGCAGATAAGTTTCAATAAATACACAGAGAATAATATAGAGTCATTGGCCACGAGGAACACCTTCCCTGACCTTTTATTCTCTCCGGTTTCACGTCACCGCGCCTACCATCCAACTCCAAAACTCAGGGGAGACTAACACTCCCTACCTCCCTTGGTGTGCATCATAGGCGTGCCCATTACGAACACAACATTTATCCTTAACCAATACAAAACAAACATAGCTGCTCAAAAAAAAGATACTATACTAATCCAGTATACAAGAATAGTACACAACAAGAAATGCCACATTCAGTCAATCCACCCCAAATCCTTGCAGCCGTGTTGAGCATGGCGGTCGAGGACTCAAACTGTACCGTTCAAGTCCTTGTCTCAGAGGCACTGAGTTGATTGGTATGGAGCCAGGCACCTCTTGATCTGAATCTTGAACTGGCTCCAAATTCTTCATGTCCACACCCCTTGTAGTAGATGATTGAGAATTAGTAGCAGTCACCACCGGCCATGTGCACTGGCTCTAAATTCAGCATGTCCACACCCCATGTAGTCGATGATTGAGAATTAGTAGCAGTCACCACCGCATCCACTGTCAGGATGATCCATCCTCTCTCCTTCATCAGCTTCAGATCCCACTGTTTCCCTGAGCAGGAAGGTCTGGAATTGAAAATACAGAGGACATTAAACAACATTCACTCAGTACATGGCACTCATTTTGGTTTATAAGCTGGAAATTGAGCCATCAGTGCAGTGTCAAGAGTGTCAGGATGGCCGAGTGGTCTAAGGTGCTGCGTTCAGGTCGCAGTTTCCTTTGGAGGCGTGGGTTCGAGTCCCACTTCTGACAAGTGTCTTTTGCGAGGTGGATACATTTTTGGACTTTTTTTTCCCAAGCACCGTATCAAAAACAATGTCAACAGTTTCTGTAAATTATCGATAAGATCTATTTTCCGTTGCTTGGACTAATTGCCTGAAGTTGGCTAAATCGCAGTAAATCGGTAAAGCAGGAAATCACAGCATCTTCAACAAATCGTGATAGAGGGGCCGAGATAAAAGTTTCGACCCTACATATCAAAAGCGCAGCTGTCAATAGTTCAGCAGGTTCACAGTGCAGAAGGTTCAGTGGCACCAGGGTCCCCTGCGTCCCAATCACAGCTGGTTTTTAACTTCTGTATTCAGGGGATGGGAGGGGTGGGGGTGTTGCGTCGTGCACACACAGTGCCTGTTTTGCAGAGAAGTTTTAATAAATACACAAAGAATAATATGGAGTCTTTAGCCACGAGGAACACATTCCCCTACCTTTTATTCTCTCCGATTCCACATCACCGCACCTACCATCCAACTCCAAAACTCGGGGGAGACTAACACTCCCTACCTCCCTTGGTGTGCATCATGGGCGTGCCCATGACGAACACAACATTTCTCCTTAACCAATACAAAACAAACATAGCTGCTCAAAAAAAAAATACTATACTAATCCAGTATACAAGAATAGTACACAACAATAAATACCACATTCAGTCAATCCACCCCGAATACTTGCAGCCGCGTTGAGCATGGCGGTCGAGGACTCAAACTGTACCGTTCAAGTCCTTGTCTCAGAGGCACTGAGTTGATTGGTATGGAGCCAGGCACCTCCTGATCTGAATCTTGAACTGGCTCCAAATTCTGCATGTCCACACCCCCTGTAGTAGATGATTGAGAATTAGTAGCAGTCACCACCGGCCATATGCACTGGCTCAAAATTCTGCAAGTCCACACCCCATGTAGTAGATGATTGAGAATTAGTAGCAGTCACCACAGGACATGTGCACTGGCTCAAACTTCTGCATGTCCACACCCCAAGTAGTCGATGACTGCGAATTAGTAGCAGTCACTACCGGATTCACTGTCAGGATGATCCATCCTCTCTCCTTCATCAGCTTCAGATCCCACTGTTTCCCTGAGCAGGAAGGTCTGGAATTGAAAATACAGAGGACATTAAACAACATTCACTCAGTACATGGCACTCATTTTGGTTTATAAGCTGGAAATTGAGCCATCAGTGCAGTGTCAAGAGTGTCAGGATGGCCGAGTGGTGTAAGGTGCTGCGTTCAGGTTGCAGTCTCCTTTGGAGGCGTGGGTTCGAATCCCACTTCTGACAAGTGTCTTTTGCGAGGTGGATACATTTTTGGACTTTTTTTTTTCCAAGCACCCTTATCAAAAACAATGTCAACAGTTTCTGTAAATTATCGATAAGATCTATTGTCCGTTGCTTGCACTAATTTCCTGAAGTTGGCTAAATCGCAGTAAATCGGTAAAGCGGGAAATCACAGCATCTTCAACAAATCGTGATAGAGGGGCAGAGATAAAGGTTTCGACCCTACATATCAAGAGCGCAGCTGTCAATAGTTCAGCAGGTTCACAGTGCAGAAGGTTCAGTGGCACCAGGGTCCCCTGCGTCCCAATCACAGTTGGTTTTTAACTTCTGTATTCAGGGCATGGGAGGGGTGTGTTGCATCGTGCACACACGGTGCCTGTTTCGCAGATAAGTTTCAATAAATACACAGAGAATAATATAGAGTCATTGGCCACGAGGAACACCTTCCCTGACCTTTTATTCTCTCCGGTTTCACGTCACCGCGCCTACCATCCAACTCCAAAACTCAGGGGAGACTAACACTCCCTACCTCCCTTGGTGTGCATCATAGGCGTGCCCATTACGAACACAACATTTCTCCTTAACCAATACAAAACAAACAGAGCTGCTCAAAAAAAAGATACTATACTAATCCAGTATTCAAGAATAGTACACAACAAGAAATGCCACATTCAGTCAATCCACCCCGAATCCTTGCAGCCGTGTTGAGCATGGCGGTCGAGGACTCAAACTGTACCGTTCAAGTCCTTGTCTCAGAGGCACTGAGTTGATTGGTATGGAGCCAGGCACCTCTTGATCTGAATCTTGAACTGGCTCCAAATTCTTCATGTCCACACCCCTTGTAGTAGATGATTGAGAATTAGTAGCAGTCACCACCGGCCATGTGCACTGGCTCAAAATTCAGCATGTCCACACCCCATGTAGTCGATGATTGAGAATTAGTAGCAGTCACCACCGCATCCACTGTCAGGATGATCCATCCTCTCTCCTTCATCAGCTTCAGATCCCACTGTTTCCCTGAGCAGGAAGGTCTGGAATTGAAAATACAGAGGACATTAAACAACATTCACTCAGTACATGGCACTCATTTTGGTTTATAAGCTGGAAATTGAGCCATCAGTGCAGTGTCAAGAGTGTCAGGATGGCCGAGTGGTCTAAGGCGCTGCGTTCAGGTCGCAGTTTCCTTTGGAGGCGTGGGTTCGAGTCCCACTTCTGACAAGTGTCTTTTGCGAGGTGGATACATTTTTGGACTTTTTTTTCCCAAGCACCGTATCAAAAACAATGTCAACAGTTTCTGTAAATTATCGATAAGATCTATTTTCCGTTGCTTGGACTAATTGCCTGAAGTTGGCTAAATCGCAGTAAATCGGTAAAGCAGGAAATCACAGCATCTTCAACAAATCGTGATAGAGGGGCCGAGATAAAAGTTTCGACCCTACATATCAAAAGCGCAGCTGTCAATAGTTCAGCAGGTTCACAGTGCAGAAGGTTCAGTGGCACCAGGGTCCCCTGCGTCCCAATCACAGCTGGTTTTTAACTTCTGTATTCAGGGGATGGGAGGGGTGGGGGTGTTGCGTCGTGCACACACAGTGCCTGTTTTGCAGAGAAGTTTTAATAAATACACAAAGAATAATATGGAGTCTTTGGCCACGAGGAACACCTTCCCCTACCTTTTATTCTCTCCGATTCCACATCACCGCACCTAACATCCAACTCCAAAACTCGGGGGAGACTAACACTCCCTACCTCCCTTGGTGTGCATCATGGGCGTGCCCATGACGAACACAACATTTCTCCTTAACCAATACAAAACAAACATAGCTGCTCAAAAAAAAAATACTATACTAATCCAGTATACAAGAATAGTACACAACAATAAATACCACATTCAGTCAATCCACCCCGAATACTTGCAGCCGCGTTGAGCATGGCGGTCGAGGACTCAAACTGTACCGTTCAAGTCCTTGTCTCAGAGGCACTGAGTTGATTGGTATGGAGCCAGGCACCTCCTGATCTGAATCTTGAACTGGCTCCAAATTCTGCATGTCCACACCCCCTGTAGTAGATGATTGAGAATTAGTAGCAGTCACCACCGGCCATATGCACTGGCTCAAAATTCTGCAAGTCCACACCCCATGTAGTAGATGATTGAGAATTAGTAGCAGTCACCACAGGGTCCACTGTCAGGATGATCCATCCTCTCTCCTTCATCAGCTTCAGATCCCACTGTTTCCCTGAGCAGGAAGGTCTGGAATTGAAAATACAGAGGACATTAAATAACATTCACTCAGTACATGGCACTCATTTTGGTTTATAAGCTGGAAATTGAGCCATCAGTCTGGTGTCAAGAGTGTCAGGATGTCCGGGTGGTCCAAGGTGCTCCATTCAGGTCACAGTCTCCCTTGGAGATGTGGGTTCAAACCCCTCTTCTGACAAGTGTCTTTTGCGAGCTGGATACATTTTTGGACTTTTTTTTTCCAAGCACCCTTATCAAAAACAATGTCAACAGTTTCTGTAAATTATCGATAAGATCTATTGTCCGTTGCTTGCACTAATTGCCTGAAGTTGGCTACATCGCAGTAAATCGGTAAAGCAGGAAATCACAGCATCTTCAACAAATCGTGATGGAGGGGCCGAGATAAAGGTTTCGACCCTACATATCAAAAGCACAGTTGTCAATAGTTCAGCAGGTTCACAGTGCAGAAGGTTCAGTGGCACCAGGGTCCCCTGCGTCCCAATCACAGCTGGTTTTTAACTTCTGTATTCAGGGCACGGGAGGGGTGTGTTGCATCGTGCACACACTGTGCCTGTTTCGCAAATAAGTTTTAATAAATACACAGAGAATAATATAGAGTCATTGGCCACGAGGAACACCTTCCATGACCTTTTATTCTCTCCGGTTCCACGTCACCGCGCCTACCATCCAACTCCAAAACTTGGGGGAGACTAACACTCCCTACCTCCCTTGGTGTGCATCATAGGCGTGCCCATGACGAACACAACATTTCTCCTTAACCAATACAAAACAAACATAGCTGCTCAAAAAAAAGATACTATACTAAACCAGTATACAAGAATAGTACACAACAAGAAATGCCACATTCAGTCAATCCACCCTGAATCGTTGCAGCCGCGTTGAGCATGGCAGTCGAGGACTCAATCTGTACCGTTCAAGTCCTTGTCTCAGAGACACTGAGTTGATTGGTATGGAGCCAGGCACCTCCTGATCTGAATCTTGAACTGGCTCCAAATTCTGCATGTCCACACCCCCTGTAGTAGATGATTGAGAATTAGTAGCAGTCACCACCGGCCATGTGCACTGGCTCAAAATTCAGCATGTCCACACCCCATGTAGTAGATGATTGAGAATTAGTAGCAGTCACCACCAGATCCACTGTCAGGATGATCCATCCTCTCTCCTTCATCAGCTTCAGATCCCACTGTTTCCCTGAGCAGGAAGGTCTGGAATTGAAAATACAGAGGACATTAAACAACATTCACTCAGTACATCGCACTCATTTTGGTTTATAAGCTGGAAATTGAGCCATCAGTGCAGTGTCACGAGTGTCAGGATGGCCGAGTGGTCTAAGGCACTGCGTTCAGGTCGCAGTCTCATTTGGAGGCGTGGGTTCGAATCCCACTTCTGACAAGTGTCTTTTGCGAGGTGGATACATTTTTTGACTTTTTTTTTCCAAGCACCCGTATCAAAAACAATGTCAACAGTTTCTGTAAATTATCGATAAGATCTATTGTCCGTTGCTTGCACTAATTTCCTGAAGTTGGCTAAATCGCAGTAAATCGGTAAAGCGGGAAATCACAGCATCTTCAACAAATCGTGATAGAGGAGCAGAGATAAAGGTTTTGACCCTACATATCAAGAGCGCAGCTGTCAATAGTTCAGCAGGTTCACAGTGCAGAAGGTTCAGTGGCACCAGGGTCCCCTGCGTCCCAATCACAGCTGGTTTTTAACTTCTGTATTCAGGGCATGGGAGGGGTGTGTTGCATGGTGCACACATGGTGCCTATTTCGCAGATAAGTTTTAATAAATACACAGAGAATAATATAGAGTCATTGGCCACGAGGAACCCCTTCCCTGGCCTTTTATTCTCTCCGGTTCCACGTCACCGCGCCTACCATCTAACTCCAAAACTCGGGGGAGACTAACACTCCCTACCTCCCTTGGTGTGCATCATAGGCGTGCCCATGACGAACACAACATTTCTCCTTAACCAATACAAAACAAACATAGCTGCTCAAAAAAAAGATACTATACTAATCCAGTATACAAGAATAGTACACAACAAGAAATGCCACATTCAGTCAATCCACCCCGAATCCTTGCAGCCGCGTTGAGCATGGCGGTCGAGGACTCAAACTGTACCGTTCAAGTCCTTGTCTCAGAGGCACTGAGTTGATTGGTATGGAGCCAGGCACCTCCTGATCTGAATCTTGAACTGCCTCCAAATTCTGCATGTCCACACCCCCTGTAGTAGATGATTGAGAATTAGTAGCAGTCACCACCGGCCATGTGCACTGGCTCAAAATTCAGCATGTCCACACCCCATGTAGTAGATGATTGAGAATTAGTAGCAATCACCACCGGATCCACTGTCAGGATGATCCATCCTCTCTCCTTCATCAGCTTCAGATCCCACTGTTTCCCTGAGCAGGAAGGTCTGGAATTGAAAATACAGAGGACATTAAACAACATTCACTCAGTACATGGCACTCATTTTGGTTTATAAGCTGGAAATTGAGCCATCAGTGCAGTGTCAAGAGTGTCAGGATGGCCAAGTGGTCTAAGGCGCTGCGTTCAGATCGCAGTCTCCTTTCGAGGTGTGGGTTCGAATCCCACTTCTGACGAGTGTCTTTTGCGAGGTGGATACATTTTTGGACTTTTTTTTTCCAAGCACCCGTATCAAAAACAATGTCAACAGTTTCTGTAAATTATCGATAAGATCTATTGTCCGTTGCTTGCACTAATTTCCTGAAGTTGGCTAAATCGCAGTAAATCGGTAAAGCGGGAAATCACAGCATCTTCAACAAATCGTGATAGAGGGGCAGAGATAAAGGTTTCGACCCTACATATCAAGAGCGCAGCTGTCAATAGTTCAGCAGGATCACAGTGCAGAAGGTTCAGTGGCACCAGGGTCCCCTGCGTCCCAATCACAGCTGGTTTTTAACTTCTGTATTCAGGGCATGGGAGGGGTGTGTTGCATCGTGCACACACGGTGCCTGTTTCGCAGATAAGTTTCAATAAATACACAGAGAATAATATAGAGTCATTGGCCACGAGGAACACCTTCCCTGACCTTTTATTCTCTCCGGTTCCACGTCACCGCGCCTACCATCCAACTCCAAAACTCGGTGGAGAATAACACTCCCTACCTCCCTTGGTGTGCATCATAGGCGTGCCCATGACGAACACAACATTTCTCCTTAACCAATACAAAACAAACATAGCTGCTCAAAAAAAAGATACTATACTAATCCAGTATACAAGAATAACACACAACAAGAAATGCCACATTCAGTCAATCCACCCCGAATCCTTGCAGCCGCGTTGAGCATGGCGGTCGAGGACTCAAACTGTACCGTTCAAGTCCTTGTCTCAGAGGCACTGAGTTGATTGGTATGGAGCCAGGCACCTCCTGATCTGAATCTTGAACTGGCTCCAAATTCTGCATGTCCACACCCCCTGTAGTAGATGATTGAGAATTAGTAGCAGTCACCACCGGCCATGTGCACTGGCTCAAAATTCAGCATGTCCACACCCCATGTAGTCGATGATTGAGAATTAGTAGCAGTCACCTCCGGATTCACTGTCAGGATGATCCATCCTCTCTCCTTCATCAGCTTCAGATCCCACTGTTTCCCTGAGCAGGAAGGTCTGGAATTGAAAATACAGAGGACATTAAACAACATTCACTCAGTACATGGCACTCATTTTGGTTTATACGCTCGAAATTGAGCCATGAGGGAGCTGTGAAGAGTGTCAGGATGGCCGAGTGGTCTAAGGCGCTGCGTTCAGGTTGCAGCTATCCTTGGAGGTGTGGGTTCAAATCCCACTTCTGACAAGTGTATTTTGCGAGGTGGATACATTTTTGGACTTTTTTTTCCCAAGCACCGTATCAAAAACAATGTCAACAGTTTCTGTAAATTATCGATAAGATCTATTTTCCGTTGCTTGGACTAATTGCCTGAAGTTGGCTAAATCGCAGTAAATCGGTAAAGCAGGAAATCACAGCATCTTCAACAAATCGTGATAGAGGGGCCGAGATAAAAGTTTCGACCCTACATATCAAAAGCGCAGCTGTCAATAGTTCAGCAGGTTCACAGTGCAGAAGGTTCAGTGGCACCAGGGTCCCCTGCGTCCCAATCACAGCTGGTTTTTAACTTCTGTATTCAGGGGATGGGAGGGGTGGGGGTGTTGCGTCGTGCACACACAGTGCCTGTTTTGCAGAGAAGTTTTAATAAATACACAAAGAATAATATGGAGTCTTTAGCCACGAAGAACACATTCCCCTACCTTTTATTCTCTCCGATTCCACATCACCGCACCTACCATCCAACTCCAAAACTCGGGGGAGACTAACACTCCCTACCTCCCTTGGTGTGCATCATGGGCGTGCCCATGACGAACACAACATTTCTCCTTAACCAATACAAAACAAACATAGCTGCTCAAAAAAAAGATACTATACTAATCCAGTATACAAGAATAGTACACAACAATAAATACCACATTCAGTCAATCCACCCCGAATACTTGCAGCCGCGTTGAGCATGGCGGTCGAGGACTCAAACTGTACCGTTCAAGTCCTTGTCTCAGAGGCACTGAGTTGATTGGTATGGAGCCAGGCACCTCCTGATCTGAATCTTGAACTGGCTCCAAATTCTGCATGTCCACACCCCCTGTAGTAGATGATTGAGAATTAGTAGCAGTCACCACCGGCCATATGCACTGGCTCAAAATTCTGCAAGTCCACACCCCATGTAGTAGATGATTGAGAATTAGTAGCAGTCACCACAGGGTCCACTGTCAGGATGATCCATCCTCTCTCCTTCATCAGCTTCAGATCCCACTGTTTCCCTGAGCAGGAAGGTCTGGAATTGAAAATACAGAGGACATTAAATAACATTCACTCAGTACATGGCACTCATTTTGGTTTATAAGCTGGAAATTGAGCCATCAGTCTGGTGTCAAGAGTGTCAGGATGTCCGGGTGGTCCAAGGTGCTCCATTCAGGTCACAGTCTCCCTTGGAGATGTGGGTTCAAACCCCTCTTCTGACAAGTGTCTTTTGCGAGCTGGATACATTTTTGGACTTTTTTTTTCCAAGCACCCTTATCAAAAACAATGTCAACAGTTTCTGTAAATTATCGATAAGATCTATTGTCCGTTGCTTGCACTAATTGCCTGAAGTTGGCTACATCGCAGTAAATCGGTAAAGCAGGAAATCACAGCATCTTCAACAAATCGTGATGGAGGGGCCGAGATAAAGGTTTCGACCCTACATATCAAAAGCACAGTTGTCAATAGTTCAGCAGGTTCACAGTGCAGAAGGTTCAGTGGCACCAGGGTCCCCTGCGTCCCAATCACAGCTGTTTTTTAACTTCTGTATTCAGGGCACGGGAGGGGTGTGTTGCATCGTGCACACACTGTGCCTGTTTCGCAAATAAGTTTTAATAAATACACAGAGAATAATATAGAGTCATTGGCCACGAGGAACACCTTCCATGACCTTTTATTCTCTCCGGTTCCACGTCACCGCGCCTACCATCCAACTCCAAAACTTGGGGGAGACTAACACTCCCTACCTCCCTTGGTGTGCATCATAGGCGTGCCCATGACGAACACAACATTTCTCCTTAACCAATACAAAACAAACATAGCTGCTCAAAAAAAAGATACTATACTAAACCAGTATACAAGAATAGTACACAACAAGAAATGCCACATTCAGTCAATCCACCCTGAATCCTTGCAGCCGCGTTGAGCATGGCAGTCGAGGACTCAATCTGTACCGTTCAAGTCCTTGTCTCAGAGACACTGAGTTGATTGGTATGGAGCCAGGCACCTCCTGATCTGAATCTTGAACTGGCTCCAAATTCTGCATGTCCACACCCCCTGTAGTAGATGATTGAGAATTAGTAGCAGTCACCACCGGCCATGTGCACTGGCTCAAAATTCAGCATGTCCACACCCCATGTAGTAGATGATTGAGAATTAGTAGCAGTCACCACCAGATCCACTGTCAGGATGATCCATCCTCTCTCCTTCATCAGCTTCAGATCCCACTGTTTCCCTGAGCAGGAAGGTCTGGAATTGAAAATACAGAGGACATTAAACAACATTCACTCAGTACATGGCACTCATTTTGGTTTATAAGCTGGAAATTGAGCCATCAGTGCAGTGTCACGAGTGTCAGGATGGCCGAGTGGTCTAAGGCACTGCGTTCAGGTCGCAGTCTCATTTGGAGGCGTGGGTTCGAATCCCACTTCTGACAAGTGTCTTTTGCGAGGTGGATAAATTTTTTGACTTTTTTTTTCCAAGCACCCGTATCAAAAACAATGTCAACAGTTTCTGTAAATTATCGATAAGATCTATTGTCCGTTGCTTGCACTAATTTCCTGAAGTTGGCTAAATCACAGTAAATCGGTAAAGCGGGAAATCACAGCATCTTCAACAAATCGTGATAGAGGAGCAGGGATAAAGGTTTTGACCCTACATATCAAGAGCGCAGCTGTCAATAGTTCAGCAGGTTCACAGTGCAGAAGGTTCAGTGGCACCAGGGTCCCCTGCGTCCCAATCACAGCTGGTTTTTAACTTCTGTATTCAGGGCATGGGAGGGGTGTGTTGCATCGTGCACACATGGTGCCTATTTCGCAGATAAGTTTTAATAAATACACAGAGAATAATATAGAGTCATTGGCCACGAGGAACACCTTCCCTGGCCTTTTATTCTCTCCGGTTCCACGTCACCGCGCCTACCATCTAACTCCAAAACTCGGGGGAGACTAACACTCCCTACCTCCCTTGGTGTGCATCATAGGCGTGCCCATGACGAACACAACTTTTCTCCTTAACCAATACAAAACAAACATAGCTGCTCAAAAAAAAGATACTATACTAATCCAGTATACAAGAATAGTACACAACAAGAAATGCCACATTCAGTCAATCCACCCCGAATCCTTGCAGCCGCGTTGAGCATGGCGGTCGAGGACTCAAACTGTACCGTTCAAGTCCTTGTCTCAGAGGCACTGAGTTGATTGGTATGGAGCCAGGCACCTCCTGATCTGAATCTTGAACTGGCTCCAAATTCTGCATGTCCACACCCCCTGTAGTAGATGATTGAGAATTAGTAGCAGTCACCACCGGCCATGTGCACTGGCTCAAAATTCAGCATGTCCACACCCCATGTAGTAGATGATTGAGAATTAGTAGCAATCACCACCGGATCCACTGTCAGGATGATCCATCCTCTCTCCTTCATCAGCTTCAGATCCCACTGTTTCCCTGAGCAGGAAGGTCTGGAATTGAAAATACAGAGGACATTAAACAACATTCACTCAGTACATGGCACTCATTTTGGTTTATAAGCTGGAAATTGAGCCATCAGTGCAGTGTCAAGAGTGTCAGGATGGCCAAGTGGTCTAAGGCGCTGCGTTCAGGTCGCAGTCTCCTTTCGAGGTGTGGGTTCGAATCCCACTTCTGACGAGTGTCTTTTGCGAGGTGGATACATTTTTGGACTTTTTTTTTCCAAGCACCCGTATCAAAAACAATGTCAACAGTTTCTGTAAATTATCGATAAGATCTATTGTCCGTTGCTTGCACTAATTTCCTGAAGTTGGCTAAATCGCAGTAAATCGGTAAAGCGGTAAATCACAGCATCTTCAACAAATAGTGATAGAGGGGCAGAGATAAAGGTTTCGACCCTACATATCAAGAGCGCAGCTGTCAATAGTTCAGCAGGATCACAGTGCAGAAGGTTCAGTGGCACCAGGGTCCCCTGCGTCCCAATCACAGCTGGTTTTTAACTTCTGTATTCAGGGCATGGGAGGGGTGTGTTGCATCGTGCACACACGGTGCCTGTTTCGCAGATAAGTTTCAATAAATACACAGAGAATAATATAGAGTCATTGGCCACGAGGAACACCTTCCCTGACCTTTTATTCTCTCCGGTTCCACGTCACCGCGCCTACCATCCAACTCCAAAACTCGGTGGAGAATAACACTCCCTACCTCCCTTGGTGTGCATCATAGGCGTGCCCATGACGAACACAACATTTCTCCTTAACCAATACAAAACAAACATAGCTGCTCAAAAAAAAGATACTATACTAATCCAGTATACAAGAATAACACACAACAAGAAATGCCACATTCAGTCAATCCACCCCGAATCCTTGCAGCCGCGTTGAGCATGGCGGTCGAGGACTCAAACTGTACCGTTCAAGTCCTTGTCTCAGAGGCACTGAGTTGATTGGTATGGAGCCAGGCACCTCCTGATCTGAATCTTGAACTGGCTCCAAATTCTGCATGTCCACACCCCCTGTAGTAGATGATTGAGAATTAGTAGCAGTCACCACCGGCCATGTGCACTGGCTCAAAATTCAGCATGTCCACACCCCATGTAGTCGATGATTGAGAATTAGTAGCAGTCACCTCCGGATTCACTGTCAGGATGATCCATCCTCTCTCCTTCATCAGCTTCAGATCCCACTGTTTCCCTGAGCAGGAAGGTCTGGAATTGAAAATACAGAGGACATTAAACAACATTCACTCAGTACATGGCACTCATTTTGGTTTATACGCTCGAAATTGAGCCATGAGGGAGCTGTGAAGAGTGTCAGGATGGCCGAGTGGTCTAAGGCGCTGCGTTCAGGTTGCAGCTATCCTTGGAGGTGTGGGTTCAAATCCCACTTCTGACAAGTGTATTTTGCGAGGTGGATACATTTTTGGACTTTTTTTTCCCAAGCACCGTATCAAAAACAATGTCAACAGTTTCTGTAAATTATCGATAAGATCTATTTTCCGTTGCTTGGACTAATTGCCTGAAGTTGGCTAAATCGCAGTAAATCGGTAAAGCAGGAAATCACAGCATCTTCAACAAATCGTGACAGAGGGGCCGAGATAAAAGTTTCGACCCTACATATCAAAAGCGGAGCTGTCAATAGTTCAGCAGGTTCACAGTGCAGAAGGTTCAGTGGCACCAGGGTCCCCTGCGTCCCAATCACAGCTGGTTTTTAACTTCTGTATTCAGGGGATCGGAGGGGTGGGGGTGTTGCGTCGTGCACACACAGTGCCTGTTTTGCAGAGAAGTTTTAATAAATACACAGAGAATAATATGGAGTCTTTAGCCACGAGGAACACATTCCCCTACCTTTTATTCTCTCCGATTCCACATCACCGCACCTACCATCCAACTCCAAAACTCGGGGGAGACTAACACTCCCTACCTCCCTTGGTGTGCATCATGGGCGTGCCCATGACGAACACAACATTTCTCCTTAACCAATACAAAACAAACATAGCTGCTCAAAAAAAAGATACTATACTAATCCAGTATACAAGAATAGTACACAACAATAAATACCACATTCAGTCAATCCACCCCGAATACTTGCAGCCGCGTTGAGCATGGCGGTCGAGGACTCAAACTGTACCGTTCAAGTCCTTGTCTCAGAGGCACTGAGTTGATTGGTATGGAGCCAGGCACCTCCTGATCTGAATCTTGAACTGGCTCCAAATTCTGCATGTCCACACCCCCTGTAGTAGATGATTGAGAATTAGTAGCACTCACCACCGGCCATATGCACTGGCTCAAAATTCTGCAAGTCCACACCCAATGTAGTAGATGATTGAGAATTAGTAGCAGTCACCACAGGGTCCACTGTCAGGATGATCCATCCTCTCTCCTTCATCAGCTTCAGATCCCACTGTTTCCCTGAGCAGGAAGGTCTGGAATTGAAAATACAGAAGACATTAAATAACATTCACTCAGTACATGGCACTCATTTTGGTTTATAAGCTGGAAATTGAGCCATCAGTCTGGTGTCAAGAGTGTCAGGATGTCCGGGTGGTCCAAGGTGCTCCATTCAGGTCACAGTCTCCCTTGGAGATGTGGGTTCAAACCCCTCTTCTGACAAGTGTCTTTTGCGAGCTGGATACATTTTTGGACTTTTTTTTTCCAAGCACCCTTATCAAAAACAATGTCAACAGTTTCTGTAAATTATCGATAAGATCTATTGTCCGTTGCTTGCACTAATTGCCTGAAGTTGGCTACATCGCAGTAAATCGGTAAAGCAGGAAATCACAGCATCTTCAACAAATCGTGATGGAGGGGCCGAGATAAAGGTTTCGACCCTACATATCAAAAGCACAGTTGTCAATAGTTCAGCAGGTTCACAGTGCAGAAGGTTCAGTGGCACCAGGGTCCCCTGCGTCCCAATCACAGCTGGTTTTTAACTTCTGTATTCAGGGCACGGGAGGGGTGTGTTGCATCGTGCACACACTGTGCCTGTTTCGCAAATAAGTTTTAATAAATACACAGAGAATAATATAGAGTCATTGGCCACGAGGAACACCTTCCATGACCTTTTATTCTCTCCGGTTCCACGTCACCGCGCCTACCATCCAACTCCAAAACTTGGGGGAGACTAACACTCCCTACCTCCCTTGGTGTGCATCATAGGCGTGCCCATGACGAACACAACATTTCTCCTTAACCAATACAAAACAAACATAGCTGCTCAAAAAAAAGATACTATACTAAACCAGTATACAAGAATAGTACACAACAAGAAATGCCACATTCAGTCAATCCACCCTGAATCCTTGCAGCCGCGTTGAGCATGGCAGTCGAGGACTCAATCTGTACCGTTCAAGTCCTTGTCTCAGAGACACTGAGTTGATTGGTATGGAGCCAGGCACCTCCTGATCTGAATCTTGAACTGGCTCCAAATTCTGCATGTCCACACCCCCTGTAGTAGATGATTGAGAATTAGTAGCAGTCACCACCGGCCATGTGCACTGGCTCAAAATTCAGCATGTCCACACCCCATGTAGTAGATGATTGAGAATTAGTAGCAGTCACCACCAGATCCACTGTCAGGATGATCCATCCTCTCTCCTTCATCAGCTTCAGATCCCACTGTTTCCCTGAGCAGGAAGGTCTGGAATTGAAAATACAGAGGACATTAAACAACATTCACTCAGTACATGGCACTCATTTTGGTTTATAAGCTGGAAATTGAGCCATCAGTGCAGTGTCACGAGTGTCAGGATGGCCGAGTGGTCTAAGGCACTGCGTTCAGGTCGCAGTCTCATTTGGAGGCGTGGGTTCGAATCCCACTTCTGACAAGTGTCTTTTGCGAGGTGGATACATTTTTTGACTTTTTTTTTCCAAGCACCCGTATCAAAAACAATGTCAACAGTTTCTGTAAATTATCGATAAGATCTATTGTCCGTTGCTTGCACTAATTTCCTGAAGTTGGCTAAATCACAGTAAATCGGTAAAGCGGGAAATCACAGCATCTTCAACAAATCGTGATAGAGGAGCAGGGATAAAGGTTTTGACCCTACATATCAAGAGCGCAGCTGTCAATAGTTCAGCAGGTTCACAGTGCAGAAGGTTCAGTGGCACCAGGGTCCCCTGCGTCCCAATCACAGCTGGTTTTTAACTTCTGTATTCAGGGCATGGGAGGGGTGTGTTGCATCGTGCACACATGGTGCCTATTTCGCAGATAAGTTTTAATAAATACACAGAGAATAATATAGAGTCATTGGCCACGAGGAACACCTTCCCTGGCCTTTTATTCTCTCCGGTTCCACGTCACCGCGCCTACCATCTAACTCCAAAACTCGGGGGAGACTAACACTCCCTACCTCCCTTGGTGTGCATCATAGGCGTGCCCATGACGAACACAACATTTCTCCTTAACCAATACAAAACAAACATAGCTGCTCAAAAAAAAGATACTATACTAATCCAGTATACAAGAATAGTACACAACAAGAAATGCCACATTCAGTCAATCCACCCCGAATCCTTGCAGCCGCGTTGAGCATGGCGGTCGAGGACTCAAACTGTACCGTTCAAGTCCTTGTCTCAGAGGCACTGAGTTGATTGGTATGGAGCCAGGCACCTCCTGATCTGAATCTTGAACTGGCTCCAAATTCTGCATGTCCACACCCCCTGTAGTAGATGATTGAGAATTAGTAGCAGTCACCACCGGCCATGTGCACTGGCTCAAAATTCAGCATGTCCACACCCCATGTAGTAGATGATTGAGAATTAGTAGCAATCACCACCGGATCCACTGTCAGGATGATCCATCCTCTCTCCTTCATCAGCTTCAGATCCCACTGTTTCCCTGAGCAGGAAGGTCTGGAATTGAAAATACAGAGGACATTAAACAACATTCACTCAGTACATGGCACTCATTTTGGTTTATAAGCTGGAAATTGAGCCATCAGTGCAGTGTCAAGAGTGTCAGGATGGCCAAGTGGTCTAAGGCGCTGCGTTCAGGTCGCAGTCTCCTTTCGAGGTGTGGGTTCGAATCCCACTTCTGACGAGTGTCTTTTGCGAGGTGGATACATTTTTGGACTTTTTTTTTCCAAGCACCCGTATCAAAAACAATGTCAACAGTTTCTGTAAATTATCGATAAGATCTATTGTCCGTTGCTTGCACTAATTTCCTGAAGTTGGCTAAATCGCAGTAAATCGGTAAAGCGGGAAATCACAGCATCTTCAACAAATAGTGATAGAGGGGCAGAGATAAAGGTTTCGACCCTACATATCAAGAGCGCAGCTGTCAATAGTTCAGCAGGATCACAGTGCAGAAGGTTCAGTGGCACCAGGGTCCCCTGAGTCCCAATCACAGCTGGTTTTTAACTTCTGTATTCAGGGCATGGGAGGGGTGTGTTGCATCGTGCACACACGGTGCCTGTTTCGCAGATAAGTTTCAATAAATACACAGAGAATAATATAGAGTCATTGGCCACGAGGAACACCTTCCCTGACCTTTTATTCTCTCCGGTTCCACGTCACCGCGCCTACCATCCAACTCCAAAACTCGGTGGAGAATAACACTCCCTACCTCCCTTGGTGTGCATCATAGGCGTGCCCATGACGAACACAACATTTCTCCTTAACCAATACAAAACAAACATAGCTGCTCAAAAAAAAGATACTATACTAATCCAGTATACAAGAATAACACACAACAAGAAATGCCACATTCAGTCAATCCACCCCGAATCCTTGCAGCCGCGTTGAGCATGGCGGTCGAGGACTCAAACTGTACCGTTCAAGTCCTTGTCTCAGAGGCACTGAGTTGATTGGTATGGAGCCAGGCACCTCCTGATCTGAATCTTGAACTGGCTCCAAATTCTGCATGTCCACACCCCCTGTAGTAGATGATTGAGAATTAGTAGCAGTCACCACCGGCCATGTGCACTGGCTCAAAATTCAGCATGTCCACACCCCATGTAGTCGATGATTGAGAATTAGTAGCAGTCACCTCCGGATTCACTGTCAGGATGATCCATCCTCTCTCCTTCATCAGCTTCAGATCCCACTGTTTCCCTGAGCAGGAAGGTCTGGAATTGAAAATACAGAGGACATTAAACAACATTCACTCAGTACATGGCACTCATTTTGGTTTATAAGCTGGAAATTGAGCCATCAGTGGAGTGTCAAGAGTGTCAGGATGGCTGAGTGGTCTAAGGCGCTGCGTTCAGGTCGCACCCTCCCTTGGAGTTGTGGGTTCAAATCCCACTTCTGACAAGTGTATTTTGCGAGGTGGATACATTTTTGGACTTTTTTTTCCCAAGCACCGTATCAAAAACAATGTCAACAGTTTCTGTAAATTATCGATAAGATCTATTTTCCGTTGCTTGCACTAATTGCCTGAAGTTGGCTAAATCGCAATAAATCGGTAAAGCAGGAAATCACTGCATCTTTAACAAATCGTGATAGAGGGGCCGAGATAAAGGTTTCGACCGTACATATCAAAAGCGCAGCTGTCAATAGTTCAGCAGGTTCACAGTGCCGAAGGTTCAGTGGCACCAGGGTCCCCTGCGTCCCAATCACAGCTGGTTTTTAAATTCTGTATTCAGGGGATGGGAGGGGTGGGGGTGTTGCGTCTTGCACACACAGTGCCTGTTTTGCAGAGAAGTTTTAATAAATACACAAAGAATAATATGGAGTCTTTAGCCACGAGGAACACCTTCCCCTACCTTTTATTCTCTCCGATTCCACATCACCGCACCTACCATCCAAGTCCAAAACTCGGGGGAGACTAACACTCCCTACCTCCCTTGGTGTGCATCATGGGCGTGCCCATGACGAACACAACATTTCTCCTTAACCAGTACAAAACAAACATAGCTGCTCAAAAAAAAGATACTATACTAATCCAGTATACAAGAATAGTACACAACAATAAATACCACATTCAGTAAATCCACCCCGAATCCTTGCAGCCGCGTTGAGCATGGCGGTCGAGGACTCAAACTGTACCGTTCAAGTCCTTGTCTCAGAGGCACTGAGTTGATTGGTATGGAGCCAGGCACCTCCTGATCTGAATCTTGAACTGGCTCCAAATTCTGCATGTCCACACCCCCTGTAGTAGATGATTGAGAATTAGTAGCAGTCACCACCGGCCATATGCACTGGCTCAAAATTCTGCAAGTCCACACCCTATGTAGTAGATGATTGAGAATTAGTAGCAGTCACCACCGGATTCACTGTCAGGATGATCCATCCTCTCTCCTTCATCAGCTTCAGATCCCACTGTTTCCCTGAGCAGGAAGGTCTGGAATTGAAAATACAGAGGACATTAAACAACATTCACTCAGTACATGGCACTCATTTTGGTTTATAAGCTAGAAATTGAGCCATCAGTGTAGTGTCAAGAGTGTCAGGATGGCTGAGTGGTCTAAGGCGCTGTGTTCAGGTCGCAGTCTCCTTTGGAGGCGTGGGTTCGAATCCCACTTCTGACAAATGTCTTTTGCGAGGAGGATACATTTTTGGACTTTTTTTTTCCAAGCACCCGTATCAAAAACAATGTCAATAGTTTCTGTAAATTATCGATAAGATCTATTGTCCGTTGCTTGCACTAATTTCCTGAAGTTGGCTAAATCGCAGTAAATCGGTAAAGCGGGAAATCACAGCATCTTCAACAAATCGTAATAGAGGGGCAGAGATAAAGATTTCGACCCTACATATCAAGAGCGCAGCTGTCAATAGTTCAGCAGGTTCACAGTGCAGAAGGTTCAGTGGCACCAGGGTCCCCTGCGTCCCAATCACAGCTGGTTTTTAACTTCTGTATTCAGGGCATGGGAGGGGTGTGTTGCATCGTGCACACACGGTGCCTGTTTCGCAGATAAGTTTTAATAAATACACAGAGAATAATATAGAGTCATTGGCCACGAGGAACACCTTCCATGACCTTTTATTCTCTCCGGTTCCACGTCACCGCGCCTACCATCCAACTCCAAAACTTGGGGGAGACTAACACTCCCTACCTCCCTTGGTGTGCATCATAGGCGTGCCCATGACGAACACAACATTTCTCCTTAACCAATACAAAACAAACATAGCTGCTCAAAAAAAAGATACTATACTAAACCAGTATACAAGAATAGTACACAACAAGAAATGCCACATTCAGTCAATCCACCCTGAATCCTTGCAGCCGCGTTGAGCATGGCAGTCGAGGACTCAATCTGTACCGTTCAAGTCCTTGTCTCAGAGACACTGAGTTGATTGGTATGGAGCCAGGCACCTCCTGATCTGAATCTTGAACTGGCTCCAAATTCTGCATGTCCACACCCCCTGTAGTAGATGATTGAGAATTAGTAGCAGTCACCACCGGCCATGTGCACTGGCTCAAAATTCAGCATGTCCACACCCCATGTAGTAGATGATTGAGAATTAGTAGCAGTCACCACCAGATCCACTGTCAGGATGATCCATCCTCTCTCCTTCATCAGCTTCAGATCCCACTGTTTCCCTGAGCAGGAAGGTCTGGAATTGAAAATACAGAGGACATTAAACAACATTCACTCAGTACATGGCACTCATTTTGGTTTATAAGCTGGAAATTGAGCCATCAGTGCAGTGTCACGAGTGTCAGGATGGCCGAGTGGTCTAAGGCACTGCGTTCAGGTCGCAGTCTCATTTGGAGGCGTGGGTTCGAATCCCACTTCTGACAAGTGTCTTTTGCGAGGTGGATACATTTTTTGACTTTTTTTTTCCAAGCACCCGTATCAAAAACAATGTCAACAGTTTCTGTAAATTATCGATAAGATCTATTGTCCGTTGCTTGCACTAATTTCCTGAAGTTGGCTAAATCACAGTAAATCGGTAAAGCGGGAAATCACAGCATCTTCAACAAATCGTGATAGAGGAGCAGGGATAAAGGTTTTGACCCTACATATCAAGAGCGCAGCTGTCAATAGTTCAGCAGGTTCACAGTGCAGAAGGTTCAGTGGCACCAGGGTCCCCTGCGTCCCAATCACAGCTGGTTTTTAACTTCTGTATTCAGGGCATGGGAGGGGTGTGTTGCATCGTGCACACATGGTGCCTATTTCGCAGATAAGTTTTAATAAATACACAGAGAATAATATAGAGTCATTGGCCACGAGGAACACCTTCCCTGGCCTTTTATTCTCTCCGGTTCCACGTCACCGCGCCTACCATCTAACTCCAAAACTCGGGGGAGACTAACACTCCCTACCTCCCTTGGTGTGCATCATAGGCGTGCCCATGACGAACACAACATTTCTCCTTAACCAATACAAAACAAACATAGCTGCTCAAAAAAAAGATACTATACTAATCCAGTATACAAGAATAGTACACAACAAGAAATGCCACATTCAGTCAATCCACCCCGAATCCTTGCAGCCGCGTTGAGCATGGCGGTCGAGGACTCAAACTGTACCGTTCAAGTCCTTGTCTCAGAGGCACTGAGTTGATTGGTATGGAGCCAGGCACCTCCTGATCTGAATCTTGAACTGGCTCCAAATTCTGCATGTCCACACCCCCTGTAGTAGATGATTGAGAATTAGTAGCAGTCACCACCGGCCATGTGCACTGGCTCAAAATTCAGCATGTCCACACCCCATGTAGTAGATGATTGAGAATTAGTAGCAATCACCACCGGATCCACTGTCAGGATGATCCATCCTCTCTCCTTCATCAGCTTCAGATCCCACTGTTTCCCTGAGCAGGAAGGTCTGGAATTGAAAATACAGAGGACATTAAACAACATTCACTCAGTACATGGCACTCATTTTGGTTTATAAGCTGGAAATTGAGCCATCAGTGCAGTGTCAAGAGTGTCAGGATGGCCAAGTGGTCTAAGGCGCTGCGTTCAGGTCGCAGTCTCCTTTCGAGGTGTGGGTTCGAATCCCACTTCTGACGAGTGTCTTTTGCGAGGTGGATACATTTTTGGACTTTTTTTTTCCAAGCACCCGTATCAAAAACAATGTCAACAGTTTCTGTAAATTATCGATAAGATCTATTGTCCGTTGCTTGCACTAATTTCCTGAAGTTGGCTAAATCGCAGTAAATCGGTAAAGCGGGAAATCACAGCATCTTCAACAAATAGTGATAGAGGGGCAGAGATAAAGGTTTCGACCCTACATATCAAGAGCGCAGCTGTCAATAGTTCAGCAGGATCACAGTGCAGAAGGTTCAGTGGCACCAGGGTCCCCTGAGTCCCAATCACAGCTGGTTTTTAACTTCTGTATTCAGGGCATGGGAGGGGTGTGTTGCATCGTGCACACACGGTGCCTGTTTCGCAGATAAGTTTCAATAAATACACAGAGAATAATATAGAGTCATTGGCCACGAGGAACACCTTCCCTGACCTTTTATTCTCTCCGGTTCCACGTCACCGCGCCTACCATCCAACTCCAAAACTCGGTGGAGAATAACACTCCCTACCTCCCTTGGTGTGCATCATAGGCGTGCCCATGACGAACACAACATTTCTCCTTAACCAATACAAAACAAACATAGCTGCTCAAAAAAAAGATACTATACTAATCCAGTATACAAGAATAACACACAACAAGAAATGCCACATTCAGTCAATCCACCCCGAATCCTTGCAGCCGCGTTGAGCATGGCGGTCGAGGACTCAAACTGTACCGTTCAAGTCCTTGTCTCAGAGGCACTGAGTTGATTGGTATGGAGCCAGGCACCTCCTGATCTGAATCTTGAACTGGCTCCAAATTCTGCATGTCCACACCCCCTGTAGTAGATGATTGAGAATTAGTAGCAGTCACCACCGGCCATGTGCACTGGCTCAAAATTCAGCATGTCCACACCCCATGTAGTCGATGATTGAGAATTAGTAGCAGTCACCTCCGGATTCACTGTCAGGATGATCCATCCTCTCTCCTTCATCAGCTTCAGATCCCACTGTTTCCCTGAGCAGGAAGGTCTGGAATTGAAAATACAGAGGACATTAAACAACATTCACTCAGTACATGGCACTCATTTTGGTTTATAAGCTGGAAATTGAGCCATCAGTGGAGTGTCAAGAGTGTCAGGATGGCTGAGTGGTCTAAGGCGCTGCGTTCAGGTCGCACCCTCCCTTGGAGTTGTGGGTTCAAATCCCACTTCTGACAAGTGTATTTTGCGAGGTGGATACATTTTTGGACTTTTTTTTCCCAAGCACCGTATCAAAAACAATGTCAACAGTTTCTGTAAATTATCGATAAGATCTATTTTCCGTTGCTTGCACTAATTGCCTGAAGTTGGCTAAATCGCAATAAATCGGTAAAGCAGGAAATCACTGCATCTTTAACAAATCGTGATAGAGGGGCCGAGATAAAGGTTTCGACCGTACATATCAAAAGCGCAGCTGTCAATAGTTCAGCAGGTTCACAGTGCCGAAGGTTCAGTGGCACCAGGGTCCCCTGCGTCCCAATCACAGCTGGTTTTTAAATTCTGTATTCAGGGGATGGGAGGGGTGGGGGTGTTGCGTCTTGCACACACAGTGCCTGTTTTGCAGAGAAGTTTTAATAAATACACAAAGAATAATATGGAGTCTTTAGCCACGAGGAACACCTTCCCCTACCTTTTATTCTCTCCGATTCCACATCACCGCACCTACCATCCAAGTCCAAAACTCGGGGGAGACTAACACTCCCTACCTCCCTTGGTGTGCATCATGGGCGTGCCCATGACGAACACAACATTTCTCCTTAACCAGTACAAAACAAACATAGCTGCTCAAAAAAAAGATACTATACTAATCCAGTATACAAGAATAGTACACAACAATAAATACCACATTCAGTAAATCCACCCCGAATCCTTGCAGCCGCGTTGAGCATGGCGGTCGAGGACTCAAACTGTACCGTTCAAGTCCTTGTCTCAGAGGCACTGAGTTGATTGGTATGGAGCCAGGCACCTCCTGATCTGAATCTTGAACTGGCTCCAAATTCTGCATGTCCACACCCCCTGTAGTAGATGATTGAGAATTAGTAGCAGTCACCACCGGCCATATGCACTGGCTCAAAATTCTGCAAGTCCACACCCTATGTAGTAGATGATTGAGAATTAGTAGCAGTCACCACCGGATTCACTGTCAGGATGATCCATCCTCTCTCCTTCATCAGCTTCAGATCCCACTGTTTCCCTGAGCAGGAAGGTCTGGAATTGAAAATACAGAGGACATTAAACAACATTCACTCAGTACATGGCACTCATTTTGGTTTATAAGCTAGAAATTGAGCCATCAGTGTAGTGTCAAGAGTGTCAGGATGGCTGAGTGGTCTAAGGCGCTGTGTTCAGGTCGCAGTCTCCTTTGGAGGCGTGGGTTCGAATCCCACTTCTGACAAATGTCTTTTGCGAGGAGGATACATTTTTGGACTTTTTTTTTCCAAGCACCCGTATCAAAAACAATGTCAATAGTTTCTGTAAATTATCGATAAGATCTATTGTCCGTTGCTTGCACTAATTTCCTGAAGTTGGCTAAATCGCAGTAAATCGGTAAAGCGGGAAATCACAGCATCTTCAACAAATCGTAATAGAGGGGCAGAGATAAAGATTTCGACCCTACATATCAAGAGCGCAGCTGTCAATAGTTCAGCAGGTTCACAGTGCAGAAGGTTCAGTGGCACCAGGGTCCCCTGCGTCCCAATCACAGCTGGTTTTTAACTTCTGTATTCAGGGCATGGGAGGGGTGTGTTGCATCGTGCACACACGGTGCCTGTTTCGCAGATAAGTTTTAATAAATACACAGAGAATAATATAGAGTCATTGGCCACGAGGAACACCTTCCCTGACCTTTTATTCTCTCCGGTTCCACGTCACCGCGCCTACCATCCAACTCCAAAACTCGGGGGAGACTAACACTCCCTACCTCCCTTGGTGTGCATCATAGGCGTGCCCATGACGAACACAACATTTCTCCTTAACCAATACAAAACAAACATAGCTGCTCAAAAAAAAGATACTATACTAAACCACTATACAAGAATAGTACACAACAATAAATACCACATTCAGTCAATCCACCCCGAATCCTTGCAGCCGCGTTGAGCATGGCGGTCGAGGACTCAAACTGTACCGTTCAAGTCCTTGTCTCAGAGGCACTGAGTTGATTGGTATGGAGCCAGGCACCTCCTGATCTGAATCTTGAACTGGCTCCAAATTCTGCATGTCCACACCCCCTGTAGTAGATGATTGAGAATTAGTAGCAGTCACCACCGGCCATGTGCACTGGCTCAAAATTCAGCATGTCCACACCCCATGTAGTCGATGATTGAGAATTAGTAGCAGTCACCTCCGGATTCACTGTCAGGATGATCCATCCTCTCTCCTTCATCAGCTTCAGATCCCACTGTTTCCCTGAGCAGGAAGGTCTGGAATTGAAAATACAGAGGACATTAAACAACATTCACTCAGTACATGGCACTCATTTTGGTTTATAAGCTGGAAATTGAGCCATCAGTGGAGTGTCAAGAGTGTCAGGATGGCTGAGTGGTCTAAGGCGCTGCGTTCAGGTCGCACCCTCCCTTGGAGTTGTGGGTTCAAATCCCACTTCTGACAAGTGTATTTTGCGAGGTGGATACATTTTTGGACTTTTTTTTCCCAAGCACCGTATCAAAAACAATGTCAACAGTTTCTGTAAATTATCGATAAGATCTATTTTCCGTTGCTTGCACTAATTGCCTGAAGTTGGCTAAATCGCAATAAATCGGTAAAGCAGGAAATCACTGCATCTTTAACAAATCGTGATAGAGGGGCCGAGATAAAGGTTTCGACCGTACATATCAAAAGCGCAGCTGTCAATAGTTCAGCAGGTTCACAGTGCCGAAGGTTCAGTGGCACCAGGGTCCCCTGCGTCCCAATCACAGCTGGTTTTTAAATTCTGTATTCAGGGGATGGGAGGGGTGGGGGTGTTGCGTCTTGCACACACAGTGCCTGTTTTGCAGAGAAGTTTTAATAAATACACAAAGAATAATATGGAGTCTTTAGCCACGAGGAACACCTTCCCCTACCTTTTATTCTCTCCGATTCCACATCACCGCACCTACCATCCAAGTCCAAAACTCGGGGGAGACTAACACTCCCTACCTCCCTTGGTGTGCATCATGGGCGTGCCCATGACGAACACAACATTTCTCCTTAACCAGTACAAAACAAACATAGCTGCTCAAAAAAAAGATACTATACTAATCCAGTATACAAGAATAGTACACAACAATAAATACCACATTCAGTAAATCCACCCCGAATCCTTGCAGCCGCGTTGAGCATGGCGGTCGAGGACTCAAACTGTACCGTTCAAGTCCTTGTCTCAGAGGCACTGAGTTGATTGGTATGGAGCCAGGCACCTCCTGATCTGAATCTTGAACTGGCTCCAAATTCTGCATGTCCACACCCCCTGTAGTAGATGATTGAGAATTAGTAGCAGTCACCACAGGCCATATGCACTGGCTCAAAATTCTGCAAGTCCACACCCTATGTAGTAGATGATTGAGAATTAGTAGCAGTCACCACCGGATTCACTGTCAGGATGATCCATCCTCTCTCCTTCATCAGCTTCAGATCCCACTGTTTCCCTGAGCAGGAAGGTCTGGAATTGAAAATACAGAGGACATTAAACAACATTCACTCAGTACATGGCACTCATTTTGGTTTATAAGCTGGAAATTGAGCCATCAGTGTAGTGTCAAGAGTGTCAGGATGGCTGAGTGGTCTAAGGCGCTGTGTTCAGGTCGCAGTCTCCTTTGGAGGCGTGGGTTCGAATCCCACTTCTGACAAATGTCTTTTGCGAGGAGGATACATTTTTGGACTTTTTTTTTCCAAGCACCCGTATCAAAAACAATGTCAATAGTTTCTGTAAATTATCGATAAGATCTATTGTCCGTTGCTTGCACTAATTTCCTGAAGTTGGCTAAATCGCAGTAAATCGGTAAAGCGGGAAATCACAGCATCTTCAACAAATCGTAATAGAGGGGCAGAGATAAAGATTTCGACCCTACATATCAAGAGCGCAGCTGTCAATAGTTCAGCAGGTTCACAGTGCAGAAGGTTCAGTGGCACCAGGGTCCCCTGCGTCCCAATCACAGCTGGTTTTTAACTTCTGTATTCAGGGCATGGGAGGGGTGTGTTGCATCGTGCACACACGGTGCCTGTTTCGCAGATAAGTTTTAATAAATACACAGAGAATAATATAGAGTCATTGGCCACGAGGAACACCTTCCCTGACCTTTTATTCTCTCCGGTTCCACGTCACCGCGCCTACCATCCAACTCCAAAACTCGGGGGAGACTAACACTCCCTACCTCCCTTGGTGTGCATCATAGGCGTGCCCATGACGAACACAACATTTCTCCTTAACCAATACAAAACAAACATAGCTGCTCAAAAAAAAGATACTATACTAAACCACTATACAAGAATAGTACACAACAATAAATACCACATTCAGTCAATCCACCCCGAATCCTTGCAGCCGCGTTGAGCATGGCGGTCGAGGACTCAAACTGTACCGTTCAAGTCCTTGTCTCAGAGGCACTGAGTTGATTGGTATGGAGCCAGGCACCTCCTGATCTGAATCTTGAACTGGCTCCAAATTCTGCATGTCCACACCCCCTGTAGTAGATGATTGAGAATTAGTAGCAGTCACCACCGGCCATATGCACTGGCTCAAAATTCTGCAAGTCCACACCCCATGTAGTAGATGATTGAGAATTAGTAGCAGTCACCACCGGATCCACTGTCAGGATGATCCATCCTCTCTCCTTCATCAGCTTCAGATCCCACTGTTTCCCTGAGCAGGAAGGTCTGGAATTGAAAATACAGAGGACATTAAATAACATTCACTCAGTACATGTCACTCATTTTGGTTTATAAGCTGGAAATTGAGCCATCAGTGCAGTGTTACAAGTGTCAGGATGGCCGAGTGGTCTAAGGCGCTGCGTTCAGGTAGCAGTCTCCTTTGGAGACGTGGGTTCGAATCCCACTTCTGACAAGTGTCTTTTGCGAGGTGGATACATTTTTTGACTTTTTTTTTCCAAGCACCCGTATCAAAAACAATGTCAACAGTTTCTGTAAATTATCGATAAGATCTATTGTCCGTTGCTTGCACTAATTTCCTGAAGTTGGCTAAATCGCAGTAAATCGGTAAAGCGGGAAATCACAGCATCTTCAACAAATAGTGATAGATGGGCAGAGATAAAGGTTTTGACCATACATATCAAGAGCGCAGCTGTCAATAGTTCAGCAGGTTCACAGTGCAGAAGGTTCAGTGGCACCAGGGTCCCGTGCGTCCCAATCACAGCTGGTTTTTAACTTCTGTATTCAGGGCATGGGAGGGGTGTGTTGCATCGTGCACACATGGTGCCTGTTTCGCAGATAAGTTTTAATAAATACACAGAGAATAATATGGAGTCATTTTCCACGAGGAACACCTTCCCTGCCTTTTATTCTCTCCGGTTCCACGTCACCGCGCCTACCATCCAACTCCAAAACTCAGGGGAGACTAACACTCCCTACCTCCCTTGGTGTGCATCATAGGCGTGCCCATGACGAACACAACATTTCTCCTTAACCAATACAAAACAAACATAGCTGCTCAAAAAAAAGATACTATACTAATCCAGTATACAAGAATAGTACACAACAAGAAATGCCACATTCAGTCAATCCACCCCGAATCCTTGCAGCCGCGTTGAACATGGCGGTCGAGGACTCAAACTGTACCGTTCAAGTCCTTGCTCAGAGGCACTGAGTTGATTGGTATGGAGCCAGGCACCTCCTGATCTGAATCTTGAACTGGCTCCAAATTCTGCATGTCCACACCCCTTGTAGTAGATGATTGAGAATTAGTAGCAGTCACCACCGGCCATGTGCACTGGTTCAAACTTCTGCATGTCCACACCCCAAGTAGTCGATGATTTAGAATTAGTAGCAGTCACCACCGGATTCACTGTCAGGATGATCCATCCTCTCTCCTTCATCAGCTTCAGATCCCACTGTTTCCCTGAGCAGGAAGGTCTGGAATTGAAAATACAGAGGACATTAAACAACATTCACTCAGAACATGGCACTCATTTTGGTTTATAAGCTGGAAATTGAGCCATCAGTGCAGTGTTAATAGTGTCAGGATGGCCGAGTGGTCTAAGGCGTTGCGTTCAGGTTGCAGTCTCCTTTGGAGGCGTGGGTTCGAATGACACTTCTGACAAGTGTCTTTTGCGAGGTGGATACATTTTTGGACTTTTTTTTTCCAAGCACCCGTATAAAAAACAATGTCAACAGTTTCTGTAAATTATCGATAAGATCTATTGTCCGTTGCTTGCACTAATTTCCTGAAGTTGGCTAAATCGCAGTAAATCGGTAAAGCGGGAAATCACAGCATCTTCAACAAATCGTGATAGAGGGGCAGAGATAAAGGTTTCGACCCTACATATCAAGAGCGCAGCTGTCAATAGTTCAGCAGGTTCACAGTGCAGAAGGTTCAGTGGCACCAGGGTCCCCTGTGTCCCAATCACAGCTGGTTTTTAACTTCTGTATTCAGGGCATGGGAGGGGTGTGTTGCATCGTGCACACACGGTGCCTGTTTCGCAGATAAGTTTTAATAAATACACAGAGAATAATATAGAGTCATTGGCCACGAGGAACACCTTCCCTGACCTTTTATTCTCTCCGGTTCCACGTCACCGCGCCTACCATCCAACTCCAAAACTCGGGGGAGACTAACACTCCCTACCTCCCTTGGTGTGCATCATAGGAGTGCCCATGACGAACACAACATTTCTCCTTAACCAATACAAAACAAACATAGCTGCTCAAAAAAAAGATACTATACTAAACCAGTATACAAGAATAGTACACAACAAGAAATGCCACATTCAGTCAATCCACCCCGAATCCTTGCAGCCGCGTTGAGCATGGCGGTCGAGGACTCAAACTGTACCGTTCAAGTCCTTGTCTCAGAGGCACTGGGTTGATTGGTATGGAGCCAGGCACCTCCTGATCTGAATCTTGAACTGGCTCCAAATTCTGCATGTCCACACCCCTTGTAGTAGATGATTGAGAATTAGTAGCAGTCACCACCGGCCATGTGCACTGGCTCAAAATTCAGCATGTCCACACCCCATGTAGTAGATGATTGAGAATTAGTAGCAGTCACCACCGGATTCACTGTCAGGATGATCCATCCTCTCTCCTTCATCAGCTTCAGATCCCACTGTTTCCCTGAGCAGGAAGGTCTGGAATTGAAAATACAGAGGACATTAAATAACATTCACTCAGTACATGGCACTCATTTTGGTTTATAAGCTGAAAATTGAGCCATCAGTCTGGCGTCAAGAGTGTCAGGATGGCCGGGTGGTCTAAGGTGCTGCATTCAGGTCACAGTCTCCCTTGGAGACGTGGGTTCAAACCCCTCTTCTCACAAGTGTCGTTTGCGAGGTGGATACATTTTTGGACTTTTTTTTTTCCAAGCACCCTTATCAAAAACAATGTCAACAGTTTCTGTAAATTATCGATAAGATCTATTGTCCGTTGCTTGCACTAATTGCCTGAAGTTTGCTAAATCGCAGTAAATCGGTAAAGCAGGAAATCACAGCATCTTCAACAAATCGTGATAGAGGGGCCGAGATAAAGGTTTCGACCCTACATATCAAAAGCACAGCTGTCAATAGTTCAGCAGGTTCACAGTGCAGAAGGTTCAGTGGCACCAGGGTCCCCTGCGTCCCAATCACAGCTGGTTTTTAACTTCTGTATTCAGGGCATGGGAGGGGTGTGTTGCATTGTGCACACAAAGTGCCTGTTTCGCAAATAAGTTTGAATAAATACACAGAGAATAATATAGAGTCATTGGCCACGAGGAACACCTTCCCTGACCTTTTATTCTCTCCGGTTCCACGTCACCGCGCCTACCATCCAACTCCAAAACTCGGGGGAGACTAACACTCCCTACCTCCCTTGGTGTGCATCATAGGCGTGCCCATGACGAACACAACATTTCTCCTTAACCAATACAAAACAAACATAGCTGCTCAAAAAAAAGATACTATACTCATCCAGTATACAAGAATAGTACACAACAAGAAATGCCACATTCAGTCAATCCACCCCGAATCCTTGCAGCCGCGTTGAGCATGGCGGTCGAGGACTCAAACTGTACCGTTCAAGTCCTTGTCTCAGAGGCACTGAGTTGATTGGTATGGAGCCAGGCACCTCCTGATCTGAATCTTGAACTGGCTCCAAATTCTGCATGTCCACACCCCTTGTAGTAGATGATTGAGAATTAGTAGCAGTCACCACCGGCCATGTGCACTGGCTCAAACTTCTGCATGTCCACATCCCAAGTAGTCGATGATTGAGAATTAGTAGCAATCACCACCGGATTCACTGTCAGAATGATCCATCCTCTCTCCTTCATCAGCTTCAGATCCCACTGTTTCCCTGAGCAGGAAGGTCTGGAATTGAAAATACAGAGGAAATTAAACAACATTCACTCAGTACATGGCACTCATTTTGGTTTATAAGCTGGAAATTGAGCCATCAGTGGAGTGTCAAGAGTGTCAGGATGGCTGAGTGGTCTAAGGCGCTGCGTTCAGATCGCAGCCTCCCTTGGAGTTGTGGGTTCAAATCCCACTTCTGACAAGTGTATTTTGCGAGGTGGATACATTTTTGGACTTTTTTTTCCCAAGCACCGTATCAAAAACAATGTCAACAGTTTCTGTAAATTATCGATAAGATCTATTTTCCGTTGCTTGCACTAATTGCCTGAAGTTGGCTAAATCGCAATAAATCGGTAAAGCAGGAAATCACTGCATCTTTAACAAATCGTGATAGAGGGGCCGAGATAAAGGTTTCGACCGTACATATCAAAAGCGCAGCTGTCACTAGTTCAGCAGGTTCACAGTGCCGAAGGTTCAGTGGCACCAGGGTCCCCTGCGTCCCAATCACAGCTGGTTTTTAAATTCTGTATTCAGGGGATGGGAGGGGTGGGGGTGTTGCGTCTTGCACACACAGTGCCTGTTTTGCAGAGAAGTTTTAATAAATACACAAAGAATAATATGGAGTCTTTAGCCACGAGGAACACCTTCCCCTACCTTTTATTCTCTCCGATTCCACATCACCGCACCTACCATCCAAGTCCAAAACTCGGGGGAGACTAACACTCCCTACCTCCCTTGGTGTGCATCATGGGCGTGCCCATGACGAACACAACATTTCTCCTTAACCAGTACAAAACAAACATAGCTGCTCAAAAAAAAGATACTATACTAATCCAGTATACAAGAATAGTACACAACAATAAATACCACATTCAGTAAATCCACCCCGAATCCTTGCAGCCGCGTTGAGCATGGCGGTCGAGGACTCAAACTGTACCGTTCAAGTCCTTGTCTCAGAGGCACTGAGTTGATTGGTATGGAGCCAGGCACCTCCTGATCTGAATCTTGAACTGGCTCCAAATTCTGCATGTCCACACCCCCTGTAGTAGATGATTGAGAATTAGTAGCAGTCACCACCGGCCATATGCACTGGCTCAAAATTCTGCAAGTCCACACCCTATGTAGTAGATGATTGAGAATTAGTAGCAGTCACCACCGGATTCACTGTCAGGATGATCCATCCTCTCTCCTTCATCAGCTTCAGATCCCACTGTTTCCCTGAGCAGGAAGGTCTGGAATTGAAAATACAGAGGACATTAAACAACATTCACTCAGTACATGGCACTCATTTTGGTTTATAAGCTGGAAATTGAGCCATCAGTGCAGTGTCAAGAGTGTCAGGATGGCTGAGTGGTCTAAGGCGCTGTGTTCAGGTCGCAGTCTCCTTTGGAGGCGTGGGTTCGAATCCCACTTCTGACAAATGTCTTTTGCGAGGTGGATACATTTTTGGACTTTTTTTTTCCAAGCACCCGTATCAAAAACAATGTCAACAGTTTCTGTAAATTATCGATAAGATCTATTGTCCGTTGCTTGCACTAATTTCCTGAAGTTGGCTAAATCGCAGTAAATCGGTAAAGCGGGAAATCACAGCATCTTCAACAAATCGTAATAGAGGGGCAGAGATAAAGATTTCGACCCTACATATCAAGAGCGCAGCTGTCAATAGTTCAGCAGGTTCACAGTGCAGAAGGTTCAGTGGCACCAGGGTCCCCTGCGTCCCAATCACAGCTGGTTTTTAACTTCTGTATTCAGGGCATGGGAGGGGTGTGTTGCATCGTGCACACACGGTGCCTGTTTCGCAGATAAGTTTTAATAAATACACAGAGAATAATATAGAGTCATTGGCCACAAGGAACACCTTCCCTGACCTTTTATTCTCTCCGGTTCCACGTCACCGCGCCTACCATCCAACTCCAAAACTCGGGGGAGACTAACACTCCCTACCTCCCTTGGTGTGCATCATAGGCGTGCCCATGACGAACACAACATTTCTCCTTAACCAATACAAAACAAACATAGCTGCTCAAAAAAAAGATACTATACTAAACCACTATACAAGAATAGTACACAACAATAAATACCACATTCAGTCAATCCACCCCGAATCCTTGCAGCCGCGTTGAGCATGGCGGTCGAGGACTCAAACTGTACCGTTCAAGTCCTTGTCTCAGAGGCACTGAGTTGATTGGTATGGAGCCAGGCACCTCCTGATCTGAATCTTGAACTGGCTCCAAATTCTGCATGTCCACACCCCCTGTAGTAGATGATTGAGAATTAGTAGCAGTCACCACCGGCCATATGCACTGGCTCAAAATTCTGCAAGTCCACACCCCATGTAGTAGATGATTGAGAATTAGTAGCAGTCACCACCGGATCCACTGTCAGGATGATCCATCCTCTCTCCTTCATCAGCTTCAGATCCCACTGTTTCCCTGAGCAGGAAGGTCTGGAATTGAAAATACAGAGGACATTAAATAACATTCACTCAGTACATGGCACTCATTTTGGTTTATAAGCTGGAAATTGAGCCATCAGTGTAGTGTTACAAGTGTCAGGATGGCCGAGTGGTCTAAGGCGCTGCGTTCAGGTCGCAGTCTCCTTTGGAGACGTGGGTTCGAATCCCACTTCTGACAAGTGTCTTTTGCGAGGTGGATAAATTTGTTGACTTTTTTTTTCCAAGCACCCGTATCAAAAACAATGTCAACAGTGTCTGTAAATTATCGATAAGATCTATTGTCCGTTGCTTGCACTAATTTCCTGAAGTTGGCTAAATCGCAGTAAATCGGTAAAGCGGGAAATCACAGCATCTTCAACAAATAGTGATAGATGGGCAGAGATAAAGGTTTTGACCCTACATATCAAGAGCGCAGCTGTCAATAGTTCAGCAGGTTCACAGTGCAGAAGGTTCAGTGGCACCAGGGTCCCGTGCGTCCCAATCACAGCTGGTTTTTAACTTCTGTATTCAGGGCATGGGAGGGGTGTGTTGCATCGTGCACACATGGTGCCTGTTTTGCAGATAAGTTTTAATAAATACACAGAGAATAATATGGAGTCATTTTCCACGAGGAACACCTTCCCTGCCTTTTATTCTCTCCGGTTCCACGTCACCGCGCCTACCATCCAACTCCAAAACTCAGGGGAGACTAACACTCCCTACCTCCCTTGGTGTGCATCATAGGCGTGCCCATGACGAACACAACATTTCTCCTTAACCAATACAAAACAAACATAGCTGCTCAAAAAAAAGATACTATACTAATCCAGTATACAAGAATAGTACACAACAAGAAATGCCACATTCAGTCAATCCACCCCGAATCCTTGCAGCCGCGTTGAACATGGCGGTCGAGGACTCAAACTGTACCGTTCAAGTCCTTGCTCAGAGGCACTGAGTTGATTGGTATGGAGCCAGGCACCTCCTGATCTGAATCTTGAACTGGCTCCAAATTCTGCATGTCCACACCCCTTGTAGTAGATGATTGAGAATTAGTAGCAGTCACCACCGGCCATGTGCACTGGTTCAAACTTCTGCATGTCCACACCCCAAGTAGTCGATGATTTAGAATTAGTAGCAGTCACCACCGGATTCACTGTCAGGATGATCCATCCTCTCTCCTTCATCAGCTTCAGATCCCACTGTTTCCCTGAGCAGGAAGGTCTGGAATTGAAAATACAGAGGACATTAAACAACATTCACTCAGTACATGGCACTCATTTTGGTTTATAAGCTGGAAATTGAGCCATCAGTGCAGTGTCAATAGTGTCAGGATGGCCGAGTGGTCTAAGGCGTTGCGTTCAGGTTGCAGTCTCCTTTGGAGGCGTGGGTTCGAATGACACTTCTGACAAGTGTCTTTTGCGAGGTGGATACATTTTTGGACTTTTTTTTTCCAAGCACCCGTATCAAAAACAATGTCAACAGTTTCTGTAAATTATCGATAAGATCTATTGTCCGTTGCTTGCACTAATTTCCTGAAGTTGGCTAAATCGCAGTAAATCGGTAAAGCGGGAAATCACAGCATCTTCAACAAATCGTGATAGAGGGGCAGAGATAAAGGTTTCGACCCTACATATCAAGAGCGCAGCTGTCAATAGTTCAGCAGGTTCACAGTGCAGAAGGTTCAGTGGCACCAGGGTCCCCTGCGTCCCAATCACAGCTGGTTTTTAACTTCTGTATTCAGGGCATGGGAGGGGTGTGTTGCATCGTGCACACACGGTGCCTCTTTCGCAGATAAGTTTTAATAAATACACAGAGAATAATATAGAGTCATTGGCCACGAGGAACACCTTCCCTGACCTTTTATTCTCTCCGGTTCCACGTCACCGCGCCTACCATCCAACTCCAAAAGTTGGGGGAGACTAACACTCCCTACCTCCCTTGGTGTGCATCATAGGCGTGCCCATGACGAACACAACATTTCTCCTTAACCAATACAAAACAAACATAGCTGCTCAAAAAAAAGATACTATACTAATCCAGTATACAAGAATAGTACACAAAAAGAAATGCCACATTCAGTCAATCCACCCCGAATCCTTGCAGCCGCGTTGAGCATGGCGGTCGAGGACTCAAACTGTACCGTTCAAGTCCTTGTCTCAGAGGCACTGAGTTGATTGGTATGGAGCCAGGCACCTCCTGATCTGAATCTTGAACTGGCTCCAAATTCTGCATGTCCACACCCCTTGTAGTAGATGATTGAGAATTAGTAGCAGTCACCACCGGCCATGTGCACTGGCTCAAACTTCTGCATGTACACACCCCAAGTAGTCGATGATTGCGAATTAGAAGCAGTCACCACCGGATTCACTGTCAGGATGATCCATCCTCTCTCCTTCATCAGCTTCAGATCCCACTGTTTCCCTGAGCAGGAAGGTCTGGAATTGAAAATACAGAGGACATTAAACAAAATTCACTCAGTACATGGCACTCATTTTGGTTTATAAGCTGGAAATTGAGCCATCAGCGCAGTGTTAAGAGTGTCAGGATGGCGAGTGGTCTAAGGAGCTGCGTTCAGGTCACAGTCTCCTTTGGAGGCGTGGGTTCGAATCCCACTTCTGACAAGTGTCTTTTGCGAGGTGGATACATTTTTGGACTTTTTTTTTCCAAGCACCCGTATCAAAAACAATGTCAACAGTTTCTGTAAATTATCGATAAGATCTATTGTCCGTTGCTTGCACTAATTTTCTGAAGTTGGCTAAATCGCAGTAAATCGGTAAAGCGGGAAATCACAGCATCTTCAACAAATCGTGATAGAGGGGCAGAGATAAAGGTTTCGACCGTACATATCAAGAGCGCAGCTGTCAATAGTTCAGCAGGTTCACAGTGCAGAAGGTTCAGTGGCACCAGGGTCCCCTGCGTCCCAATCACAGCTGGTTTTTAACTTCTGTATTCAGGGCATGGTAGGGGTGTGTTGCATCGTGCACACACGGTGCCTGTTTCGCAGATAAGTTTTAATAAATACACAGAGAATAATATAGAGTCATTGGCCACGAGGAACACCTTCCCTGACCTTTTATTCTCTCCGGTTCCACGTCACCGCGCCTACCATCCAACTCCAAAACTCGGGGGAGACTAACACTCCCTACCTCCCTTGGTGTGCATCATAGGCGTGCCCATAACGAACACAACATTTCTCCTTAACCAATACAAAACAAACATAGCTGCTCAAAAAAAAGATACTATACTAATCCAGTATACAAGAATGGTACACAACATGAAATGCCACATTCAGTCAATCCACCCCGAATCCTTGCAGCCGCTTTGAGCATGGCGGTCGAGGACTCAAACTGTACCGTTCAAGTCCTTGTCTCAGAGGCACTGAGTTGATTGGTATGGAGTCAGGCACCTCCTGATCTGAATCTTGAACTGGCTCCAAATTCTGCATGTCCACACCCCCTGTAGTAGATGATTGAGAATTAATAGCAGTCACCACCGGCCATGTGCACTGGCTCAAAATTCAGCATGTCCACACCCCATGTAGTAGATGATTGACAATTAGTAGCAGTCACCACCGGATCCAATGTCCGGATGATCCATCCTCTCTCCTTCATCAGCTTCAGATCCCACTGTGTCCCTGAGCAGGAAGGTCTGGAATTGAAAATACAGAGGACATTAAACAACATTTACTCAGTACATGGCACTCATTTTGGTTTATAAGCTGGAAATTGAGCCATCAGTGCAGTGTCAAGAGTGTCAGGATGGCCGAGTGGTCTAAGGTGCTGAGTTCAGGTCGCAGTCTCCTTTGGAGGCGTGGGTTTGAATCCCACTTCTGATAAGTGTCTTTTGCGAGGTGGATACAGTTTTGGAATTTTTTTTCCAAGCACCCGTATCAAAAACAATGTCAACAGTTTCTGTAAATTATCGATAAGATCTATTGTCCGTTGCTTGCACTAATTGCCTGAAGTTGGCTAAATCGCAGTAAACGGTAAAGCAGGAAATCACAGCATCTTCAACAAATCGTGATAGAGGGGCCAAATTAAAGGTTTCGACCCTACATATCAAAAGCACAGCTGTCAATAGTTCAGCAGGTTCACAGTGCAGAAGGTTCAGTGGCACCAGGGTCCCCTGCATCCCAATCACAGCTGGTTTTTAACTTCTGTATTCAGGGCATGGGAGGGGTGTGTTGCATCGTGCACACAGTGCCTGTTTCGCAGATAAGTTTTAATAAATACACAGAGAATAATATAGAGTCATTGGCCATGAGGAACACCTTCCCTGACCTTTTATTCTCTCCGGTTCAACGTCACCGCGCCTACCATCCAACTCCAAAACTCGGGGGAGACTAACACTCCCTACCTCCCTTGGTGTGCATCATAGGCGTGCCCATAACGAACACAACATTTCTCCTTAACCAATACAAAACAAACATAGCTGCTCAAAAAAAAGATACTATACTAATCCAGTATACAAGAATGGTACACAACAAGAAATGCCACATTCAGTCAATCCACCCCGAATCCTTGCAGCCGCATTGAGCATGGCGGTCGAGGACTCAAACTGTACCGTTCAAGTCATTGTCTCAGAGGCACTGAGTTGATTGGTATGGAGCCAGGCACCTCCTGATCTGAATCTTTAACTGGCTCCAAATTCTGCATGTCCACACCCCCTGTAGTAGATGATTGAGAATTAGTAGCAGTCATCACCGGCCATGTGCACTGGCTCAAAATTCAGCATGTCCACACCCCATGTAGTAGATGATTGAGAATTAGTAGCAGTCACCACCGGATCCACTGTCAGGATGATCCATCCTCTCTCCTTCATCAGCTTCAGATCCCACTGTTTCCCTGAGCAGGAAGGTCTGGAATTGAAAATACAGAGGACATTAAACAACATTCACTCAGTACATGGCACTCATTTTGGTTTATAAGCTGGAAATTGAGCCATCAGTGCAGTGTCAAGAGTGTCAGGATGGCTGAGTGGTCTAAGGCACTGCATTCAGATCGCAGTCTCCTTTGGAGACATGGGTTCAAATCCCACTTCTGACAAGTACCTTTTGCGAGGTGGATACATTTTTGGACTTTTTTTTTCCAAGCACCCGTATCAAAAACAATGTCAACAGTTTCTGTAAATTATCAATAAGATCTATTGTCCGTTGCTTGCACTAATTTCCTGAAGTTGGTTAAATCGCAGTAAATCGGTAAAGCAGGAAATCACATCATCTTCAACAAATCGTGATAGAGGGGCAGAGATAAAGGATTCGACCCTACATATCAAGAGCGCAGCTGTCAATAGTTCAGCAGGTTCACAGTGCAGAAGGTTCAGTGGCACCAGGGTCCCCTGCGTCCCAATCACAGCTGGTTTTTAACTTCTGTATTCAGGGCATGGGAGGGGTGTGTTGCATCGTGCACACACGGTGCCTGTTTCGCAGATAAGTTTTAATAAATACACAGAGAATAATATAGAGTCATTGGCCACGAGGAACACCTTCCCTGACCTTTTATTCTCTCCGGTTCCACGTCACCGCGCCTACCATCCAACTCCAAAACTCGGGGGAGACTAACACTCCCTACATCCCTTGGTGTGCATCATAGGCGTGCCCATGACGAACACAACATTTCTCCTTAACCAATACAAAACAAACATAGCTGCTCAAAAAAAAGATACTATACTAATCCAGTATACAAGAATAGTACAAAACAAGAACTGCCACATTCAGTCAATACACCCTGAATCCTTGCAGCCGCGTTGAGCATGGCGGTCGAGGACTCAAACTGTACCGTTCAAGTCCTTGTCTCAGAGGCACTGAGTTGATTGGTATGGAGCCAGGCACCTCCTGATCTGAATCTTGAACTGGCTCCAAATTCTGCATGTCCACACCCCCTGTAGTAGATGATTGAGAATTAGTAGCAGTCACCACCCGTCATGTGCACTGGCTCAAAATTCAGCATGTCCACACCCCATGTAGTAGATGATTGAGAATTAGTAGCAGTCACCACCGGATCCACTGTCAGGATGATCCATCCTCTCTCCTTCATCAGCTTCAGATCCCACTGTTTCCCTGAGCAGGAAGGTCTGGAATTGAAAATACAGAGGACATTAAACAACATTCACTCAGTACATGGCACTCATTTTGGTTTATAAGCTGGAAATTGAGCCATCAGTGCAGTGTCAAGAGTGTCAGGATGGCCGAGTGGTCTAAGGAGCTGCGTTCAGGTTGCAGTCTCCTTTGGAGGCGTGGGTTCGAATCCCACTTCTGACAAGTGTCTTTTGCGAGGTGGATACATTTTTGGACTTTTTTTTTCCAAGCACCCGTATCAAAAACAATGTCAACAGTTTCTGTAAATTATCGATAAGATCTATTGTCCGTTGCTTGCACTAATTTCCTGAAGTTGGCTAAATCGCAGTAAATCGGTAAAGCGGGAAATCACAGCATCTTCAACAAATCGTGATAGAGGGGCAGAGATAAAGGTTTCGACCCTACATATCAAGAGCGCAGCTGTCAATAGTTCAGCAGGTTCACAGTGCAGAAGGTTCAGTGGCACCAGGGTCCCCTGCGTCCCAATCACAGCTGGTTTTTAACTTCTGTATTCAGGGCATGGGAGGGGTGTGTTGCATCGTGCACACACGGTGCCTGTTTCGCAGATAAGTTTTAATAAATACACAGAGAATAATATAGAGTCATTGGCCACGAGGAACACCTTCCCTGACCTTTTATTCTCTCCGGTTCCACGTCACCGCGCCTACCATCCAACTCCAAAACTCGGGGGAGACTAACACTCCCTACCTCCCTTGGTGTGCATCATAGGCGTGCCCATGACGAACACAACATTTCTCCTTAACCAATACAAAACAAACATAGCTGCTCAAAAAAAAGATACTATACTAATCCAGTATACAGGAATAGTACACAACAAGAAATACCACATTCAGTCAATCCACCCCGAATCCTTGCAGCCGCGTTGAGCATGGCGGTCGAGGACTCAAACTGTACCGTTCAAGTCCTTGTCTCAGAGGCACTGAGTTGATTGGTATGGAGCCAGGCACCTCCTGATCTGAATCTTGAACTGGCTCCAAATTCTGCATGTCCACACCCTTTGTAGTAGATGATTGAGAATTAGTAGCAGTCACCACCGGCCATGTGCACTGGCTCAAACTTCTGCATGTCCACACCCCAAGTAGTCGATGATTGAGAATTAGAAGCAGTCACCACCGGATTCACTGTCAGAATGATCCATCCTCTCTCCTTCATCAGCTTCAGATCCCACTGTTTTCCTGAGCAGGAAGGTCTGGAATTGAAAATACAGAGGACATTAAACAACATTCACTCAGTACATGGCAGTCATTTTGGTTTATAAGCTGGAAATTGAGCCATCAGTGCAGTGTCAAGAGTGTCAGGATGGCCGAGTGGTCTCAGGTGCTGCGTTCAGGTCGCAGTCTCCTTTGGAGGCGTGGGTTCGAATCCTCCTTCTGACAAGTGTCTCTTGCGAGGTGGATACATTTTTGGACTTTTTTTTTCCAAGCACCCGTATCAAAAACAATGTCAACAGTTTCTGTAAATTATCGATAAGATATGTTGTCCGTTGCTTGCACTAATTTCCTGAAGTTGGCTAAATCGCAGTAAATCGGTAAAGCGGGAAATCACAGCATCTTCAACAAATCGTGATAGAGGGGCAGAGATAAAGGTTTCGACCCTACATATCAAGAGCGCAGCTGTCAATAGTTCAGCAGGTTCACAGTGCAGAAGGTTCAGTGGCACCAGGGTCCCCTGCGTCCCAATCACAGCTGGTTTTTAACTTCTGTATTCAGGGCATGGGAGGGGTGTGTTGCATCGTGCACACACGGTGCCTGTTTCGCAGATAAGTTTTAATAAATACACAGAGAATAATATAGAGTCATTGGCCACGAGGAACACCTTCCCTGGCCTTTAATTCTCTCCGGTTCCACGTCACCGCGCCTACCATCCAACTCCAAAAGTTGGGGGAGACTAACACTCCCTACCTCCCTTGGTGTGCATCATAGGCGTGCCCATGACGAACACAACATTTCTCCTTAACCAATACAAAACAAACAGAGCTGCTAAAAAAAAAAGATACTATACTAATCCAGTATTCAAGAATAGTACACAACAAGAAATGCCACATTCAGTCAATCCACCCCGAATCCTTGCAGCTACGTTGAGCATGGCGGTCGAGGACTCAAACTGTACCGTTCAAGTCCTTGTCTCAGAGGCACTGAGTTGATTGGTATGGAGCCAGGCACCTCCTGATCTGAATCTTGAACTGGCTCCAAATTCTGCATGTCCACACCCCCTGTAGTAGATGATTGAGAATTAGTAGCAGTCACCACCGGCCATGTGCACTGGCTCAAAATTCAGCATGTCCACACCCCATGTAGTAGATGATTGAGAATTAGTAGCAGTGACCACCGGATCCACTGTCAGGATGATCCATGCTCTCTCCTTCATCAGCTTCAGATCCCACTGTTTCCCTGAGCAGGAAGGTCTGGATTTGAAAATACAGAGGACATTAAACAACATTCACTCGGTACATGGCACTCATTTTGGTTTATAAGCTGGAAATTGAGCCTTCAGTTTGGAGTCAAGAGTGTCAGGATGGCCGGGTGGTCTAAGGTGCTGCATTCAGGTTGCAGTCTCCCTTGGAGACCTGGGTTCAAACCCCACTTCTGACAAGTGTCTTTTGCGAGGTGGATACATTTTTGGACTTTTTTTTACCAAGCACCCTTATCAAAAACAATGTGAACAGCTTCTGTAAATTATAGATAAGATCAATTGTCCGTTGCTTGCACTAATTGCCTGAAGTTGGCTAAATCGCAGTAAATCGGTAAAGCAGGAAATCAAAGCATCTTCAACAAATCGTGATAGAGGGGCCGAGATAAAGGTTTCGACCCTACATATCAAGAGCGCAGCTTTCAATAGTTCAGCAGGTTCACAGTGCAGAAGGTTCAGTGGCACCAGGGTCCCCTGCGTCCCAATCACAGCTGGTTTTTAAATTCTGTATTCAGGGCATGGGAGGAGTGTGTTGCATCGTGCACACACGGTGCCTGTTTCGCAGATAAGTTTTAATAAATACACAGAGAATAATATAGAGTCATTGGCCACGAGGAACACCTTCCCTGACCTTTTATTCTCTCCGGTTCCACGTCACCACGCCTACCATCCAACTCCAAAACTCGGAGGAGACTAACACTCCCTACCTCCCTTGGTGTGCATCATAGGCGTGCCCATGACGAACACAACATTTCTCCTTAACCAATACAAAACAAACATAGCTGCTCAAAAAAAATATACTATACTAATCCAGTATACAAGAATAGTACACAACAAGAAATGCCACATTCAGTCAATCCACCCCGAATCCTTGCAGCCGCGTTGAGCATGGCGGTCGAGGACTCAAACTGTACCGTTCAAGTCCTTGTCTCAGAGGCAGTGAGTTGATTGGTATGGAGCCAGGCACCTCCTGATCTGAATCTTGAACTGGCTCCAAATTCTGCATGTCCACACCCCTTGTAGTAGATGATTGAGAATTAGTAGGAGTCACCACCGGCCATGTGCACTGGCTCAAACTTCTGCATGTCCACACCCCATGTAGTCGATGATTGAGAATTAGTAGCATTCACCACCGGATTCACTGTCAGGATGATCCATCCTCTCTCCTTCATCAGCTTCAGATCCCACTGTTTCCCTGAGCAGGAAGGTCTGGAATTGAAAATACAGAGGACATTAAACAACATTCACTCAGTACATGGCACTCATTTTCGTTTATACGCTCAAAATTGAGCCATGAGCGAGGTGTGAAGAGTGTCAGGATGGCTGAGTGGTCTAAGGCGCTGCGTTCAGGTTGCAGTCTTCCTTGGAGGCGTGGGTTTGAATCCCACTTCTGATAAGTGTCTTTTGCGAGGTGGATACAGTTTTGGAATTTTTTTTCCAAGCACCCGTATCAAAAACAATGTCAACAGTTTCTGTAAATTATCGATAAGATCTATTGTCCGTTGCTTGCACTAATTGCCTGAAGTTGGCTAAATCGCAGTAAACGGTAAAGCAGGAAATCACAGCATCTTCAACAAATCGTGATAGAGGGGCCAAATTAAAGGTTTCGACCCTACATATCAAAAGCACAGCTGTCAATAGTTCAGCAGGTTCACAGTGCAGAAGGTTCAGTGGCAGCAGGGTCCCCTGCATCCCAATCACAGCTGGTTTTTAACTTCTGTATTCAGGGCATGGGAGGGGTGTGTTGCATCGTGCACACAGTGCCTGTTTCGCAGATAAGTTTTAATAAATACACAGAGAATAATATAGAGTCATTGGCCACGAGGAACACCTTCCCTGACCTTTTATTCTCTCCGGTTCCACGTCACCGCGCCTACCATCCAACTCCAAAACTCGGGGGAGACTAACACTCCCTACCTCCCTTGGTGTGCATCATAGGCGTGCCCATAACGAACACAACATTTCTCCTTAACCAATACAAAACAAACATAGCTGCTAAAAAAAAAGATACTATACTAATCCAGTATACAAGAATGGTACACAACAAGAAATGCCACATTCAGTCAATCCACCCCGAATCCTTGCAGCCGCGTTGAGCATGGCGGTCGAGGACTCAAACTGTACCGTTCAAGTCATTGTCTCAGAGGCACTGTGTTGATTGGTATGGAGCCAGGCACCTCCTGATCTGAATCTTGAACTGGCTCCAAATTCTGCATGTCCACACCCCCTGTAGTAGATGATTGAGAATTAGTAGCAGTCACCACCGGATCCACTGTCAGGATGATCCATCCTCTCTCCTTCATCAGCTTCAGATCCCACTGTTTCCCTGAGCAGGAAGGTCTGGAATTGAAAATACAGAGGACATTAAACAACATTCACTCAGTACATGGCACTCATTTTGGTTTATAAGCTGGAAATTGAGCCATCAGTGCAGTGTTAAGAGTGTCAGGATGGCTGAGTGGTCTAAGGCACTGCATTCAGATCGCAGTCTCCTTTGGAGGCATGGGTTCAAATCCCACTTCTGACAAGTGCCTTTTGCGAGGTGGATACATTTTTGGACTTTTTTTTCCAAGCACCCGTATCAAAAACAATGTCAACAGTTTCTGTAAATTATCAATAAGATCTATTGTCCGTTGCTTGCACTAATTTTCTGAAGTTGGTTAAATCGCAGTAAATCGGTAAAGCAGGAAATCACATCATCTTCAACAAATCGTGATAGAGGGGCAGAGATAAAGGTTTCGACCCTACATATCAAGAGCGCAGCTGTCAATAGTTCAGCAGGTTCACAGTGCAGAAGGTTCAGTGGCACCAGGGTCCCCTGCGTCCCAATCACAGCTGGTTTTTAACTTCTGTATTCAGGGCATGTGAGGGTTGTGTTGCATCGTGCACACACAGTGCCTGTTTCGCAGATAAGTTTTAATAAATACACAGAGAATAATATAGAGTCATTGGCCACGAGGACCACCTTCCCTGACCTTTTATTCTCTCCGGTTCCACGTCACCGCGCCTACCATCCAACTCCAAAACTCGGGGGAGACTAACACTCCCTACCTCCCTTGGTGTGCATCATAGGCGTGCCCATGACGAACACAACATTTCTCCTTAACCAATACAAAACAAACATAGCTGCTCAAAAAAAAGATACTATACTAATCCAGTATGCAAGAATAGTACACAACATGAAATGCCATATTCAGTCAATCCACCCCAAATTCTTGCAGCCGCGTTGAGCATGGCTGTCGAGGACTCAAACTGTACCGTTCAAGTCCTTGTCTCAGAGGCACTGAGTTGATTGGTATGGAGCCAGGCACCTCCTGATCTGAATCTTGAACTGGCTCCAAATTCTGCATGTCCACACCCCTTGTAGTAGATGATTGAGAATTAGTAGCAGTCACCACCGGCCATGTGCACTGGCTCAAACTTCTGCATGTCCACACCCCATGTAGTCGATGATTGAGAATTAGTAGCAGTCACCACTGGATTCACTGTCAGGATGATCCATCCTCTCTCCTTCATCAGCTTCAGATCCCACTGTTTCCCTGAGCAGGAAGGTCTGGAATTGAAAATACAGAGGACATTAAACAACATTCACTCAGTACATGGCACTCATTTTGGTTTATACGCTCAAAATTGAGCCATGAGCGAGGTGTGAAGAGTGTCAGGATGGCCGAGTGGTCTAAGGTGCTGTGTGCAGGTCGCAGTCTCCCTTGGAGGCGTGGGTTCAAATTCCACTTCTGACAAGTTTATTTTGCAAGGTGGAAACATTTTTGGACTTTTTTTTCCCAAGTACCGTATCAAAAACAATGTCAACAGTTTCTGTAAATTATCGATAAGATCTATTTTCCGTTGCTTGCACTAATTGCCTGAAGTTGGCTAAATAGCAGTAAATCGGTAAAGCAGGAAATCACAGCATCTTCAACAAATCGTGATAGAGGGGCTGAGATAAAGGTTTCGACCCTACATATCAAAAGCGCAGCTGTCAATAGTTCAGCAGGTTCACAGTGCAGAAGGTTCAGTGGCACCAGGGTCCCCTGCGTCCCAATCACAGCTGGTTTTTAACTTCTGTATTCAGGGCATGGGAGGGGTGTGTTGCATCGTGCACACACAGTGCCTGTTTCGCAGATAAGTTTTAATAAATACACAGAGAATAATATAGAGTCATTGGCCACGAGGAACACCTTCCCTGACCTTTTATTCTCTCCGGTTCCACGTCACCGCGCCTACCATCCAACTCCAAAACTCGGGGGAGTCTAACACTCCCTACCTCCCTTGGTGTGCATCATAGGCGTGCCCATGACAAACACAACATTTCTCCTTAACCAATACAAAACAAACATAGCTGCTAAAAAAAAAGATACTATACTAAACCAGTATACAAGAATAGTACACAACAAGAAATGCCACATTCAGTCAATCCACCCCGAATCCTTGCAGCCGCGTTGAGCATGGCGGTCGAGGACTCAAACTGTACCGTTCAAGTCCTTGTCTCAGAGGGACTGAGTTGATTGGTATGGAGCCAGGCACCTCCTGATCTGAATCTTGAACTGGCTCCAAATTCTGCATGTCCACACCCCTTGTAGTAGATGATTGAGCATTAGTAGCAGTCACCACCGGCCATGTGCACTGGCTCAAACTTCTGCATGTCCACACCCCATGTAGTCGATGATTGAGAATTAGTAGCAGTCACCACTGGATTCACTGTCAGGATGATCCATCCTCTCTCCTTCATCAGCTTCAGATCCCACTGTTTCCCTGAGCAGGAAGGTCTGGAATTGAAAATACAGAGGACATTAAACAACATTCACTCAGTACATGGCACTCATTTTGGTCTATAAGCTGGAAATTGAGCCATCAGTGCAGTGTCAAGTGTGTCAGGATGGCCGAGTGGGCTAAGGCGCTGCTTTCAGGTTTCAGTCTCTCTTGGAGGAGTGGGTTCAAATCCCACTTCTGCCAAGTGTATTTTGCGAGGTGGATATATATATATATATTTTTTTCCCAAGCACCCGTATCAAAAACAATGTCAACAGTTTCTGTAAATTATCGATAAGATCTATTGTCCGTTGCTTGCACTAATTTCCTGAAGTTGGCCAAATCGCAGTAAATCGGTAAAGCGGGAAATCTCAGCATCTTCAACAAATCGTGATAGAGTTGCAGAGATAAAGGTTTCGACCCTGTATATCAATGGCGCAGCTGTCAATAGTTCAGCAGGTTCATACTGCAGAAGGTTCAGTGGCTCCAGGGTCCCCTGCGTCCCAATCACAGCTGGTTTTTAACTTAAGTATTCAGGGCATGGGAGGGGTGTGTTGCATCGTTGTAAGGAAATGCCTCCTTGGCATTGTTACCCCCTGACTTTTTGCCTATGCTGATGCTATGTTTTGAATTGAAAGTGTGCTGAGACCTGCTAACCAGGCCCCAGCACCAGTGTTCTTTCCCTAACCTGTACTTTTGATTCCACCATTGGCACACCCTGGCATCCAGATTAGTCCCTTGTAACTGGTACCTCTGGTACCAAGGGCCCTGATGCCAGGGAAGGTCTCTAAGGGCTGCAGCATGTATTATGCCACCCTGGAGACCCCTCACTCAGCACAGACACACTGCTTACAAGCTTGTGTGTGCTAGTGAGAACAAAATGAGTAAGTCGACATGGCACTCCCCTCAGGGTGCCATGCCAGCCTCTCACTGCCTATGCAGTATAGGTAAGACACCCCTCTAGCAGGCCTTACAGCCCTAAGGCAGGGTGCACTATACCATAGGTGAGGGTACCAGTGCATGAGCACTATACCCCTACAGTGTCTAAGCAAAACCTTAGACATTGTAAGTGCAGGGTAGCCATAAGAGTATATGGTCTGGGAGTCTGTTTTACACGAACTCCACAGCACCATAATGGCTACACTGAAAACTGGGAAGTTTGGTATCAAACTTCTCAGAACAATAAATGCACACTGATGCCAGTGTACATTTTATTGTAAAATACACCCCAGAGGGCACCTTAGAGGTGCCCCCTGAAACTTAACCGACTATCTGTGTAGGCTGACTGGTTCCAGCAGCCTGCCACACTAGAGACATGTTGCTGGCCCCATGGAGAGAGTGCCTTTGTCACTCTGAAGCCAGTAACAAAGCCTGCACTGGGTGGAGATGCTAACACCTCCCCCAGGCAGGAGCTGTAACACCTGGCGGTGAGCCTCAAAGGCTCACCCCTTTGTCACAGCCCAGCAGGACACTCCAGCTAGTGCAGTTGCCCGCCCCCTCCGGCCACGGCCCCCACTTTTGGCGGCAAGGCCTGAGGAAACAAAGAAAACAACAAGGAGGAGTCACTGGCCAGTCAGGACAGCCCCTAAGGTGTCCTGAGCTGAAGTGACTCTAACTTTTAGAAATCCTCCATCTTGCAGATGGAGGATTCCCCCAATAGGATTAGGGATATGACCCCCTCCCCTTGGGAGGGGGCACAAAGAGGGTGTACCCACCCTCAGGGCTAGTAGCCATTGGCTACTAACCCCCCAGACCTAAACACGCCCTTAAATTTAGTATTTAAGGGCTTTCCCTGAACCTAGAAATCAGATTCCTGCAACTACAAGAAGAAGGACTGCAAAGCTGAAAACCCCTGCAGAGGAAGACCAGAAGACACCAACTGCCTTGGCCCCAGACTCACCGGCCTGTCTCCTGCCTTCCAAAGAACCCTGCTCCAGCGACGCTTTCCAAGGGACCAGCGACCTCTGAATCCTCTGAGGACTGCCCCGCTTCGAAGAAGACAAGAAACTCCTGAGGACAGCGGCACTGCTCCAAAAGAACTGCAACTTTGTTACAAGGAGCAGATTTAAAGACCCCTGCAACTCCCCGCAAGAAGCGTGAGACTTGCAACACTGCACCCGGCGACCCCGACTCGACTGGTGGAGAACAAACAGCTCAGGGAGGACCCTCCGGCGACTCTACAACTGTGAGTAACCAAAGTTGTCCCCCCTGAGCCCCCACAGCGACGCCTGCAGAGGGAATCCCCAGGCTCCCCCTGACCGCGACTGTCTTAACTCCATTTCCCGACGGCTGGAAAAGACCCTGCACCCGCAGCCCCCAGCGCCTAAAGGAATGGAACTTCTGTGCAGGAGTGACCCCCAGGAGGCCCTCTCCCTTGCCCAGGTGGTGGCTACCCCGAGGAGCCCCCCCCTTGCCTGCCTGCATCGCTGAAGAGACCTCTTGGTCTCCCATTGAAAACTGAAGGAAACCCGACGCTTGTTCCCACACTGCACCCGGCCGCCCCCGCGCTGCTGAGGGTGTACTTTCCGTGCTAACTTGTGTCCCCCCCGGTGCCCTACAAAACCCCCCTGGTCTGCTCTCCGAAGACGTGGGTACTTACCTGCAGGCAGACCGGAACCGGGGCACCACCTTCTCTCCATTGAAGCCTATGTGTTTTGGGCACCTCTTTGACCTTTGCACCTGACCGGCCCTGAGCTGCTGGTGTGATAACTTTGGGGTTTCTCTGAACCCCCAACGGTGGGCTACCTTGGACCAAAAACTGAAACCTGTAAGTGTCTTACTTACCTGTTAAAACTAACAATATCTTACCTCCCCCAGGAACTGTGAAAATTGCACTGTGTCCACTTTTAAAACATCTTATTGTGTTTTATGTAAAAAGTATACATGCTAAAGTAATGATTCAAAGTTCCTAGAGTACTTACCTGCAATACCTTTCAAATGAGCTATTACATGTAAAATTTGAACCTGTGGTTCTTAAAATAAACTAAGAAAAGATATTTTTCTATAACAAAACCTATTGGCTGGATTTGTCTCTGAGTGTGTGTACCTCATTTATTGTCTATGTGTATGTACAACAAATGCTTAACACTACTCCTTGGATAAGCCTACTGCTCGACCACACTACCACAAAATAGAGCATTAGTATTATCTCTTTTTACCACTATTTTACCTCTAAGGGGAACCCTTGGACTCTGTGCATGCTATTCCTTACTTTGAAATAGCACATACAGAGCCAACTTCCTACAATCGTGCACACACGGTGCCTGTTTCGCAGATAAGTTTTAATAAATACACAGAGAATAATATAGAGTCATTGGCCACGAGGAACACCTTCCCTGACCTTTTATTCTCTCCGGTTCCACGTCACCGTGCCTACCATCCAACTCCAAAACTCGGGGGAGACTAACACTCCCTACCTCCCTTGGTGTGCATCATAGGCGTGCCCATGACGAACACAACATTTCTCCTTAACCAATACAAAACAAACATAGCTGCTCAAAAAAAAGATACTATACTAATCCAGTATACAAGAATAGTACACAACAAGAAATGCCACATTCAGTCAATCCACCCCGAATCCTTGCAGCCGCGTAGAGTATGGCGGTCGAGGACTCAAACTGTACCGTTCAAGTCCTTGTCTCAGAGGCACTGAGTTGATTGGTATGGAGCCAGGTACCTCCTGATCTGAATCTTGAACTGGCTCCAAATTCTGCATGTCCACACCCCTTGTAGTGGATGATTGAGAATTAGTAGCAGTCACCACCGGCCATGTGCACTGGCTCAAAATTCTGCATGTCCACACCCCATGTAGTCGATGATTGAGAATTAGTAGCAGTCACCACCTGATTCACTGTCAGGATGATCCATCCTCTCTCCTTCATCAGCTTCAGATCCCACTGTTTCCATGAGCAGGAAGGTCTGGAATTGAAAATACAGAGGACATTAAACAACATTCACTCAGTACATGGCACTCATTTTGGTTTATACGCTCAAAATTGAGCCAAGAGTAAGGTGTGAAGAGTGTCAGGATGGCCGAGTGGTCTAAGGTGCTGCGTTCAGGTTGCAGTCTCCCTTCGAGGCGTGGGTTCAAGTCCCACTTCTGACAAGTGTACTTTGCGAAGTGGATACTTTTTTCTCCCAAGCACCTGTATCAAAAACAATGTCAACAGTTTCTGTAAATTATCGATAAGATCTATTTTCCGTTGCTTGCACTAATTGCCTGAAGTTGGCTAAATCGCAGTAAATCGGTAAAGCAGGAAATCACAGCATCTTCAACAAATCGTGATAGAGGGGCCGAGATAAAGATTTCGACCCTACATATCAAAAGAGCAGCTGTCAATAGTTCAGCAGGTTCACAGTGCAGAAGGTTCAGCGGCACCAGGGTCCCCTGCGTCCCAATCACAGCTGGTTTTTAACTTCTGTATTCAGGGGATGGGAGGGGTGGGGGTGTTGCGTCGTGCACACACAGTGCCTGTTTTGCAGATAAGTTTTAATAAATACCCAAAGAATAATATGGAGTCTTTGGCCACGAGGAACACCTTCCCCTACCTTTTATTCTCTCTGGTTCCACATCACCGCACCTACGATCCAACTCCAAAACTCGGGGGAGACTAACACTCCCTACCTCCCTTGGTGTGCATCATGGGCGTGCCCATGACGAACACAACATTTCTCCTTAACCAATACAAAACAAACATAGCTGCTCAAAAAAAAGATACTATACTAATCCAGTATACAAGAATAGTACACAACAAGAAATACCACATTCAGTCAATCCACCCCGAATCCTTGCAGCCGCATTGAGCATGGCGGTCGAGGACTCAAATTGTACCGTTCAAGTCCTTTTCTCAGAGGCACTGAGTTGATTGGTATGGAGCCAGGCACCTCCTGATCTGAATCTTGAACTGGCTCCAAATTCTGCATGTCCACACTCCCTGTAGTAGACGATTGAGAATTAGTAGCAATCACCACCGGCCATGTGCACTGGCTCAAAATTCTGCATGTCCACACCCCATGCAGTAGATGATTGAGAATTAGTAGCAGTCACCACCGGATCCACTGTCAGGATGATCCATCATCTCTCCTTCATCAGCTTCAGATCCCACTGTTTCCCTGAGCAGGAAGGTCTGGAAAAGAAAATACAGAGGACATTAAACAACATTCACTCAGTACATGGCACTCATTTTGGTTTATAAGCTGGAAATTGAGCCATCAGTGTAGTATCAAGAGTGTCAGGATGGCCGAGTGGTCGAAGGTGCTGCGCCCAGGTCGCAGTCTCCTTTGGAGGCGTGGGTTCGAGTCCCACTTCTGACAAGTGTCTTTCGCGAGGTGGATACATTTTTGGACTTTTTTTTTTCCAAGCACCCGTATCAAAAACAATGTCAACAGTTTCTGTAAATTATCGATAAGATCTATTGTCCGTTGCTTGCACTAATTTCCTGAAGTTGGCTAAATCGCAGTAAATCGGTAAAGCGGGAAATCACAGCATCTTCAACAAATCGTGATAGAGGTGCAGAGATAAAGGTTTTGACCCTACATATCAAGAGCGCAGCTGTCAATAGTTCAGCAGGTTCACAGTGCAGAAGGTTCAGTGGCACCAGGGTCCCCTGCGTCCCAATCACAGCTAGTTTTTAACTTCTGTATTCAGGGCATGGGAGGGGTGTGTTGCATCGTGCACACACGGTGCCTGTTTCGCAGATAAGTTTTAATAAATACACAGAGAATAATATAGAGTCATTGGCCACGAGGAACACCTTCCCTGACCTTTTATTCTCTCCGGTTCCACGTCACCGCGCCTACCATCCAACTCCAAAACTCGGGGAGACTAACACTCCCTACCTCTCTTGGTGTGCATCATAGGCGTGCCCATGACGAACACAACATTTCTCCTTAACCAATAGAAAACAAACATAGCTGCTCAAAAAAAAGATACTATACTAATCCAGTATACAAGAATAGTACACAACAAGAAATGCCACATTCAGTCAATCCACCCCGAATCCTTGCAGCCGCGTTGAGCATGGCGGTCGAGGACTCAAACTGTACAGTTCAAGTCCTTGTCTCAGAGGCACTGAGTTGATTGGTATGGAGCCAGGCACCTCCTGATCTGAATCTTGAACTGGCTCCAAATTCTGCATGTCCACACCCCTTGTAGTAGATGATTGAGAATTAGTAGCAGTTACCACCGGCCATGTGTACTGGCTCAAACTTCTGCATGTCCACACCCCATGTAGTAGATGATTGAGAATTAGTAGCAGTCACCACCGGATTCACTGTCAGGATGATCCATCCTCTCTCCTTCATCAGCTTCAAATCCCACTGTTTCCCTGAGCAGGAAGGTCTGGAATTGAAAATACAGAGGACATTAAACAACATTCACTCAGTACATGGCACTCATTTTGGTTTATACGCTCGAAAGTGAGCCATGAGCAAAGTGTGAAGAGTGTTAGGATGGCTGAGTGGTCTAAGGCACTGCGTTCAGGTCGCAGTCTTCCTTGGAGGTGTGGGTTCAAATCCCACTTCTGACAAGTGTATTTTGTGAGGTGGATACATTTTTGGACTATTTTTTCCCAGCACCGTATCTAAACAATGTCAACAGTTTCTGTAAATTATGGATAAGATCTATTTTCCGTTGCTTGCACTAATTGCCTGAAGTTGGCTAAATCGCAGTAAATCGGTAAAGCAGGAAATCACAGCATCTTCAACAAATCGTGATAGAGGGGCTGAGAAAAAGGTTTCGACCCTACATATCAAAAGCGCAGCTGTCAATAGTTCAGCAGGTTCACAGTGCAGAAGGTTCAGTGGCACCAGGCTCCCCTGCGTCCCAATCACAGCTGATTTTTAACTTCGGTATTCAGGGCATTGGAGGGGTGTGTTGCATCGTGCACACACGGTGCCTGTTTCGCAGATAAGTTTTAATAAATACACAGAGAATAATATAGAGTCATTGGCCACAAGGAACACCTTCCCTGACCTTTTATTCTCTCCGGTTCCACGTCACCGCGCCTACCATCCAACTCCAAAACTCGGGGGAGACTAACACTCCCTACCTCCCTTGGTGTGCATCAGAGGCGTGCCCATGACGAACACAACATTTCTCCTTAACCAATACAAAACAAACATAGCTGCAAAAAAAAAAGATACTATACTAATCCATTATACAAGAATAGTACACAACAAGAAATGCCACATTCAGTCAATCCACTCCGAATCCTTGCAGCCGCGTTGATCATGGCGGTCGAGGACTCAAACTGTACCGTTCAAGTCCTTGTCTCAGAGGCACTGAGTTGATTGGTATGGAGCCAGGCACCTCCTGATCTGAATCTTGAACTGGCTCCAAATTCTGCATGTCCACACCCCTTGTAGTAGATGATTGAGAATTAGTAGCAGTTACCACCGGCCATGTGTACTGGCTCAAACTTCTGCATGTCCACACCCCATGTAGTAGATGATTGAGAATTAGTAGCAGTCACCACCGGATTCACTGTCAGGATGATCCATCCTCTCTCCTTCATCAGCTTCAAATCCCACTGTTTCCCTGAGCAGGAAGGTCTGGAATTGAAAATACAGAGGACATTAAACAACATTCACTCAGTACATGGCACTCATTTTGGTTTATACGATCGAAAGTGAGCCATGAGCAAAGTGTGAAGAGTGTTAGGATGGCTGAGTGGTCTAAGGCGCTGCGTTCAGGTCGCAGTCTTCCTTGGAGGTGTGGGTTCAAATCCCACTTCTGACAAGTGTATTTTGTGAGGTGGATACATTTTTGGACTATTTTTTCCCAAGCACCGTATCTAAACAATGTCAACAGTTTCTGTAAATTATGGATAAGATCTATTTTCCGTTGCTTGCACTAATTGCCTGAAGTTGGCTAAATCGCAGTAAATCGGTAAAGCAGGAAATCACAGCATCTTCAACAAATCGTGATAGAGGGGCCGAGATAAAGGTTTCGACCCTACATATCAAAAGCGCAGCTGTCAATAGTTCAGCAGGTTCACAGTGCAGAAGGTTCAGTGGCACCAGGCTCCCCTGCGTCCCAATCACAGCTGATTTTTAACTTCGGTATTCAGGGCATTGGAGGGGTGTGTTGCATCGTGCACACACGGTGCCTGTTTCGCAGATAAGTTTTAATAAATACACAGAGAATAATATAGAGTCATTGGCCACAAGGAACACCTTCCCTGACCTTTTATTCTCTCCGGTTCCACGTCACCGCGCCTACCATCCAACTCCAAAACTCGGGGGAGACTAACACTCCCTACCTCCCTTGGTGTGCATCAGAGGCGTGCCATGACGAACACAACATTTCTCCTTAACCAATACAAAACAAACATAGCTGCTAAAAAAAAAGATACTATACTAATCCATTATACAAGAATAGTACACAACAAGAAATGCCACATTCAGTCAATCCACTCCGAATCCTTGCAGCCGCGTTGATCATGGCGGTCGAGGACTCAAACTGTACCGTTCAAGTCCTTGTCTCAGAGGCACTGAGTTGATTGGTATGGAGCCAGGCACCTCCTGATCTGAATCTTGAACTGGCTCCAAATTCTGCATGTCCACACCCCTTGTAGTAGATGATTGAGAATTAGTAGCAGTCACTACCCGCCATGTGCACTGCCTCAAACTTCTGCATGTCCACACCCCATGTAGTAGATGATTGAGAATTAGTAGCAGTCACCACCGGATTCACTGTCAGGATGATCCATCGTCTCTCCTTCATCAGCTTCAGATCCCACTGTTTCCATGAGCAGGAAGGTCTGGAATTGAAAATACAGAGGACATTAAACAACATTCACTCAGTACATGGCACTCATTTTGGTTTATACGCTCGAAATTGAGCCATGAGCAAAGTGTGAAGAGTGTCAGGATGGCCGAGTGGTCTAAGGCACTGCGTTCAGGTCGCAGTCTCCCTTGAAGGTGTGGGTTCAAATCCCACCTCTGACAAGTGTATTTTGCGAGGTGGATACATTTTTGGACTTTTTTTTCCCAAGCACCGTATCAAAAACAATGTCAACAGTTTCTGTAAATTATCGATAAGATCTATTTTCCGTTGCTTGCACTAATTGCCTGAAGTTGGCTAAATCGCAGTAAATCGGTAAAGCAGGAAATCACAGCATCTTCAACAAATCGTGATAGAGGGGCCGAGATAAAGGTTTCGACCCTACATATCAAAAGCGCAGCTGTCAATAGTTCAGCAGGTTCACAGTGCAGAAGGTTCAGTGGCACCACGCTCCCCTGCGTCCCAATCACAGCTGATTTTTAACTTCGGTATTCAGGGCATTGGAGGGGTGTGTTGCATCGTGCACACACGGTGCCTGTTTCGCAGATAAGTTTTAATAAATACACAGAGAATAATATAGAGTCATTGGCCACAAGGAACACCTTCCCTGACCTTTTATTCTCTCCGGTTCCACGTCACCGCGCCTACCATCCAACTCCAAAACTCGGGGGAGACTAACACTCCCTACCTCCCTTGGTGTGCATCAGAGGCGTGCCCATGACGAACACAACATTTCTCCTTAACCAATACAAAACAAACATAGCTGCTAAAAAAAAAGATACTATACTAATCCATTATACAAGAATAGTACACAACAAGAAATGCCACATTCAGTCAATCCACTCCGAATCCTTGCAGCCGCGTTGATCATGGCGGTCGAGGACTCAAACTGTACCGTTCAAGTCCTTGTCTCAGAGGCACTGAGTTGATTGGTATGGAGCCAGGCACCTCCTGATCTGAATCTTGAACTGGCTCCAAATTCTGCATGTCCACACCCCTTGTAGTAGATGATTGAGAATTAGTAGCAGTCACTACCCGCCATGTGCACTGCCTCAAACTTCTGCATGTCCACACCCCATGTAGTAGATGATTGAGAATTAGTAGCAGTCACCACCGGATTCACTGTCAGGATGATCCATCGTCTCTCCTTCATCAGCTTCAGATCCCACTGTTTCCCTGAGCAGGAAGGTCTGGAATTGAAAATACAGAGGACATTAAACAACATTCACTCAGTACATGGCACTCATTTTGGTTTATACGCTCGAAATTGAGCCATGAGCAAAGTGTGAAGAGTGTCAGGATGGCCAAGTGGTCTAAGGCACTGCATTCAGGTTGCAGTCTCCCTTGAAGGTGTGGGTTCAAATCCCACCTCTGACAAGTGTATTTTGCGAGGTGGATACATTTTTGGACTTTTTTTTCCCAAGCACCGTATCAAAAACAATGTCAACAGTTTCTGTAAATTATCGATAAGATCTATTTTCCGTTGCTTGCACTAATTGCCTGAAGTTGGCTAAATCGCAGTAAATCGGTAAAGCAGGAAATCACAGCATCTTCAACAAATCGTGAAAGAGGGGCCGAGATAAAGGTTTCGACCCTACATATCAAAAGCGCAGCTGTCAATAGTTCAGCAGGTTCACAGTGCAGAAGGTTCAGTGGCACCAGGCTCCCCTGCGTCCCAATCACAGCTGATTTTTAACTTCGGTATTCAGGGCATTGGAGGGGTGTGTTGCATCGTGCACACACGGTGCCTGTTTCGCAGATAAGTTTTAATAAATACACAGAGAATAATATAGAGTCATTGGCCACAAGGAACACCTTCCCTGACCTTTTATTCTCTCCGGTTCCACGTCACCGCGCCTACCATCCAACTCCAAAACTCGGGGGAGACTAACACTCCCTACCTCCCTTGGTGTGCATCAGAGGCGTGCCCATGACGAACACAACATTTCTCCTTAACCAATACAAAACAAACATAGCTGCTAAAAAAAAAGATACTATACTAATCCATTATACAAGAATAGTACACAACAAGAAATGCCACATTCAGTCAATCCACTCCGAATCCTTGCAGCCGCGTTGATCATGGCGGTCGAGGACTCAAACTGTACCGTTCAAGTCCTTGTCTCAGAGGCACTGAGTTGATTGGTATGGAGCCAGGCACCTCCTGATCTGAATCTTGATCTAGCTCCAAATTCTGCATGTCCACACCCCTTGTAGTAGATGATTGAGAATTAGTAGCAGTCACTACCTGCCATGTGCACTGCCTCAAACTTCTGCATGTCCACACCCCATGTAGTAGATGATTGAGAATTAGTAGCAGTCACCACCGGATTCACTGTCAGGATGATCCATCGTCTCTCCTTCATCAGCTTCAGATCCCACTGTTTCCCTGAGCAGGAAGGTCTGGAATTGAAAATACAGAGGACATTAAACAACATTCACTCAGTACATGGCACTCATTTTGGTTTATACGCTCGAAATTGAGCCATGAGCGAAGTGTGAAGAGTGTCAGGATGGCCGAGTGGTCTAAGGCACTGCGTTCAGGTCGCAGTCTCCCTTGAAGGTGTGGGTTCAAATCCCACCTCTGACAAGTGTATTTTGTGAGGTGGATACATTTTTGGACTTTTTTTTCCCAAGCACCGTATCAAAAACAATGTCAACAGTTTCTGTAAATTATCGATAAGATCTATTTTCCGTTGCTTGCACTAATTGCCTGAAGTTGGCTAAATCGCAGTAAATCGGTAAAGCAGGAAATCACAGCATCTTCAACAAATCGTGATAGAGGGGCCGAGATAAAGGTTTCGACCCTACATATCAAAAGCGCAGCTGTCAATAGTTCAGCAGGTTCACAGTGCAGAAGGTTCAGTGGCACCAGGGTCCCCTGCGTCCCAATCACAGCTGGTTTTTAACTTCTGTATTCAGGGGATGGGAGGGGTGGGGGTGTTGCGTCGTGCACACACGGTGCCTGTTTTGCAGAGAAGTTTTAATAAATACACAAAGAATAATATGGAGTCTTTGGCCACGAGGGACACCTTCCCCTACCTTTTATTCTCTCCGATTTCACATCACCGCACCTACCATCCAACTCCAATACTCGGGGGAGACTAACACTCCCTACCTCCCTTGGTGTGCATCATGGGCGTGTCCATGACGAACACAACATTTCTCCTTAACCAATACAAAACAAACATAGCTGCTCAAAAAAAAGATACTATACTAATCCAGTATACAAGAATAGTACACAACAATAAATACCACATTCAGTCAATCCACCCCGAATCCTTGCAGTCGTGTTGAGCATGACGGTCGAGGACTCAAACTGTACCGTTCAAGTCCTTGTCTCAGAGGCACTGAGTTGATTGGTATGGAGCCAGGCACCTCCTGATCTTAATCTTGAACTGGCTCCAAATTCTGCATGTCCACACCCCCTGTAGTAGATGATTGAGAATTAGTAGCAGTCACCACCGGCCATATGCACTGGCTCAAAATTCTGCAAGTCCACACCCCATGTAGTAGATGATTGAGAATTAGTAGCAGTCACCACAGGGTCCACTTTCAGTATGATCCATCCTCTCTCCTTCATCAGCTTCAGATCCCACTGTTTCCCTGAGCAGGAAGGTCTGGAATTGAAAATACAGAGGACATTAAATAACATTCACTCAGTACATGGCACTCATTTTGGTTTATAAGCTGGAAATTGAGCCATCAGTTTGGCGTCAAGAGTGTCAGGATGGCCGGGTGGTCTAAGGTGCTGCGTTCAGGTTGCAGTCTCCCTTGGAGACGTGGGTTCAAACCCCACTTCTGACAAGTGTCCTTTGCGAGGTGGATACATTTTTGGACTTTTTTTTACCAAGCACCCTTATCAAAAACAATGTGAACAGTTTCTGTAAATTATCGATAAGATCAATTGTCCGTTGCTTGCACTAATTGCCTGAAGTTGGCTAAATCGCAGTAAATCGGTAAAGCAGGAAATCACAGCATCTTCAACAAATCGTGATAGAGGGGCCAAGATAAAGGTTTCGACCCTACATATCAAGAGCGCAGCTGTCAATAGTTCAGCAGGTTCACAGTGCAGAAGGTTCAGTGGCACCAGGGTCCCCTGCATCCCAATCACAGCTGTTTTTTAAATTCTGTATTCAGGGCATGGGAGGAGTGTGTTGCATCGTGCACACACGGTGCCTGTTTCGCAGATAAGTTTTAATAAATACACAGAGAATAACATAGAGTCATTGGCCACGAGGAACACCTTCCCTGACCTTTTATTCTCTCCGGTTCCACGTCACCGCGCCTACCATCCAACTCCAAAACTCGGAGGAGACTAACACTCCCTACCTCCCTTGGTGTGCATCATAGGCGTGCCCATGACGAACACAACATTTCTCCTTAACCAATACAAAACAAACATAGCTGCTCAAAAAAAAGATACTATACTAATCCAGTATACAAGAATAGTACACAACAAGAAATGCCACATTCAGTCAATCCACCCCGAATCCTTGCAGCCGCGTTGAGCATGGCGGTCGAGGACTCAAACTGTACCGTTCAAGTCCTTGTCACAGAGGCACTGAGTTGATTGGTATGGAGCCAGGCACCTCCTGATCTGAATCTTGAACTGGTTCCAAGTTCTGCATGTCCACACCCCTTGTAGTAGATGATTGAGAATTAGTAGCAGTCACCACCGGCCATGTGCACTGGCTCAAACTTCTGCATGTCCACACCCCATGTAGTCGATGATTGAGAATTAGTAGCATTCACCACCGGATTCACTGTCAGGATGATCCATCCTCTCTCCTTCATCAGCTTCAGATCCCACTGTTTCCCTGAGCAGGAAGGTCTGGAATTGAAAATACAGAGGACATTAAACAACATTCACTCAGTACATGGCACTCATTTTGGTTTATACGCTCAAAATTGAGCCAGGAGCGAGGTGTGAAGAGTGTCAGGATGGCTGAGTGGTCTAAGGCGCTGCGTTCAGGTTGCAGTCTTCCTTGGAGGCGTGGGTTCAAATCCCACTTCTGACGAGTGTAATTTGCGAGGTGGATACATTTTTGGACTTTTTTTCCCAAGCACCGTATCAAAAACAATGTCAACAGTTTCTGTAAATTATCGATAAGATCTATTTTCCGTTGCTTGCACTAATTGCCTGAAGTTGGCTAAATCGCAGTAAATCGGTAAAACAGGAAATCACAGCATCTTCAACAAATCGTGATAGAGGGGCCGAGATAAAGGTTTCGACCCTACAGATCAAAAGCACAGCTGTCAATAGTTCAGCAGGTTCACAGTGCAGAAGGTTCAGTGGCACCAGGGTCCCCTGCGTCCCAATCACAGCTGGTTTTTAACTTCTGTATTCAGGGCATGGGAGGGGTGTGTTGCATCGTGCACACACAGTGCCTGTTTCGCAGATAAGTTTTAATAAATACACAGAGAATAATATAGAGTCATTGGCCACGAGGAACACCTTCCCTGACCTTTTATTCTCTCCAGTTCCACGTCACCGCGCCTACCATCCAACTCCAAAACTCGGGGGAGACTAACACTCCCTACCTCCCTTGGTGTGCATCATAGGTGTGCCCATGACGAACACAACATTTCTCCTTAACCAATACAAAACAAACATAGCTGCTCAAAAAAAAGATACTATACTAATCCAGTATACAATAATAGTACACAACAAGAAATGCCACATTCAGTCAATCCACCCTGAATCCTTGCAGCCGCTTTGAGCATGGCGGTCGAGGACTCAAACTGTACCGTTCAAGTCCTTGTCTCAGAGGCACTGAGTTGATTGGTATGGAGTCAGGCACCTCCTGATCTGAATCTTGAACTAGCTCCAAATTCTGCATGTCCACACCCCCTGTAGTAGATGATTGAGAATTAATAGCAGTCACCACCGGCCATGTGCACTGGCTCAAAATTCAGCATGTCCACACCCCATGTAGTAGATGATTGAGAATTAGTAGCAGTCACCACCGGATCCACTGTCAGGATGATCCATCCTCTCTCCTTCATCAGCTTCAGATCCTACTGTGTCCCTGAGCAGGAAGGTCTGGAATTGAAAATACAGAGGACATTAAACAACATTTACTCAGTACATGGCACTCATTTTGGTTTATAAGCTGGAAATTGAGCCATCAGTGCAGTGTCAAGAGTGTCAGGATGGCCGAGTGGTCTAAGGCGCTGAGTTCAGGTCGCAGTCTTCTTTGGAGGCGTGGGTTTGAATCCCACTTCTGATAAGTGTCTTTTGCGAGGTGGATACAGTTTGGGAATTTTTTTTCCAAGCACCCGTATCAAAAACAATGTCAACAGTTTCTGTAAATTATCGATAAGATCTATTGTCCGTTGCTTGCACTAATTGCCTGAAGTTGGCTAAATCGCAGTAAATCGGTAAAGCGGGAAATCACAGCATCTTCAACAAATCGTGATAGAGGGGCCAAATTAAAGGTTTCGACCCTACATATCAAAAGCACAGCTGTCAATAGTTCAGCAGGTTCACAGTGCAGAAGGTTCAGTGGCACCAGGGTCCCCTGCATCCCAATCACAGCTGGTTTTTAACTTCTGTATTCAGGGCATGGGAGGGGTGTGTTGCATCGTGCACACAGTGCCTGTTTCGCAGATAAGTTTTAATAAATACACAGAGAATAATATAGAGTCATTGGCCACGAGGAACACCTTCCCTGACCTTTTATTCTCTCCGGTTCCACGTCACTGCGCCTACCATCCAACTCCAAAACTCGGGGGAGACTAACACTCCCTACCTCCCTTGGTGTGCATCATAGGCGTGCCCATGACGAACTCAACATTTCTCCTTAACCAATACAAAACAAACATAGCTGCTCAAAAAAAAGATACTATACTAATCCAGTATACAAGAATGGTACACAACAAGAAATGCCACATTCAGTCAATCCACCCCAAATCCTTGCAGCCGCGTTGAGCATGGCGGTCGAGGACTCAAACTGTACCGTTCAAGTCCTTGTCTCAGAGGCACTGAGTTGATTGGTATGGAGCCAGGCACCTCCTGATCTGAATCTTGAACTGGCTCCAAATTCTGCATGTCCACACCCCCTGTAGTAGATGATTGAGAATTAGTAGCAGTCATCACCGGCCATGTGCACTGGCTCAAAATTCAGCATGTCCACACCCCATGTAGTAGATGATTGAGAATTAGTAGCAGTCACCACCGGATCCACTGTCAGGATGATCCATCCTCTCTCCTTCATCAGCTTCAGTTCCCACTGTTTCCCTGAGCAGGAAGGTCTGGAATTGAAAATACAGAGGACATTAAACAACATTCACTCAGTACATGGCACTCATTTTCGTTTATACGCTCAAAATTGAGCCATGAGCTAGGTGTGAAGAGTGTCAGGATGGCTGAGTGGTCTAAGGCGCTGCGTTCCGGTTGCAGTCTTCCTTGGAGGCGTGGGTTTGAATCCCACTTCTGATAAGTGTCTTTTGCGAGGTGGATACAGTTTTGGAATTTTTTTTCCAAGCACCCGTATCAAAAACAATGTCAACAGTTTCTGTAAATTATCGATAAGATCTATTGTCCGTTGCTTGCACTAATTGCCTGAAGTTGGCTAAATCGCAGTAAACGGTAAAGCAGGAAATCACAGCATCTTCAACAAATCGTGATAGAGGGGCCAAATTAAAGGTTTCGACCCTACATATCAAAAGCACAGCTGTCAATAGTTCAGCAGGTTCACAGTGCAGAAGGTTCAGTGGCACCAGGGTCCCCTGCATCCCAATCACAGCTGGTTTTTAACTTCTGTATTCAGGGCATGGGAGGGGTGTGTTGCATCGTGCACACAGTGCCTGTTTCGCAGATAAGTTTTAATAAATACACAGAGAATAATATAGAGTCATTGGCCACGAGGAACACCTTCCCTGACCTTTTATTCTCTCCGGTTCCACGTCACCGCGCCTACCATCCAACTCCAAAACTCGGGGGAGACTAACACTCCCTACCTCCCTTGGTGTGCATCATAGGCGTGCCCATAACGAACACAACATTTCTCCTTAACCAATACAAAACAAACATAGCTGCTAAAAAAAAAGATACTATACTAATCCAGTATACAAGAATGGTACACAACAAGAAATGCCACATTCAGTCAATCCACCCCGAATCCTTGCAGCCGCGTTGAGCATGGCGGTCGAGGACTCAAACTGTACCGTTCAAGTCATTGTCTCAGAGGCACTGAGTTGATTGGTATGGAGCCAGGCACCTCCTGATCTGAATCTTGAACTGGCTCCAAATTCTGCATGTCCACACCCCCTGTAGTAGATGATTGAGAATTAGTAGCAGTCACCACCGGATCCACTGTCAGGATGATCCATCCTCTCTCCTTCATCAGCTTCAGATCCCACTGTTTCCCTGAGCAGGAAGGTCTGGAATTGAAAATACAGAGGACATTAAACAACATTCACTCAGTACATGGCACTCATTTTGGTTTATAAGCTGGAAATTGAGCCATCAGTGCAGTGTTAAGAGTGTCAGGATGGCTGAGTGGTCTAAGGCACTGCATTCAGATTGCAGTCTCCTTTGGAGGCATGGGTTCAAATCCCACTTCTGACAAGTGCCTTTTGCGAGGTGGATACATTTTTGGACTTTTTTTTCCAAGCACCCGTATCAAAAACAATGTCAACAGTTTCTGTAAATTATCAATAAGATCTATTGTCCGTTGCTTGCACTAATTTTCTGAAGTTGGTTAAATCGCAGTAAATCGGTAAAGCAGGAAATCACATCATCTTCAACAAATCGTGATAGAGGGGCAGAGATAAAGGTTTCGACCCTACATATCAAGAGCGCAGCTGTCAATAGTTCAGCAGGTTCATAGTGCAGAAGGTTCAGTGGCACCAGGGTCCCCTGCGTCCCAATCACAGCTGGTTTTTAACTTCTGTATTCAGGGCATGGGAGGGGTGTGTTGCATCGTGCACACACGGTGCCTGTTTCGCAGATAAGTTTTAATAAATACACAGAGAATAATATAGAGTCATTGGCCACGAGGAACACCTTCCCTGACCTTTTATTCTCTCCGGTTCCACGTCACCGCGCCTTCCATCCAACTCCAAAACTCTGGGGAGACTATCACTCCCTACATCCCTTGGTGTGCATCATAGGCGTGCCCATGACGAACACAACATTTCTCCTTAACCAATACAAAACAAACATAGCTGCTCAAAAAAAAGATACTATACTAATCCAGTATACAAGAATAGTACACAACAAGAACTGCCATATTCAGTCAATCCACCCCGAATCCTTGCAGCCGCGTTGAGCATGGCGGTCGAGGACTCAAACTGTACCGTTCAAGTCCTTGTCTCAGAGGCACTGAGTTGATTGGTATGGAGCCAGGCACCTCCTGATCTGAATCTTGAACTGGCTCCAAATTCTGCATGTCCACACCCCCTGTAGTAGATGATTGAGAATTAGTAGCAGTCACCACCGGCCATGTGCACTGGCTCAAAATTCAGCATGTCCACACCCCATGTAGTAGATGATTGAGAATTAGTAGCAGTCACCACCGGATCCACTGTCAGGATGATCCATCCTCTCTCCTTCATCAGCTTCAGATCCCACTGTTTCCCTGAGCAGGAAGGTCTGGAATTGAAAATACAGAGGACATTAAACAACATTCACTCAGTACATGGCACTCATTTTGGTTTATAAGCTGGAAATTGAGCCATCAGTGCAGTGTCAAGAGTGTCCGGATGGCTGAGTGGTCTAAGGCACTGCATTCAGATCGCAGTCTCCTTTGGAGGCATGGGTTCAAATCCCACTTCTGACAAGTGCCTTTTGCGAGGTGGATACATTTTTGGACTTTTTTTTTCCAAGCACCCGTATCAAAAACAATGTCAACAGTTTCTGTAAATTATCAATAAGATCTATTGTCCGTTGCTTGCACTAATTTCCTGAAGTTGGTTAAATCGCAGTAAATCGGTAAAGCAGGAAATCACATCATCTTCAACAAATCGTGATAGAGGGGCAGAGATAAAGGTTTCGACCCTACATATCAAGAGCGCAGCTGTCAATAGTTCAGCAGGTTCACAGTGCAGAAGGTTCAGTGGCACCAGGGTCCCCTGCGTCCCAATCACAGCTGGTTTTTAACTTCTGTATTCAGGGCATGGGAGGGGTGTATTGCATCGTGCACACACGTTGCCTGTTTCGCAGATAAGTTTTAATAAATACACAGAGAATAATTTAGAGTCATTGGCCACGAGGAACACCTTCCCTGACCTTTTATTCTCTCCGGTTCCACGTCACCGCGCCTACCATCCAACTCCAAAACTCGGGGGAGACTAACACTCCCTACCTCCCTTGGTGTGCATCATAGGCGTGCCCATGACGAACACAACATTTCTCCTTAACCAATACAAAACAAACATAGCTGCTCAAAAAAAAGATACTATACTAATCCAGTATACAAGAATAGTACACAACAAGAAATGCCACATTCAGTCAATCCACCCCGAATCCTTGCAGCCGCGTTGAGCATGGCGGTCGAGGACTCAAACTGTACCGTTCAAGTCCTTGTCTCAGAGGCACTGAGTTGATTGGTATGGAGCCAGGCACCTCCTGATCTGAATCTTGAACTGACTCCAAATTCTGCATGTCCACACCCCCTGTAGTAGATGATTGAGAATTAGTAGCAGTCACCACTGGCCATGTGCACTGGCTCAAACTTCTGCATGTCCACACCCCATGTAGTCGATGATTGAGAATTAGTAGCAGTCACCACCGGATTCACTGTCAGGATGATCCATCCTCTCTCCTTCATCAGCTTCAGATCCCACTGTTTCCCTGTGCAGGAAGGTCTGGAATTGAAAATACAGAGGACATTAAACAACATTCACTCAGTACATGGCACTCATTTTGGTTTATACGCTCGAAATTGATCCTTGAGCAAGGTGTGAAGAGTGTCAGGATGGCCGAGTGGTCTAAGGCGCTGCGTTCAGGTCGCAGCTTCCCTTGGAGGTGTGGGTTCAAATCCCACTTCTGACAAGTGTATTTTGCGAGGTGGATACATTTTTGGACTTTTTTTTCCCAAGCACCGTATCAAAAACAATGTCAACAGTTTCTGTAAATTATCGATAAGATCTATTTTCCGTTGCTTGCACTAATTGCCTGAAGTTGGCTAAATCGCAGTAAATCGGTAAAGCAGGAAATCACAGCATCTTCAACAATTCGTGATAGAGGGGCCGAGATAAAAGTTTCGACCCTACATATCAAAAGCGCAGCTGTCAATAGTTCAGCAGGTTCACAGTGCAGAAGGTTCAGTGGCACCACGGTCCCCTGCGTCCCAATCACAGCTGGTTTTTAACTTCTGTATTCAGGGGATGGGAGGGCTGTGGGTGTTGCGTCGTGCACACACAGTGCCTGTTTTGTAGATAAGTTTTAATAAATACACAAAGAATAATATGGAGTCTTTGGCCACGAGGAACACCTTCCCCTACCTTTTATTCTCTCCGATTCCACATCACCGCACCTACCATCCAACTCCAAAACTCGGGGAGACTAACACTCCCTACCTCCCTTGGTGTGCATCATGGGCGTGCCCATGACGAACACAACATTTCTCCTTAACCAATACAAAACAAACATAGCTGCTCAAAAAAAAGATACTATACTAATCCAGTATACAAGAATAGTACACAACAATAAATACCACATTCAGTCAATCCACCCCGAATCCTTGCAGCCACGTTGAGCATGGCGGTCGAGGACTCAAACTGTACCGTTCAAGTCCTTGTCTCAGAGGCACTGAGTTGATTGGTATAGAGCCAGGCACCTCCTGATCTGAATCTTGAACTGGCTCCAAATTCTGCATGTCAACACCCCCTGTAGTAGATGATTGAGAATTAGTAGCAGTCACCACCGGCCATATGCACTGGCTCAAAATTCTGCATGTCCACACCACATGTAGTAGATGATTGAGAATTAGTAGCAGTCACCACAGGGTCCACTGTCAGGATGATCCATCCTCTCTCCTTCATCAGCTTCAGATCCCACTGTTTCCCTGAGCAGGAAGGTCTGGAATTGAAAATACAGAGAACATTAAACAACATTCACTCAGTACATGGCACTCATTTTGGTTTATACGCTCGAAATTGAGCCATGAGCAAGGTGTGAAGAGTGTTAGGATGGCCGAGTGGTCTAAGGCGCTGCGTTCAGGTCACTGTCTCCCTTGGAGGTGTGGGTTCAAATCCCACTTCTGACAAGTGTATTTTGCGAGGTGGATACATTTTTGGACTTTTTTTTTCCAAGCACCCTTATCAAAAACAATGTCAACAGTTTCTGTAAATTATCGATAAGATCTATTGTCCGTTGCTTGCACTAATTGCCTGAAGTTGGCTAAATCGCATTAAATCGGTAAAGCAGGAAATCACAGCATCTTCAACAAATCGTGATAGAGGGGCCGAGATAAAGGTTTCCACCCTACATATCAAAAGCACAGCTGTCAATAGTTCAGCAGGTTCACAGTGCAGAAGGTTCAGTGGCTCCAGGGTCCCCTGCGTCCCAATCACAGCTGGTTTTTAACTTCTGTGTTCAGGGGTTGGGATGGGTGGGGGTGTTGCGTTGTGCACACACAGTGCCTGTTTTGCAGAGCAGTTTTAATAAATACACAAAGAATAATATGGAGTCTTTGGCCACGAGGAACACCTTCCCCTACCTTTTATTCTCTCTGATTCCACATCACCGCACCTACCATCCAACTCCAAAATTCGGGGGAGACTAACACTCCCTACCTCCCTTGGTGTGCATCATGGGCGTGCCCATGACGAACACAACATTTCTCCTTAACCAATACAAAACAAACATAGCTGCTCAAAAAAAAGATACTATACTAATCCAGTATACAAGAATAGTACACAACAATAAATACCACATTCAGTCAATCCACCCCGAATCCTTGCAGCCGCGTTGAGCATGGCGGTCGAGGACTCAAACTGTACCGTTCAAGTCCTTGAGTCAGAGGCACTGAGTTGATTGGTATGGAGCCAGGCACCTCCTGATCTGAATCTTGAACTGGCTCCAAATTCTGCATGTCCACACCCCCTGTAGTAGATGATTGAGAATTAGTAGCAGTCACCACCGGCCATGTGCACTAGCTCAAAATTCAGCATGTCCACACCCCATGTAGTAGATGATTGAGAATTGGTAGCAGTCACCACCGGATCCACTGTCAGGATGATCCATCCTCTCTCCTTCATCAGCTTCAGATCCCACTGTTTCCCTGAGCAGGAAGGTCTGGAATTGAAAATACAGGGGACATTAAACAACATTCACTCAGTACATGGCACTCATTTTGGTTTATACGCTCGAAATTGAGCCATGAGCGAGGTGTGCGGAGTGTCAGGATGGCCGAGTGGTCTAAGGCGCTGCGTTCAGGTCGCAGTCTCCCTTGGAGGCGTGGGTTCGAATCCCACTTCTGACAAGTGTCTTTCGCGAGGTGGATACATTTTTGGACTTTTTTTTTTCCAAGCACCCGTATTAAAAACAATGTCAACAGTTTCTGTAAATTATCGATAAGATCTATTGTCCGTTGCTTGCACTAATTTCCTGAAGTTGGCTAAATCGCAGTAAATCGGTAAAGCGGGAAATCACAGCATCTTCAACAAATCGTGATAGAGGTGCAGAGATAAAGGTTTTGACCCTACATATCAAGAGCGCAGCTGTCAATAGTTCAGCAGGTTCACAGTGCAGAAGGTTCAGTGGCACCAGGGTCCCCTGCGTCCCAATCACAGCTGGTTTTTAACTTCTGTATTCAGGGCATGGGAGGGGTGTGTTGCATCGTGCACACACGGTGCCTGTTTCGCAGATAAGTTTTAATAAATACACAGAGAATAATATAGAGTCATTGGCCACGAGGAACACCTTCCCTGACCTTTTATTCTCTCCGGTTCCACGTCACCGCGCCTACCATCCAACTCCAAAACTCGGGGGAGACTAACACTCCCTACCTCTCTTGGTGTGCATCATAGGCGTGCCCATGACGAACACAACATTTCTCCTTAACCAATAGAAAACAAACATAGCTGCTCAAAAAAAAGATACTATACTAATCCAGTATACAAGAATAGTACACAACAAGAAATGCCACATTCAGTCAATCCACCCCGAATCCTTGCAGCCGCGTTGAGCATGGCGGTCGAGGACTCAAACTGTACAGTTCAAGTCCTTGTCTCAGAGGCACTGAGTTGATTGGTATGGAGCCAGGCACCTCCTGATCTGAATCTTGAACTGGCTCCAAATTCTGCATGTCCACACCCCTTGTAGTAGATGATTGAGAATTAGTAGCAGTTACCACCGGCCATGTGTACTGGCTCAAACTTCTGCATGTCCACACCCCATGTAGTAGATGATAGAGAATTAGTAGCAGTCACCACCGGATTCACTGTCAGGATGATCCATCCTCTCTCCTTCATCAGCTTCAAATCCCACTGTTTCCCTGAGCAGGAAGGTCTGGAATTGAAAATACAGAGGACATTAAACAACATTCACTCAGTACATGGCACTCATTTTGGTTTATACGCTCGAAAGTGAGCCATGAGCAAAGTGTGAAGAGTGTTAGGATGGCTGAGTGGTCTAAGGCGCTGCGTTCAGGTCGCAGTCTTCCTTGGAGGTGTGGGTTCAAATCCCACTTCTGACAAGTGTATTTTGTGAGGTGGATACATTTTTGGACTATTTTTTCCCAAGCACCGTATCTAAACAATGTCAACAGTTTCTGTAAATTATGGATAAGATCTATTTTCCGTTGCTTGCACTAATTGCCTGAAGTTGGCTAAATCGCAGTAAATCGGTAAAGCAGGAAATCACAGCATCTTCAACAAATCGTGATAGAGGGGCCGAGATAAAGGTTTCGACCCTACATATCAAAAGCGCAGCTGTCAATAGTTCAGCAGGTTCACAGTGCAGAAGGTTCAGTGGCACCAGGCTCCCCTGCGTCCCAATCACAGCTGATTTTTAACTTCGGTATTCAGGGCTTTGGAGGGGTGTGTTGCATCGTGCACACACGGTGCCTGTTTCGCAGATAAGTTTTAATAAATACACAGAGAATAATATAGAGTCATTGGCCACAAGGAACACCTTCCCTGACCTTTTATTCTCTCCGGTTCCACGTCACCGCGCCTACCATCCAACTCCAAAACTCGGGGGAGACTAACACTCCCTACCTCCCTTGGTGTGCATCAGAGGCGTGCCCATGACGAACACAACATTTCTCCTTAACCAATACAAAACAAACATAGCTGCTAAAAAAAAAGATACTATACTAATCCATTATACAAGAATAGTACACAACAAGAAATGCCACATTCAGTCAATCCACTCCGAATCCTTGCAGCCGCGTTGATCATGGCGGTCGAGGACTCAAACTGTACCGTTCAAGTCCTTGTCTCAGAGGCACTGAGTTGATTGGTATGGAGCCAGGCACCTCCTGATCTGAATCTTGAACTGGCTCCAAATTCTGCATGTCCACACCCCTTGTAGTAGATGATTGAGAATTAGTAGCAGTCACTACCCGCCATGTGCACTGCCTCAAACTTCTGCATGTCCACACCCCATGTAGTAGATGATTGAGAATTAGTAGCAGTCACAACCGGATTCACTGTCAGGATGATCCATCGTCTCTCCTTCATCAGCTTCAGATCCCACTGTTTACTTGAGCAGGAAGGTCTGGAATTGAAAATACAGAGGACATTAAACAACATTCACTCAGTACATGGCACTCATTTTGGTTTATACGCTCGAAATTGAGCCATGAGCAAAGTGTGAAGAGTGTCAGGATGGCCGAGTGGTCTAAGGCACTGCGTTCAGGTCGCAGTCTCCCTTGAATGTGTGGGTTCAAATCCCACCTCTGACAAGTGTATTTTGCGAGGTGGATACATTTTTGGACTTTTTTTTCCCAAGCACCGTATCAAAAACAATGTCAACAGTTTCTGTAAATTATCGATAAGATCTATTTTCCGTTGCTTGCACTAATTGCCTGAAGTTGGCTAAATCGCAGTAAATCGGTAAAGCAGGAAATCACAGCATCTTCAACAAATCGTGATAGAGGGGCCGAGATAAAGGTTTCGACCCTACATATCAAAAGCGCAGCTGTCAATAGTTCAGCAGGTTCACAGTGCAGAAGGTTCAGTGGCACCAGGCTCCCCTGCGTCCCAATCACAGCTGATTTTTAACTTCGGTATTCAGGGCATTGGAGGGGTGTGTTGCATCGTGCACACACGGTGCCTGTTTCGCAGATAAGTTTTAATAAATACACAGAGAATAATATAGAGTCATTGGCCACAAGGAACACCTTCCCTGACCTTTTATTCTCTCCGGTTCCACGTCACCGCGCCTACCATCCAACTCCAAAACTCGGGGGAGACTAACACTCCCTACCTCCCTTGGTGTGCATCAGAGGCGTGCCCATGACGAACACAACATTTCTCCTTAACCAATACAAAACAAACATAGCTGCTAAAAAAAAAGATACTATACTAATCCATTATACAAGAATAGTACACAACAAGAAATGCCACATTCAGTCAATCCACTCCGAATCCTTGCAGCCGCGTTGATCATGGCGGTCGAGGACTCAAACTGTACCGTTCAAGTCCTTGTCTCAGAGGCACTGAGTTGATTGGTATGGAGCCAGGCACCTCCTGATCTGAATCTTGAACTGGCTCCAAATTCTGCATGTCCACACCCCTTGTAGTAGATGATTGAGAATTAGTAGCAGTCACTACCCGCCATGTGCACTGCCTCAAACTTCTGCATGTCCACACCCCATGTAGTAGATGATTGAGAATTAGTAGCAGTCACCACCGGATTCACTGTCAGGATGATCCATCGTCTCTCCTTCATCAGCTTCAGATCCCACTGTTTCCCTGAGCAGGAAGGTCTGGAATTGAAAATACAGAGGACATTAAACAACATTCACTCAGTACATGGCACTCATTTTGGTTTATACGCTCGAAATTGAGCCATGAGCGAAGTGTGAAGAGTGTCAGGATGGCCGAGTGGTCTAAGGCACTGCGTTCAGGTCGCAGTCTCCCTTGAAGGTGTGGGTTCAAATCCCACCTCTGACAAGTGTATTTTGCGAGGTGGATACATTTTTGGACTTTTTTTTCCCAAGCACCGTATCAAAAACAATGTCAACAGTTTCTGTAAATTATCGATAAGATCTATTTTCCGTTGCTTGCACTAATTGCCTGAAGTTGGCTAAATCGCAGTAAATCGGTAAAGCAGGAAATCACAGCATCTTCAACAAATCGTGATAGAGGGGCCGAGATAAAGGTTTCGACCCTACATATCAAAAGCGCAGCTGTCAATAGTTCAGCAGGTTCACAGTGCAGAAGGTTCAGTGGCACCAGGGTCCCCTGCGTCCCAATCACAGCTGGTTTTTAACTTCTGTATTCAGGGGATGGGAGGGGTGGGGGTGTTGCGTCGTGCACACACGGTGCCTGTTTTGCAGAGAAGTTTTAATAAATACACAAAGAATAATATGGAGTCTTTGGCCACGAGGGACACCTTCCCCTACCTTTTATTCTCTCCGATTTCACATCACCGCACCTACCATCCAACTCCAATACTCGGGGGAGACTAACACTCCCTACCTCCCTTGGTGTGCATCATGGGCGTGTCCATGACGAACACAACATTTCTCCTTAACCAATACAAAACAAACATAGCTGCTCAAAAAAAAGATACTATACTAATCCAGTATACAAGAATAGTACACAACAATAAATACCACATTCAGTCAATCCACCCCGAATCCTTGCAGCCGTGTTGAGCATGACGGTCGAGGACTCAAACTGTACCGTTCAAGTCCTTGTCTCAGAGGCACTGAGTTGATTGGTATGGAGCCAGGCACCTCCTGATCTTAATCTTGAACTGGCTCCAAATTCTGCATGTCCACACCCCCTGTAGTAGATGATTGAGAATTAGTAGCAGTCACCACCGGCCATATGCACTGGCTCAAAATTCTGCAAGTCCACACCCCATGTAGTAGATGATTGAGAATTAGTAGCAGTCACCACAGGGTCCACTTTCAGTATGATCCATCCTCTCTCCTTCATCAGCTTCAGATCCCACTGTTTCCCTGAGCAGGAAGGTCTGGAATTGAAAATACAGAGGACATTAAATAACATTCACTCAGTACATGGCACTCATTTTGGTTTATAAGCTGGAAATTGAGCCATCACTTTGGCGTCAAGAGTGTCAGGATGGCCGGGTGGTCTAAGGTGCTGCGTTCAGGCTGCAGTCTCCCTTGGAGACGTGGGTTCAAACCCCACTTCTGACAAGTGTCCTTTGCGAGGTGGATACATTTTTGGACTTTTTTTTACCAAGCACCCTTATCAAAAACAATGTGAACAGTTTCTGTAAATTATCGATAAGATAAATTGTCCGTTGCTTGCACTAATTGCCTGAAGTTGGCTAAATCGCAGTAAATCGGTAAAGCAGGAAATCACAGCATCTTCAACAAATCGTGATAGAGGGGCCAAGATAAAGGTTTCGACCCTACATATCAAGAGCGCAGCTGTCAATAGTTTAGCAGGTTCACAGTGCAGAAGGTTCAGTGGCACCAGGGTCCCCTGCATCCCAATCACAGCTGGTTTTTAAATTCTGTATTCAGGGCATGGGAGGAGTGTGTTGCATCGTGCACACACGGTGCCTGTTTCGCAGATAAGTTTTAATAAATACACAGAGAATAACATAGAGTCATTGGCCACGAGGAACACCTTCCCTGACCTTTTATTCTCTCCGGTTCCACGTCACCGCGCCTACCATCCAACTCCAAAACTCGGAGGAGACTAACACTCCCTACCTCCCTTGGTGTGCATCATAGGCGTGCCCATGACGAACACAACATTTCTCCTTAACCAATACAAAACAAACATAGCTGCTCAAAAAAAAGATACTATACTAATCCAGTATACAAGAATAGTACACAACAAGAAATGCCACATTCAGTCAATCCACCCCGAATCCTTGCAGCCGCGTTGAGCATGGCGGTCGAGGACTCAAACTGTACCGTTCAAGTCCTTGTCACAGAGGCACTGAGTTGATTGGTATGGAGCCAGGCACCTCCTGATCTGAATCTTGAACTGGTTCCAAGTTCTGCATGTCCACACCCCTTGTAGTAGATGATTGAGAATTAGTAGCAGTCACCACCGGCCATGTGCACTGGCTCAAACTTCTGCATGTCCACACCCCATGTAGTCGATGATTGAGAATTAGTAGCATTCACCACCGGATTCACTGTCAGGATGATCCATCCTCTCTCCTTCATCAGCTTCAGATCCCACTGTTTCCCTGAGCAGGAAGGTCTGGAATTGAAAATACAGAGGACATTAAACAACATTCACTCAGTACATGGCACTCATTTTGGTTTATACGCTCAAAATTGAGCCAGGAGCGAGGTGTGAAGAGTGTCAGGATGGCTGAGTGGTCTAAGGCGCTGCGTTCAGGTTGCAGTCTTACTTGGAGGCGTGGGTTCAAATCCCACTTCTGACGAGTGTAATTTGCGAGGTGGATACATTTTTGGACTTTTTTTCCCAAGCACCGTATCAAAAACAATGTCAACAGTTTCTGTAAATTATCGATAAGATCTATTTTCCGTTGCTTGCACTAATTGCCTGAAGTTGGCTAAATCGCAGTAAATCGGTAAAACAGGAAATCACAGCATTTTCAACAAATCGTGATAGAGGGGCCGAGATAAAGGTTTCGACCCTACATATCAAAAGCACAGCTGTCAATAGTTCAGCAGGTTCACAGTGCAGAAGGTTCAGTGGCACCAGGGTCCCCTGCGTCCCAATCACAGCTGGTTTTTAACTTCTGTATTCAGGGCATGGGAGGGGTGTGTTGCATCGTGCACACACAGTGCCTGTTTCGCAGATAAGTTTTAATAAATACACAGAGAATAATATAGAGTCATTGGCCACGAGGAACACCTTCCCTGACCTTTTATTCTCTCCGGTTCCACGTCACCGCGCCTACCATCCAACTCCAAAACTCGGGGGAGACTAACACTCCCTACCTCCCTTGGTGTGCATCATAGGTGTGACCATGACGAACACAACATTTCTCCTTAACCAATACAAAACAAACATAGCTGCTCAAAAAAAAGATACTATACTAATCCAGTATACAATAATAGTACACAACAAGAAATGCCACATTCAGTCAATCCACCCTGAATCCTTGCAGCCGCTTTGAGCATGGCGGTCGAGGACTCAAACTGTACCGTTCAAGTCCTTGTCTCAGAGTCACTGAGTTGATTGGTATGGAGTCAGGCACCTCCTGATCTGAATCTTGAACTAGCTCCAAATTCTGCATGTCCACACCCCCTGTAGTAGATGATTGAGAATTAATAGCAGTCACCACCGGCCATGTGCACTGGCTCAAAATTCAGCATGTCCACACCCCATGTAGTAGATGATTGAGAATTAGTAGCAGTCACCACCGGATCCACTGTCAGGATGATCCATCCTCTCTCCTTCATCAGCTTCAGATCCTACTGTGTCCCTGAGCAGGAAGGTCTGGAATTGAAAATACAGAGGACATTAAACAACATTTACTCAGTACATGGCACTCATTTTGGTATATAAGCTGGAAATTGAGCCATCAGTGCAGTGTCAAGAGTGTCAGGATGGCCGAGTGGTCTAAGGCGCTGAGTTCAGGTCGCAGTCTTCTTTGGAGGCGTTGGTTTGAATCCCACTTCTGATAAGTGTCTTTTGCGAGGTGGATACAGTTTTGGAATTTTTTTTCCAAGCACCCGTATCAAAAACAATGTCAACAGTTTCTGTAAATTATCGATAAGATCTATTGTCCGTTGCTTGCACTAATTGCCTGAAGTTGGCTAAATCGCAGTAAATCGGTAAAGCGGGAAATCACAGCATCTTCAACAAATCGTGATAGAGGGGCCAAATTAAAGGTTTCGACCCTACATATCAAAAGCACAGCTGTCAATAGTTCAGCAGGTTCACAGTGCAGAAGGTTCAGTGGCACCAGGGTCCCCTGCATCCCAATCACAGCTGGTTTTTAACTTCTGTATTCAGGGCGTGGGAGGGGTGTGTTGCATCGTGCACACAGTGCCTGTTTCGCAGATAAGTTTTAATAAATACACAGAGAATAATATAGAGTCATTGGCCACGAGGAACACCTTCCCTGACCTTTTATTCTCTCCGGTTCCACGTCACTGCGCCTACCATCCAACTCCAAAACTCGGGGGAGACTAACACTCCCTACCTCCCTTGGTGTGCATCATAGGCGTGCCCATGACGAACTCAACATTTCTCCTTAACCAATACAAAACAAACATAGCTGCTCAAAAAAAAGATACTATACTAATCCAGTATACAAGAATGGTACACAACAAGAAATGCCACATTCAGTCAATCCACCCCAAATCCTTGCAGCCGCGTTGAGCATGGCGGTCGAGGACTCAAACTGTACCGTTCAAGTCATTGTCTCAGAGGCACTGAGTTGATTGGTATGGAGCCAGGCACCTCCTGATCTGAATCTTGAACTGGCTCCAAATTCTGCATGTCCACACCCCCTGTAGTAGATGATTGAGAATTAGTAGCAGTCATCACCGGCCATGTGCACTGGCTCAAAATTCAGCATGTCCACACCCCATGTAGTAGATGATTGAGAATTAGTAGCAGTCACCACCGGATCCACTGTCAGGATGATCCATCCTCTCTCCTTCATCAGCTTCAGTTCCCACTGTTTCCCTGAGCAGGAAGGTCTGGAATTGAAAATACAAAGGATATTAAACAACATTCACTCAGTACATGGCACTCATTTTGGTTTATAAGCTGGAAATCGAGCCATCAGTGGAGTGTCAGGATGGCCGAGTGGTCTAAGGCGCTGCGTTAAGGTCGCAGTCTCCTTTGGAGGCGTGGGTTCGAATCCCACTTCGGACAAGTGTCTTTGGCGAGGTGGATACATTTTTGGACTTTTTTTTTCCAAGCACCTGTATCAAAAACAATGTCAACAGTTTCTGTAAATTATCGATAAGATCTATTTTCCGTTGCTTGCACTAATTGCCTGAAGTTGGCTAAATCGCAATAAATCGGTAAAGCAGGAAATCACAGCATCTTCAACAAATCGTGATAGAGGGGCCGAGATAAAGGTTTCGACCCTACATATCAAAAGCACAGCTGTCAATAGTTCAGCAGGTTCACAGTGCCGAAGGTTCAGTGGCACCAGGGTCCCCTGCGTCCCAATCACAGCTGGTTTTTAACTTCTGTATTCAGGGGATGGGAGGGGTGGGGGTGTTGCGTCGTGCACACACAGTGTCTGTTTTGCAGAGAAGTTTTAATAAATACACAAAGAATAATATGGAGTCTTTGGCCACGAGGAACACCTTCCCCTACCTTTTATTCACTCCGGTTCCACGTCACCGCGCCTACCATCCAACTCCAAAACTCGGGGGAGGCTAACACTCCCTACCTCCCTTGGTGTGCATCATAGGGGTGCCCATGACGAACACAACATTTCTCCTTAACCAATACAAAACAAACATAGCTGCTCAAAAAAAAGATACTATACTAAACCAGTATACAAGAATAGTACACAACAAGAAATGCCACATTCAGTCAATCCACCCCGAATCCTTGCAGCCGCGTTGAGCATGGCGGTCGAGGACTCAAACTGTACCGTTCAAGTCCTTGCCTCAGAGGCACTGAGTTCATTGGTATGGAGCCAGGCACCTCCTGATCTGAATCTTGAACTGGCTCCAAATTCTTCATGTCCACACTCCCTGTAGTAGATGATTGAGAATTAGTAGCAGTCACCACCGGCCATGTGCACTGGCTCAAAATTCTGCATGTCCACACCACATGTAGTAGATGATTGAGAATTAGTAGCAGTCACCACAGGGTCCACTGTCAGGATGATCCATCCTCTCTCCTTCATCAGCTTCAGATCCCACTGTTTCCCTGAGCAGGAAGGTCTGGAATTGAAAATACAGAGGACATTAAATAACATTCACTCAGTACATGGCACTCATTTTGGTTTATAAGCTGGAAATTGAGCCATCAGTCTGGTGTCAAGAGTGTCAGGATGGCCGAGTGGTCTAAGGCGCTGTGTTCAGGTCGCAGTTTACTTTGGAGGCGTGGGTTAGAATCCCACTTCTGACAAGTGTCTTTTGTGAGGTGGATACATTTTTGGACTTTTTTTTTCCAAGCACCCGTATCAAAAACAATGTCAACAGTTTCTGTAAATTATCAATAAGATCTATTGTCCGTTGCCTGCACTAATTTCCTGAAGTTGGCTAAATCGCGGTAAATTGGTAAAGCAGGAAATCACAGCATCTTCAACAAATCGTGATAGAGGGGCAGAGATAAAGGTTTCGACCCTACATATCAAGAGCGCAGCTGTCAATAGTTCAGCAGGTTCACAGTGCAGAAGGTTCAGTGGCACCAGGGTCCCCTGAGTCCCAATCACAGCTGGTTTTTAACTTCTGTATTCAGGGCATGGGAGGGGTGTGTTGCATCGTGCACACACGGTGCCTGTTTCGCAGATAAGTTTTAATAAATACACAGAGAATAATATAGAGTCATTAGCCACGAGGAACACCTTCCCCTACCTTTTATTCTCTCCGGTTCCACGTCACCGCGCCTACCATCCAACTCCAAAACTCGGGGGAGGCTAACACTCCCTACCTCCCTTGGTGTGCATCATAGGCGTGCCCATGACAAACACAACATTTCTCCTTAACCAATACAAAACAAACATAGCTGCTCAAACAAAAGATACTATACTAATCCAGTATACAAGAATAGTACACAACAAGAAATGCCACATTCAGTCAATCCACCCCGAATCCTTGCAGCCACGTTGAGCATGGCGGTCGATGACTCAAACTGTACCGTTCAAGTCCTTGTCTCAGAGGCACTGAGTTGATTGGTATGGAGCCAGGCACCTCCTGATCTGAATCTTGAACTGGCTCCAAATTCTGCATGTCCACACCCCTTGTAGTAGATGATTGAGAATTAGTAGCAGTCACCACCGGCCATGTGCACTGGCTCTAACTTCTGCATGTCCACACCCCATGTAGTCGATGATTGAAAATTAGTAGCAGTAACCACCGGATTCACTGTCAGGATGATCCATCCTCTCTCCTTCATCAGCCTCAGATCCCACTGTTTCCCTGAGCAGGAAGGTCTGGAATTGAAAATACAGAGGACATTAAACAACATTCACTCAGTACATGGCACTCATTTTGGTTTATAAGCTGGAAATTGAGCCATCAGTCTGGTGTCAAAAGTGTCAGGATGGCCGGGTGGTCTAAGGTGTTGCATTCTGGTTGCAGTCTCTCTTGGAGACGTGGGTTCAACCCCCACATCTGACAAGAGTCTTTTGTGAGGTGGATACATTTTTTGACTTTTTTTTTCCAAGCACCCTTATCAAAAACAATGTCAACAGTTTCTGTAAATTATCGATAAGATCTATTGTCCGTTGCTTGCACTAATTGCCTGAAGTTGGCTAAATCGCAGTAAATCGGTAAAGCAGGAAATCACAGCATCTTCAACAAATCGTGATAGAGGGGCCGATATAAAGGTTTCGACCCTACATATCAAAAGCACAGCTGTCAATAGTTCAGCAGGTTCACAGTGCAGAAGGTTCTGTGGCACCAGGGTCCCCTGCGTCCCAATCACAGCTGGTTTTTAACTTCTGTATTCAGGGCATGGGAGGGGTGTGTTGCATCGTGCACACACAGTGCCTGTTTCGCAGATAAGTTTTAATAAATACACAGAGAATAATATAGAGTCATTGGCCACGAGGAACACCTTCCCTGACCTTTTATTCTCTCCGGTTCCACGTCACCGCGCCTACCATCCAACTCCAAAACTCGGGGGACACTAATACTCCCTACCTCCCTTGGTGTGCATCATAGGCGTGCCCATGATGAACACAACATTTCTCCTTAACCAATACAAAACAAACATAGCTGCTCAAAAAAAAGATACTATACTAATCCAGTATACAAGAATAGTACACAACAAGAAATGCCCCATTCAGTCAATCCACCCCGAATCCTTGCAGCCGCGTTGAGCATGGCGGTCGAGGACTCAAACTGTACCGTTCAAGTCCTTGTCTCAGAGGCACTGAGTTGATTGGTATGGAGCCAGGCACCTCCTGATCTGAATCTTGAACTGGCTCCAAATTCTGCATGTCCACACCTCCTGTAGTGGATGATTGAGAATTAGTAGCAGTCACCACCGGCCATGTGCACTGGCTCAAAATTCAGCATGTCCACACCCCATGTAGTAGATGATTGAGAATTAGTAGCAGTCACCACCGGATCCACTGTCAGGATGATCCATCCTCTCTCCTTCATCAGCTTCAGATCCCACTGTTTCCCTGAGCAGGAAGGTCTGGAATTGAAAATACGGAGGATATTAAATAACATTCACTCAGTACATGGCACTCATTTTGGTTTATAAGCTGGAAATTGAGCCATCAGTCTGGTGTCAAGAATGTCAGGATGTCCAGGTGGTCTAAGGTGCTGCGTTCAGGTCACAGTCTCCCATGATGATGTGGGTTAAAACCCCACTTCTGACAAGTGTCTTTTGCGAGGTGAATACATTTTTGGACTTTTTTTTTCCAAGCACCCTTATCAAAAACAATGTCAACAGTTTCTGTAAATTATCGATAAGATCTATTGTCCGTTGCTTGCACTAATTGCCTGAAGTTGGCTAAATCGCATTAAATCGGTAAAGCAGGAAATCACAGCATCTTCAACAAATCGTGATAGGGTGGCCGAGATAAAGGTTTCGACCCTACATATCAAAAGCACAGCTGTCAATAGTTCAGCAGGTTCACAGTGCCGAAGGTTCAGTGGCACCAGGGTCCCCTGCGTCCCAATCACAGCTGTTTTTTAACTTCTGTATTCAGGGGATGGGAGGGGTGGGGGTGTTGCGTCGTGCACACACAGTGCCTGTTTTGCAGAGAAGTTTTAATAAATACACAAAGAATAATATGGAGTCTTTGGCCACGAGGAACACCTTCCCCTACCTTTTATTCACTCCGGTTCCACGTCACCGCGCCTACCATCCAACTCCAAAACTCGGGGGAGACTAACACTCCCTACCTCCCTTGGTGTGCATCATAGGGGTGCCCATGAAGAACACAACATTTCTCCTTAACCAAGACAAAATAAACATAGCTGCTCAAAAAAAAGATACTATACTAAACCATTATACAAGAATAGTACACAACAAGAAATGCCACATTCAGTTAATCCTCCCCGAATCCTTGCAGCCCGTTGAGCATGGCGGTCGAGGACTCAAACTGTACCGTTCAAGTCCTTGTCTCAGAGGCACTGAGTTCATTGGTATGGAGCCAGACACCTCCTGATCTGAATCTTGAACTGGCTCCAAATTCTGCATGTCCACACTCCCTGTAGTAGATGATTGAGAATTAGTAGCAGTCACCACCGGCCATGTGCACTGGCTCAAAATTAAGCATGTCCAACCCCATGTAGTAGATGATTGAGAATTAGTAGCAGTCACCACCGGATCCACTGTCAGGATGATCCATCCTCCCTCCTTCATCAGCTTCAGATCCCACTGTTTCCCTGAGCAGTAAGGTCTGGAATTGAAAATACAGAGATCAATAAACAACATTCACTCAGTACATGGCACTCATTTTGGTTTATAAGCTGGAAATTGAGCCATCAGTGCAGTGTCAAGAGTGTCAGGATGGCCGAGTGGTCTAAGGCGTTGCGTTCAGGTCGCAGTCTCCTTTGGAGGCATGGGTTCGAATCCCACTTCTGACAAGTGTCTTTTGCGAGGTGGATACATTTTTGGACTTTTTTTTTCCAAGCACCCGTATCAAAAACAATGTCAACAGTTTCTGTAAATTATCGATAAGATCTATTGTCCGTTGCTTGCACTAATTTCCTGAAGTTGGCTAAATCGCAGTAAATTGGAAAAGCGGGAAATCACAGCATCTTCAACAAATCGTGATAGAGGAGCAGAGATAAAGGTTTCGACCCTACATATCAAGAGCGCAGCTGTCAATAGTTCAGCAGGTTCACAGTGCAGAAGGTTCAGTGGCACCAGGGTCCCCTGCGTCCCAATCACAGCTGGTTTTTAACTTCTGTATTCAGGGCATGGGAGGGGTGTGTTGCGTCGTGCACACACAGTGCCTGTTTTGCAGATAAGTTTTAATAAATACACAAAGAATAATATGGAGTCTTTGGCCACGAGGAATACCTTCCCCTACCTTTTATTCACTCCGGTTCCACGTCACTGCGCCTACCATTCAACTCCAAAACTCGGTGGAGACTAACACTCCCTACCTCCCTTGGTGTGCATCATAGGCGTGCCCATGACGAACACAACATTTCTCCTAAACCAATACAAAACAAACATAGCTGCTAAAAAAAAAGATACTATACTAAACCAGTATACAAGAATAGTACACAACAAGAAATGCCACATTCAGTCAATCCACCCCGAATCCTTGCAGCCGCGTTGAGCATGGCGGTCGAGGACTCAAACTGTACCGTTCAAGTCCTTGTCTCAGAGGCACTGAGTTGATTGGTATGGAGCCAGGCACCTCCTGATCTGAATCTTGAACTGGCTCCAAATTCTGCATGTCCACACCCCCTGTAGTAGATGATTGAGAATTAGTAGCAGTCACCACCGGCCATGTGCACTGGCTCAAAACTCAGCATGGCCACACCCCATGTAGTAGATGATTGAGAATTGGTAGCAGTCACCACCGGATCCACTGGCAGGATGATCCATCCTCTCTCCTTCATCAGCTTCAGATCCCACTGTTTCCCTGAGCAGGAAGGTCTGGAATTGAAAATACAGAGGATATTAAACAACATTCACTCAGTACATGTCACTCATTTTGGTTTATAAGCTGGAAATTGAGCCATCAGTGCAGTGTCAAGAGTGTCAGGATGGCCGAGTGGTCTAAGGCGCTGCGTTCAGGTCGCAGTCCCCTTTGGAGGCGTGGGTTCGAATCCCACTTCTGACAAGTGACTTTTGCGAGGTGGATACATTTTTGGACTTTTTTTTTCCAAGCACCTGTATCAAAAACAATGTCAACAGTTTCTGTAAATTATCGATAAGATCTATTGTCCGTTGCTTGCACTAATTGCCTGAAGTTGGCTAAATCGCAGTAAATCGGTAAAGCAGGAAATCACAGCATCTCCAACAAATCGTGATAGAGGGGCCGAGATAAAGGTTTCGACCCTACATATCAAAAGCACAGCTGTCAATAGTTCAGCAGGTTCACAGTGCCGAAGGTTCAGTGGCACCAGGGTCCCCTGCGTCCCAATCACAGCTGGTTTTTAACTTCTGTATTCAGGGGATGGGAGGGGTGGGGGTGTTGCGTCGTGCACACACAGTGCCTGTTTTGCAGAGAAGTTTTAATAAATACACAAAGAATAATATGGAGTCTTTGGCCACGAGGAACACCTTCCCCTACCTTTTATTCTCTCCGATTCCACATCACCGCACCTAGCATCCAACTCCAAAACTCGGGGGAGACTAACACTCCCTACCTCCCTTGGTGTGCATCATTTGCGTGCCCATGACGAACACAACATTTCTCCTTAACCAATACAAAACAAACATAGCTGCTCAAAAAAAAGATACTATACTAATCCAGTATACAAGAATAGTACACAACAATAAATACCACATTCAGTCAATCCACCCCTAATCCTTGCAGCCGCGTTGAGCATGGCGGTGGAGGACTCAAACTGTACCGTTCAAGTCCTTGTCTCAGAGGCACTGAGTTGATTGGTATGGAGCCAGGCACCTCCTGATCTGAATCTTGAACTGGCTCCAAATTCTGCATCTCCACACCCCCTGTAGTAGATGATTGAGAATTAGTAGCAGTCACCACCGGCCATATGCACTGGCTCAAAATTCTGCAAGTCCACACCCCATGTAGTAGGTGATTGAGAATTAGTAGCAGTCACCACAGGGTCCACTGTCAGGATGATCCATCCTCTCTCCTTCATCAGCTTCAGATCCCACTGTTTCCCTGAGCAGGAAGGTCTGGAATTGAAAATACAGAGGACATTAAATAACATTCACTCAGTACATGGTACTCATTTTGGTTTATAAGCTGGAAATTGAGCCATCAGTGCAGTGTCAAGAGTGTCAGGATGGCTGAGTGGTCTAAGGTGTTGCGTTCAGGTCACAGTCTCCTTTGGAGGCATGGGTTAGAATCCCACTTCTGACAAGTGTCTTTTGCGAGGTGGATACATTTTTGGACTTTTTTTTTCCAAGCACCTGTATCAAAAACAGTGTCAACAGTTTCTGTAAATTATCGATAAGATCTATTGTCCGTTGCTTGCACTAATTTCCTGAAGTTGGCTAAATCGCAGTAAATCGGTAAAGCGGGAAATCACAGCATCTTCAACAAATCGTGATAGAGAGGCAGAGATAAAGGTTTCGACCCTACATATCAAGAGCGCAGCTGTCAATAGTTCAGCAGGTTCACAGTGCAGAAGGTTCAGTGGCACCAGGGTCCCCTGCGTCCCAATCACAGCTGGTTTTTAACTTCTGTATTCAGGGCATGGGAGGGGTGTGTTGCATCGTGCACACACGGTGCCTGTTTCGCAGATAAGTTTTAATAAATACACAGAGAATAATATAGAGTCATTGGCCACGAGGAACACCTTCCCTGACCTTTTATTCTCTCCGGTTCCACGTCACCGCGCCTACCATCCAACTCCAAAACTCGGGGGAGACTAACACTCCCTACCTCCCTTGGTGTGCATCATAGGCGCGCCCATGACGAACACAACATTTCTCCTTAACCAATACAAAACAAACATAGCTGCTCAAAAAAAAGATACTATACTAATCCAGTATACAAGAATAGTACACAACAAGAAATGCCACATTCAGTCAATCCACCCCGAATCCTTGCAGCCGCGTTGAGCATGGCGGTCGAGGACTCAAACTCTACCGTTCAAGTCCTTGTCTCAGAGGCACTGAGTTGATTGGTATGGAGCCAGGCACCTCCTGATCTGAATCTTGAACTGGCTCCAAATTCTGCATGTCCACACTCCCTGTAGTAGATGATTGAGAATTAGTAGCAGTCACCACCGGCCATGTGCACTGGCTCAAAATTCAGCATGTCCATACCCCATGTAGTAGATGATTGAGAATTGGTAGCAGTCACCACCGGATCCACTGTCAGGATGATCCATCCTCTCTCCTTCATCAGCTTCAGATCCCACTGTTTCCCTGAGCAGGAAGGTCTGGAATTGAAAATACAGAGGATATTAAACAACATTCACTCAGTACATGGCACTCATTTTGGTTTATAAGCTGGAAATTGAGCCATCAGTGCAGTGTCAAGAGTGTCAGGATGGCCGAGTGGTCTAAGGTGCTGTGTTCAGGTCGCAGTCTCCTTTGGAGGCGTGGGTTCAAATCCCACTTCTGACAAGTGTCTTTTGCGAGGTGGATACATTTTTGGACTTTTTTTTTCCAAGCACCTGTATCAAAAACAATGTCAACAGTTTCTGTAAATTATCGATAAGATCTATTTTCCGTTGCTTGCACTAATTTCCTGAAGTTGGCTAAATCGCAGTAAATCGGTAAAGCGGGAAATCACAGCATCTTCAACAAATCGTGATAGAGGGGCAGAGATAAAGGTTTCGACCCTACATATCAAGAGCGCAGCTGTCAATAGTTCAGCAGGTTCACAGTGCAGAAGGTTCAGTGGCACCAGGGTCCCCTGCGTCCCAATCACAGCTGGTTTTTAACCTCTGTATTCAGGGCATGGGAGGGGTGTGTTGCATCGTGCACACACGGTGCCTGTTTCGCAGATAAGTTTTAATAAATACACAGAGAATAATATAGAGTCATTGGCCACGAGGAACACCTTCCCTGACCTTTTATTCTCTTCGGTTCCACGTCACCGCGCCTACCATCCAACTCCAAAACTCGGGGGAGACTAACAGTCCCTACCTACCTTGGTGTGTATCATAGGCGTGCCCATGACGAACACAGCATTTCTCCTTAACCAATACAAAACAAACATAGCTGCTCAAAAAAAAGATACTATACTAATCCAGTATACAAGAATAGTACACAACAAGAAATGCCACATTTAGTCAATCCACCCCGAATCCTTGCAGCCGCGTTGAGCATGGCGGTTGAGGACTCAAACTGTACCGTTCAAGTCCTTGTCTCAGAGGCACTGAGTTGATTGGTATGGAGCCAGGCACCTCCTGATCTGAATCTTGAACTGGCTCCAAATTCTGCATGTCCACACCCCTTGTAGTAGATGATTGAGAACTAGTAGCAGTCACCACCGGCCATTTGCAGTGGCTCAAACTTCTGCATGTCCACACCCCATGTAGTCGATGATTGAGAATTAGTAGCAGTCACCACCGGATTCACTGTCAGGATGATCCATCCTCTCTTCTTCATCAGCTTCAGATCCCACTGTTTCCCTGAGCAGGAAGGTCTGGAATTGAAAATACAGAGGACATTAAATAAAATTCACTCAGTACATGGCACTCATTTTGGTTTATAAGCTGGAAATTGAGCCATCCGTCTGGTGTCAAGAGTGTCAGCATGGCCAGGTGGTCTAAGGTTCTGGGTTCAGGTCGCAGTCTCCCTTGGAAACGTGGGTTCAAACCCTACTCCTAACAAGTGTCTTTTGCGAGGTGGATACATTTTTTGACTTTTTTTTTCCAAGCACCCGTATCAAAAACAATGTCAACAGTTTCTGTAAATTATCGATAAGATCTATTGTCCGTTGCTTGCACTAATTTCCTGAAGTTGGCTAAATCGCAGTAAATCGGTAAAGCGGGAAATCACAGCATCTTCAACAAATCGTGATAGAGGGGCAGAGATAAAGGTTTCGACCCTACATATCAAGAGCGCAGCTGTCAATAGTTCAGCAGGTTCACAGTGCAGAAGGTTCAGTGGCACCAGGGTCCCCTGCGTCCCAATCACAGCTGGTTTTTAACTTCTGTATTCAGGCCATGGGAGGGGTGTGTTGCATCGTGCACACATGGTGCCTGTTTCGCAGATAAGTTTTAATAAATACACAGAGAATAATATAGAGTCATTGGCCACGAGGAACACCTTCCCTGACCTTTTATTCTCTCCGGTTCCACGTCACCACGCCTACCATCCAACTCCAAAACTCGGGGGAGACTAACACTCCCTACCTCCCTTGGTGTGCATCATCGGCGTGCCCATGACGAACACCACATTTCTCCTTAACCAATACAAAACAAACTTAGCTGCTCAAAAAAAAGATACTATACTGATCCAGTATACAAGATTAGTACACAACAAGAAATGCCACATTCAGCCAATATACCCCGAATCCTTGCAGCCGCGTTGAGCATGGCGGTCGAGGACTCAAACTGTACCGTTCAAGTCCTTGTCTCAGAGGCACTGAGTTGATTGGTATGGAGCCAGGCACCTCCTGATCTGAATCTTGAACTGGCTCCAAATTCTGCATGTCCACACCCCTTGTAGTAGATGATTGAGAATTAGTAGCAGTCACCACCGGCCATGTGCACTGGCTCAAACTTCTGCATGTCCACACCCCATGTAGTCGATGATTGAGAATTAGTAGCAGTCACCACCGGATTCACTGTCAGGATGATCCATCCTCTCTCCTTCATCAGCTTCAGATCCCACTGTTTCCCTGAGCAGGAAGGTCTGGAATTGAAAATACAGAGGACATTAAACAACATTCACTCAGTACATGGCACTCATTTTGGTTTATACGCTCGAAATTGATCCTTGAGCAAGGTGTAAAGAGTGTCAGGATGGCCGAGTGGTCAAAGGAGCTGCGTTCAGGTCGCAGCCTCCCTTGGAGGTGTGGGTTCAAATCCCACTTCTGACAAGTGTATTTTGCGAGGTGGATACATTTTTGGACTTTTTTTTCCCAAGCACCGTATCAAAAACAATGTCAACAGTTTCTGTAAATTATCGATAAGATCTATTTTCCGTTGCTTGCACTAATTGCCTGAAGTTGGCTAAATCGCAGTAAATCGGTAAAGCAGGAAATCACAGCATCTTCAACAAATCGTGATAGAGGGGCCGAGATAAAGGTTTCGACCCTACATATCAAAAGCGCAGCTGTCAATAGTTCAGCAGGTTCACAGTGCAGAAGGTTCAGTGGCACCAGGGTCCCCTGCGTCCCAATCACAGCTGGTTTTTAACTTCTGTATTCAGGGGATGGGAGGGCTGGGGGTGTTGCGTCGTGCACATACAGTGCCTGTTTTGCAGATAAGTTTTAATAAATACACAAAGAATAATATGGAGTCTTTGGCCACGAGGAACACCTTCCCTGACCTTTTATTCTCTCCGATTCCACATCACCGCACCTACCATCCAACTCCAAAACTCGGGGGAGACTAACACTCCCTACCTCCCTTGGTGTGCATCATGGGCGTGCCCATGACGAACACAACATTTCTCCTTAACCAATACAAAACAAACATAGCTGCTCAAAAAAAAGATACTATACTAATCCAGTATACAAGAATAGTACACAACAATAAATACCACATTCAGTCAATCCACCCCGAATCCTTGCAGCCGCGTTGAGCATGGCGGTTGAGGACTCAAACTGTACCGTTCAAGTCCTTTCTCAGAGGCACTGAGTTGATTGGTATGGAGCCAGGCACCTCCTGATCTGAATCTTGAACTGGTTCCAAATTCTGCATGTCCACACCCCCTGTAGTAGATGATTGAGAATTAGTAGCAGTCACCACCGGCCATATGCACTGGCTCAAAATTCTGCATGACCACACCCCATGTAGTAGATGATTGAGAATTAGTAGCAGTCACCACAGGGTCCACTGTCAGGATGATCCATCCTCTCTCCTTCTTCAGCTTTAGATCCCACTGTTTCCCTGAGCAGGAAGGTCTGGATTTGAAAATACAGAGAACATTAAATAACATTCACTCAGTACATGGCACTCATTTTGGTTTATAAGCTGGAAATTGAGCTGTCAGTCTGGTGTCAAGAGTGTCAGGATGGCCAGGTGGTCTAAGGTGCTGCTTTAAGGTTGCAGTCTCCCATGGAGACGTGGGTTCAAACCCGACTTCTGACAAGTGTCTTTTGCGAGGTGGATACATTTTTGGACTTTTTTTTTACAAGCACCCATATCAAAAACAATGTCAACAGTTTCTCTAAATTATCGATAAGATCTATTGTCCGTTGCTTGCACTAATTGCCTGAAGTTGGCTAAATCGCATTAAATCGGTAAAGCAGGAAATCACAGCATCTTCAACAAATCGTGATAGAGGGGCCGAGATAAAAGTTTCGACCCTACATATCAAAAGCACAGCTGTCAATAGTTCAGCAGGTTCACAGTGCCGAAGGTTCAGTGGCACCAGGGTCCCCTGCGTCCCAATCACAGCTGGTTTTTAACTTCTGTATTCAGGGGATGGGAGGGGTGGGGGTGTTGCGTCGTGCACACACAGTGCCTGTTTTGCAGAGAAGTTTTAATAAATACACAAAGAATAATATGGAGTCGTTGGCCACGAGGAACACCTTCCCCTACCTTTTATTCTCTCCGATTCCACATCACCGCACCTACCATCCAACTCCAAAACTCGGGGGAGACTAACACTCCCTACCTCCCTTGGTGTGCATCATGAGAATTAGTAGCAGTCACCACCGGCCATATGTACTGGCTCAAATTTCTGCATGTCCACACTCCATGTAGTAGATGATTGAGAATTAGTAGCAGTCACCACAGGGTCCACTGTCAGGATGATCCATCCTCTCTCCTTCATCAGCTTTACATCCCACTGTTTCCCTGAGCAGGAAGGTCTGGAATTGAAAATACAGAGAACATTAAATAACATTCACTCAGTACATGGCACTCATTTTGGTTTATAAGCTGGAAATTGAGCTGTCATTCTAGTGTCAAGAGTGTCAGGATGGCCGAGTGCTCTAAGGCGCTGCGTTCAGGTCGCAGTCTGCTTTGGAAGCGTGGGTTCGAATCCCACTTCTGACAAGTGTCTTTTGCGAGGTGGATACATTTTTGGACTTTTTTTTTCCAAGCACCTGTATCAAAAACAATGTCAACAGTTTCCGTAAATTATCGATAAGATCTATTGTCCGTTGCTTGCACTAATTTCCTGAAGTTGGCTAAATCGCAGTAAATCGGTAAAGCGGGAAATCACAGCATCTTCAACAAATCGTGATAGAGGGGCAGAGATAAAGGTTTCGACCCTACATATCAAGAGCGCAGCTGTCAATAGTTCAGCAGATTCACAGTGCAGAAGGTTCAGTGGCACCAGGGTCCCCTGCGTCCCAATCACAGCTTGTTTTTAACTTCTGTATTCAGGGCATGGGAGGGGTGTGTTGCATCGTGCACACACGGTGCCTGTTTCGCAGATAAGTTTTGATAAATACACAGGAAATAATATAGAGTCATTGGCCACGAGGAACACCTTCCCTGACCTTTTATTCTCTCCGGTTCCACGTCACCGCGCCTACCATCCAACTCCAAAACTCGGGGGAGACTCCCTACCTCTCTTGGTGTGCATCAGAGGCGTGCCCATGACGAACACAACATTTCTTCTTAACCAATACAAAACAAACATAGCTGCTCAAAAAAAAGATACTATACTAATCCAGTATACAAGAATAGTACACAACAATAAATACCACATTCAGTCAATCCACCCCGAATCCTTGCAGCCGCGTTGAGCATGGCGGTCGAGGACTCAAACTGTACCGTTCAAGTCCTTGTCTCAGAGGCACTGAGTTGATTGGTATGGAGCCAGGCACCTCCTGATCTGAATCTTGAACTGGCTCCAAATTCTGCATGTCCACACCCCCTGTAGTAGATGATTGAGAATTAGTAGCAGTCACCACCGGCCATATGCACTGGCTCAAAATTCTGCAAGTCCACACCCCATGTAGTAGATGATTGAGAATTAGTAGCAGTCACCACAGGGTCCACTGTCAGGATGATCCATCCTCTCTCCTTCATCAGCTTCATATCCCACTGTTTCCCTGAGCAGGAAGGTCTGGAATTGAAAATACAGAGGACATTAAATAACATTCACTCAGTACATGGCACTCATTTTGGTTTATAAGGTGAAAATTGAGCCATCAGTCTGGTGTCAAGAGTGTCAGGATGGCCGGGTGGTCTAAGGTGCTGCGTTCAGGTCACTGTCTCCCTTGGAGACGTGGGTTCAAACCCCACTTCTGACAAGTGTCTTTTGCGAGGTGGATACATTTTTGGACTTTTTTTTTCCAAGCACCCTTATCAAAAACAATGTCAACAGTTTCTGTAAATTATCGATAAGATCTATTGTCCGTTGCGTGCACTAATTGCCTGAAGTTGGCTAAATCGCAGTAAATCGGTAAAGCAGGAAATCACAGCATCTTCAACAAATCGTGATAGAGGGGCCGAGATAAAGGTTTCGACCCTACATATCAAAAGCACAGCTGTCAATAGTTCAGCAGGTTCACAGTGCAGAAGGTTCAGTGGCACCAGGGTCCCCTGCGTCCCAATCACAGCTGGTTTTTAACTTCTGTATTCAGGGCATGGGAGGGGTGTGTTGCATCGTGCACACACAGTGCCTGTTTCGCAGATAAGTTTTAATAAATACACAGAGAATAATATAGAGTCATTGGCCACGAGGAACACCTTCCCTGACCTTTTATTCTCTCAGGTTCCACGTCACCGCGCCTACCATCCAACTCCAAAACTCGGGGGAGACTAACACTCCCTACCTCTCTTGGTGTGCATCATAGGCGTGCCCATGACGAACACAACATTTCTCCTTAACCAATACAAAACAAACATAGCTGCTCAAAAAAAGATACTATACTAATCCAGTATACAAGAATAGTACACAACAAGAAATGCCACATTCAGTCAATCCACCCCGAATCCTTGCAGCCGCGTTGAGCATGGCGGTCAAGGACTCAAACTGTACCGTTCAAGTCCTTGTCTCAGAGGCACTGAGTTGATTGGTATGGAGCCAGGGACCTCCTGATCTGAATCTTGAACTGGCTCCAAATTCTGCATGTCCACACCCCTTGTAGTAGATGATTGAGAATTAGTAGCAGTCACCACCGGCCATGTGCACTGGCTCAAACTTCTGCATGTCCACACCCCATGTAGTCGATGATTGAGAATTAGTAGCAGTCACCACCGGATTCACTGTCAGGATGATCCATCCTCTCTCCTTCATCAGCTTCAGATCCCACTGTTTCCCTGAGCAGGAAGGTCTGGAATTGAAAATACAGAGGACATTAAATAACATTCACTCAGTACATGGCACTCATTTTGGTTTATAAGCTGGAAATTGAGCCATCCGTCTGGTGTCAAGAGTGTCAGGATGGCCAGGTGGTCTAAGGTGCTGCGTTCAGGTCGCAGTCTCCCTTGGAAACGTGGGTACAAACCCCACTCCTGACAAGTGTCTTTTGCGAGGTGGATACATTTTTGGACTTTTTTTTTCCAAGCACCCTTATCAAAAACAATGTCAACCGTTTCTGTAAATTATCGATAAGATCTATTGTCCGTTGCTTGCACTAATTGCCTGAAGATGGCTAAATCGCATTAAATCAGTAAAGCAGGAAATCACAGCATCTTCAACAAATCGTGATAGAGGGGCCGAGATAAAGGTTTCGAACCTACATATCAAAAGCACAGCTGTCAATAGTTCAGCAGGTTCACAGTGCAGAAGGTTCAGTGGCACCAGGGTCCCCTGCATTCCAATCACAGCTGGTTTTTAACTTCTGTATTCAGGGCATGGGAGGGGTGTGTTGCATCGTGCACACACAGTGCCTGTTTCGCAGATAAGTTTTAATAAATACACAGAGAATAATATAGAGTCATTGGCCACGAGGAACACCTTCCCAGACCTTTTATTCTCTCCGGTTCCACGTCACCGCGCCTACCATCCAACTCCAAAACTCGGGGGAGACTAACACTCCCTACCTCCCTTGGTGTGCATCATAGGCGTGCCCATGACAAACACAACATTTCTCCTTAACCAATACAAAACAAACATAGCTGCTCAAAAAAAAGATACTATACTAAACCAGTATACAAGAATAGTACACAACAAGAAATGCCACATTCAGTCAATCCACCCCGAATTCTTGCAGCCGCGTTGAGCATGGCGGTGGAGGACTCAAACTGTACAGTTCAAGTCCTTGTCTCAGAGGCACTGAGTTGATTGGTATGGAGCCAGGCACCTCCTGATCTGAATCTTGAACTGGCTCCAAATTCTGCATGTCCACACCCCCTGTACTAGATGATTGAGAATTAGTAGCAGTCACCACCGGCCATGTGCACTGGCTCAAAATTCAGCATGTCCACACCCCATGTAGTAGATGATTGAGAATTAGTAGCAGTCACCACCGGATCCACTGTCAGGATTATCCATCCTCTCTCCTTCATCAGCTTCAGATCCCACTGTTTCCCTGAGCAGGAAGGTCTGGAATTGAAAATACAGAGGACATTAAACAACATTCACTCAGTACATGGCACTCATTTTGGTTTATAAGTTGGAAATTGAGCCATCAGTGCATTGTCAAGTGTGTCAGGATGGCCGAGTGGTCTAAGGCGCTGCGTTCAGATCGCAGTCTCCTTTGGAGGCGTGGGTTCGAATCCCACTTCTGACAAGTGTCTTTTGCGAGGTGGATACATTTTTGGAATTTTTTTTCCCAAGCACCCGTATCAAAAACAATGTCAACAGTTTCTGAAAATTATCGATAAGATCTATTGTCCGTTGCTTGCACTAATTTCCTGAAGTTGGCTAAATCGCAGTAAATCGGTAAAGCGGGAAATCACAGCATCTTCAACAAATCGTGATAGAGGGGCAGAGATAAAGGTTTCGACCCTACATATCAAGAGTGCAGCTGTCAATAGTTCAGCAGGTTCACAGTGCAGAAGGTTCAGTGGCACCAGGGTCCCCTGCGTCCCAATCACAGCTGGTTTTTAACTTCTGTATTCAGGGCATGGGAGTGGTGTGTTGTATTGTGCACACACGGTGCGTGTTTCGCAGATAAGTTTTAATAAATTCACAAAGAATAATATGGAGTCTTTGGCCACGAGGAACACCTTCCCCTACCTTTTATTCTCTTCGGTTGCACGTCACCGCGCCTACCATCCAACTCCAAAACTCGGGGGAGACTAACACTCCATACCTCTCTTGGTGTGCATCATAGGCGTGCCCATGACGAACACAACATTTCTCCTTAACCAATACAAAATAAACATAGCTGCTCAAAAAAAAGATACTATACTAATCCAGTATACAAGAATAGTACACAACAAGAAATGCCACATTCAGTCAATCCACCCCAAATCCTTGCAGCCGCGTTGAGCATGGCGGTCGAGGACTCAAACTGTACCGTTCAAGTCCTTGGCTCAGAGGCACTGAGTTGATTGGTATGGAGCCAGGCACCTCCTGATCTGAATCTTGAACTGGCTCCAAATTCTGCATGTCCACACCCCTTGTAATAGATGATTGAGAATTAGTAGCAGTCACCACCGGCCATGTGCACTGGCTCAAACTTCTGCATGTCCACACCCCATGTAGTCGATGATTGAGAATTAGTAGCAGTCACCACCGGATTCACTGTCAGGATGATCCATCCTCTCTCCTTCATCAGCTTCAGATCCCACTGTTTCCCTGAGCAGGAAGGTCTGGAATTGAAAATACAGAGGACATTAAATAACATTCACTCAGTACATGGAACTCATTTTGGTTTATAAGCTGGAAATTGAGCCATCCGTCTTGTGTCAAGAGTGTCAGGATGGCTAGGTGGTCTAAGGTGCTGGGTTCAGGTCGCAGTCTCCCTTGGAAACGTGGGTTCAAACCCCACTCCTGACAAGTGTCTTTTGCGAGGTGGATACATTTTTGGACTTTTTTTTTCCAAGCACCCTTATCAAAAACAATGTCAACCGTTTCTGTAAATTATCGATAAGATCTATTGTCCGTTGCTTGCACTAATTGCCTGAAGTTGGCTAAATCGCATTAAATCGGTAAAGCAGGAAATCACAGCATCTTCAACAAATCGTGATAGAGGGGCCGAGATAAAGGTTTCGACCCTACATATCAAAAGCACAGCTGTCAATAGTTCAGCAGGTTCACAGTGCAGAAGGTTCAGTGGCACCAGGGTCCCCTGCATTCCAATCACAGCTGGTTTTTAACTTCTGTATTCAGGGCATGGGAGGGGTGTGTTGCATCGTGCACACACAGTGCCTGTTTCGCAGATAAGTTTTAATAAATACACAGACAATAATATAGAGTCATTGGCCACGAGGAACACCTTCCCTGACCTTTTATTCTCTCCGGTTCCACGTCACCGCGCCTACCATCCAACTCCAAAACTCGGGGGAGACTAACACTCCCTACCTCCCTTGGTGTGCATCATAGGCGTGCCCATGACGAACACAACATTTCTCCTTAACCAATACAAAACAAACATAGCTGCTCAAAAAAAAGATACTATACTAATCCAGTATACAAGAATGGTACACAACAAGAAATGCCACATTCAGTCAATCCACCCCGAATCCTTGCAGCCGCGTTGAGCATGGCGGTCGAGGACTCAAACTGTACCGTTCAAGTCCTTGTCTCAGAGGTACTGAGTTGATTGGTATGGAGCCAGGCACCTCCTGATCTGAATCTTGAACTGGCTCCAAATTCTGCATGTCCACACCCCCTGTAGTAGATGATTGAGAATTAGTTGCAGTCACCACCGGCCATGTGCACTGGCTCAAAATTCAGCATGTCCACACCCCATGTAGTAGATGATTGAGAATTAGTAGCAGTCACCACCGGATCCACTGTCAGGATTATCCATCCTCTCTCCTTCATCAGCTTCAGATCCCACTGTTTCCCTGAGCAGGAAGTTCTGGAATTGAAAATACAGAGGACATTAAACAACATTCACTCAGTACATGGCACTCATTTTGGTTTATAATCTGGAAATTGAGCCATCAGTGCATTGTCAAGAGTGTCAGGATGGCCGAGTGGTCTAAGGTGCTGCGTTCAGGTCACAGTCTCCTTTGGAGGCGTGGGTTCGAATCCCACTTCTGACAAGTGTCTTTTGCGAGGTGGATAAATTTTTGGACTTTTTTTTTCCAAGCACCCGTATCAAAAACATTGTCAACAGTTTCTGTAAATTATCGATAAGATCTATTGTCCGTTGCTTGCACTAATTTCCTGAAGTTGGCTAAATCGCAGTAAATCGGTAAAGCGGGAAATCACAGCATCTTCAACAAATCGTGATAGAGGGGCAGAGATAAAGGTTTCGACCCTACATATCAAGAGCGCAGCTGTCAATAGTTCAGCAGGTTCACAGTGCAGAAGGTTCAGTGGCACCAGGGTCCCCTGCGTCCCAATCACAGCTGGTTTTTAACTTCTGTATTCAGGGCATGGGAGGGGTGAGTTGCATCGTGCACACACGGTGCCTGTTTCGCAGATAAGTTTTAATAAAAACACAGAGAATAATATAGAGTCATTGGCCACGAGGAACACCTTCCCTGACCTTTTATTCTCTCCGGTTCTACGTCTTCGCGCCTACCATCCAACTCCAAAACTCGGGGGAGACTAACATTCCCTACCTCCCTTGGTGTACATCAGAGGCGTGCCCATGACGAACACAACATTTCTCCTTAACCAATACAAAACAAACATAGCTGCTCAAAAAAAAAGATACTATACTAATCCAGTATAGAAGAATAGTACACAACAAGAAATGCCACATTCAGTCAATCCACCCCGAATCCTTGCAGCCGCGTTGAGCATGGCGGTCGAGGACTCAAACTGTACCGTTCAAGTCCTTGTCTCAGAGGCACTGAGTTGATTGGTATGGAGCCAGGCACCTCCTGATCTGAATCTTGAACTGGCTCCAAATTCTGCATGTCCACACCCCCTGTAGTAGATGATTGAGAATTAGTAGCAGTCACCACCGGCCATGTGCACTAGCTCAAAATTCAGCATGTCCACACCCCATGTAGTAGATGATTGAGAATTAGTAGCAGTCACCACCGGATTCACTGTCAGGATGATCCATCCTCTCTCCTTCATCAGCTTCAGATCCCACTGTTTCCCTGAGCAGTAAGATCTGGAATTGAAAATACAGAGGACATTAAACAACATTCACTCAGTACATGGCACTCATTTTGGTCTATAAGCTGGAAATTGAGCCATCAGAGCAGTGTCAAGAGTGTCAGGATGGCCGAGTGGTCTAAGGTGCTGCGTTCAGGGTGCAGTCTCCTTTGGAGGCAAGGGTTCGAATCCCACTTCTGACAAGTGTATTTTGCGAGGTGGATACATTTTTGGACTTTTTTTTTCTCCAAGCACCCGTATCAAAAACAATGTCAACAGTTTCTGTAAATTATCGATAAGATCTATTGTCCGTTGCTTGCACTAATTTCCTGAAGTTGGCTAAATCGCAGTAAATCGGTAAAGCGGGAAATCACAGCATCTTCAACAAATCGTGATAGAGGGGCAGAGATAAAGGTTTCGACCCTACATATCAAGAGCGCAGCTGTCAATAGTTCAGCAGGTTCACAGTGCAGAAGGTTCAGTGGCACCAGGGTCCCCTGCGTCCCAATCACAGCTGGTTTTTAACTTCTGTATTTAGGGGATGGGAGGGGTGAGGGTGTTGCGTTGTGCACACACAGTGCCTGTTTTCCAGAGAAGTTTTAATAAATACGCAAAGAATATTATGGAGTCTTCGGCCACGAGGAACACCTTCCCCTACCTATTATTCTCTCCGATTCCACATCACCGCACCTACCATCCAACTCCAAAACTCGGGGGAGACTAACACTCCCTACCTCCCTTTGTGTGCATCATGGGCATGCCCATGACGAACACAACATTTCTACTTAACCAATACAAAACAAACATAGCTGCTCAAAAAAAAGATACTATACTAATTCAGTATACAAGAATAGTACACAACAATAAATACCACATTCAGTCAATCCACCCTGAATCCTTGCAGCCGCGTTGAGCATGGCGGTCGAGGACTCAAACTGTACCGTTCAAGTCTCTTGTCTCAGAGGCACTGAGTTGATTGGTATGGAGCCAGGCACCTCCTGATCTGAATCTTGAACTGGCTCCAAATTCTGCATGTCCACACCCCCTGTAGTAGATGATTGAGAATTAGTAGCAGTCACCACCGGCCATATGCACTGACTCAAAATTCTGCAAGTCCACACCCCATGTAGTAGATGATTGAGAATTAGTAGCATTCACCACAGGGTCCACTGTCAGGACGATCCATCCTCTCTCCTTCATCAGCTTCAGATCCCACTGTTTCCCTGAGCAGGAAGGTCTGGAATTGAAAATACAGAGGACATTAAATAACATTCACTCAGTACATGGCACTCATTTTGGTTTATAAGCTGGAAATTGAGACATCAGTCTGGTGTCAAGAGTGTCAGGATGGCCGGGTGGTCTAAGGTGCTGCATTCAGGTCACAGTTTCCCTTGGAGAAGTGGGTTCAAACCCCACTTCTGACAAGTGTCTTTTGCGAGGTGGATACATTTTTTGACTTTTTTTTCCCAAGCACCCTTATCAAAAACAATGTCAACAGTTTCTGTAAATTATCGATAAGATCTATTGTCCGTTGCTTGCACTAATTGCCTGAAATTGGCTAAATCGCAGTAAATCGGTAAAGCAGGAAATCACAGCATCTTCAACAAATCCTGATAGAGGGGCCGAGATAAAGGTTTCGACCCTACATATCAAAAGCACAGCTGTCTATAGTTCAGCAGGTTCACAGTGCAGAAGGTTCAGTGGCACCAGGGTCCCCTGCGTCCCAATCACAGCTGGTTTTTAACTTCTGTATTCAGGGCATGGGCGGGGTGTGTTGCATCGTGCACACACAGTGCCTGTTTCGCAGATAAGTTTTAATAAATACACAGAGAATAATATAGAGTCATTGGCCACGAGGAACACCTTCCCTGACCTTTTATTCTCTCCGGTTCCACGTCACCGCGCCTACCATCCAACTCCAAAACTCGGGGGAGAATAACACTCCCTACCTCCCTTGGTGTGCATCATAGGTGTGCCCATGACGAACACAACATTTCTCCTTAACCAATACAAAACAAACATAGCAGCTCAAAAAAAAGATACTATACTAAACCAGTATACAAGAATAGTACGAAACAAGAAATGCCACATTCAGTCAATCCACCCCAAATCCTTGCAGCCGCGTTGAGCATGGCGGTCGAGGACTCAAACTGTACCGTTCAAGTCCTTGTCTCAGAGGCACTGAGTTGATTGGTATGGAGCCAGGCACCTCCTGATCTGAATCTTGAACTGGCTCCAAATTCTGCATGTCCACACCCCCTGTAGTAGATGATTGAGAATTAGTAGCAGTCACCACCGGCCATGTGCACTGGCTCAAAATTCAGCATGTCCACACCCCATGTAGTAGATGATTGAGAATTAGTAGCAGTCACCACCGGATCCACTGTCAGGATTATCCATATTCTCTCCTTCATCAGCTTCAGATCCCACTGTTTCCCTGAGCAGTAAGGTCTGGAATTGAAAATACAGAGGACATTAAACGACATTCACTCAGTACATGGCACTCATTTTGGTTTATAAGCTGGAAATTGAGCCATCAGTGCAATGTCAAGAGTGTCAGGATGGCGAGTGGTCTAAGGCGCTACGTTCAGGTCGCAGTCTCCTTTGGAGGCGTGGGTTTGAATCCCACTTCTGACAAGTGTCTTTTGCGAGGTGGATACATTTTTGGACTTTTTTTTTCCAAGCACCCGTATCAAAAACAATGTCAACAGTTTCTGTAAATTATCGATAAGATCTATTGTCCGTTGCTTGCACTAATTGCCTGAAGTTGGCTAAATCACAGTAAATCGGTAAAGCAGGAAATCACAGCATCTTCAACAAATCGTGATAGAGGGGCCGAGATAAAGTTTCGACCCTACATATCAAAAGCACAGCTGTCAATAGTTCAGCAGGTTCACAGTGCAGAAGGTTCAGTGGCACCAGGGTCCCCTGCGTCCCAATCACAGCTGGTTTTTAACTTCTGTATTCAGGGCATGGGAGGGGTGTGTTGCATCGTGCACACACAGTTCCTGTTTCGCAGATAAGTTTTAATAAATACACAGAGAATAATATAGAGTCATTGGCCACGAGGAACACCTTCCCTGACCTTTTATTCTCTCCGGTTCCACGTCACCGCGCCTACCATCCAACTCCAAAACTCGGGGGAGAATAACACTCCCTACCTCCCTTGGTGTGCTTCATAGGCGTGCCCATGACGAACACAACATTTCTCCTTAACCAATACAAAACAAACATAGCTGCTCAAAAAAAAGATACTATACTAAACCAGTATAGTAGAATAGTACACCACAAGAAATGCCACATTCAGTCAATCCACCCCGAATCCTTGCTGCCGCGTTGAGCATGGCGGTCGAGGACTCAAACTGTACCGTTCAAGTCCTTGTCTCAGAGGCACTGAGTTGATTGTATGGAGCCAGGCACCTCTTGATCTGAATCTTGAACTGGCTCCAAATTCTGCATGTCCACACCCCCTGTAGTAGATGATTGAGAATTAGTAGCAGTCACCACCGGCCATGTGCACTAGCTCAAAATTCAGCATGTCCACACCCCATGTAGTAGATGATTGAGAATTAGTAGCAGTCACCACCGGATCCACTGTCAGGATGATCCATCCTCTCTCCTTCATCAGCTTCAGGTCCCACTGTTTCCCTGAGCAGTAAGGTCTGGAATTGAAAATACAGAGGACATTAAACAACATTCACTCAGTACATGGCACTCATTTTGGTTTATAAGCTGGAAATTGAGCCATCAGTGCAGTGTCAAGAGTGTCAGGATGGCCGAGTGGTCTAAGGTGCTGCGTTCAGGTTGCAGTCTCCTTTGGAGGTGCGGGTTCGAATCCCACTTCTGACAAGTGTCTTTTGCGAGGTGGATACATTTTTGGACTTTTTTTTCTCCAAGCACCCGTATCAAAAACAATGTCAACAGTTTCTGTAAATTATCGATAAGATCTATTGTCCGTTGCTTGCACTAATTTCCTGAAGTTGGCTAAATCGCAGTAAATCGGTAAAGCGGGAAATCACAGCATCTTCAACAAATCGTGATAGAGGGGCAGAGATAAAGGTTTCGACCCTACATATCAAGAGCGCAGCTGTCAATAGTTCAGCAGGTTCACAGTGCAGAAGGTTCAGTGGCACCAGGGTCCCCTGAGTCCCAATCACAGCTGGTTTTTAACTTCTGTATTCAGGGCATGGGAGGGGTGTGTTGCATCGTGCACACACGGTGCCTGTTTCGCAGATAAGTTTTAATAAATACACAGAGAATAATATAGAGTCATTAGCCACGAGGAACACCTTCCCTGACCTTTTATTCTCTCCGGTTCCACGTCACCGCACCTACCATCCAACTCCAAAACTCGGGGCAGACTAACACTCCCTACCTCCCTTGGTGTGCATCATAGGCGTGCCCATGACGAACACAACATTTCTCCTTATCCAATACAAAACAAACATAGCTGCTCAAAAAAAAGATACTATACTAATCCAGTATACAAGAATAGTACACAACAAGAAATGCCACATTCAGTCTATCCACCCCGAATCCTTGCAGCCGCGTTGAGCATGGCGGTCGAGGACTCAAACTGTACCGTTCAAGTCCTTGTCTCAGAGACACTGAGTTGATTGGTATGGAGCCAGGCACCTCCTGATCTGAATCTTGAACTGGCTCCAAATTCTGCATGTCCACACCCCTTGTAGTAGATGATTGAGAATTAGTAGCAGTCACCACCGGCCATGTGCACTGGCTCAAACTTCTGCATGTCCACACCCCATGTAGTCGATGATTGAGAATTAGTAGCAGTCACCACCGGATTCACTGTCAGGATGATCCATCCTCTCTCCTTCATCAACTTCAGATCCCACTGTTTCCCTGAGCAGGAAGGTCTGGAATTGAAAATATAGAGGACATTAAACAACATTCACTCAGTACATGGCACTCATTTTGGTTTATACGCTCGAAATTGAGCCATCAGTGCAGTGTCAAGTGTGTCAGGATGGCCGAGTGGTCTAATGCGCTGCGTTAAGGTTATAGTCTCCTTTGGAGGCGTGGGTTCGAATCTCTCTTCTGACAAGTGTCTTTTGCGAGGTGGATACATTTTTGGACTTTTTTTTTCCAAGCACCCGTATCAAAAACAATGTCAACAGTTTCTGTAAATTATCGATAAGATCTATTGTCCGTTGCTTCCACTAATTTCCTGAAGTTGGCTAAATCGCAATAAATCGGTAAAGCGGGAAATCACAGCATCTTCAACAAATCGTGATAGAGGGGCAGAGATAAAGGTTTCGACCCTACATATCAAGAGCGCAGCTGTCAATAGTTCAGCAGGTTCACAGTGCAGAAGTTTCAGTGGCACCAGGGTCCCCTCCGTCCCAATCACAGCTGGTTTTTAACTTCTGTATTCAGGGCATGGGAGGGTTGTGTTGCATCGTGCACACATGGTGCCTGTTTCGCAGATAAGTTTTAATAAATACACAGAGAATAATATAGAGTCATTGGCCACGAGGAACACCTTCCCTGACCTTTTATTCTCTCCAGTTCCACGTCACCGCGCCTACCATCCAACTCCAAAACTCGGGGGAGACTAACACTCCCTACCTCCCTTGGTGTACATCATAGGCGTGCGCATGACAAACACAACATTTCTCCTTGACCAATACAAAACAAACATAGCTGCTCAAAATAACGATACTATACTAATCCAGTATACAAGAATAGTACACAACAAGAAATGCCGCATTCAGTCAATCCACCCCGAATCCTTGCAGCCGCGTTGAGCATGGCGGTCGAGGACTCAAACTGTACCGTTCAAGTCCTTGTCTCAGAGGCACTGAGTTGATTGGTATGGAGCCAGGCACCTCCTGATCTGAATCTTGAATTGGCTCCAAATTCTGCATGTCCACACCCCCTGTAGTAGATGATTGAGAATTAGTAGCAGTCACCACCGGCCATATGCACTGACTCAAAATTCTGCAAGTCCACACCCCATGTAGTAGATGATTGAGAATTAGTAGCAGTCACCACAGGGTCCCCTGTCAGGATGATCCATCCTCTCTCCTTCATCAGCTTCAGATCCCACTGTTTCCCTGAGCAGGAAGGTCTGGAATTGAAAATACAGAGGACATTAAATAACATTCACTCAGTACATGGCACTCATTTTGGTTTATAAGCTGGAAATCGAGACATCAGTGTGGTGTCAAGAGTGTCAGGATGGCCGGGTGGTCTAAGGTGCTGCATTCAGGTCACAGTCTCCCTTGGAGAAGTGGGTTCAAACCCCACTTCTGACAAGTGTCTTTTGCGAGGTGGATACATTTTTGGACTTTTTTTTTCCAAGCACCCTTATCAAAAACAATGTCAACAGTTTCTGTAAATTATCGATAAGATCTATTGTCCGTTGCTTGCACTAATTGCCTGAAATTGGCTAAATCGCATTAAATCGGTAAAGCGGGAAATCACAGCATCTTCAACAAATCGTGATAGAGGGGCCGAGATAAAGGTTTCGACCCTACATATCAAAAGCACAGCTGTCAATAGTTCAGCAGGTTCACAGTGCAGAAGGTTCAGTGGCACCAGGGTCCCCTGCGTCCCAATCACAGCTGGTTTTTAACTTCTGTATTCAGGGCATGGGAGGGGTGTGTTGCATCGTGCACACACAGTGCCTGTTTCGCAGATAAGTTTTAATAAATACACAGAGAATAATATAGAGTCATTGGCCACGAGGAACACCTTCCCTGACCTTTTATTCTCTCCGGTTCCACGTCACCGCGCCTACCATCCAACTCCAAAACTCGGGGGAGACTAACACTCCCTACCTCCCTTGGTGTGCATCATAGGCGTGCCCATGACGAACACAACATTTCTCCTTAACCAATACAAAACAAACATAGCTGCTCAAAAAAAAGATACTATACTAATCCAGTATACAAGAATGGTACACAACAAGAAATGCCACATTCAGTCAATCCACCCCGAATCCATGCAGCCGCGTTGAGCATGGCGTTCGAGGACTCAAACTGTTCCGTTCAAGTCCTTGTCTCAGAGGCACTGAGTTGATTGGTATGGAGCCAGGCACCTCCTGATCTGAATCGTGAACTGGCTCCAAATTCTGCAAGTCCACACCCCTTATAGTAGATGATTGAGAATTAGTAGCACTCACCACCCGCCATGTGCACTGGCTCAAACTTCTGCATGTCCACACCCCATGTAGTCGATGATTGAGAATTAGTAGCAGTCACCACGGGATTCACTGTCAGGATGATCCATCCTCTCTCCTTCATCAGCTTCAGATCCCACTGTTTCCCTGAGCAGGAAGGTCTGGAATTGAAAATACAGAGGACATTAAACAACATTCACTCAGTACATGGCACTCATTTTGGTTTATACGCTCGAAATTGAGCCATGAGCGAGGTGTGAAGAGTGTCAGGATGGCCGAGTGGTCTAAGGCGCTGCGTTCAGGTCGCAGTTTCCCTGGGAGGGGTGGGTTCAAATCCCACTTCTGACAAGTGTATATTGCGAGGTGGATACATTTTTGTACTTTTTTTTCCCAAGCACCGTATCAAAAACAATGTCAACAGTTTCTGTAAATTATCGATAAGATCTATTTTCCGTTGCTTGCACTAATTGGCTGAAGTTGGCTAAATCGCAGAAAATCGGTAAAGCGGGAAATCACAGCATCTTCAACAAATCGTGATAGAGGGGCCGAGATAAGGGTTTCGACCCTACATATCAAAAGCACAGCTGTCAATAGTTCAGCAGGGTCACAGTGCAGAAGGTTCAGTGGCACCAGGGTCCCCTGCGTCCCAATCACAGCTGGTTTTTAACTTCTGTATTCAGGGCATGGGAGGGGTGTGTTGCATCGTGCACACAGTGCCTGTTTCGCAGATAAGTTTTAATAAATACACAGAGAATAATATAGAGTCATTGGCCACGAGGAACACCTTCCCTGACCTTTTATTCTCTCCGGTTCCACGTCACCGCGCCTACCATCCAACTCCAAAACTCGGGGGAGACTAACACTCCCTACCTCCCTTGGTGTGCATCATAGGCGTGCCCATGACGAACACAACATTTCTCCTTAACCAATACAAAACAAACATAGCTGCTCAAAAAAAAGATACTATACTAAACCAGTATATAAGAATAGTACACAACAAGAAATGCCACATTCAGTCAATCCACCCCGAATCCTTGCAGCCGCGTTGAGCATGGCGGTCGAGGACTCAAACTGTACCGTTCAAGTCCTTGTCTCAGAGGCACTGAGTTGATTGGTATGGAGCCAGGCACCTCCTGATCTGAATCTTGAACTGGCTCCAAATTCTGCATGTCCACACCCCCTGTAGTAGATGATTGAGAATTAGTAGCAGTCACCACCGGCCATGTGCACTGGCTCAAAATTCAGCATGTCCACACCCCATGTAGTAGATGATTGACAATTAGTAGCAGTCACCACCGGATCCACTGTCAGGATGATCCATCCTCTCTCCTTCATCAGCTTCAGATCCCACTGTTTCCCTGAGCAGTAATGTCTGGAATTAAAAATACAGAGGACATTAAACGACATTCACTCAGTACATGGCATTCATTTTGGTTTATAAGCTGGAAATTGAGCCATCAGTGCAGTGTCAAGAGTGTCAGGATGGCGAGTGGTCTAAGGCGCTACGTTCAGGTCGCAGTCTCCTTTGGAGGCGTGGGTTCGAATCCAACTTCTGACAAGTGTCTTTTGCGAGGTGGATACATTTTTGGACTTTTTTTTTCCAAGCACCCCTATCAAAAACAATGTCAACAGTTACTGTAGATTATCGATATGATCTATTGTCCATTGCTTGCACTAATTTCCTGAAGTTGGCTAAATCGCAGTAAATCGGTAAAGCGGGAAATCACAGCATCTTCAACAAATCGTGATAGAGGGGCAGAGATAAAGGTTTCGACCCTACATATCAAGAGCGCAGCTGTCTATAGTTCAGCAGGTTCACAGTGCAGAAGGTTCAGTGGCACCAGGGTCCCCTGCGTCCCAATCACAGCTGTTTTTTAACTTCTGTAGTCAGGGCATGGGAGGGGTGGGTTGCATCGTGCACACACAGTGCCTGTTTCGCAGATAAGTTTTAATAAATACACAGAAAATAATATAGAGTCATTGGCCACGAGGAACACCTTCCCTGACCTTTTATTCTCTCCGGTTCCACGTCACCGCGCCTACCATCCAACTCCAAAACTCGGGGGAGACTAACACTCCCTACCTCCCTTGGTGTGCATCATAGGCGTGCCCATGACGAACACAACATTTCTCCTTAACCAATACAAAACAAACATAGCTGCTCAAAAAAAAGATACTATACTAATCCAGTATACAAGAATAGTACACAACAAGAAATGCCACATTCAGTCAATCCACCCCGAATCTTTGCAGCCGCGTTGAGCATGGCGGTCGAGGACTCAAACTGTACCGTTCAAGTCCTTGTCTCAGAGGCACTGAGTTGATTGGTATGGAGACAGGCACCTCCTGATCTGAATCGTAAACTGGCTCCAAATTCTGCAAGTCCACACCCCTTATAGTAGATGATTGAGAATTAGTAGCAGTCACCACCCGCCATGTGCACTGGCTCAAACTTCTGTATGTCCACACCCCATGTAGTCGATGATTGAGAATTAGTAGCAGTCACCACCGGATTCACTGTCAGGATGATCCATCCTCTCTCCTTCATCAGCTTCAGATCCCACTGTTTCCCTGAGCAGGAAGGTCTGGACTTAAAAATACAGAGAACATTAAACGACATTCACTCAGTACATGGCACTCATTTTGGTTTATACGCTCGAAATTGGGCCATGAGCGAGGTGTGAAGAGTGTCAGGATGGCCGACTGGTCTAAGGCGCTGCATTCAGGTCACAGTCTCCCTTGGAGGTGTGGGTGCAAATCCCACTTCTGACAAGTGTCTTTTGCGAGGTGGATACATTTTTGGACTTTTTTTTTCCAAGCACCCGTATCAAAAACAATGTCAACAGTTTCTGTAAATTATCGGTAAGATCTATTGTCCGTTGCTTGCACTAATTGCCTGAAGTTGGCTAAATCGCAGTAAATCGGTAAAGCAGGAAATCACAGCATCTTCAACAAATCGTGATAGAGGGGCCGAGATAAAGGTTTCGACCCTACATATCAAAAGCACAGCTGTCAATAGTTCAGCAGGTTCACAGTGCAGAAGGTTCAGTGGCACCAGGGTCCCCTGCGTCCCAATCACAGCTGGTTTTTAACTTCTGTATTCAGGGCATGGGAGGGGTGTGTTGCATCGTGCACACACAGTTCCTGTTTTGCAGATAAGTTTTAATAAATACACAGAGAATAATATAGAGTCATTGGCCACGAGGAACACCTTCCCTGACCTTTTATTCTCTCCGGTTCCACGTCACCGCGCCTACCATCCAACTCCAAAACTCGGGGGAGAATAACACTCCCTACCTCCCTTGGTGTGCTTCAAAGGCGTGCCCATGACGAACACAACAATTCTCCTTAACCAATACAAAACAAACATAGCTGCTCAAAAAAAAGATACTATACTAAACCAGGATACTAGAATAGTACACAACAAGAAATGCAACATTCAGTCAATCCACCCCGAATCCTTGCAGCCGCGTTGAGCATGGCGGTCGAGGACTCAAACTGTACCGTTCAAGTCTTTGTCTCAGAGGCACTGAGTTGATTGGTATGGAGCCAGGCACCTCTTGATCTGAATCTTGAACTGGCTCCAAATTCTGCATCTCCACACCCCCTGTAGTAGATGATTGAGAATTAGTAGCAGTCACCACCGGCCATGTGCACTGGCTCAAAATTCAGCATGTCCACACCCATTGTAGTAGATGATTGAGAATTAGTAGCAGTCACCACCGGATCCACTGTCAGGATGATCCATCCTCTCTCCATCATCAGCTTCAGATCCCACTGTTTCCCTGAGCAGTAAGGTCTGGAATTGAAAATACAGAGGACATTAAACAACATTCACTCAGTACATGGCACTCATTTTGGTTTATAAGCTGGAAATTGAGCCATCAGTGCAGTGTCAAGAGTGTCAGGATGGCCGAGTGGTCTAAGGTGCTGCGTTCAGGTTGCAGTCTCCTTTGGAGGCGTGGGTTCGAATCCCACTTCTGACAAGTGTCTTTTGCGAGGTGGATACATTTTTGGACTTTTTTTTTCCAAGCACCCGTATCAAAAACAATGTCAACAGTTTCTGTAAATTATCGATAAGATCTATTGTCCGTTGCTTGCACTAATTTCCTGAAGTTGGCTAAATCGCAGTAAATCGGTAAAGCGGGAAATCACAGCATCTTCAACAAATCGTGATAGAGGGGCAGAGATAAAGGTTTCAAACCTACATATCAAGAGCGCAGCTGTCAATAGTTCAGCAGGTTCACAGTGCAGAAGGTTCAGTGGCACCAGGGTCCCCTGAGTCCCAATCACAGCTGGTTTTTAACTTCTGTATTCAGGGCATGGGAGGGGTGTGTTGCATCGTGCACACACAGTGCCTGTTTCGCAGATAAGTTTTAATAAATACACAGAGAATAATATAGAGTCATTAGCCACGAGGAACACCTTCCCTGACATTTTATTCTCTCCGGTTCCACGTCACCGCACCTACCATCCAACTCCAAAACTCGGCGCAGACTAACACTCCCTACCTCCCTTGGTGTGCATCATAGGCGTGCCCATGACGAACACAATATTTCTCCTTAACCAATACAAAACAAACATAGCTGCTCAGAAAAAAGATACTATACTAATCCAGTATACAAGAATAGTACACAACAAGAAATGCCACATTCAGTCAATCCACCCCGAATCCTTGCAGCCGCGTTGAGCATGGCGGTTGAGGACTCAAACTGTACCGTTCAAGTCCTTGTCTCAGAGGCACTGAGTTGATTGGTATGGAGCCAGGCACCTCCTGATCTGAATCTTGAACTGGCTCCAAATTCTGAATGTCCACACCCCTTGTAGTAGATGATTGAGAATTAGTAGCAGTCACCACCGGCCATGTGCACTGGCTCAAACTTCTGCATGTCCACACCCCATGTAGTCGATGATTGAGAATTAGTAGCAGTCACCACCGGATTCACTGTCAGGATGATCCATCCTCTCTCCTTCATCAGCTTCAGATCCCACTGTTTCCCTGAGCAGGAAGGTCTGGAATTGAAAATATAGAGGACATTAAACAACATTCACTCAGTACATGGCACTCATTTTGGTTTATACGCTCAAAATTGAGCCATCAGTGCAGTGTCAAGAGTGTCAGGATGGCCGAGTGGTCTAATGCGCTGCGTTAATGTCGTAGTCTCCTTTGGAGGCGTGGGTTCGAATCCCACTTCGGACAAGTGTCTTTTGCGAGGTGGATACATTTTTTGACTTTTTTTTTCCAAGCACCCGTATCAAAAACAATGTCAACAGTTTCTGTTAATTATCGATAAGATCTATTGTCCGTTGCTTGCACTAATTTCCTGAAGTTGGCTAAATCGCAATAAATCGGTAAAGCGGGAAATCACAGCATCTTCAACAAATCGTGATAGAGGGGCAGAGATAAAGATTTCGACCCTACATATCAAGAGCGCAGCTGTCAATAGTTCAGCAGGTTCACAGTGCAGAAGGTTCAGTGGCACCAGGGTCCCCTGCGTCCCAATCACAGCTGGTTTTTAACTTCTGTATTCAGGGCATGGGAGGGGTGTGTTGCATCGTGCACACATGGTGCCTGTTTCGCAGATAAGTTTTAATAAATACACAGAGAATAATATAGAGTCATTGGCCACGAGGAACACCTTCCCTGACCTTTTATTCTCTCCAGTTCCACGTCACCGCGCCTACCATCCAACTCCAAAACTCGGGGGAGACTAACACTCCCTACCTCCCTTGGTGTGCATCATATGCGTGCGCATGACGAACACAACATTTCTCCTTGACCAATACAAAACAAACATAGCTGCTCAAAATAACGATACTATACTAATCCAGTATACAAGAATAGTACACAACAAGAAATGCCGCATTCAGTCAATCCACCCCGAATCCTTGCAGCCGCGTTGAGCATGGCGGTCGAGGACTCAAACTGTACCGTTCAAGTCCTTGTCTCAGAGGCACTGAGTTGATTGGTATGGAGCCAGGCACCTCCTGATCTGAATCTTGAACTGGCTCCAAATTCTGCATGTCCACACCCCTTGTAGTTGATGATTGAGAATTAGTAGCAGTCACCACCCGCCATGTGCACTGGCTCAAACTTCTGCATGTCCACACCCCATGTAGTCGATGATTGAGAATTAGTAGCAGTCACCACCGGATTCACTGTCAGGATGATCCATCCTCTCTCCTTCATCAGCTTCAGATCCCACTGTTTCCCTGAGCAGGAAGGTCTGGAATTGAAAATACAGAGGACATTAAACAACATTCACTCAGTACATGGCACTCATTTTGGTTTATACGCTCGAAATTGAGCCATGAGCAAGGTGTGAAGAGTGTCAGGATGGCCGAGTGGTCTAAGGCGCTGTGTTCAGGTCGCAGTCTCCCTTGGAGGCGTGGGTACAAATCCCACTTCTGACAAGTGTATTTTGTGAGGTGGATACATTTTTGGACTTTTTTTTTCCAAGCACCGTATCAAAAACAATGTCAACAGTTTCTGTAAATTATTGATAAGAACTATTTTCCGTTGCTTGCACTAATTGCCTGAAGTTGGCTAAATCGCAGTAAATCGGTAAAGCAGGAAATCACAGCATCTTCAACAAATCGTGATAGAGGGGACGAGATAAAGGTTTCGACCCTACATATCAAAAGCACAGCTGTCAATAGTTCAGCAGGTTCACAGTGCAGAAGGTTCAGTGGCACCAGGGTCCCCTGCGTCCCAATCACAGCTGGTTTTTAACTTCTGTATTCAGGGCATGAGAGGGGTGTGTTGCATCGTGCACACACACTGCCTGTTTCGCTGATAAGTTTTAATAAATACACAGAGAATAATATTGAGTCATTGGCCACGAGGAACACCTTCCCTGACCTTTTATTCTCTCCGGTTCCACGTCACCGCGCCTACCATCCAACTCCAAAACTCGGGGGAGACTAACACTCCCTACCTCCCTTGGTGTGCATCATAGGCGTGCCCATGACGAACACAACATTTCTCTTTAACCAATACAAAACAAACATAGCTGCTCAAAAAAAAGATACTATACTAATCCAGTATACAAGAATGGTACACAACAAGAAATGCCACATTCAGTCAATCCACCCCGAATCCTTGCAGCCGCGTTGAGTATGGCGGTCGAGGACTCAAACTGTACTGTTCAAGTCCTTGTCTCAGAGGCACTGAGTTGATAGGTATGGAGCCAGGCACCTCCTGATCTGAATCGTGAACTGGCTCCAAATTCTGCAAGTCCACACCCCTTATAGTAGATGATTGAGAATTAGTAGCAGTCACCACCCGCCATGTGCACTGGCTCAAACTTCTGCATGTCCACACCCCATGTAGTCGATGATTGAGAATTAGTAGCAGTCCCCACCGGATTCACTGTCAGGATGATCCATCCTCTCTCCTTCATCAGCTTCAGATCCCACTGTTTCCCTGAGCAGGAAGGTCTGGAATTGAAAATACAGAGGAAATTAAACAACATTCACTCAGTACATGGCACTCATTTTGGTTTATACGCTCGAAATTGAGCCATGGGCGAGGTGTGAAGAGTGTCAGGATGGCCGATTGGTCTAAGGCGCTGCGTTCAGGTCGCAGTCTCCCTTGGAGGGGTGGGTTCAAATCCCACTTCTGACAAGTGTATATTGCGAGGTGTATACATTTTTGTACTTTTTTTTCCCAACCACCGTATCAAAAACAATGTCAACAGTTTCTGTAAATTATCGATAAGATCTATTTTCCGTTGCTTGCACTAATTACCTGAAGTTGGCTAAATCGCAGTAAATCGGTAAAGCGGGAAATCACAGCATCTTCAACAAATCGTGATAGAGGGGCCGAGATAAGGGTTTCGACCCTACATAGCAAAAGCACAGCTGTCAATAGTTCAGCAGGGTCACAGTGCAGAAGGTTCAGTGGCACCAGGGTACCCTGCGTCCCAATCACAGCTGGTTTTTAACTTCTGTATTCAGAGCATGGGAGGGGTGTGTTGCATCGTGCACACACAGTGCCTGTTTCACAGATAAGTTTTAATAAATACACAGAGAATAATATAGAGTCATTGGCCACGAGGAACACCTTCCCTGACCTTTTATTCTCTCCGGTTCCACGTCACCGCGCCTACCATCCAACTCCAAAACTCGGGGGAGACTAACACTCCCTACCTCCCTTGGTGTGCATCATAGGCGTACCCATGACGAACACAACATTTCTCCTTAACCAATACAAAACAAACATAGCTGCTCAAAAAAAAGATACTATACTAAACCAGTATACAAGAATAGTACACAACAAGAAATGCCACATTCAGTCAATCCACCCCGAATCCTTGCAGCCGCGTTGAGCATGGCGGTCGAGGACTCAAACTGTACCGTTCAAGTCCTTGTCTCAGAGGCACTGAGTTGATTGGTATGGAGCCAGGCACCTCCTGATCTGAATCTTGAACTGGCTCCAAATTCTGCATGTCCACACCCCCTGTAGTAGATGATTGAGAATTAGTAGCAGTCACCACCGGCCATGTGCACTGGCTCAAAATTCAGCATGTCCACACCCCATGTAGTAGATGATTGAGAATTAGTAGCAGTCACCACCGGATCCACTGTCAGGATGATCCATCCTCTCTCCTTCATCAGCTTCAGATCCCACTGTTTCCCTGAGCAGTAAGGTCTGGAATTAAAAATACAGAGAACATTAAACGACATTCACTCAGTACATGGCACTCATTTTGGTTTATAAGCTGAAAATTGAGCCATCAGTGCAGTGTCAAGAGTGTCAGGATGGCGAGTGGTCTAAGGTGCTACGTTCAGGTCGCAGTCTCCTTTGGAGGCGTGGGTTCGAATCGCACTTCTGACAAGTGTCTTTTGCGAGGTGGATACATTTTTGGACTTTTTTTTTCCAAGCAGCCGTATCAAAAACAATGTCAACAGTTTCTGTAAATTATCGATAAGATCTATTGTCCATTGCTTGCACTAATTTCCTGAAGTTGGCTAAATCGCAGTAAATCGGTAAAGCAGGAAATCACAGCATCTTCAACAAATCGTGATAGAGGGGCCGAGATAAAGGTTTCGACCCTACATATTAAAAGCGCAGCTGTCAATAGTTCAGCAGGTTCACAGTGCAGAAGGTTCAGTGGCACCAGGGTCCCCTGCGTCCCAATCACAGCTGGTTTTTAACTTCTGTATTCAGGGGATGGGAGGGGTGGGGGTGTTGCGTCGTGCACACACAGTGCCTGTTTTCCAGAGAAGTTTTAATAAATACACAAAGAATAATATGGAGTCTTCGGCCACAAGGAACACCTTCCCCTACCTTTTATTCTCTCCGATTCCACATCACCGCACCTACCATCCAACTCCAAAACTCGGGGGAGACTAACACTCCCTACCTCCCTTGGTGTGCATCATGGGCATGCCCATGACGAACACAACATTTCTCCTTAACCAATACAAAACAAACATAGCTGCTCAAAAAAAAGATACTATACTAATCCAGTATACAAGAATAGTACACAACAATAAATACCACATTCAGTCAATCCACCCCGAATCCTTGCAGCCGCGTTGAGCATGGCGGTCGAGGACTCAAACTGTACTGTTCAAGTCTCTTGTCTCAGAGGCACTGAGTTGATTGATATGGAGCCAGGCACCTTCTGATCTGAATCTTGAACTGGCTCCAAATTCTGCATGTCCACACCCCCTGTAGTAGATGATTGAGAATTAGTAGCAGTCACCACCGGCCATATGCACTGACTCAAAATTCTGCAAGTCCACACCCCATGTAGTAGATGATTGAGAATTAGTAGCAGTCACCACAGGGTCCACTGTCAGGATGATCCATCCTCTCTCCTTCATCAGCTTCAGATCCCACTGTTTCCCTGAGCAGGAAGGTCTGGAATTGAAAATACAGAGGACATTAAATAACATTCACTCAGTACATGGCACTCATTTTGGTTTATAAGCTGGAAATTGAGACATCAGTGTGGTGTCAAGAGTGTCAGGATGGCCGGGTGGTCTAAGATGCTGCATTCAGGTCACAGTCTCCCTTGGAGAAGTGGGTTCAAACCCCACTTCTGACAAGTGTCTTTTGCGAGGTGGATACATTTTTGGACTTTTTTTTTCCAAGCACCCTTATCAAAAACAATGTCAACAGTTTCTGTAAATTATCGATAAGATCTATTGTCCGTTGCTTGCACTAATTGCCTGAAATTGGCTAAATCGCAGTAAATCGGTAAAGCAGGAAATCACAGCATCTTCAACAAATCGTGATAGAGGGGCCGAGATAAAGGTTTCGACCCTACATATCAAAAGCACAGCTGTCAATAGTTCAGCAGGTTCACAGTGCAGAAGGTTCAGTGGCACCAGGGTCCCCTGCGTCCCAATCACAGCTGGTTTTTAACTTCTGTATTCAGGGCATGGGAGGGGTGTGTTGCATTGTGCACACACAGTGCCTGTTTCGCAGATAAGTGTTAATAAATACTCAGAGAATAATATAGAGTCATTGGCCACGAGGAACACCTTCCCTGACCTTTTAATATCTCCGGTTCCACGTCACCGCGCCTACCATCCAACTCCAAAACTCGGGGGAGACTAACACTCCCTACCTCCCTTGGTGTGCATCATAGGCGTGCCCATGACGAACACAACATTTCTCCTTAACGAATACAAAACAAACATAGCTGCTCAAAAAAAAGATACTATACTAATCCAGTATACAAGAATGGTACACAACAAGAAATGCCACATTCAGTGAATCCACCCGAATCCTTGCAGCCGCGTTGAGCATGGCGGTCGAGGACTCAAACTGTACCGTTCAAGTCCTTGTCTCAGAGGCACTGAGTTGATTGGTATGGAGCCAGGCACCTCCTGATCTGAATCTTGAACTGGCTCCAAATTCTGCATGTCCACACCCCCTGTAGTAGATGATTGAGAATTAGTAGCAGTCACCACCGGCCATGTGCACTGGCTCAAAATTCAGCATGTCCACACCCCATGTAGTAGATGATTGAGAATTAGTAGCAGTCACCACCGGATCCACTGTCAGGATGATCGATCCTCTCTCCTTCATGAGCTTCAGATCCCACTGTTTCCCTGAGCAGTAAGGTCTGGAATTGAAAATACAGAGGACATTAAACAACATTCACTCAGTACATGGCACTCATTTTGGTTTATAAGCTGGAAATTGAGCCATCAGTGCAGTGTCAAGAGTGTCAGGATGGTCGAGTGGTCTAAGGCGTTGCGTTGAGGTTGCAGTCTCTTTTGGAGGCGTGGGTTCGCATCCCACTTCTGACAAGTGTCTTTTGCGAGGTGGATACATTTTTGGACTTTTTTTTCCAAGCACCTGTATCAAAAAAATGTCAACAGTTTCTGTAAATTATCGATAAGATCTATTGTCCGTTGCTTGCACTAATTTCCTGAAGTTGGCTAAATCGCAGTAAATCGGTAAAGCGGGAAATCACAGCATCTTCAACAAATCGTGATAGAGGGGCAGAGATAAAGGTTTCGACCCTACATATCAAGAGCGCAGCTGCCAATAGTTCAGCAGCTTCACAGTGCAGAAGGTTCAGTGGCACCAGGGTCCCCTGCGTCCCAATCACAGCTGGTTTTTAACTTCTGTATTCAGGGCATGGGAGGGGTGTGTTGCATCGTGCACACACGGTGCCTGTTTCGCAGATAAGTTTTAATAAATACACAGAGAATAATATAGAGTCATTGGCCACGAGGACCACCTTCCCTGACCTTTTATTCTCTCCGGTTCCACGTCACCGCGCCTACCATCCAACTCCAAAACTCGGGGGAGACTAACACTCCCTACCTCCCTTGGTGTGCATCATAGGCGTGCCCATGACGAACACAACATTTCTCCTTAACCAATACAAAACAAACATAGCTGCTCAAAAAAAAGATACTATACTAATCCAGTATACAAGAATAGTACACAACAAGAAATGCCACATTCAGTCAATCCACCCCGAATCCTTGCAGCCGCGTTGAGCATGGCGGTCGAGGACTCAAACTGTACCGTTCAAGTCCTTGTCTCAGAGGCACTGAGTTGATTGGTATGGAGCCAGGCACCTCCTGATCTGAATCTTGAACTGGCTCCAAATTCTGCATGTCCACACCCCTTGTAGTAGATGATTGAGAATTAGTAGCAGTCACCACCGGCCATGTGCACTGGCTCAAACTTCTGCATGTCCACACCCCATGTAGTCGATGATTGAGAATTAGTAGCAGTCACCACCGGATTCACTGTCAGGATGATCCATCCTCTCTCCTTCATCAGCTTCAGATCCCACTGTTTCCCTGAGTAGGAAGGTCTGTAATTGAAAATACAGAGGACATTAAACAACATTCACTCAGTACATGGCACTCATTTTGGTTTATACGCTCGAAATTGAGCCATGAGGGAGGTGTGAAGAGTGTCAGGATGGCGGAGTGGTCTAAGGCGCTGCGTTCAGGTCACAGCCTCCCTTGGAGGTGTGGGTTCAAATCCCACTTCTGACAAGTGTATTTTGCGAGGTGGATACATTCTTGGACTTTTTTTTCCCAAGCACTGTATCAAAAACAATGTCAACAGTTTCTGTAAATTATCGATAAGATCTATTTTCCGTTGCTTGCACTAATTGCCTGAAGTTGGCTAAATCGCAGTAAATCGGTAAAGCAGGAAATCACAGCATCTTCAACAAATCGTGATAGAGGGGCCGAGATAAAGGTTTCGACCCTACATATCAAAAGCGCAGCTGTCAATAGTTCAGCAGGTTCACAGTGCAGAAGGTTCAGTGGCACCAGGGTCCCCTGCGTCCCAATCACAGCTGTTTTTTAACTTCTGTAGTCAGGGCATGGGAGGGGTGGGTTGCATCGTGCACACACAGTGCCTGTTTCGCAGATAAGTTTTAATAAATACACAGAAAATAATATAGAGTCATTGGCCACGAGGAACACCTTCCCTGACCTTTTATTCTCTCCGGTTCCACGTCACCGCGCCTACCATCCAACTCCAAAACTCGGGGGAGACTAACACTCCCTACCTCCCTTGGTGTGCATCATAGGCGTGCCCATGACGAACACAACATTTCTCCTTAACCAATACAAAACAAACATAACTGCTCAAAAAAAAGATACTATACTAATCCAGTATACAAGAATGGTACACAACAAGAAATGCCACATTCAGTCATTCCACCCCGAATCCTTGCAGCCGCGTTGAGCATGGCGGTCGAGGACTCAAACTGTACCGTTCAAGTCCTTGTCTCAGAGGCACTGAGTTGATTGGTATGGAGACAGGCACCTCCTGATCTGAATCGTAAACTGGCTCCAAATTCTGCAAGTCCACACCCCTTATAGTAGATGATTGAGAATTAGTAGCAGTCACCACCCGCCATGTGCACTGGCTCAAACTTCTGCATGTCCACACCCCATGTAGTCGATGATTGAGAATTAGTAGCAGTCACCACCGGATTCACTGTCAGGATGATCCATCCTCTCTCCTTCATCAGCTTCAGATCCCACTGTTTCCCTGAGCAGGAAGGTCTGGAATTGAAAATACAGAGGACATTAAACAACATTCACTCAGTACATGGCACTCATTTTGGTTTATACGCTCGAAATTGAGCCATGAGCGAGGTGTGAAGAGTGTCAGGATGGCCGACTGGTCTAAGGCGCTGCATTCAGGTCACAGTCTCCCTTGGAGGTGTGGGTGCAAATCCCACTTCTGACAAGTGTCTTTTGCGAGGTGGATACATTTTTGGACTTTTTTTTCCAAGCACCCGTATCAAAAACAATGTCAACAGTTTCTGTAAATTATCGGTAAGATCTATTGTCCGTTGCTTGCACTAATTGCCTGAAGTTGGCTAAATCGCAGTAAATCGGTAAAGCAGGAAATCACAGCATCTTCAACAAATCGTGATAGAGGGGCCGAGATAAAGGTTTCGACCCTACATATCAAAAGCACAGCTGTCAATAGTTCAGCAGGTTCACAGTGCAGAAGGTTCAGTGGCACCAGGGTCCCCTGCGTCCCAATCACAGCTGGTTTTTAACTTCTGTATTCAGGGCATGGGAGGGGTGTGTTGCATCGTGCACACACAGTTCCTGTTTCGCAGATAAGTTTTAATAAATACACAGAGAATAATATAGAGTCATTGGCCACGAGGAACACCTTCCCTGACCTTTTATTCTCTCCGGTTCCACGTCACCGCGCCTACCATCCAACTCCAAAACTCGGGGGAGAATAACACTCCCTACCTCCCTTGGTGTGCTTCATAGGCGTGCCCATGACGAACACAACAATTCTCCTTAACCAATACAAAACAAACATAGCTGCTCAAAAAAAAGATACTATACTAAACCAGGATACTAGAATAGTACACAACAAGAAATGCAACATTCAGTCAATCCACCCCGAATCCTTGCAGCCGCGTTGAGCATGGCGGTCGAGTACTCAAACTGTACCGTTCAAGTCTTTGTCTCAGAGGCACTGAGTTGATTGGTATGGAGCCAGGCACCTCTTGATCTGAATCTTGAACTGGCTCCAAATTCTGCATGTCCACACCCCCTGTAGTAGATGATTGAGAATTAGTAGCAGTCACCACCGGCCATGTGCACTGGCTCAAAATTCAGCATGTCAACACCCATTGTAGTAGATGATTGAGAATTAGTAGCAGTCACCACCGGATCCACTGTCAGGATGATCCATCCTCTCTCCATCATCAGCTTCAGATCCCACTGTTTCCCTGAGCAGTAAGGTCTGGAATTGAAAATACAGAGGACATTAAACAACATTCACTCAGTACATGGCACTCATTTTGGTTTATAAGCTGGAAATTGAGCCATCAGTGCAGTGTCAAGAGTGTCAGGATGGCCGAGTGGTCTAAGGTGCTGCGTTCAGGTTGCAGTCTCCTTTGGAGGCGTGGGTTCGAATCCCACTTCTGACAAGTGTCTTTTGCGAGGTGGATACATTTTTGGACTTTTTTTTTCCAAGCACCCGTATCAAAAACAATGTCAACAGTTTCTGTAAATTATCGATATGATCTATTGTCCGTTGCTTGCACTAATTTCCTGAAGTTGGCTAAATCGCAGTAAATCGGTAAAGCGGGAAATCACAGCATCTTCAACAAATCGTGATAGAGGGGCAGAGATAAAGGTTTCGAACCTACATATCAAGAGCGCAGCTGTCAATAGTTCAGCAGGTTCACAGTGCAGAAGGTTCAGTGGCACCAGGGTCCCCTGAGTCCCAATCACAGCTGGTTTTTAACTTCTGTATTCAGGGCATGGGAGGGGTGTGTTGCATCGTGCACACACAGTGCCTGTTTCGCTGATAAGTTTTAATAAATACACAGAGAATAATATAGAGTCATTAGCCACGAGGAACACCTTCCCTGACATTTTATTCTCTCCGGTTCCACGTCACCGCACCTACCATCCAACTCCAAAACTCGGCGCAGACTAACACTCCCTACCTCCCTTGGTGTGCATCATAGGCGTGCCCATGACGAACACAACATTTCTCCTTAACCAATACAAAACAAACATAGCTGCTCAGAAAAAAGATACTATACTAATCCAGTATACAAGAATAGTACACAACAAGAAATGCCACATTCAGTCAATCCACCCCGAATCCTTGCAGCCGCGTTGAGCATGGCGGTCGAGGACTCAAACTGTACCGTTCAAGTCCTTGTCTCAGAGGCACTGAGTTGATTGGTATGGAGCCAGGCACCTCCTGATCTGAATCTTGAACTGGCTCCAAATTCTGAATGTCCACACCCCTTGTAGTAGATGATTGAGAATTAGTAGCAGTCACCACCGGCCATGTGCACTGGCTCAAACTTCTGCATGTCCACACCCCATGTAGTCGATGATTGAGAATTAGTAGCAGTCACCACCGGATTCACTGTCAGGATGATCCATCCTCTCTCCTTCATCAGCTTCAGATCCCACTGTTTCCCTGAGCAGGAAGGTCTGGAATTGAAAATATAGAGGACATTAAACAACATTCACTCAGTACATGGCACTCATTTTGGTTTATACGCTCAAAATTGAGCCATCAGTGCAGTGTCAAGAGTGTCAGGATGGCCGAGTGGTCTAATGAGCTGCGTTAATGTCGTAGTCTCCTTTGGAGGCGTGGGTTCGAATCCCACTTCGGACAAGTGTCTTTTGCGAGGTGGATACATTTTTTGACTTTTTTTTTCCAAGCACCCGTATCAAAAACAATGTCAACAGTTTCTGTAAATTATCGATAAGATCTATTGTCCGTTGCTTGCACTAATTTCCTGAAGTTGGCTAAATCGCAATAAATCGGTAAAGTGGGAAATCACAGCATCTTCAACAAATCGTGATAGAGGGGCAGAGATAAAGATTTCGACCCTACATATCAAGAGCGCAGCTGTCAATAGTTCAGCAGGTTCACAGTGCAGAAGGTTCAGTGGCACCAGGGTCCCCTGCGTCCCAATCACAGCTGGTTTTTAACTTCTGTATTCAGGGCATGGGAGGGGTGTGTTGCATCGTGCACACATGGTGCCTGTTTCGCAGATAAGTTTTAATAAATACACAGAGAATAATATAGAGTCATTGGCCACGAGGAACACCTTCCCTGACCTTTTATTCTCTCCAGTTCCACGTCACCGCGCCTACCATCCAACTCCAAAACTCGGGGGAGACTAACACTCCCTACCTCCCTTGGTGTGCATCATAGGCGTGCGCATGACGAACACAACATTTCTCCTTGACCAATACAAAACAAACATAGCTGCTCAAAATAACAATACTATACTAATCCAGTATTCAAGAATAGTACACAACAAGAAATGCCGCATTCAGTCAATCCACCCCGAATCCTTGCAGCCGCGTTGAGCATGGCGGTCGAGGACTCAAACTGTACCGTTCAAGTCCTTGTCTCAGAGGCACTGAGTTGATTGGTATGGAGCCAGGCACCTCCTGATCTGAATCTTGAACTGGCTCCAAATTCTGCATGTCCACACCCCTTGTAGTTGATGATTGAGAATTAGTAGCAGTCACCACCCGCCATGTGCACTGGCTCAAACTTCTGCATGTCCACACCCCATGTAGTCGATGATTGAGAATTAGTAGCAGTCACCACCGGATTCACTGTCAGGATGATCCATCCTCTCTCCTTCATCAGCTTCAGATCCCACTGTTTCCCTGAGCAGGAAGGTCTGGAATTGAAAATACAGAGGACATTAAACAACATTCACTCAGTACATGGCACTCATTTTGGTTTATACACTCGAAATTGAGCCATGAGCAAGGTGTGAAGAGTGTCAGGATGGCCGAGTGGTCTAAGGCGCTGTGTTCAGGTCGCAGTCTTCCTTGGAGGCGTGGGTACAAATCCCACTTCTGACAAGTGTATTTTGCGAGGTGGATACATTTTTGGACTTTTTTTTCCCAAGCACCGTATCAAAAACAATGTCAACAGTTTCTGTAAATTATCGATAAGAACTATTTTCCGTTGCTTGCACTAATTGCCTGAAGTTGGCTAAATCGCAGTAAATCGGTAAAGCAGGAAATCACAGCATCTTCAACAAATCGTGATAGAGGGGACGAGATAAAGGTTTCGACCCTACATATTAAAAGCGCAGCTGTCAATAGTTCAGCAGGTTCACAGTGCAGAAGGTTCAGTGGCACCAGGGTCCCCTGCCTCCCAATCACAGCTGGTTTTTAACTTCTGTATTCAGGGGATGGGAGGGGTGGGGGTGTTGCGTCGTGCTCACACAGTGCCTGTTTTCCAGAGAAGTTTTAATAAATACAAAAAGAATAATATGGAGTCTTCGGCCACGAGGAACACCTTCCCCTACCTTTTATTCTCTCCGATTCCACATCACCGCACCTACCATCCAACTCCAAAACTCGGGGGAGACTAACACTCCCTACCTCCCTTGGTGTGCATCATGGGCATGCCCATGACGAAAACAACATTTCTCCTTAAACAATACAAAACAAACATAGCTGCTCAAAAAAAAGATACTATACTAATCCAGAATACAAGAATAGTACACAACAATAAATACCACATTCAGTCAATCCAGCCCGAATCCTTGCAGCCGCGTTGAGCATGGCGGTCGAGGACTCAAACTGTACCGTTCAAGTCTCTTGTCTCAGAGGCACTGAGTTGATTGGTATGGAGCCAGGCACCTCTTGATCTGAATATTGAACTGGCTCCAAATTCTGCATGTCCACACCCCCTGTAGTAGATGATTGAGAATTAGTAGCAGTCTCCACCGGACATATGCACTGACTCAAAATTCTGCAAGTCCACACCCCATGTAGTCGATGATTGAGAATTAGTAGCAGTCACCACAGGGTCCACTGTCAGGATGATCCATCCTCTCGCCTCCATCAGCTTCAGATCCCACTGTTTCCCTGAGCAGGAAGGTCTGGAATTGAAAATACAGAGGACATTAAATAACATTCACTCAGTACATGGCACTCATTTTGGTTTATAAGCTGGAAATTGAGACATCAGTGTGGTGTCAAGAGTGTCAGGATGGCCGGGTGGTCTAAGGTACTGTATTCAGGTCACAGTCTCCCTTGGAGAAGTGGGTTCAAACCCCACTTCTGACAAGTGTCTTTTGCGAGGTGGATACATTTTTGGACTTTTTTTTTCCAAGCACCCTTATCAAAAACAATGTCAACAGTTACTGTAAATTATCGATAAGATCTATTGTCCGTTGCTTGCACTAATTGCCTGAAATTGGCTAAATCGCAGTAAATCGGTAAAGCAGGAAATCACAGCATCTTCAACAAATCGTGATAGAGGGGCCGAGATAAAGGTTTCGACCCTACATATCAAAAGCACAGCTGTCAATAGTTCAGCAGGTTCACAGTGCAGAAGGTTCAGTGGCACCAGGGTCCCCTGCGTCCCAATCACAGCTGGTTTTTAACTTCTGTATTCAGGGCATGAGAGGGGTGTGTTGCATCGTGCACACACACTGCCTGTTTCGCTGATAAGTTTTAATAAATACACAGAGAATAATATAGATTCATTGGCCACGAGGAACACCTTCCCTGACCTTTTATTCTCTCCGGTTCCACGTCACCGCGCCTACCATCCAACTCCAAAACTCGGGGGAGACTAACACTCCCTACCTCCCTTGGTGTGCATCATAGGCGTGCCCATGACGAACACAACATTTCTCTTTAACCAATACAAAACAAACATAGCTGCTCAAAAAAAAGATACTATACTAATCCAGTATACAAGAATGGTACACAACAAGAAATGCCACATTCAGTCAATCCACCCCGAATCCTTGCAGCCGCGTTGAGTATGGCGGTCGAGGACTCAAACTGTACCGTTCAAGTCCTTGTCTCAGAGGCACTGAGTTGATAGGTATGGAGCCAGGCACCTCCTGATCTGAATCGTGAACTGGCTCCAAATTCTGCAACTCCACACCCCTTATAGTAGATGATTGAGAATTAGTAGCAGTCACCACCCGCCATGTGCACTGGCTCAAACTTCTGCATGTCCACACCCCATGTAGTCGATGATTGAGAATTAGTAGCAGTCCCCACCGGATTCACTGTCAGGATGATCCATCCTCTCTCCTTCATCAGCTTCAGATCCCACTGTTTCCCTGAGCAGGAAGGTCTGGAATTGAAAATACAGAGGAAATTAAACAACATTCACTCAGTACATGGCACTCATTTTGGTTTATACGCTCGAAATTGAGCCATGAGCGAGGTGTGAAGAGTGTCAGGATGGCCGATTGGTCTAAGGCGCTGCGTTCAGATCGCAGTCTCCCTTGGAGGGGTGGGTTCAAATCCCACTTCTGACAAGTGTATATTGCGAGGTGGATACATTTTTGTACTTTTTTTTCCCAACCACCGTATCAAAAACAATGTCAACAGGTTCTGTAAATTATCGATAAGATCTATTTTCCGTTGCTTGCACTAATTACCTGAAGTTGGCTAAATCGCAGTAAATCGGTAAAGCGGGAAATCACAGCATCTTCAACAAATCGTGATAGAGGGGCAGAGATAAAGGTTTCGACCCTACATATCAAGAGCGCAGCTGTCAATAGTTCAGCAGCTTCACAGTGCAGAAGGTTCAGTGGCACCAGGGTCCCCTGCGTCCCAATCACAGCTGGTTTTTAACTTCTGTATTCAGGGCATGGGAGGGGTGTGTTGCATCGTGCACACACGGTGCCTGTTTCACAAATAAGTTTTAATAAATACACAGAGAATAATATAGAGTCATTGGCCACGAGGAACACCTTCCCTGACCTTTTATTCTCTCCGGTTCCACGTCACCGCGCCTACCATCCAACTCCAAAACTCGGGGGAGACTAACACTCCCTACCTCCCTTGGTGTGCATCATAGGCGTGCCCATGACGAACACAACATTTCTCCTTAACCAATACAAAACAAACATAGCTGCTCAAAAAAAAGATACTATACTAATCCAGTATACAAGAATAGTACACAACAAGAAATGCCACATTCAGTCAATCCACCCCGAATCCTTGCAGCCGCGTTGAGCATGGCGGTCGAGGACTCAAACTGTACCGTTCAAGTCCTTGTCTCAGAGGCACTGAGTTGATTGGTATGGAGCCAGGCACCTCCTGATCTGAATCTTGAACTGGCTCCAAATTCTGCATGTCCACACCCCTTGTAGTAGATGATTGAGAATTAGTAGCAGTCACCACCGGCCATGTGCACTGGCTCAAACTTCTGCATGTCCACACCCCATGTAGTCGATGATTGAGAATTAGTAGCAGTCACCACCGGATTCACTGTCAGGATGATCCATCCTCTCTCCTTCATCAGCTTCAGATCCCACTGTTTCCCTGAGTAGGAAGGTCTGTAATTGAAAATACAGAGGACATTAAACAACATTCACTCAGTACATGGCACTCATTTTGGTTTATACGCTCGAAATTGAGCCATGAGGGAGGTGTGAAGAGTGTCAGGATGGCGGAGTGGTCTAAGGCGCTGCGTTCAGGTCGCAGCCTCCTTTGGAGGTGTGGGTTCAAATCCCACTTCTGACAAGTGTATTTTGCGAGGTGGATACATTTTTGGACTTTTTTTTCCCAAGCACCGTATCAAAAACAATGTCAACAGTTTCTGTAAATTATCGATAAGATCTATTTTCCGTTGCTTGCACTAATTGCCTGAAGTTGGCTAAATCGCAGTAAATCGGTAAAGCAGGAAATCACAGCATCTTCAACAAATAGTGATAGAGGGGCTGAGATAAAGGTTTCGACCCTACATATCAAAAGCGCAGCTGTCAATAGTTTAGCAGGTTCACAGTGCAGAAGGTTCAGTGGCACCAGGGTCCCCTGCGTCCCAATCACAGCTGGTTTTTAACTTCTGTATTCAGGGGATGGGAGGGGTGGGGGTGTTGCGTCGTGCACACACAGTGCCTGTTTTGCAGAGAAGTTTTAATAAATACACAAAGAATAATATGGAGTCTTTAGCCACGAGGAACACCTTCCCCTACCTTTTATTCTCTCCGATTCCACATCACTGCACCTACCATCCAACTCCAAAACTCGGGGGAGACTAACACTCTCTACCTCCCTTGGTGTGCATCATGGGCGTGCCCATGACAAACATATTTCTCCTTAACCAATACAAAACAAACATAGCTGCTCAAAAAAAAGATACTATACTAATCCAGTATACAAGAATAGTACACAAGAAGAAATGCCACATTCAGTCAATCCACCCCGAATCCTTGCAGCCGCGTTGAGCATGGCGGTCGAGGACTCAAACTGTACCGTTCAATTCCTTGTCTCAGAGGCACTGAGTTGATTGGTATGGAGCCAGGCACCTCCTGATCTGAATCTTGAACTGGCTCCAAATTCTGCATGTCCACACCCCTTGTAGTAGATGATTGAGAATTAGTAGCAGTCACCACCGGCCATGTGCACTGGCTCAAACTTCTGCAAGTCCACACCCCATGTAGTCGATGATTGAGAATTAGTAGCAGTCACCACCGGATTCACTGTCAGGATGATCCATCCTCTCTCCTTCATCAGCTTCAGATCTGTAGGAGGCTGGACTGGCTTGTAGTGAGTACCAAGGGGTACTTGCACCTTGCACCAGGCCCAGTTATCCCTTATTAGTGTATAGGGTGTCTAGCAGCTTAGGCTGATAGATAATGGTAGCTTAGCAGAGCAGCTTAGGCTGAACTAGGAGACGTGTGAAGCTACTACAGTACCACTTAGTGTCATATGCACAATATCATAAGAAAACACAATACACAGTTATACTAAAAATAAAGGTACTTTATTTTTATGACAATATGCCAAAGTATCTTAGAGTGTACCCTCAGTGAGAGGATAGGAAATATACACAAGATATATATACACAATAGCAAAAATATGCAGTATAGTCTTAGAAAACAGTGCAAACAATGTATAGTTACAATAGGATGCAATGGGGAAACATAGGGATAGGGGCAACACAAACCATATACTCCAGAAGTGGAATGCGAACCACGAATGGACCCCAAACCTATGTGACCTTGTAGAGGGTCGCTGGGACTATTAGAAAATAGTGAGAGTTAGAAAAATAACCCTCCCCAAGACCATGAAAAGTGAGTGCAAAGTGCACTAAAGTTCCCCTAAGGACAAAATAGTCGTGTTAGAGGAATAATGCAGGAAAGACACAAACCAGCAATGCAACAACTGTGGATTTCCAATCTAGGGTACCTGTGGAACAAGGGGACCAAGTCCAAAAGTCACAAGCAAGTCGGAGATGGGCAGATGCCCAGGAAATGCCAGCTGCGGGTGCAAAGAAGCTTTGACTGGACAGAAGAAGCTGAGGTTTCTGCAGGAACGAAAAGGGCTAGAGACTTCCCTCTTGGTGGACGGATCCCGCTCCCATTGGAGAGTCGTGCAGAAGTGTTTTCCCGCCGGAAGAACGCCAACAAGTCTTGCCACACGCAAATCGTGTGTTTGGTGTTTTTGGACGCTGCTGGGGCCCAGGAGGGACCAGGAGGTCGCAAATTGGACCTGAAGAGAGAGGGGATGTCGAGCAAGACAAAGAGCCCTCACTGAAGCAGGTAGCACCCGGAGAAGTGCCAGAAACAGGCACTACGAGGATGTGTGAAACGGTGCTCGCCGAAGTTGCACAAAGGAGTCCCACGTCGCCGGAGACCAACTTAGAAAGTCGTGCAATGCAGGTTAGAGTGCCGTGGACCCAGGCTTGGCTGTGCACAAAGGATTTCCGCCGGAAGTGCACAGGGGCCGGAGTAGCTTGCAAAGTCACGGTTCCCAGCAATGCAGCCCAGCGAGGTGAGGCAAGGACTTACCTCCACCAAACTTGGGCTGAAGAGTCACTGGACTGTGGGGGTCACTTGGACAGCGTCGCTGGATTCGAGGGACCTCGCTCGTCGTGCTGAGAGGAGACCCAAGGGACCGGTAATGCAGCTTTTTGGTGCCTGCGGTTGCAGGGGGAAGATTCCGTCGACCCACGGTAGATTTCTTCGGAGCTTCTGGTGCAGAGAGGAGGCAGGCTACCCCCACAGCATGCACAAGCAGGAAAACAGTCGAGAAGGCGGCAGGATCAGCGTTACAGAGTTGCAGTAGTCGTCTTTGCTACTATGTTGCAGGTTTGCAGGCTTCCAGCGCGGTCAGCGGTCGTTTCCTTATCAGAAGGTGAAGAGAGAGATGCAGAGGAACTCGGCTGAGCTCATGCATTCGTTATCTAAAGTTTCCCCAGAGACAGAGACCCTAAATAGCCAGAAAAGAGGGTTTGGCTACCTAGGAGAGAGGAAAGGCTACTAACACCTGAAGGAGCCTATCAGCAGGAGTCTCTGACGTCACCTGGTGGCACTGGCCACTCAGAGCAGTCCAGTGTGCCAGCAGCACCTCTGTTTCCAAGATGGCAGAGGTCTGGAGCACACTGGAGGAGCTCTGGACACCTCCCAGGGGAGGTGCAGGTCAGGGGAGTGGTCACTCCCCTTTCCTTTGTCCAGTTTCGCGCCAGAGCAGGGGCTAAGGGGTCCCTGAACCGGTGTAGACTGGCTTATGCAGAATTGGGCACATCTGTGCCCAACAAAGCATTTCCAGAGGCTGGGGGAGGCTACTCCTCCCCTGCCTTCACACCATTTTCCAAAGGGAGAGGGTGTCACACCCTCTCTCAGAGGAAGTTCTTTGTTCTGCCATCCTGGGCCAGGCCTGGCTGGACCCCAGGAGGGCAGCTGCCTGTCTGAGGGGTTGGCAGCAGCAGCAGCTGCAGTGAAACCCCAGGAAGGGCAGTTTGGCAGTACCAGGGTCTGTGCTACAGACCACTGGGATCATGGGATTGTGCCAACTATGCCAGGATGGTATAGAGGGGGCAATTCCATGATCATAGACATGTTACATGGCCATATTCGGAGTTACCATGGTGAAGCTACATATAGGTAGTGACCTATATGTAGTGCACGCGTGTAATGGTGTCCCCGCACTCACAAAGTTCAGGGAATTGGCTCTGAACAATGTGGGGGCACCTTGGCTAGTGCCAGGGTGCCCTCACACTAAGTAACTTTGCACCTAACCTTTACCAGGTAAAGGTTAGACATATAGGTGACTTATAAGTTACTTAAGTGCAGTGTAAAATGGCTGTGAAATAACGTGGACGTTATTTCACTCAGGCTGCAGTGGCAGGCCTGTGTAATAATTGTCAGAGCTCCCTATGGGTGGCAAAAGAAATGCTGCAGCCCATAGGGATCTCCTGGAACCCCAATACCCTGGGTACCTCAGTACCATATACTAGGGAATTATAAGGGTGTTCCAGTAAGCCAATGTAAATTGGTAAAAATGGTCACTAGCCTGTCAGTGACAATTTGGAAAGAAATGAGAGAGCATAACCACTGAGGTTCTGATTAGCAGAGCCTCAGTGAGACAGTTAGTCACTACACAGGTAACACATTCAGGCACACTTATGAGCACTGGGGCCCTGGGTTACCAGGGTCCCAGTGACACATACAACTAAAACAACATATATACAGTGAAAAATGGGGGTAACATGCCAGGCAAGATGGTACTTTCCTACACAACCCCCCCCCAAACGAAGGACAATAAGACTAGCCATGACCTGATGAGTCTTCATTGTCTAAGTGGAAATATCTGGAGAGTCCATCTGCATTGGAGTGGCTACTCCCAGGTCTATGTTCCACTGTATAGTCCATTCCCTGTAGGGATATGGACCACCTCAACAATTTAGGATTTTCACCTTTCATTTGTTTTAGTCAAAGTAGAGGTTTTTGGTCTGTCTGAACAATGAAGTGAGTGCCAAACAGGTATGGCCTCAACTTCTTCAGAGCCCAGACCACAGCAAAGGCCTCCCTCTCAATGGCAGACCAACGCTTTTCTCTAGGGGTCAACCTCCTACTAATAAAAGCAACAGGTTGATCCTGGCCCTCAGAATTAAGTTGTGATAGGACTGCCCCTACTCCTAATTCAGATGCATCAGTCTGGACATAGAATTTTTTAGAGTAACAAGGGCTTTTCAGGACAGGTGCAGAGCACATGGCCTGCTTGAGCTCCTCAAAAGCTTTCTGACAGCTTGCTGTCCACAATACCTTTTTAGGCATTTTCTTGGATGTGAGGTCATTAAGAGGGGCTGCAATGGATCCATAGTTCTTAATGAACCTCCTGTAATACCCAGTGAGGCCTAGGAAGGCTCTCACCTGAGTCTGAGTGGTAGGGGGAACCCAATCAATAATTGTTTGGATTTTCCCCTGAAGTGGTGCAATCTGTTCCCCACCAACAAGGTGTCCCAGATAAACCACCTTACCCTGCCCTATCTGGCACTTTGAAGCCTTGATAGTGAGGCCTGCCTTTTGCAGGGCCTCCAAAACTTTCCATAGTTGGACCAGGTGATCATCCCAGCTGGAGCTAAAGACAGCTATATCGTCTAAATATGCTGCACTGAAAGCTTCCAGCCCTTGCAGGACTGTGTTCACCAACCTCTGAAAAGTGGCAGGTGCATTTTTCAAACCAAAAGGCATTACAGTAAACTGGTAATGTCCTCCAATGGTAGAAAATGCAGTCTTAGATTTAGCATCTTCTGATAATTTGATCTGCCAATACCCTGCAGTCAAATCAATAGTGCTTAGATACTTGGCAGATGCCAGTGTATCTATAAGCTCATCTGCCCTGGGTATAGGGTGAGCATCAGTTTTGGTTACCAAGTTGAGACCTCTATAGTCTACACAAAACCGCATTTCTTTCTTTCCATCTTTAGAATTGGGTTTTGGTACCAGTACCACAGGAGAAGCCCATGGACTGTCAGAGTGCTCAACCACTCCTAGTTCCAACATTTTCTGAACTTCTTGCTTTATGCAGTCCCTGACATGGTCAGGCTGCCTATAGATCTTACTTTTGACAGGTAAACTGGCTCCAGTATCTATAGTGTGCTCACACCAAGAAGTGGTGCCTGGCACAGTAGAGAAGAGTTCTGAAAATTGTCCTAGGAGATTTATGCAATGGTCTTTCTGCTCAGCAGTAAGACAATCTGCCAAAACTACACCTTCCACAAGAGCATCTTGTTCTGTGGAAGAGAAGAGATCAGGTAGAGGATCACTGTCTTCTTCCTGTCCCTCATCTGTTGCCATGAGCAGGGTGAGATCAGCCCTGTCATAGTAGGGTTTCAGGCGGTTGACATGGAGCACCCTAAGGGGACTCCTGGCAGTGCCTAAGTCAACTAAATAGGTGACTTCTCCCTTCTTTTCAACAATTGTGTGGGGACCACTCCATTTATCTTGGAGTGCTCTTGGGGCCACAGGCTCCAAGACCCACACTTTCTGCCCTGGTTGGTACTGAACCAAAACAGCCTTCGGATCATGCCATTGCTTCTGGAGCTCTTGGCTGGCCTGAAGGTTTTTACTGGCCTTTTTCATGTACTCAGCCATCCTTGATCTGAGGCCAAGTACATAATCCACAATATCCTGCTTAGGAGCTTTTAAAGGTTGTTCCCAACCCTCCTTTACAAGTGTGAGTGGACCCCTAACAGGGTGTCCAAAAAGAGGTTCAAAGGGGCTGAAGCCCACTCCTTTCTGGGGTACCTCCCTGTAGGCAAAAAGGAGGCATGGTAGAAGGATATCCCATCTCCTGCGGAGTTTTTCAGGGAGACCCATAATCATGCCTTTGAGAGTTTTATTAAATCTCTCCACCAGTCCATTTGTTTGTGGATGATAGGGTGTTGTGAACTTGTACGTTACACCACACTCCTTCCACATGGCCTTTAAGTATGCAGACATGAAATTGCTTCCTCTGTCTGATACTACTTCCTTTGGGAAGCCCACCCTGGAAAATATTCCCAGGAGGGCCTTTGCCACTGCAGGAGCTGTAGTGGTCCTTAAAGGAATAGATTCAGGATATCTTGTGGCATGGTCCACTACCACCAAGTTAAACCTATTGCCTGAAGCAGTAGGAGGGTCAAGGGGGCCAACTATGTCAACCCCTACCCTTTCAAAGGGAACCCCAACCACAGGCAGTGGGATAAGGGGTGCCTTTGGGGTGCCACCTGTCTTGCCACTGGCTTGACAGGTTTCACAGGACTTACAAAATTCCTTTGTGTCCTCAGACATCCTAGGCCAATGAAACAGGGGAACAAGCCTGTCCCAAGTTTTCATTTGACCCAGGTGTCTAGCTAAGGGAATGTCATGTGCCAGTGTTAGGAGGAACTTTCTGTACTCCTGAGGAATCACTAATCTCCTGGCAGCTCCAGGTTTAGGATCCCTATGCTCAGTGTACAAGAGGTTGTCCTCCCAGTAAACTCTGTGAGAGTCACTGACATCCCCATTAGCCTGTTTGACAGCTTGCTGTCTGAGACCCTCTAATGTGGGACAGGTTTGCTGTGCCACACTCAGCTCCTCCCTGGCAGGCCCCCCTTCACCCAAAAGCTCAGCAGTGTCTGCTTCCAGCTCCTCTGGTGTAGGTTCTGCACAGGGAGGGAATTCTTCTTCCTCAGAAGTTGAATCCACTGTAGAGGGAGGGATAGTAGGAAGTGGTTTGCTTCTACTAGCCCTAGCTTTAGGGAGCACTTGGTCCATTGTTCCAGGATCCAAGCTTCCCTGTCCTTTTTGCTTTTTGGCCTGAGCCCTTGTCAAAGCAAAAAGATGCCCTGGGATGCCCAGCATTGCTGCATGGGCCTCCAACTCCACATCTGACCAAGCTGATGTCTCCAAATCATTCCCTAATAGACAGTCTACAGGTAAATCTGAAGCTACCACAACTTTCTTTGGACCAGTTACCCCCCCCCAGTTGAGATTTACAACAGCCATGGGGTGGCTTTGTGTTATGTTGTGAGCATCGGTTACTTGGTACTGGTGTCCAAGTATGTGTTGTTCAGGGTGCACCAGTTTCTCAATCACCATTGTGACACTGGCACCTGTGTCCCTGTAGGCCTGGACCTCAACACCATTTATTAGGGTTAGTTGCTTGTACTTCTCCAAGTTATGGGGGCAAGCAACCAAAGTGGCTAAATCAATAGCCCCTTCAGAGACTAAAGTAGCCTCTGTGGTCTCCCTAATCAGACCAACCCCAACTAAATTACCAAAAGTGAGCCCAGCTACTCCCTTGGATTGGCTATTAGTAGGTTTGCTCCCCCCACCACTGCTATTAGTAGAGACACTAGGTGTAGCAGTAGGGGTTGTAGTGGTAGGAGCTGTGGTGCCTTTCTTTGGACAACTGGGATCTGTTGTCCAATGGCCTTTTATTTTACATAAATAGCACCATGGTTTCTTTTCCTTGTTCTGATTAAAGGAGGATTTGGACCCACCACCCCCACCAGAGTGTTTTTGTGGGCCTGATGAAGACTCATTTTTAGATTTGTCCCCACCCTTGTCAGAAGACTTACCATCCTTCTTTTTGTTGCCATCTTTGTCACCCCCTGTATGAACTTTTCTGTTCACTCTTGTTCTGACCCATTTGTCTGCCTTCTTTCCCAATTCTTGGGGAGAGGTCAGATCAGAGTCCACCAAGTACTGGTGCAACAAATCAGACACACAATTATTAAGAATATGCTCTCTCAGGATTAAGTTATACAGGCTGTCATAATCAGTAACTTTACTGCCATGTAACCACCCCTCCAAGGCCTTCACTGAATGGTCAATGAAATCAACCCAGTCTTGTGAAGACTCCTTTTTGGTCTCTCTGAACTTTATCCTGTACTGTTCAGTGGTTAAGCCATAACCATCCAGGAGTGCATTCTTAAGAACTTGGAAATTATTGGCATCATTTTCTTTCACAGTAAGGAGCCTATCCCTACCTTTTCCACTAAATGATAGCCATAGGATAGCAGCCCACTGCCTTTGAGGGACATCCTGTACAACACAGGCCCTCTCAAGTGCAGCAAACCACTTGTTAATGTCATCCCCCTCCTTATAAGGGGGAACTATCTTGTGCAGATTCCTGGAATCATCCTCTTTTGCAGGATGACTATGGGGAATACTGCTGCTGCCACCATGGGTATCTAAACCCAACTTCTGTCTTTCCTTCTCTAATTCAAAAGACTGTCTATCCAAATCCAGCTGTTGCTTTTTAAGCTTCAGTCTGGTTTGTTCCACCCTCAACTTATTGAGTTCCCTCTCTAACATTCTGTCATCAGGGTTGGTGGGAGGGACATTTCTAGAAACAGAGCTATGATGGGAATGAACAGAAGGAGACCTGTCCCTTACAGAAGCCAACTTAACAGCTTGGTTTACAGAAACATTACTACCAGTATGGTGAGAATAAATGCTTTTGCTATGATGTGAGACAACACTATTTCTTTGGTGTGGCTGATCATCATTACCATCTATGCTAGATTGTCTAGTAATGGGCAGGCTAGGAAGTTTCTTTCCTGAATCTTTTCCTGGGGGAGTCCCTGAATCCGATTGGGAACTATTAGGTACTTTTTCAACAGATGGGCCACCTCTGGCCTTATCCTGTTCTCTAAGCATGTTAATTAACAGTTCCAAGGCAGGATTCTTCCCTACACTCAAACCTCTCTCTATACAGAGACTCCTTGCTCTTTTCCAGCTAAGGTTGTCATATGCAAGTTTGGACAGATCAACACTTTGGCCTGTGCCAGACATTTTTTAGAGAGAGTTAAAGTGATAGAGAATGAGACAAAAGTTTTCAGAACTTTTTGGAAAGACAGAAAAAAACTTTTTAACTTTTAAGAACTTTTTGAAAGTTTAGAAGTACTTTTCAGCACTTAGAAAAGAGTGAAAAGAGGAAATGCAAAACTTTTTGGCTATGTGTATATACACTGACCTTGTTTTGTATATTTTTCTCTTATGAAAAGTACAATGACAAGAGTGGTAAGTAGTCTCAAGCACTTATCCCACCACTGCACAACCAATGTAGGAGGCTGGACTGGCTTGTAGTGAGTACCAAGGGGTACTTGCACCTTTCACCAGGCCCAGTTATCCCTTATTAGTGTATAGGGTGTCTAGAAGCTTAGGCTGATAGATAATGGTAGCTTAGCAGAGCAGCTTAGGCTGAACTAGGAGACGTGTGAAGCTACTACAGTACCACTTAGTGTCATATGCACAATATCATAAGAAAACACAATACAGAGTTATACTAAAAATAAAGGTACTTTATTTTTATGACAATATGCCAAAGTATCTTAGAGTGTACCCTCAGTGAGAGGATAGGAAATATACACAAGATATATATACACAATAGCAAAAATATGCAGTATAGTCTTAGAAAACAGTGCAAACAATGTATAGTTACAATAGGATGCAATGGGGAAACATAGGGATAGGGGCAACACAAACCATATACTCCAGAAGTGGAATGCGAACCACGAATGGACCCCAAACCTATGTGACCTTGTAGAGGGTCGCTGGGACTATTAGAAAATAGTGAGAGTTAGAAAAATAACCCTCCCCAAGACCCGGAAAAGTGAGTGCAAAGTGCACTAAAGTTCCCCTAAGGACAAAATAGTCGTGTTAGAGGAATAATGCAGGAAAGACACAAACCAGCAATGCAACAACTATGGATTTCCAATCTAGGGTACCTGTGGAACAAGGGGACCAAGTCCAAAAGTCACAAGCAAGTCGGAGATGGGCAGATGTCCAGGAAATGCCAGCTGCGGGTGCAAAGAAGCTTCGACTGGACAGAAGAAGCTGAGGTTTCTGCAGGAACGAAAAGGGCTAGAGACTTCCCCTTTGGTGGAAGGATCTCTCTTGCCTTGGAGAGTCGTGCAGAAGTGTTTTTCCGCCAGAAGGACGCCAACAAGCCTTGCTACACACAAATCGTGCGTTTGGCGTTTTTGGACGCTGCTGGGGCCCAGGAGGGACCAGGAGGTCGCAAATTGGACCGGAAGATAGAGGGGACGTCGAGCAAGACAAAGAGCCCTCACTGAAGCAGGTAGCACCCGGAGAAGTGCCAGAAACAGGCACTACGAGGATGCGTGAAACGGTGCTCGCCGAAGTTGCACAAAGGAGTCCCACGTCGCCGGAGACCAACTTAGAAAGTCGTGCAATGCAGGTTAGAGTGCCGTGGACCCAGGCTTGGCTGTGCACAAAGGATTTCCGCCGGAAGTGCACAGGGGCCGGAGTAGCTTGCAAAGTCGCGGTTCCCAGCAATGCAGCCCAGCGAGGTGAGGCAAGGACTTACCTCCACCAAACTTGGGCTAAAGAGTCACTGGACTGTGGGGGTCACTTGGACAGCATCGCTGGATTCGAGGGACCTCGCTCGTCATGCTGAGAGGAGACCCAAGGGACCGGTAATGCAGCTTTTTGGTGCCTGCGGTTGCAGGGGGAAGATTCCGTCGACCCACGGGAGATTTCTTTGGAGCTTCTGGTGCAGAGAGGAGGCAGGCTACCCCCACAGCATGCACAAGCAGGAAAACAGTCAAGAAGGCGGCAGGATCAGCGTTACAGAGTTGCAGTAGTCGTCTTTGCTACTATGTTGCAGGTTTGCAGGCTTCCAGCGCGGTCAGCGGTCGTTTCCTTATCAGAAGGTGAAGAGAGAGATGCAGAGGAACTCGGCTGAGCTCATGCATTCGTTATCTAAAGTTTCCCCAGAGACAGAGACCCTAAATAGCCAGAAAAGAGGGTTTGGCTACCTAGGAGAGAGGAAAGGCTACTAACACCTGAAGGAGCCTATCAGCAGGAGTCTCTGACGTCACCTGGTGGCACTGGCCACTCAGAGCAGTCCAGTGTGCCAGCAGCACCTCTGTTTCCAAGATGGCAGAGGTCTGGAGCACACTGGAGGAGCTCTGGACACCTCCCAGGGGAGGTGCAGGTCAGGGGAGTGGTCACTCCCCTTTCCTTTGTCCAGTTTCGTGCCAGAGCAGGGGCTAAGGGGTCCCTGAACCGGTGTAGACTGGCTTATGCAGAATTGGGCACATCTGTGCCCAACAAAGCATTTCCAGAGGCTGGGGGAGGCTACTCCTCCCCTGCCTTCACACCATTTTCCAAAGGGAGAGGGTGTCACACCCTCTCTCAGAGGAAGTTCTTTGTTCTGCCATCCTGGGCCAGGCCTGGCTGGACCCCAGGAGGGCAGCTGCCTGTCTGAGGGGTTGGCAGCAGCAGCAGCTGCAGTGAAACCCCAGGAAGGGCAGTTTGGCAGTATCAGGGTCTGTGCTACAGACCACTGGGATCATGGGATTGTGCCAACTATGCCAGGATGGTATAGAGGGGGCAATTCCATGATCATAGACATGTTACATGGCCATATTCGGAGTTACCATGGTGAAGCTACATATAGGTAGTGACCTATATGTAGTGCACGCGTGTAATGGTGTCCCCGCACTCACAAAGTTCAGGGAATTGGCTCTGAACAATGTGGGGGCACCTTGGCTAGTGCCAGGGTGCCCTCACACTAAGTAACTTTGCACCTAACCTTTACCAGGTAAAGGTTAGACATATAGGTGACTTATAAGTTACTTAAGTGCAGTGTAAAATGGCTGTGAAATAACGTGGACGTTATTTCACTCAGGCTGCAGTGGCAGGCCTGTGTAAGAATTGTCAGAGCTCCCTATGGGTGGCAAAAGAAATGCTGCAGCCCATAGGGATCTCCTGGAACCCCAATACCCTGGGTACCTCAGTACCATATACTAGGGAATTATAAGGGTGTTCCAGTAAGCCAATGTAAATTGGTAAAAATGGTCACTAGCCTGTCAGTGACAATTTGGAAAGAAATGAGAGAGCATAACCACTGAGGTTCTGATTAGCAGAGCCTCAGTGAGACAGTTAGTCACTACACAGGTAACACATTCAGGCACACTTATGAGCACTGGGGCCCTGGGTTACCAGGGTCCCAGTGACACATACAACTAAAACAACATATATACAGTGGAAAATGGGGGTAACATGCCAGGCAAGATGGTACTTTCCTACAAGATCCCACTGTTTCCCTGAGCAGGAAGGTCTGGAATTGAAAATACAGAGGACATTAAACAACATTCACTCAGTACATGGCACTCATTTTGGTTTATACGCTCGAAATTGAGCCATGAGGGAAGTGTGAAGAGTGTCAGGATGGCTGAGTGGTCTAAGGGGCTGTGTTCCGGTCGCAGCCTTCGTTGGAGGTGTGGGTTCAAATCCCACTTCTGACAAGTGTATTTTGCGAGGTGGATACATTTTTGGACTTTTTTTTCCCAAGCACCGTATCAAAAACAATGTCAACAGTTTCTGTAAATTATCAATAAGATCTATTTTCCGTTGCTTGCACTAATTGCCTGAAGTTGGCTAAATCGCAGTAAATCGGTAAAGCAGGAAATCACAGCATCTTCAACAAATCGTGATAGAGGGGCCGAGATAAAGGTTTCGACCCTACATATCAAAAGCGCAGCTGTCAATAGTTCAGCAGGTTCACAGTGCAGAAGGTTCAGTGGCACCAGGGTCCCCTGCATCCCAATCACAGCTGGTTTTTAACTTCTGTATCTCCTGATCTGAATCTTGAACTGGCTCCAAATTCTGCATGCCCACACCCCCTGTAGTAGATGATTGAGAATTAGTAGCAGTCACCACCGGCCATGTGCACTGGCTCAAAATTCAGCATGTCCACACCCCATGTAGTAGATGATTGAGAATTAGTAGCAGTCACCACCGGATCCACTGTCAGGATGATCCATCCTCTCTCCTTCATCAGCTACAGATCCCACTGTTTCCCTGAGCAGGAAGGTCTGGAATTGAAAATACAGAGGACATTAAACAACATTCCCTCAGTACATGGCACTCATTTTGGTTTATAAGCTGGAAATTGAGCCATCAGTGCAGTGTCACGAGTGTCAGGATGGCCGAGTGGTCTAAGGCGATGTGTTCAGGTCGCAGTCTCCTTTGGAGGCATGGGTTCGAATCCCCCTTCTGACAAGTGTCTTTTGCGAGGTGGATACATTTTTTGACTTTTTTTTTCCAAGCACCCGTATCAAAAACAATGTCAACAGTTTCTGTAAATTATCGATAAGATCTATTGTCCGTTGCTTGCACTAATTTCCTGAAGTTGGCTAAATCGCAGTAAATCGGTAAAGCGGGAAATCACAGCATCTTCAACAAATCGTGATAGAGGGGCAGAAATAAAGGTTTCGACCCTACATATCAAGAGCGCAGCTGTCAATAGTTCAGCAGGTTCACAGTGCAGAAGGTTCAGTGGCACCAGGGTCCCCTGCGTCCCAATCACAGCTGGTTTTTAACTTCTGTATTCAGGGCATGGGAGGGGTGTGTTGCATCGTGCACACACGGTGCCTGTTTCGCAGATAAGTTTTAATAAATACACAGAGAATAATATAGAGTCATTGGCCACGAGGAACACCTTCCCTGACCATTTATTCTCTCCGGTTCCACGTCACCGCGCCTTCCATCCAACTCCAAAACTCAGGGGAGACTAACACTCCCTACCTCCCTTGGTGTGCATCATAGGCGTGCCCATGACGAACACAACATTTCTCCTTAACCAATACAAAACAAACATAGCTGCTCAAAAAAAAGATACAATACTAATTGTGAGAAAACAGGGCTGATTGCAGAGGCCACCTAACTTTTTGCCCCCATTTTCCACTTTATGCTGGTGTTTTCCTGACTCTGATGGTGCCCTGGGTACTGCTAACCAGTCCCAGGGCCTGTGCTCTGTGTAAAATGGATATGCAAATTAGGCTAATTATAATTGGCTAAGTTAACCTACCTATAAGTCCCTAGTATATGGTAGGGCATGTAGGTTAAGGGACCACAGCATAGGTGGTGCACACCTAGGTGCACTGCTGAGGTGCCCAGTGTCATTTTAAAAGCAAGCCTGCCTTGCTGGCTGCTTTTAAATTAAAGTTATATGCAAATTCGACTTTGGAATTAAAGGTACTTCCAAAGTCTTAAACTTCCTTATTTTTACATATAAGTCACCCCTAAGGTGTGCCCTATGTGCCCCTAGGGCTGGGTGCCATGTAACTATAAGCAGGGACTTTATAAAAATAGATTTATAAGCCCTGGTGAGGTAAAAACAGCCAAATTCGTTTTTTCCTCATTGAAGTAAATGGCCTTCATAGGCTAGAATGGGCAGACTTTATTTTAAATTGTAAAGTCTCCTTAAATGTTACATACCAATAATGTGGTTTCAAATTAATTGTTGTATTAAATCCCACAACTTCCAGTTGTTGGATTTAATATAACTTGTTCAGGTAAAAAGTTTAGACTTTACCTAAAAAGTTGCCAATTTCAGCTCTGCATTGTTTTTGCTGCTGTGCTCTGATTGGCCAGCCTGCAGCAGCTTCTGCCAGGCTACCTTGATGAGGTGTGAAGTGGCCTGACTTCACACAAAGGAATGTGCTTGGGGGAGAGAATCTCCCCTCAGCAGATGGTGAGGCAGGAAGGGGGAGGGCGGCCAAACTGGTCTTCAAAGGCAGAGAAGGACATTTGGAGCACCCAGCAACACCCCCACATCCTGCAACCCCAGACAACTAGGTGCCCCCTTGATTAGATTAGGAGAGGGCAGGAGAGGGGTGTGTTTATGATTTTTAGCCACACCAGTGGGTGGGCTCAGCCAGATGTAACCTCCAAAAATCAGATTCATCCATGTTGGATTTTTAGAGACTGTTGCCTTCTGGGATGGATTTGTGCCACACTTCCCAGGAAGTGGTCATCACAGGGGGACGACCCTGTCCCTGATTGGAGAACCAGGACCCCCCTGCTTTTCACCCAGGAGCAAGGATAAAACTGGCAGACCTGCACCCACACCTCAGATCCCCACCAAATTTCAAGAAGAAGGAACTACAAGGAGAAGAAGGACTGCCCTGCTGGACCCCTGGCCTGCACCTGGACCCTGCACTCAGAAGGACTGCACCAGCTGCACACTTGGGCTTCACCACAAGAAGGACTTTGCCTGGCTTCAACTGGTTCAAGGAGGGACTCCCTGTTTGCTACAGGTGAAAATTTGCTAACCAGAGTCCCCTGCACCAACTCCTGAAGAAAGCGACCAGCTGACCACTGTCCAGTGGCCAAAAAGGAGTTTGCGCCAGGTGCATTCTGGGAGTTGAAGTCCGCACCCCCCAAGGACCATCACAGAACTTCTGGACCCTTGGGGTGAGCTGTGGACCCCAAAAGAACCTTAAAAGAACATCTGGGTGAAGCCCCAGAAGTTTGGAAAAGATTTGAGAATTTTTGGAAAAAAGCTCCAGAGAGGGACCGACCCGCCGCGGAAATTCTAGCCGGCTTGCCTCAACCGCGACCCGGCCTGACTTCGTGGTTCGTCCCGGTAAAGAAAAACATCCAAAAAAGAGACTAAGTCCGAAGGTAAAAAGTTGACCGGGACCTCCCAGCCATCGTATCCGAGAAGGGCTCCATGGACGTCGGATCAAGATCCAGGTTTACCCCGGTCAAAGGATTTTCACCTCGAAAAAACGACTAAGTCCGAAGGTAAAAATCACCACAGAGGAAACCGACTTCGCGTATCCGGACAAGGGCTCCAGGAGGTCGGATTCAACTGGCAGGTTCGTCCCGGTGAAGAAAAACTTCAAAAAAGAGACTAAGTCAGAAGGTAACTTTTTAACCGAGGCCTCCCGCGACTTGTAGCCGAGCAGGGCTCCATCGCGGTCGGCCTGAAACTTTGACTTTGCCCCGGTCCTGGTGCAACCAGATGACCCGATTGGCGCTTTTTGTTTCTAAGCGCTAGAAAAATAATAATACTTTAAAAATTCATATCTCCGGTTCCCCTGAACCAATTTTATTCGTTTTTGTGTCATTTTAAAGATAAAAATATAAACTATTTTTATCAATTGGTTTTGGATTTTTAAACTGTTTCCTGTGTTTTATTTAATTACTGTTTTGTGATATTTGAATGCTTTACACTTTGTCTCCTAAGTTAAGCCTTGACGCTCGTTGCCAAGCTACCAAGGGTTGAGCTGGGATTAATTTACTGAGACCTAACTGTACCTAATTGGAGGTTAGTGGCTTGTTGCTAGGTGTAGGTACCTACCTGCCCTTACCAATAACCCATTTTCCAACACTAATCCAGTATACAAGAATAGTACACAACAAGAAATGCCACATTCAGTCAATCCACCCCGAATCCTTGCAGCCGCGTTGAGCATGGCGGTCAAGGACTCAAACTGTACAGTTCAAATCCTTGTCTCAGAGGCACTGAGTTGATTGGTATGGAGCCAGGCACCTCCTGATCTGAATCTTGAACTGGTTCCAAATTCTGCATGTCCACACCCCTTGTAGTAGATGATTGAGAATTAGTAGCAGTCACCACCGGCCATGTGCACTGGCTCAAACTTCTGCATGTCCACACCCCATGTAGTCGATGATTGAGAATTAGTAGCAGTCACCACCGGATTCACTGTCAGGATGATCCATCCTCTCTCCTTCATCAGCTTCAGATCCCACTGTTTCCCTGAGCAGGAAGTTCTGGAATTGAAAATACAGAGGACATTAAACAACATTCACTCAGTACATGGCACTCATTTTGGTTTATATGCTCGAAATTGAGCCATGAGGTAGGTGTGAAGAGTGTCAGGATGGCCGAGTGGTCTAAGGCGCTGCGTTCAGGTCGCAGCCTCCCTTGGAGGTATGGGTTCAAATCCCACTTCTGACAAGTGTATTTTGCGAGGTGGATACATTTTTGGACTTTTTTTTCCCAAGCACCGTATCAAAAACAATGTCAACAGTTTCTGTAAATTATCGATAAGATCTATTTTCCGTTGCTTGCACTAATTGCCTGAAGTTGGCTAAATCGCAGTAAATCGGTAAAGCAGGAAATCACAGCATCTTCAACAAATCGTGATAGAGGGGCCGAGATAAAGGTTTCGACCCTACATATCAAAAGCGCAGCTGTCAATAGTTCAGCAGGTTCACAGTGCAGAAGGTTCAGTGGCACCAGGGTCCCCTGCGTCCCAATCACAGCTGGTTTTTAACTTCTGTATTCAGGGGATGGGAGGGGTGGGGGTGTTGCGTCGTGCACACACAGTGCCTGTTTTGCAAAGAAGTTTGAATAAATACACAAAGAATAATATGGAGTCTTTAGCCACGAGGAACACCTTCCCCTACCTTTTATTCTCTCCGATTCCACATCACCGCACCTACCATCCAACTCCAAAACTCGGAGGAGACTAACACTCCCTACCTCCCTTGGTGTGCATCATGGGCGTGCCCATGACGAACACAACATTTCTCCTTAACCAATACAAAACAAACATAGCTGCTCAAAAAAAAGATACTATACTAATCCAGTATACAAGAATAGTACACAACAATAAATACCACATTCAGTCAATCCACCCCGAATCCTTGCAGCCGCGTTGAGCATGGCGGTCGAGGACTCAAACTGTACCGTTCAAGTCCTTGTCTCAGAGGCACTGAGTTGATTGGTATGGAGCCAGGCACCTCCTGATCTGAATCTTGAACTGGCTCCAAATTCTGCATGTCCACACCTCCTGTAGTAGATGATTGAGAATTAGTAGCAGTCACCACCGGCCATATGCACTGGCTCAAAATTCTGCAAGTCCACACCCCATGTAGTAGATGATTGAGAATTAGTAGCAGTCACCACAGGGTCCACTGTCAGGATGATCCATCCTCTCTCCTTCATCAGCTTCAGATCCCACTGTTTCCCTGAGCAGGAAGGTCTGGAATTGAAAATACAGAGGACATTAAATAACATTCACTCAGTACATGGCACTCATTTTGGTTTATAAGCTGGAAATTGAGCCATCAGTCTGGTGTCAAGAGTGTCAGGATGGCCGGGTGGTCTAAGGTGCTGCATTCAGATCACAGTCTCCCTTGGAGACGTGGGTTCAAACCCTCTTCTGACAAGTGTCTTTTGCGAGGTGGATACATTTTTGGACTTTTTTTTTCCAAGCACCCTTATCAAAAACAATGTCAACAGTTTCTGTAAATTATCGATAAGATCTATTGTCTGTTGCTTGCACTAATTGCCTGAAGTTGGCTAAATCGCAGTAAATCGGTAAAGCAGGAAATCACAGCATCTTCAACAAATCGTGATAGAGGGGCCGAGATAAAGTTTTCGACCCTACATATCAAAAGCACAGCTGTCAATAGTTCAGCAGGTTCACAGTGCAGAAGGTTCAGTGGCACCAGGGTCCCCTGCATCCCAATCACAGCTGGTTTTTAACTTCTGTATTCAGGGCATGGGAGGGGTGTGTTGCATCGTGCACACACAGTGCCTGTTTCACAGATAAGTTTTAATAAATACACAGAGAATAATATAGAGTCATTGGCCACGAGGAACACCTTCCCTGACCTTTTATTCTCTCCGGTTCCACGTCACCGCGCCTACCATCCAAATCCAAAACTCGGGGGAGACTAACACTCCCTACCTCCCTTGGTGTGCATCATAGGCGTGCCCATGACGAACACAACATTTCTCCTTAACCCCTTCGCTGCCAGGCCTTTTCCCCCTCCTGTGCCAGGCCTTTTTTTGCCTATTTGGGGCAGTTCGCGCTTAGGCCCTCATAACTTTTTGTCCACATAAGCTAACCAAGCCAAATTTGCGTCCTTTTTTTCCAACATCCTAGGGATTCTATAGGTACCCAGACTTTGTGGGTTCCCCTGAAGGAGGCCAAGAAATTGGCCAAAATACAGTGAAAATTTCGTTTTTTTCAAAAAAATTTGAAAAAGGGGCTGCAGAAGAAGGCTTGTGGTTTTTCCCCTGAAAATGGCATCAACAAAGGGTTTGCGGTGCTAAACTCAGCAGCTTCCCAGCTTTCAGGAACAGGCAGACTTGAATCCGAAAACCCAATTTTTCAACACAATTTTGGCATTTTACTGGGGCATACCCCATTTGTGCAATTTTTTGTGCTTTCAGCCTCCTTCCAGTCGGTGACAGGAATGGTCATGAAACCAATGCTGGATCCCAGAAACCTAAACATTTCTGAAAAGTAGACAAAATTCTGAATTCAGCAAGGGGTCATTTGTGTAGATCCTACAAGGGTTTCCTACAGAAAATAACAGCTGAAAAAGAAAAATATTGAAATTGAGGTGAAAAAAACATCAATTTTTCTCTACTTTTTACTCTGTAACTTTTCCCTGCAATGTCAGATTATCAAAAGCAAAATACCGTTACGTCTGCTGGACTCCTCTGGTTGCGGGGATATATAGGGTTTGTAGGTTCATCAAGAACCCGAGGAACCCAGAGCCAATAAATGAGCTGCACCCTGCAGTGCGTTTTCATTCTATACCGGGTATACAGTAATTCATTTGCTGAAATATAAGGAGTAAAAAATAGCTATCAAGAAAACCTTTGCATTTCCAAAAAGGGCACAAGATAAGGTGTTGAGGAGCAGTGGTTATTTGCACATCTCTGAATTCCGGGGTGACCATAGTAGCACGTGAATTACATGGAATTTCTCAAATAGATGTCTTTTTTACACACACCCCTATATTTGGAAGGAATAAATGTAGAGAAAGACAAGGGGCAATAACACTTGTTTTGCTATTCTATGTTCCCCCAAGTCTCCCGATAAAAATGATACCTCACTTGTTTGGGTAGGCCTAGCGCCCGCGACAGGATATGCCCCAAAACACAACGTGGACACATCACAGAAAACAGAGCTGTTTTTAGCAAAGTGACTACCTGTAGATTTTGGCCTCTAGCTCAGCCGCCACCTAGGGAAACCTACCAAACCTGTGCATTTCTGAAAACTAGAGACCTAGGGGAATCCAAGGAGGGGTGACTTGTGTGGCTCGGACCAGGTTCTGTTACCCAGAATCCTTTGCAAACCTCAAAATTTGGCTAAAAAAACACATGTTCCTCACATTTCTGTGGCAGAAAGTTCTGGAATCTGAGAGGAGCCACAAATTTCCTTCCACCCAGCGTTCCCCCACATCTCCCGATAAAAATGATACCTCACTTGTGTGGGTAGGCCTAGCGCCCGCGACAGGATATGCCCCAAAACACAACGTGGACATATCACAGAAAACAGAGCTGTTTTTAGCAAAGTGACTACCTGTAGATTTTGGCCTCTAGCTCAGCCGCCACCTAGGGAAACCTACCAAACCTGTGCATTTCTGTAAACTAGAGACCTAGGGGAATCCAAGGAGGGGTGACTTGTGTGGCTCGGACCAGGTTCTGTTACCCAGAATCCTTTGCAAACCTCAAAATTTGGCTAAAAAACACATGTTCCTCACATTTCTGTGGCAGAAAGTTCTGGAATCTGAGAGGAGACACAAATTTCCTTCCACCCAGCGTTCCCCCACGTCTCCCGATAAAAATGATACCTCACTTGTGTGGGTAGGCCTAGCGCCCGCGACAGGATATGCCCCAAAACACAACGTGGACATATCACAGAAAACAGAGATGTTTTTAGCAAAGTGACTACCTGTAGATTTTGGCCTCTAGCTCAGCCGCCACCTAGGGAAACCTACCAAACCTATGCATTTCTGAAAACTAGAGACCTAGGGGAATCCAAGGAGGGGTGACTTGTGTGGCTCGGACCAGGTTCTGTTACCCAGAATCCTTTGCAAACCTCAAAATTTGGCTAAAAAAACACATGTTCCTCACATTTCTGTGGCAGAAAGTTCTGGAATCTGAGAGGAGCCACAAATTTCCTTCCACCCAGCGTTCCCCCACGTCTCCCGATAAAAATGATACCTCACTTGTGTGGGTAGGCCTAGCGCCTGCGACAGGATATGCCCCAAAACACAACGTGGACATATCACAGAAAACAGAGCTGTTTTTAGCAAAGTGACTACCTGTAGATTTTGGCCTCTAGCTCAGCCGCCACCTAGGGAAACCTACCAAACCTGTGCATTTCTGAAAACTAGAGACCTAGGGGAATCCAAGGAGGGGTGAGTTGTGTGGCTCGGACCAGGTTCTGTTACCCAGAATCCTTTGCAAACCTCAAAATTTGGCTAAAAAACACATTTTCCTCACATTTCTGTGGCAGAAAGTTCTGGAATCTGAGAGGAGACACTAATTTCCTTCCACCCAGCGTTCCCCCACGTCTCCCGATAAAAATGATACCTCACTTGTGTGGGTAGGCCTAGCGCCCGCGACAGGATATGCCCCAAAACACAACGTGGACATATCACAGAAAACAGAGCTGTTTTTAGCAAAGTGACTACCTGTAGATTTTGGCCTCTAGCTCAGCCGCCACCTAGGGAAACCTACCAAACCTGTGCATTTCTGAAAACTAGAGACCTAGGGGAATCCAAGGAGGGGTGACTTGTGTGGCTCGGACCAGGTTCTGTTACCCAGAATCCTTTGCAAACCTCAAAATTTGGCTAAAAAAACACATGTTCCTCACATTTCTGTGGCAGAAAGTTCTGGAATCTGAGAGGAGCCACAAATTTCCTTCCACCCAGCGTTCCCCCACGTCTCCCGATAAAAATGATACCTCACTTGTGTGGGTAGGCCTAGCGCCCGCGACAGGATATGCCCCAAAACACAACGTGGACACATCACAGAAAACAGAGCTGTTTTTAGCAAAGTGACTACCTGTAGATTTTGGCCTCTAGCTCAGCCGCCACCTAGGGAAACCTACCAAACCTATGCATTTCTGAAAACTAGAGACCTAGGGGAATCCAAGGAGGGGTGACTTGTGTGGCTCGGACCAGGTTCTGTTACCCAGAATCCTTTGCAAACCTCAAAATTTGGCTAAAAAAACACATGTTCCTCACATTTCTGTGGCAGAAAGTTCTGGAATCTGAGAGGAGCCACAAATTTCCTTCCACCCAGCGTTCCCCCACGTCTCCCGATAAAAATGATACCTCACTTGTGTGGGTAGGCCTAGCGCCCGCGACAGGATATGCCCCAAAACACAACGTGGACATATCACAGAAAACAGAGCTGTTTTTAGCAAAGTGACTACCTGTAGATTTTGGCCTCTAGCTCAGCCGCCACCTAGGGAAACCTACCAAACCTATGCATTTCTGAAAACTAGAGACCTAGGGGAATCCAAGGAGGGGTGACTTGCGGGGCTCGGACCAGGTTCTGTTACCCAGAATCCTTTGCAAACCTCAACATTTGGCTAAAAAAACACATGTCCCTCACATTTCTGTGGCAGAAAGTTCTGGAATCTGAGAGGAGCTACAAATTTCCTTCCACCCAGCGTTCCCCCAAGTCTCCCAATAAAAATGATACCTCACTTGCGTGGGTAGGCCTAGCGCCGGCGACAGGAAACACCCCAAAGCGCAACGTGGACACATCCTAAATTTTGGAAAAAAACAGAGGTGTTTTTTGCGAAGTGCCTACCTGTAGATTTTGGCCTCTAGCTCAGCCGGCACCTAGGGAAACCTACCAAACCTGTGCATTTCTGAAAACTAGAGACCTAGGGGAATCCAAGGAGGGGTGACTTGCGGGGCTCGGACCAGGTTCTGTTACCCAGAATCCTTTGCAAACCTCAAAATTTGGCTAAAAATACACATGTTACTCACATTTCTGTGGCAGAAAGTTCTGGAATCTGAGAGGAGCCACAAATTTCCTTCTACCCAGCGTTCCCCCAAGTCTCCCGATAAAAATGATACCTCACTTGTGTGGGTAGGACTAGCGCCCACGAAAGGAAAGGGCCCAAAACACAACGTGGACACATCAAATTTTTTTATAAAAAGCAGTGCCTACCTGTGGATTTTGGCCTGTAGCTCAGCCGACACCTGAGGAAACCTAGCAAACCAGTGCATTTTTGAAAACTAGAAACCCAGGGGAATCCAAGATGGGGTGACTTGCGGGGCTCTGACCAGGTTATGTTACCCAGAATCCTTTGCAAACATCAAAATTTGGCCCAAAAAACACTTTTTCCTCTCATTTCGGTGACAGAAAGTTCTGGAATCTGAGAGGAGCCACAAATTTCCTTCCACCCAGCGTTCCCCTAAGTCTCTCGATAAAAATGGTACATCACTTCTGTGGGTAGGCCTAGCGCCCACAAAAGTAAATGGCCCAAAACACAACGTGGACACAACATATTTTTTCACAGAAAACAGAGGTGTTTTTTGCAAGGTGCCTACCTGTGGTGTTTGGCCTGTAGCTCAGCCGGCCCCGGGGGGGGGGGGGGGCAGAAATGCCCTAAAATAAATTTGCCCCCCCAACCCCCACCCTCCCCCGCCGGGAGCGACCCTTGCCTACGGGGTCGCTCCCCCTGCGTGACATTGGCACCAAAAAACAAATCCCCGGTGCCTAGTGGTTTCTGCCCCCCTGGGGGCAGGTTGACCTAAACTCAGCCAATCTGCCCCCAAGGGGGGCAGAAATGGCCTAAATACAATTTGTCCCCCAGGGGAGCGACTTTTGCCTGATGGGTCGCTCCCCATCTCTAAAAAAAAAAACAAAGAAAAATTCCCCTGGCGCCTAGAGGTTTCTGCCCCCCCCCCCGGGGGCAGATCGGCCTAATAATAGGCCGATCTGCCCCCCGGGGGGGCAGAAATGGCCTAAAATAAATTTGCCCCCCCAACACCCACCCCCCCCGGGAGCGACCCTTGCCTACGGGGTCGCTCCCCCTGCGTGACATTGGCGCCAAAAAACAAATCCCCGGTGCCTAGTGGTTTCTGCCCCCTTGGGGGCAGATTGACCTAAAATTGGCCAATCTGCCCCCAGGGGGGCAGAAATGGTCTAAATACAATTTGCCCCCCCAGGGGAGCGACCCTTGCCTGATGGGTCGCTCCCCATCTCTAAAAAAAGAAACAACAAAAAAAAAAAAACACAAAAAAAAAAATTGCCCTGGTGCCTAGAGTGTTCTGCCCCCCCCCCCCGGGGGCAGTTCGGCCTAATAATAGGACGATCTGCCCCCCGGGGGGGCAGAAATGGCCTAAAATAAATTTGCCCCCCCAACCCCCACCCCCCCCCCGGGAGCGACCCTTGCCTACGGGGTCACTCCCCCTGCGTGACATTGGCGCCAAAAAACAAATCCCCGGTGCCTAGTGATTTCTGCCCCCTTGGGGGCAGATTGACCTAAAATTGGCCAATCTGCCCCCAGGGGGGCAGAAATGGTCTAAATACAATTTGCCCCCCCAGGGGAGCGACCCTTGCCTGATGGGTCGCTCCCCATCTCTAAAAAAAGAAACAACAAAAAAAAAAAACACAAAAAAAAAATTGCCCTGGCGCCTAGAGTGTTCTGCCCCCCCCCCCCCCGGGGGCAGTTCGGCCTAATAATAGGCCGATCTGTCCCCCGGGGGGGCAGAAATGGCCTAAAATAAATTTGCCCCCCCCAACCACCCCCCCCCCCCCGGGAGCGACCCTTGCCTACGGGGTCGCTCCCCCTGCGTGACATTGGCGCCAAAAAACAAATCCCCGGTGCCTAGTGGTTTCTGCCCCCTTGGGGGCAGATTGACCTAAAATTGGCCAATCTGCCCCCAGGGGGGCAGAAATGGTCTACATACAATTTGCCCCCCCAGGGGAGCGACCCTTGCCTGATGGGTCGCTCCCCATCTCTAAAAAAAGAAACAACAAAAAAAAAAAAACACAAAAAAAAAATTGCCCTGGCGCCTAGAGTGTTCTGCCCCCCCCCCCGGGGGCAGTTCGGCATAATAATAGGCCGATCTGTCCCCCGGGGGGGCAGAAATGGCCTAAAATAAATTTGCCCCCCCAACCCCCACCCCCCCCCCCGGGAGCGACCCTTGCCTACGGGGTCGCTCCCCCTGCGTGACATTGGCGCCAAAAAACAAATCCCCGGTGCCTAGTGGTTTCTGCCCCCTTGGGGGCAGATTGACCTAAAATTGGCCAATCTGCTCCCAGGGGGGCAGAAATGGTCTAAATACAATTTGCCCCCCCAGGGGAGCGACCCTTGCCTGATGGGTCGCTCCCCATCTCTAAAAAAAGAAACAACAAAAAAAAAAACACCAAAAAAAAATTGCTCTGGCGCCTAGAGTGTTCTGCCCCCCCCCCGGGGGCAGTTCGGCCTAATAATAGGCCGATCTGTCCCCCTGGGGGGCAGAAATGGCCTAAAATAAATTTGCCCCCCCAACCCCCACCCCCCCCCCCGGGAGCGACCCTTGCCTACGGGGTCGCTCCCCCTGCGTGACATTGGCGCCAAAAAACAAATCCCCGGTGCCTAGTGGTTTCTGCCCCCTTGGGGGCAGATTGACCTAAAATCGGCCAATCTGCCCCCAGGGGGGCAGAAATGGTCTAAATACAATTTGCCCCCCAGGGGAGCGACCCTTGCCTGATGGGTCGCTCCCTATCTCTAAAAAAAAAAAAAAGAAACAAAAAAAAAAACACACAAAAAAAATTTGCCCTGGCGCCTAGAGGTTTCTTCCCCCCCTGGGGGCAGATCGGCCTAATAATAGGCCGATCTGCCCCCAGGGGGGGCAGAAATGGCCTAAAATAAATTCCCCTCCCCCCCAGGGAGCGACCCTTGCCTAAGTGGTCGCTCCCTTTGCGTGAAATTCACGCAAAGAAAAAACTCCCTGGTGTCTAGTGGTTTCTACCCCCCTTGGGGGCAATTGGCCTCATCAAAATAGGCCAATCTGCCCCCAAGGGGGGCAGAAATGGGCAAATTATAATTTTCCCCCAAGGGGAGCGACCCTTGCCTAAGGGGTCGCTCCCCACCAAAAAAAAAAACAAATGAAAAAAAAAAAAAAAAAATGGTCCCTGGTGCCTAGAGGTTTCTGCCCCCCCTGGGGGCAGAAAAGGCCTTTTCAAAAAAATGCCCCCCCTGGGAGCGACCCTTGCCCAAGGGGTCGCTCCCTTTTGTCAATTTCTAAGAAAAAAAAAAAAATCCTTGGTGTCTAGTGGGGTTTCAAAAGCCGGATTGCAAGCAATCCGGCTTTTGAAACCCTCGGAGGGACTTCAAAGGGAAGGAAATACTTTTCCTTCCCTTTGAAGCCCCTCCGGGCCTCCCAAGTGATTGAAAAAGAAATGCTTTTGCATTTCTTTTTCAATCGCGCTGGAAGCAGAGCTTCCAGCGCGACGAGGGAGGCCCCTGTGACACATCAGCGCGCGCGCGCGCGCGCTGACGTCACAGGGGGGGGTGGGGGGGGGGTCGGGGTGTAAGGGGAAGGTCTTCCCCTTCCATCCCCGACTTGGGGGGGGAAGGGGGGTGCAGAGGGTCCATCCTCTCTCCTTCATCAGCTTCAGATCCCACTGTTTCCCTGAGCAGGAAGGTCTGGAATTGAAAATACAGAAGACATTAAACAACATTCACTCAGTACATGGCACTCATTTTGGTTTATAAGCTGGAAATTGAGCCATCAGTGCAGTGTCAAGAGTGTCAGGATGGCCGAGTGGTCTAAGGCGCTGCGTTCATGTCGCAGTCTCCTTTGGAGGCGTGGGTTCGAATCCCACTTCTGACAAGTGTCTTTTGCGAGGTGGATACATTTTTTGACTTTTTTTTTCCAAGCTCCCGTATCAAAAACAATGTCAACAGTTTCTGTAAATTATCGATAAGATCTATTGTCCGTTGCTTGCACTAATTTCCTGAAGTTGGCTAAATGGCAGTAAATCGGTAAAGCGGATAATCACAGCATCTTCAACAAATCGTGATAGAGGGGCAGAGATAAAGGTTTCGACCCTACATATCAAGAGCGCAGCTGTCAATAGTTCAGCAGGTTCACAGTGCAGAAGGTTCAGTGGCACCAGGGTCCCCTGCGTCCCAATCACAGCTGGTTTTTAACTTCTGTATTCAGGGCATGGGAGGGGTGTGTTGCATCGTGCACACACAGTGCCTGTTTCACAGATAAGTTTTAATAAATACACAGAGAATAATATAGAGTCATTGGCCACGAGGAACACCTTCCCTGACCTTTTATCCTCTCCGGTTCCACGTCACCGCGCCTACCATCCAACTCCAAAACTCGGGGGAGACTAACACTCCCTACCTCCCTTGGTGTGCATCATAGGCGTGCCCATGACGAACACAACATTTCTCCTTAACCAATACAAAACAAACATAGCTGCTCAAAAAAAAGATACTATACTAATCCAGTATACAAGAATAGTACACAACAAGAAATGCCACATTCAGTCAATCCACCCCGAATCCTTGCAGCCGTGTTGAGCATGGCGGTCGAGGACTCAAACTGTACCGTTCAAGTCCTTGTCTCAGAGGCACTGAGTTGATTGGTATGGAGCCAGGCACCTCCTGATCTGAATCTTGAACTGGCTCCAAATTCTGCATGTCCACACCCCTTGTAGTAGATGATTGAGAATTAGTAGCAGTCACCACCGGCCATGTGCACTGGCTCAAACTTCTGCATGTTTACACCCCATGTAGTCGATGATTGAGAATTAGTAGCAGTCACCACCGGATTCACTGTCAGGATGATCCATCCTCTCTCCTTCATCAGCTTCAGATCCCACTGTTTCCCTGAGCAGGAAGGTCTGGAATTGAAAATACAGAGGACATTAAACAACTTTCACTCAGTACATGGCACTCATTTTGGTTTATACGCTCGAAATTGTGCCATGAGGGAGGTTTGAAGAGTGTCAGAATGGCCGAGTGGTCTAAGGCGCTGTGTTCAGGTCGCAGCCTCCCTTGGAGGTGTGGGTTCAAATCCCACTTCTGACAAGTGTATTTTGCGAGGTGGATACATTTTTGGACTTTTTTTTCCCAAGCACCGTATCAAAAACAATGTCAACAGTTTCTGTAAATTATCGATAAGATCTATTTTCCGTTGCTTGCACTAATTGCCTGAAGTTGGCTAAATCGCAGTAAATCGGTAAAGCAGGAAATCACAGCATCTTAAACAAATCGTGATAGAGGGGCCGAGATAAAGGATTCGACCCTACATATCAAAAGCACAGCTGTCAATAGTTCAGCAGGTTCACAGTGCAGAAGGTTCAGTGGCACCAGGGTCCCCTGCGTCCCAATCACAGCTGTTTTTTAACTTCTGTATTCAGGGCATGGGAGGGGTGTGTTGCATCGTGCACACACAGTGCCTGTTTCGCAAGTAAGTTTTAATAAATACACAGAGAATAATATAGAGTCATTGGCCACGAGGAACACCTTCCCTGACCTTTTATTCTCTCCGGTTCCACGTCACCGCGCCTACCATCCAACTCCAAAACTCGGGGGAGACTAACACTCCCTACCTCCCTTGGTGTGCATCATAGGCGTGCCAATGACGAACACAACATTTCTCCTTAACCAATACAAAACAAACATAGCTGCTCAAAAAAAAGATACTATACTAAACCAGTATACAAGAATAGTACACAACAAGAAATGCCACATTCAGTCAATCCACCCCGAATCCTTGCAGCCGCGTTGAGCATGGCGGTCGAGGACTCAAACTGTACCGTTCAAGTCCTTGTCTCAGAGGCACTGAGTTGATTGGTATGGAGCCAGGCACCTCCTGATCTGAATCTTGAACTGGCTCCAAATTCTGCATGTCCACACCCCCTGTAGTAGATGATTGAGAATTAGTAGCAGTCACCACCGGCCATGTGCACTGGCTCAAAATTCAGCATGTCCACACCCCATGTAGTAGATGATTGAGAATTAGTAGCAGTCACCATCGGATCCACTGTCAGGATGATCCATCCTCTCTCCTTCATCAGCTTCAGATCCCACTGTTTCCCTGAGCAGGAAGGTCTGGAATTGAAAATACAGAGGACATTAAACAACATTCACTCAGTACATGGCACTCATTTTGGTTTATAAGCTGGAAATTGAGCCATCAGTGCAGTGTCAAGAGTGTCAGGATGGCCGAGTGGTCTAAGGCGCTGCGTTCAGGTCGCAGTCTCCTTTGGAGGCGTGTGTTCGAATCCCACTTCTGACAAGTGTCTTTTGCGAGGTGGATACATTTTTGGACTTTTTTTTTCCAAGCACCTGTATCAAAAACAATGTCAACAGTTTCTGTAAATTATCGATAAGATCTATTGTCCGTTGCTTGCACTAATTTCCTGAAGTTGGCTAAATCGCAGTAAATCGGTATAGCGGGAAATCACAGCATCTTCAACAAATCGTGATAGAGGGGCAGAGATAAAGGTTTCAACCCTAGATATCAAGAGCGCAGCTGTCAATAGTTCAGCAGGTTCACAGTGCAGAAGGTTCAGTGGCACCAGGGTCCCCTGCGTCCCAATCACAGCTGGTTTTTAACTTCTGTATTCAGGGCATGGGAGGGGTGTGTTGCATCGTGCACACACGGTGCCTGTTTCGCAGATAAGTTTTAATAAATACACAGAGAATAATATAGAGTCATTGGCCACGAGGAACACCTTCCCTGACCTTTTATTCTCTCCGGTTCCACGTCACCGTGCCTACCATCCAACTCCAAAACTCGTGGGAGACTAACACTCCCTACCTCCCTTGGTGTGCATCATAGGCGTGCCCATGACGAACACAACATTTCTCCTTAACCAATACAAAACAAACATAGCTGCTCAAAAAAAAGACACTATACTAATCCAGTATACAAGAATAGTACACAACAAGAAATGCCACATTCAGTCAATCCACCCCGAATCCTTGCAGCCGCGTTGAGCATGGCGGTCGAGGACTCAAACTATACCGTTCTAGTCCTTGTCTCAGAGGCACTGAGTTGATTGGTATGGAGCCAGGCACCTCCTGATCTGAATCTTGAACTGGCTCCAAATTCTGGATGTCTACACCCCTTGTAGTAGATGATTGAGAATTAGTAGCAGTCACCACCGGCCATGTCCACTGGCTCAAACTTCTGCATGTCCACACCCCATGTAGTCGATGATTGAGAATTAGTAGCAGTCACCACCGGATTCACTGTCAGGATGATCCATCCTCTCTCCTTCATCAGCTTCAGATCCCACTGTTTCCCTGAGCAGGAAGGTCTGGAATTGAAAATACAGAGGACATTAAACAACATTCACTCAGTACATGGCACTCATTTTGGTTTATACGCTCGAAATTGAGCCATGAGGGAGGTGTGAAGAGTGTCAGGATGGCCGAGTGGTCTAAGGTGCTGTGTTCAGGTCGCAGCCTCCCTTGGAGGTGTGGGTTCAAATCCCACTTCTGACAAGTGAATTTTGCGAGGTGGATACATTTTTGGACTTTTTTTTCCCAAGCACCGTATCAAAAACAATGTCAACAGTTTCTGTAAATTATCGATAAGATCTATTTTCCGTTGCTTGCACTAATTGCCTGAAGTTGGCTAAATCGCAGTAAATCGGTAAAGCAGGAAATCACAGCATCTTCAACAAATCGTGATAGAGGGGCCGAGATAAAGGTTTCGACCCTACATATCAAAAGCGCAGCTGTCAATAGTTCAGCAGGTTCACAGTGCAGAAGGTTCAGTGGCACCAGGGTCCCCTGCGTCCCAATCACAGCTGGTTTTTAACTTCTGTATTCAGGGCATGGGAGGGGTGTGTTGCATCGTGCACACACAGTGCCTGTTTCGCAAGTAAGTTTTAATAAATACACAGAGAATAATATAGAGTCACTGACCACGAGGAACACCTTCCCTGACCTTTTATTCTCTCCGGTTCCACGTCACCGCGCCTACCATCCAACTCCAAAACTCGGGGGAGACTAACACTCCCTACCTCCCTTGGTGTGCATCATAGGCGTGCCCATGACGAACACAACATTTCTCCTTAACCAATACAAAACAAACATAGGTGCTCAAAAAAAAGATACTATACTAAACCAGTATACAAGAATAGTACACAACAAGAAATGCCACATTCAGTCAATCGACCCCGAATCCTTGCAGCCGCGTTGAGCATGGCGGTCGAGGACTCAAACTGTACCGTTCAAGTCCTTATCTCAGAGGCACTGAGTTGATTGGTATGGAGCCAGGCACCTCCTGATCTGAATCTTGAACTGGCTCCAAATTCTGCATGTCCACACCCCCTGTAGTAGATGATTGAGAATTAGTAGCAGTCACCACCGGCCATGTGCACTGGCTCAAAATTCAGCATGTCCACACCCCATGTAGTAGATGATTGAGAATTAGTAGCAGTCACCATCGGATCCACTGTCAGGATGATCCATTCTCTCTCCTTCATCAGCTTCAGATCCCACTGTTTCCCTGAGCAGGAAGGTCTGGAATTGAAAATACAGAGGACATTAAACAACATTCACTCAGTACATGGCACTCATTTTGGTTTATAAGCTGGAAATTGAGCCATCAGTGCAGTGTCAGGAGTGTCAGGATGGCCGAGTGGTCTAAGGCGCTGCGATCAGGTTGCAGTCTCCTTTGGAGGCGTGGGTTTGAATCCCACTTCTGACAAGTGTCTTTTGCGAGGTGGATACATTTTTGGACTTTTTTTTCCAAGCACCGGTATCAAAAACAATGTCAACAGTTTCTGTAAATTATCGATAAGATCTATTGTCCGTTGCTTGCACTAATTTCCTGAAGTTGGCTAAATCGCAGTAAATCGGTAAAGCGGGAAATCACAGCATCTTCAACAAATCGTGATAGAGGGGCAGAGATAAAGGTTTCGACCCTACATATCAAGAGCGCAGCTGTCAATAGTTCAGCAGGTTCACAGTGCAGAAGGTTCAGTGGCACCAGGGTCCCCTGCGTCCCAATCACAGCTGGTTTTTAACTTCTGTATTCAGGGCATGGGAGGGGTGTGTTGAATCGTGCACACACGGTGCCTGTTTCGCAGATAAGTTTTAATAAATACACAGAGAATAATATAGAGTCATTGGCCACGAGGAACACCTTCCCTGACCTTTTATTCTCTCCGGTTCCACGTCACTGTGCCTACCATCCAACTCCAAAACTCGGGGGAGACTAACACTCCCTACCTCCCTTGGTGTGCATCATAGGCGTGCCCATGACGAACACAACATTTCTCCTTAACCAATACAAAACAAACATAGCTGCTCAAAAAAAAGATACTATACTAATCCAGTATACAAGAATAGTACACAACAAGAAATGCCACATTCAGTCAATCCACCCCGAATCCTTGCAGCCGCGTTGAGCATGGCGGTCGAGGACTCAAACTGTACCGTTCAAGTCCTTGTCTCAGAGGCACTAAGTTGATTGGTATGGAGCCAGGCACCTCCTGATCTGAATCTTGAACTGGCTCCAAATTCTGCATGTCCACACCCCTTGTAGTAGATGATTGAGAATTAGTAGCAGTCACCACCGGCCATGTGCACTGGCTCAAACTTCTGCATGTCCACACCCCATGTAGTCGATGATTGAGAATTAGTAGCAGTCACCACCGGATTCACTGTCAGGATGATCTATCCTCTCTCCTTCATCAGCTTCAGATCCCACTGTTTCCCTGAGCAGGAAGGTCTGGAATTGAAAATACAGAGGACATTAAACAACATTCACTCATTACATGGCACTCATTTTGGTTTATACGCTCGAAATTGAGCCATGAGGGAGGTGTGAAGAGTGTCAGGATGGCCGAGTGGTCTAAGGTGCTGTGTTCAGGTCGCAGCCTCCCTTGGAGGTGTGGGTTCAAATCCCACTTCTGACAAGTGTATATTGCGAGGTGGATACATTTTTTGACTTTTTTTTCCCAAGCACCGTATCAAAAACAATGTCAACAGTTTCTGTAAATTATCGATAAGATCTATTTTCCGTTGCTTGCCCTAATTGCCTGAAGTTGGCTAAATCGCAGTAAATCGGTAAAGCAGGAAATCACAGCATCTTCAACAAATCGTGATAGAGGGGCCGAGATAAAGGTTTCGACCCTACATATCAAAAGCGCAGCTGTCAATAGTTCAGCAGGTTCACAGTGCAGAAGGTTCAGTAGCACCAGGGTCCCCTGCGTCCCAATCACAGCTGGTTTTTAACTTCTGTATTCAGGGCATGGGAGGGGTGTGTTGCATCGTGCACACACAGTGCCTGTTTCTCAAATAAGTTTTAATAAATATACAGAGAATAATATAGGGTCATTGGCCACGAGGAACACCTTCCCTGACCTTTTATTCTCTCCGGTTCCACGTCACCGCGCCTACCATCCAACTCCAAAACTCGGGGGAGACTAACACTCCCTACCTCCCTTGGTGTGCATCATAGGCGTGCCCATGACGAACACAACATTTCTCCTTAACCAATACAAAACAAACATAGCTGCTCAAAAAAAAGATACTATACTAAACCAGTATACAAGAATAGTACACAACAAGAAATGCCACATTCAGTCAATCTACCCCGAATCCTTGCAGCCGCGTTGAGCATGGCGGTCGAGGACTCAAACTGTACCGTTCAAGTCCTTGTCTCAGAGGCACTGAGTTGATTGGTATGGAGCCAGGAACCTCCTGATCTGAATCTTGAACTGGCTCCAAATTCTGCATGTCCACACCCCCTGTAGTAGATGATTGAGAATTAGTAGCAGTCACCACCGGCCATGTGCACTGGCTCAAAATTCAGCATGTCCACACCCCATGTAGTAGATGATTGAGAATTAGTAGCAGTCACCACCGGATCCACTGTCAGGATGATCCATCCTCTCTCCTTCATCAGCTTCAGATCCCACTGTTTCCCTGAGCAGGAAGGTCCGGAATTGAAAATACAGAGGACATTAAACAACATTCACTCAGTACATGGCACTCATTTTGGTTTATAAGCTGGAAATTGAGCCATCAGTGCAGTGTCAAGAGTGTCAGGATGGCCGAGTGGTCTAAGGCGCTGCGTTCAGGTTGCAGTCTCCTTTGGAGGCATGGATTCAAATCCCACTTCTGACAAGTGTCTTTTGCGAGGTGGATACATTTTTGGACTTTTTTTTTCCAAGCACCCGTATCAAAAACAATGTCAACAGTTTCTGCAAATTATCGATAAGATCTATTGTCCGTTGCTTGCACTAATTTCCTGAAGTTGGCTAAATCGCAGTAAATCGGTAAAGCGGGAAATCACAGCATCTTCAACAAATCGTGATAGAGGGGCAGAGATAAAGGTTTCGACCCTACATATCAAGAGCGCAGCTGTCAATAGTTCAGCAGGTTCACAGTGCAGAAGGTTCAGTGGCACCAGGGTCCCCTGCATCCCAATCACAGCTGGTTTTTAACTTCTGTATTCAGGGCATGGGAGGGGTGTGTTGCATCGTGCACACACGTTGCCTGTTTCGCAGATAAGTTTTAATAAATACACAGAGAATAATATAGAGTCATTGGCCACGAGGAACACCTTCCCTGACCTTTTATTCTCTCCAGTTCCACGTCACCGCGCCTACCATCCAACTCCAAAACTCGGGGGAGACTAACACTCCCTACCTCCCTTGGTGTGCATCATAGGCGTGCCCATGACGAACACAACATTTCTCCTTAACCAATACAAAACAAACATAGCTGCTCAAAAAAAAAGATACTATACTAATCCAGTATACAAGAATAGTACACAACAAGAAATGCCACATTCAGTCAATCCACCCCGAATCCTTGCAGCCGCGTTGAGCATGGCGGTCGAGGACTCAAACTGTACTGTTCAAGTCCTTGTCTCAGAGGCACTGAGTTGATTGGTATGGAGCCAGGCACCTCCTGATCTGAATCTTGAACTGGCTCCAAATTCTGCATGTCCACACCCCTTGTAGTAGATGATTGAGAATTAGTAGCAGTCACCACCGGCCATGTGCACTGGCTCAAACTTCTGCATGTCCACACCCCATGTAGTCGATGATTGAGAATTAGTAGCAGTCACCACCGGATTCACTGTCAGGATGATCCATCCTCTCTCCTTCATCAGCTTCAGATCCCACTGTTTCCCTGAGCAGGAAGGTCTGGAATTGAAAATACAGAGGACATTAAACAACATTCACTCAGTACATGGCACTCATTTTGGTTTATACGCTCGAAATTGAGCCATGAGGGAGATGTGAAGAGTGTCAGGATGGCCGAGTGGTCTAAGGCGCTGCGTTGAGGTCGCAGCCTCACTTGGAGGTGTGGGTTCAAATCCCACTTCTGACAAGTGTATTTTGCAAGGTGGATACATTTTTGGACTTTTTTTTCCCAAGCACCGTATCAAAAACAATGTCAACAGTTTCTGTAAATTATCGATAAGATCTATTTTCCGTTGCTTGCACTAATTGCCTGAAGTTGGCTAAATCGCAGTAAATCGGTAAAGCAGGAAATCACAGCATCTTCAACAAATCGTGATAGAGGGGCCGAGATAAAGGTTTCGACCCTACATATCAAAAGCGCAGCTGTCAATAGTTCAGCAGGTTCACAGTGCAGAAGGTTCAGTGGCACCAGGGTCCCCTGCGTCCCAATCACAGCTGGTTTTTAACTTCTGTATTCAGGGCATGGGAGGGGTGTGTTGCATCGTGCACACACAGTGCCTGTTTCGCAAATAAGTTTTAATAAATATACAGAGAATAATATAGAGTCATTGGCCACGAGGAACACCTTCCCTGACCTTTTATTCTCTCCGGTTCCACGTCACCACGCCTACCATCCAACTCCAAAACTCGGGGGAGACTAACACTCCCTACCTCCCTTGGTGTGCATCATAGGCGTGCCCATGACGAACACAACATTTCTCCTTAACCAATACAAAACAAACATAGCTGCTCAAAAAAAAGATACTATACTAAACCAGTATACAAGAATAGTACACAACAAGAAATGCCACATTCAGTCAATCCACCCCGAATCCTTGCAGCCGCGTTGAGCATGGCGGTCGAGGACTCAAACTGTACCGTTCAAGTCCTTGTCTCAGAGGCACTGAGTTGATTGGTATGGAGCCAGGCACCTCCTGATCTGAATCTTGAACTGGCTCCAAATTCTGCATGTCCACACCCCCTGTAGTAGATGATTGAGAATTAGTAGCAGTCACCACCGGCCATGTGCACTGGCTTAAAATTCAGCATGTCCACACCCCATGTAGTCGATGATTGAGAATTAGTAGCAGTCACCACCGGATCCACTGTCAGGATGATCCATCCTCTCTCCTTCATCAGCTTCAGATCCCACTTTTTCCCTGAGGAGGAAGGTCTGGAATTGAAAATACAGAGGACATTAAACAACATTCACTCAGTACATGGCACTCATTTTGGTTTATAAGCTGAAAATTGAGCCATCAATGCAATGTCAAGAGTGTCAGGATGGCCGAGTGGTCTAAGGCGCTGCGTTCAGGTCGCAGTCTCCTTTGGAGGCATGGGTTCGAATCCCACTTCTGACAAGTGTCTTTTGCGAGGTGGATACATTTTTGGACTTTTTTTTTCCAAGCACCCGTATCAAAAACAATGTCAACAGTTTCTGTAAATTATCGATAAGATCTATTGTCCGTTGCTTGCACTAATTTCCTGAAGTTGGCTACATCGCAGTAAATCGGTAAAGCGGGAAATCACAGCATCTTCAACAAATCATGATAGAGGGGCAGAGATAAAGGTTTCGACCCTACATATCAAGAGCGCAGCTGTCAATAGTTCAGCAGGTTCACAGTGCAGAAGGTTCAGTGGCACCAGGGTCCCCTGCGTCCCAATCACAGCCGGTTTTTAACTTCTGTATTCAGGGCATGGGAGGGGTGTGTTGCATCGTGCACACACGGTGCCTGTTTCGCAGATAAGTTTGAATAAATACCCAGAGAATAATATAGAGTCATTGGCCACGAGGAACACCTTCCCTGACCTTTTATTCTCTCCGGTTCCACATCACCGCACCTACCATCCAACTCCAAAACTCGGGGGAGACTAACACTCCCTACCTCCCTTGGTGTGCATCATAGGCGTGCCCATGACGAACACAACATTTCTCCTTAACCAATACAAAACAAACATAGCTGCTCAAAAAAAAGATACTATACTAATCCAGTATACAAGAATAGTACACAACAAGAAATGCCACATTCAGTCAATCCACCCCGAATCCTTGCAGCCGCGTTGAGCATGGCGGTCGAGGACTCAAACTGTACCGTTCAAGTCCTTGTCTCAGAGGCACTGAGTTGATTTGTATGGAGCCAGGCACCTCCTGATCTGAATCTTGAACTGGCTCCAAATTCTGCATGTCCACACCCCTTGTAGTAGATGATTGAGAATTAGTAGCAGTCACCACCGGCCATGTGCACTGGCTCAAACTTCTGCATGTCCACACCCCATGTAGTCGATGATTGAGAATTAGTAGCAGTCACCACTGGATTCACTGTCAGGATCATCCATCCTCTCTCCTTCATCAGCTTCAGATCCCACTGTTTCCCTGAGGAGGAAGGTCTGGAATTGAAAATACAGAGGACATTAAACAACATTCACTCAGTACATGGCACTCATTTTGGTTTATACGCTCGAAATTGAGCCATGAGGGAAGTGTGAAGAGTGTCAGGATGGCTGAGTGGTCTAAGGCGCTGCGTTCAGGTCGCAGCCTCCCTTGGAGGTGTGGGTTCAAATCCCACTTCTGACAAGTGTATTTTGCGAGGTGGATACATTTTTTGACTTTTTTTCCCCAAGCACCGTATCAAAAACAATGTCAACAGTTTCTGTAAATTATCGATAAGATCTATTTTCCGTTGCTTGCACTAATTGCCTTAAGTTGGCTAAATCGCAGTAAATCGGTAAAGCAGGAAATCACAGCATCTTCAACAAATCGTGATAGAGGGGCCGAGATAAAGGTTTCGACCCTACATATCAAAAGCGCAGCTGTCAATAGTTCAGCAGGTTCACAGTGCAGAAGGTTCAGTGGCACCAGGGTCCCCTGCGTCCCAATCACAGCTGATTTTTAACTTCTGTATTCAGGGGATGGTAGGGGTGGGGGTGTTGCGTCGTGCACACACAGTGCCTGTTTTGCAGAGAAGTTTTAATAAATACACAAAGAATAATATGGAGTCTTTAGCCACGAGGAACACCTTCCCCTACCTTTTATTCTCTCCGATTCCACATCACCGCACCTACCATCCAACTCCAAAACTCGGGGGAGACTAACACTCCCTACCTCCCTTGGTGTGCATCATGGGCGTGCCCATGACGAACACAACATTTCTCCTTAACCAATACAAAACAAACATAGCTGCTCAAAAAAAAGATACTATACTAAACCAGTATACAAGAATAGTACACAACAATAAATACCACATTCAGTCAATCCACCCCGAATCCTTGCAGCCGCGTTGAGCATGGCGGTCGAGGACTCAAATTGTACCCTTCAAGTCCTTGTCTCAGAGGCACTGAGTTGATTGGTATGGAGCCAGGCACCTCCTGATCTGAATCTTGAACTGGCTCCAAATTCTGCATGTCCACACCCCCTGTAGTAGATGATTGAGAATTAGTAGCAGTCACCACCAGCCATATGCACTAGTTCAAAATTCTGCAAGTCCACACCCCATGTAGTAGATGATTGAGAATTAGTAGCAGTCACCACAGGGTCCACTGTCAGGATGATCCATCCTCTCTCCTTCATCAGCTTCAGATCCCACTGTTTCCCTGAGCAGGAAGGTCTGGAATTGAAAATACAGAGGACATTAAATAACATTCACTCAGTACATGGCACTCATTTTGGTTTATAAGCTGGAAATTGAGCCATCAATATGGTGTCAAGAGTGTCAGGATGGCCGGGTGGTCTAAGGTGCTGCATTCAAGTCACAGTCTCCCTTGGAGACGTGGGTTCAAACCCCTCTTCTGACAAGTGTCTTTTGCGAGGTGGATACATTTTTGGACTTTTTTTTTCCAAGCACCCTTATCAAAAACAATGTCAAAAGTTTCTGTAAATTATCGATAAGATCTATTGTCCGTTGCTTGCACTAATTGCCTGAAGTTGGCTAAATCGCAGTAAATCGGTAAAGCAGGAAATCACAGCATCTTCAACAAATCGTGATAGAGGGGCCGAGATAAAGGTTTCGACCCTACATATCAAAAGCACAGCTGTCAATAGTTCAGCAGGTTCACAGTGCAGAAGGTTCAGTGGCACCAGGGTCCCCTGCGTCCCAATCACAGCTGGTTTTTAACTTCTGTATTCAGGGCATGGGAGGGGTGTGTTGCATCGTGCACACACAGTGCCTGTTTCGCAAATAAGTTTTAATAAATACACAGAGAATAATATAGAGTCATTGGCCACGAGGAACACCTTCCCTGACCTTTTATTCTCTCCGGTTCCACGTCACCGCGCCTACCATCCAACTCCAAAACTCGGGGGAGACTAACACTCCCTACCTCCCTTGGTTTGCCTCATAGGCGTGCCCATGACGAACACAACATTTCTCCTTAACCAATACAAAACAAACATAGCTGCTCAAAAAAAAGATACTATACTAAACCAGTATACAAGAATAGTACACAACAAGAAATGCCACATTCAGTCAATCCACCCCGAATCCTTGCAGCCGCGTTGAGCATGGCGGTCGAGGACTCAAACTGTACCGTTCAAGTCCTTGTCTCAGAGGCACTGAGTTGATTGGTATGGAGCCAGGCACCTCCTGATCTGAATCTTGAACTGGCTCCAAATTCTGCATGTCCACACCCCCTGTAGTAGATGATTGAGAATTAGTAGCAGTCACCACCGGCCATGTGCACTGGCTCAAAATTCAGCATGTCCACACCCCATGTAGTAGATGATTGAGAATTAGTAGCAGTCACCACCGGATCCACTGTCAGGATGATCCATCCTCTCTCCTTCATCAGCTTCAGATCCCACTGTTTCCCTGAGCAGGAAGGTCTGGAATTGAAAATACAGAGGACATTAAACAACATTCACTTAGTACATGGCACTCATTTTGGTTTATAAGCTGGAAATTGAGCCATCAGTGCAGTGTCAAGAGTGTCAGGATGGCCGAGTGGTCTAAGACACTGAGTTCAGGTCGCAGTCTCCTTTGGAGGCGTGGGTTTGAATCCCACTTCTGACAAGTGTCTTTTGCGAGGTGGATACATTTTTGGACTTTTTTTTTCCAAGCACCCGTATCAAAAACAATGTCAACAGTTTCTGTAAATTATCGATAAGATCTATTGTCCTTTGCTTGCACTAATTTCCTGAAGTTGGCTAAATCGCAGTAAATCGGTAAAGCGGGAAATCACAGCATCTTCAACAAATCGTGATAGAGTGGCAGAGATAAAGATTTCGACCCTACATATCAAGAGCGCAGCTGTCAATAGTTCAGCAGGTTCACAGTGCAGAAGGTTCAGTGGCACCAGGGTCCCCTGCGTCCCAATCACAGCTGGTTTTTAACTTCTGTATTCAGGGCATGGGAGGGGTGTGTTGCATCGTGCACACACGGTGCCTGTTTCGCAGATAAGTTTTAATAAATACACAGAGAATAATATAGAGTCATTGGCCACGAGGAACACCTTCCCTGACCATTTATTCTCTCCGGTTCCACGTTACCGCGCCTACCATCCAACTCCAAAACTCAGGGGAGACTAACACTCCCTACCTCCCTTGGTGTGCATCATAGGCGTGCCCATGACGAACACAACATTTCTCCTTAACCAATACAAAACAAACATAGCTGCTCAAAAAAAAGATACTATACTAATCCAGTATACAAGAATAGTACACACCAAGAAATGCCACATTCAGTCAATCCACCCCGAATCCTTGCAGCCGCGTTGAGCATGGCGTTCGAGGACTCAAACTGTACCGTTCAAGTCCTTGTCTCAGAGGCACTGAGTTGATTGGTATGGAGCCAGGCACCTCCTGATCTGAATCTTGAACTGGCTCCAAATTCTGCATGTCCACACCCCTTGTAGTAGATGATTGAGAATTAGTAGCAGTCACCACCGGCCATGTGCACTGGCTCAAACTTCTGCATGTCCACACCCCAAGTAGTCGATGATTGAGAATTAGTAGCAGTCACCACCGGATTTACTGTCAGGATGATCCATCCTCTCTCCTTCATCAGCTTCAGATCCCACTGTTTCCCTGAGCAGGAAGGTCTGGAATTGAAAATACAGAGGACATTAAACAACATTCACTCAATACATGGCACTCATTTTGGTTTATAAGCTGGAAATTGAGCCATCAGTGTAGTGTCAAGAGTGTCAGGATGGCTGAGTGGTCTAAGGCGCTGCGTTCAGGTTGCAGTCTCCTTTGGAGGCGTGGGTTCGAATCCCACTTCTGACAAGTGTCTTTTGCGAGGTGGATACATTTTTTGTCTTTTTTTTTCCAAGCACCCGTATCAAAAACAATGTCAACAGTTTCTGTAAATTATCGATAAGATCTATTGTCCGTTGCTTGCACTAATTTCCTGAAGTTGGCTAAATCGCAGTAAATCGGTAAAGCGGGAAATCACAGCATCTTCAACAAATCGTGATAGAGGGGCAGAGATAAAGGTTTTGACCCTACATATCAAGAGCGCAGCTGTCAATAGTTCAGCAGGTTCACAGTGCAGAAGGTTCAGTGGCACCAGGGTCCCCTGCGTCCCAATCACAGCTGATTTTTAACTTCTGTATTCAGGGGATGGGAGGGGTGGGGGTGTTGCGTCGTGCACACACAGTGCCTGTTTTGCAGAGAAGTTTTAATAAATACACAAAGAATAATATGGAGTCTTTAGCCACGAGGAACACCTTCCCCTACCTTTTATTCTCTCCGATTCCACATCACCGCACCTACCATCCAACTCCAAAACTCGGGGGAGACTAACACTCCCTACCTCCCTTGGTGTGCATCATGGGCGTGCCCATGACGAACACAACATTTCTCCTTAACCAATACAAAACAAACATAGCTGCTCAAAAAAAAGATACTATACTAAACCAGTATACAAGAATAGTACACAACAATAAATACCACATTCAGTCAATCCACCCCGAATCCTTGCAGCCGCGTTGAGCATGGCGGTCGAGGACTCAAATTGTACCCTTCAAGTCCTTGTCTCAGAGGCACTGAGTTGATTGGTATGGAGCCAGGCACCTCCTGATCTGAATCTTGAACTGGCTCCAAATTCTGCATGTCCACACCCCTTGTAGTAGATGATTGAGAATTAGTAGCAGTCACCACCGGCCATGTGCACTGGCTCAAACTTCTGCATGTCCAAACCCCATGTAGTCGATGATTGAGAATTAGTAGCAGTCACCACCGGATTCACTGTCAGGATGATCCATCCTCTCTCCTTCATCAGCTTCAGATCCCACTGTTTCCCTGAGCAGGAAGGTCTGGAATTGAAAATACAGAGGACATTAACCAACATTCACTCAGTACATGGCACTCATTTTGGTTTATACGCTCAAAATTGTGCCATGAGGGAGGTTTGAAGAGTGTCAGAATGGCCGAGTGGTCTAAGGCGCTGTGTTCAGGTCGCAGCCTCCCTTGGAGGTGTGGGTTCAAATCCCACTTCTGACAAGTGTATTTTGCGAGGTGGATACATTTTTGGACTTTTTTTTCCCAAGCACCGTATCAAAAACAATGTCAACAGTTTCTGTAAATTATCGATAAGATCTATTTTCCGTTGCTTGCACTAATTGCCTGAAGTTGGCTAAATCGCAGTAAATCGGTAAAGCAGGAAATCACAGCATCTTAAACAAATCGTGATAGAGGGGCCGAGATAAAGGATTCGACCCTACATATCAAAAGCACAGCTGTCAATAGTTCAGCAGGTTCACGGTGCAGAAGGTTCAGTGGCACCAGGGTCCCCTGCGTCCCAATCACAGCTGTTTTTTAACTTCTGTATTCAGGGCATGGGAGGGGTGTGTTGCATCGTGCACACACAGTGCCTGTTTCGCAAGTAAGTTTTAATAAATACACAGAGAATAATATAGAGTCATTGGCCACGAGGAACACCTTCCCTGACCTTTTATTCTCTCCGGTTCCACGTCACCGCGCCTACCATCCAACTCCAAAACTCGGGGGAGACTAACACTCCCTACCTCCCTTGGTGTGCATCATAGGCGTGCCCATGACGAACACAACATTTCTCCTTAACCAATACAAAACAAACATAGCTGCTCAAAAAAAAGATACTATACTAAACCAGTATACAAGAATAGTACACAACAAGAAATGCCACATTCAGTCAATCCACCCCGAATCCTTGCAGCCGCGTTGAGCATGGCGGTCGAGGACTCAAACTGTACCGTTCAAGTCCTTGTCTCAGAGGCACTGAGTTGATTGGTATGGAGCCAGGCACCTCCTGATCTGAATCTTGAACTGGCTCCAAATTCTGCATGTCCACACCCCCTGTAGTAGATGATTGAGAATTAGTAGCAGTCACCACCGGCCATGTGCACTGGCTCAAAATTCAGCATGTCCACACCCCATGTAGTAGATGATTGAGAATTAGTAGCAGTCACCATCGGATCCACTGTCAGGATGATCCATCCTCTCTCCTTCATCAGCTTCAGATCCCACTGTTTCCCTGAGCAGGAAGGTCTGGAATTGAAAATACAGAGGACATTAAACAACATTCACTCAGTACATGGCACTCATTTTGGTTTATAAGCTGGAAATTGAGCCATCAGTGCAGTGTCAAGAGTGTCAGGATGGCCGAGTGGTCTAAGGCGCTGCGTTCAGGTCGCAGTCTCCTTTGGAGGCGTGGGTTCGAATCCCACTTCTGACAAGTGTCTTTTGCGAGGTGGATACATTTTTGGACTTTTTTTTTCCAAGCACCCGTATCAAAAACAATGTCAACAGTTTCTGTAAATTATCGATAAGATCTATTGTCCGTTGCTTGCACTAATTTCCTGAAGTTGGCTAAATCGCAGTAAATCGGTATAGCGGGAAATCACAGCATCTTCAACAAATCGTGATAGAGGGGCAGAGATAAAGGTTTCAACCCTAGATATCAAGAGCGCAGCTGTCAATAGTTCAGCAGGTTCACAGTGCAGAAGGTTCAGTGGCACCAGGGTCCCCTGCGTCCCAATCACAGCTGGTTTTTAACTTCTGTATTCAGGGCATGGGAGGGGTGTGTTGCATCGTGCACACACGGTGCCTGTTTCGCAGATAAGTTTTAATAAATACACAGAGAATAATATAGAGTCATTGGCCACGAGGAACACCTTCCCTGACCTTTTATTCTCTCCGGTTCCACGTCACCGTGCCTACCATCCAACTCCAAAACTCGTGGGAGACTAACACTCCCTACCTCCCTTGGTGTGCATCATAGGCGTGCCCATGACGAACACAACATTTCTCCTTAACCAATACAAAACAAACATAGCTGCTCAAAAAAAAGATACTATACTAATCCAGTATACAAGAATAGTACACAACAAGAAATGCCACATTCAGTCAATCCACCCCGAATCCTTGCAGCCGCGTTGAGCATGGCGGTCGAGGACTCAAACTATACCGTTCTAGTCCTTGTCTCAGAGGCACTGAGTTGATTGGTATGGAGCCAGGCACCTCCTGATCTGAATCTTGAACTGGCTCCAAATTCTGGATGTCTACACCCCTTGTAGTAGATGATTGAGAATTAGTAGCAGTCACCACCGGCCATGTCCACTGGCTCAAACTTCTGCATGTCCACACCCCATGTAGTCGATGATTGAGAATTAGTAGCAGTCACCACCGGATTCACTATCAGGATGATCCATCCTCTCTCCTTCATCAGCTTCAGATCCCACTGTTTCCCTGAGCAGGAAGGTCTGGAATTGAAAATACAGAGGACATTAAACAACATTCACTCAGTACATGGCACTCATTTTGGTTTATATGCTCGAAATTGAGCCATGAGGGAGGTGTGAAGAGTGTCAGGATGGCCGAGTGGTCTAAGGCGCTGTGTTCAGGTCACAGCCTTCCTTGGAGGTGTGGGTTCAAATCCCACTTCTGACAAGTGAATTTTGCGAGGTGGATACATTTTTGGACTTTTTTTTCCCAAGCACCGTATCAAAAACAATGTCAACAGTTTCTGTAAATTATCGATAAGATCTATTTTCCGTTGCTTGCACTAATTGCCTGAAGTTGGCTAAATCGCAGTAAATCGGTAAAGCAGGAAATCACAGCATCTTCAACAAATCGTGATAGAGGGGCCGAGATAAAGGTTTCGACCCTACATATCAAAAGCGCAGCTGTCAATAGTTCAGCAGGTTCACAGTGCAGAAGGTTCAGTGGCACCAGGGTCCCCTGCGTCCCAATCACAGCTGGTTTTTAACTTCTGTATTCAGGGCATGGGAGGGGTGTGTTGCATCGTGCACACACAGTGCCTGTTTTGCAATTAAGTTTTAATAAATACACAGAGAATAATATAGAGTCACTGGCCACGAGGAACACCTTCCCTGACCTTTTATTCTCTCCGGTTCCACGTCACCGCGCCTACCATCCAACTCCAAAACTCGGGGGAGACTAACACTCCCTACCTCCCTTGGTGTGCATCATAGGCGTGCCCATGACGAACACAACATTTCTCCTTAACCAATACAAAACAAACATAGGTGCTCAAAAAAAAGATACTATACTAAACCAGTATACAAGAATAGTACACAACAAGAAATGCCACATTCAGTCAATCGACCCCGAATCCTTGCAGCCGCGTTGAGCATGGCGGTCGAGGACTCAAACTGTACCGTTCAAGTCCTTGTCTCAGAGGCACTGAGTTGATTGGTATGGAGCCAGGCACCTCCTGATCTGAATCTTGAACTGGCTCCAAATTCTGCATGTCCACACCCCCTGTAGTAGATGATTGAGAATTAGTAGCAGTCACCACCGGCCATGTGCACTGGCTCAAAATTCAGCATGTCCACACCCCATGTAGTAGATGATTGAGAATTAGTAGCAGTCACCATCGGATCCACTGTCAGGATGATCCATCCTCTCTCCTTCATCAGCTTCAGATCCCACTGTTTCCCTGAGCAGGAAGGTCTGGAATTGAAAATACAGAGGACATTAAACAACATTCACTCAGTACATGGCACTCATTTTGGTTTATAAGCTGGAAATTGAGCCATCAGTGCAGTGTCAAGAGTGTCAGGATGGCCGAGTGGTCTAAGGTGCTGCGTTCAGGTTGCAGTCTCCTTTGGAGGCGTGTGTTCGAATCCCACTTCTGACAAGTGTATTTTGCGAGGTGGATACATTTTTGGACTTTTTTTTCCAAGCACCGGTATCAAAAACAATGTCAACAGTTTCTGTAAATTATCGATAAGATCTATTGTCCGTTGCTTGCACTAATTTCCTCAAGTTGGCTAAATCGCAGTAAATCGGTAAAGCGGGAAATCACAGCATCTTCAACAAATCGTGATAGAGGGGCAGAGATAAAGGTTTCGACCCTACATATCAAGAGCGCAGCTGTCAATAGTTCAGCAGGTTCACAGTGCAGAAGGTTCAGTGGCACCAGGGTCCCCTGCGTCCCAATCACAGCTGGTTTTTAACTTCTGTATTCAGGGCATGGGAGGGGTGTGTTGAATCGTGCACACACGGTGCCTGTTTCGCAGATAAGTTTTAATAAATACACAGAGAATAATATAGAGTCATTGGCCACGAGGAACACCTTCCCTGACCTTTTATTCTCTCCGGTTCCACGTCACTGTGCCTACCATCCAACTCCAAAACTCGGGGGAGACTAACACTCCCTACCTCCCTTGGTGTGCATCATAGGCGTGCCCATGACGAACACAACATTTCTCCTTAACCAATACAAAACAAACATAGCTGCTCAAAAAAAAGATACTATACTAATCCAGTATACAAGAATAGTACACAACAAGAAATGCCACATTCAGTCAATCCACCCCGAATCCTTGCAGCCGCGTTGAGCATGGCGGTCGAGGACTCAAACTGTACCGTTCAAGTCCTTGTCTCAGAGGCACTAAGTTGATTGGTATGGAGCCAGGCACCTCCTGATCTGAATCTTGAACTGGCTCCAAATTCTGCATGTCCACACCCCTTGTAGTAGATGATTGAGAATTAGTAGCAGTCACCACCGGCCATGTGCACTGGCTCAAACTTCTGCATGTCCACACCCCATGTAGTCGATGATTGAGAATTAGTAGCAGTCACCACCGGATTCACTGTCAGGATGATCTATCCTCTCTCCTTCATCAGCTTCAGATCCCACTGTTTCCCTGAGCAGGAAGGTCTGGAATTGAAAATACAGAGGACATTAAACAACATTCACTCATTACATGGCACTCATTTTGGTTTATACGCTCGAAATTGAGCCATGAGGGAGGTGTGAAGAGTGTCAGGATGGCCGAGTGGTCTAAGGTGCTGTGTTCAGGTTGCAGCCTCCCTTGGAGGTGTGGGTTCAAATCCCACTTCTGACAAGTGTATTTTGCGAGGTGGATACATTTTTTGACTTTTTTTTCCCAAGCACCGTATCAAAAACAATGTCAACAGTTTCTGTAAATTATCGATAAGATCTATTTTCCGTTGCTTGCACTAATTGCCTGAAGTTGGCTAAATCGCAGTAAATCGGTAAAGCAGGAAATCACAGCATCTTCAACAAATCGTGATAGAGGGGCCGAGACAAAGGTTTCGACCCTACATATCAAAAGCGCAGCTGTCAATAGTTCAGCAGGTTCACAGTGCAGAAGGTTCAGTGGCACCAGGGTCCCCTGCGTCCCAATCACAGCTGGTTTTTAACTTCTGTATTCAGGGCATGGGAGGGGTGTGTTGCATCGTGCACACACAGTGCCTGTTTTGCAAATAAGTTTTAATAAATATACAGAGAATAATATAGAGTCATTGGCCACGAGGAACACCTTCCCTGACCTTTTATTCTCTCCGGTTCCACGTCACCGCGCCTACCATCCAACTCCAAAACTCGGGGGAGACTAACACTCCCTACCTCCCTTGGTGTGCATCATAGGCGTGCCCATGACGAACACAACATTTCTCCTTAACCAATACAAAACAAACATAGCTGCTCAAAAAAAAGATACTATACTAAACCAGTATACAAGAATAGTACACAACAAGAAATGCCACATTCAGTCAATCTACCCCGAATCCTTGCAGCCGCGTTGAGCATGGCGGTCGAGGACTCAAACTGTACCGTTCAAGTCCTTGTCTCAGAGGCACTGAGTTGATTGGTATGGAGCCAGGCACCTCCTGATCTGAATCTTGAACTGGCTCCAAATTCTGCATGTCCACACCCCCTGTAGTAGATGATTGAGAATTAGTAGCAGTCACCACCGGCCATGTGCACTGGCTCAAAATTCAGCATGTCCACACCCCATGTAGTAGATGATTGAGAATTAGTAGCAGTCACCACCGGATCCACTGTCAGGATGATCCATCCTCTCTCCTTCATCAGCTTCAGATCCCACTGTTTCCCTGAGCAGGAAGGTCCGGAATTGAAAATACAGAGGACATTAAACAACATTCACTCAGTACATGGCACTCATTTTGGTTTATAAGCTGGAAATTGAGCCATCAGTGCAGTGTCAAGAGTGTCAGGATGGCCGAGTGGTCTAAGGCGCTGCGTTCAGGTTGCAGTCTCCTTTGGAGGCATGGATTCAAATCCCACTTCTGACAAGTGTCTTTTGCGAGGTGGATACATTTTTGGACTTTTTTTTTCCAAGCACCTGTATCAAAAACAATGTCAACAGTTTCTGTAAATTATCGATAAGATCTATTGTCCGTTGCTTGCACTAATTTCCTGAAGTTGGCTAAATCGCAGTAAATAGGTAAAGCGGGAAATCACAGCATCTTCAACAAATCGTGATAGAGGGGCAGAGATAAAGGTTTCGACCCTACATATCAAGAGCGCAGCTGTCAATAGTTCAGCAGGTTCACAGTGCAGAAGGTTCAGTGGCACCAGGGTCCCCTGCGTCCCAATCACAGCTGGTTTTTAACTTCTGTATTCAGGGCATGGGAGGGGTGTGTTGCATCGTGCACACACGGTGCCTGTTTCGCAGATAAGTTTGAATAAATACCCAGAGAATAATATAGAGTCATTGGCCACGAGGAACACCTTCCCTGACCTTTTATTCTCTCCGGTTCCACATCACCGCACCTACCATCCAACTCCAAAACTCGGGGGAGACTAACACTCCCTACCTCCCTTGGTGTGCATCATAGGCGTGCCCATGACGAACACAACATTTCTCCTTAACCAATACAAAACAAACATAGCTGCTCAAAAAAAAGATACTATACTAATCCAGTATACAAGAATAGTACACAACAAGAAATGCCACATTCAGTCAATCCACCCAGAATCCTTGCAGCCGCGTTGAGCATGGCGGTCGAGGACTCAAACTGTACCGTTCAAGTCCTTGTCTCAGAGGCACTGAGTTGATTTGTATGGAGCCAGGCACCTCCTGATCTGAATCTTGAACTGGCTCCAAATTCTGCATGTCCACACCCCTTGTAGTAGATGATTGAGAATTAGTAGCAGTCACCACCGGCCATGTGCACTGGCTCAAACTTCTGCATGTCCACACCCCATGTAGTCGATGATTGAGAATTAGTAGCAGTCACCACCGGATTCACTGTCAGGATGATCCATCCTCTCTCCTTCATCAGCTTCAGATCCCACTGTTTCCCTGAGCAGGAAGGTCTGGAATTGAAAATACAGAGGACATTAAACAACATTCACTCAGTACATGGCACTCATTTTGGTTTATACGCTCGAAATTGAGCCATGAGGGAAGTGTGAAGAGTGTCAGGATGGCTGAGTGGTCTAAGGCGCTGCCTTCAGGTCGCAGCCTCCCTTGGAGGTGTGGGTTCAAATCCCACTTCTGACAAGTGTATTTTGCGAGGTGGATACATTTTTTGACTTTTTTTTCCCAAGCACCGTATCAAAAACAATGTCAACAGTTTCTGTAAATTATCGATAAGATCTATTTTCCGTTGCTTGCACTAATTGCCTGAAGTTGGCTAAATCGCAGTAAATCGGTAAAGCAGGAAATCACAGCATCTTCAACAAATCGTGATAGAGGGGCCGAGATAAAGGTTTCGACCCTACATATCAAAAGCGCAGCTGTCAATAGTTCAGCAGGTTCACAGTGCAGAAGGTTCAGTGGTACCAGGGTCCCCTGCGTCCCAATCACAGCTGATTTTTAACTTCTGTATTCAGGGGATGGGAGGGGTGGGGGTGTTGCGTCGTGCACACACAGTGCCTGTTTTGCAGAGAAGTTTTAATAAATACACAAAGAATAATATGGAGTCTTTAGCCACGAGGAACAACTTCCCCTACCTTTTATTCTCTCCGATTCCACATCACCGCACCTACCATCCAACTCCAAAACTCGGGGGAGACTAACACTCCCTACCTCCCTTGGTGTGCATCATGGGCGTGCCCATGACGAACACAACATTTCTCCTTAACCAATACAAAACAAACATAGCTGCTCAAAAAAAAGATACTATACTAAACCAGTATACAAGAATAGTACACAACAATAAATACCACATTCAGTCAATCCACCCCGAATCCTTGCAGCCGCGTTGAGCATGGCGGTCGAGGACTCAAATTGTACCCTTCAAGTCCTTGTCTCAGAGGCACTGAGTTGATTGGTATGGAGCCAGGCACCTCCTGATCTGAATCTTGAACTGGCTCCAAATTCTGCATGTCCACACCCCCTGTAGTAGATGATTGAGAATTAGTAGCAGTCACCACCAGCCATATGCACTGGCTCAAAATTCTGCAAGTCCACACCCCATGTAGTAGATGATTGAGAATTAGTAGCAGTCACCACAGGGTCCACTGTCAGGATGATCCATCCTCTCTCCTTCATCAGCTTCAGATCCCACTGTTTCCCTGAGCAGGAAGGTCTGGAATTGAAAATACAGAGGACATTAAATAACATTCACTCAGTACATGGCACTCATTTTGGTTTATAAGCTGGAAATTGAGCCATCAATATGGTGCCAAGAGTGTCAGGATGGCCGGGTGGTCTAAGGTGCTGCATTCAGGTCACAGTCTCCCTTGGAGACGTGGGTTCAAACCCCTCTTCTGACAAGTGTCTTTTGCGAGGTGGATAAATTTTTGGACTTTTGTTTTCCAAGCACCCTTATCAAAAACAATGTCAAAAGTTTCTGTAAATTATCGATAAGATCTATTGTCCGTTGCTTGCACTAATTGCCTGAAGTTGGCTAAATCGCAGTAAATCGGTAAAGCAGGAAATCACAGCATCTTCAACAAATCGTGATAGAGGGGCCGAGATAAAGGTTTCGACCCTACATATCAAAAGCACAGCTGTCAATAGTTCAGCAGGTTCACAGTGCAGAAGGTTCAGTGGCACCAGGGTCCCCTGCGTCCCAATCACAGCTGGTTTTTAACTTCTGTATTCAGGGCATGGGAGGGGTGTGTTGCATCGTGCACACACAGTGCCTGTTTCGCAAATAAGTTTTAATAAATACACAGAGAATAATATAGAGTCATTGGCCACGAGGAACACCTTCCCTGACCTTTTATTCTCTCCGGTTCCACGTCACCGCGCCTACCATCCAACTCCAAAACTCGGGGGAGACTAACACTCCCTACCTCCCTTGGTGTGCCTCATAGGCGTGCCCATGACGAACACAACATTTCTCCTTAACCAATACAAAACAAACATAGCTGCTCAAAAAAAAGATACTATACTAAACCAGTATACAAGAATAGTACACAACAAGAAATGCCACATTCAGTCAATCCACCCCGAATCCTTGCAGCCGCGTTGAGCATGGCGGTCGAGGACTCAAACTGTACCGTTCAAGTCCTTGTCTCAGAGGCACTGAGTTGATTGGTATGGAGCCAGGCACCTCCTGATCTGAATCTTGAACTGGCTCCAAATTCTGCATGTCCACACCCCTTGTAGTAGATGATTGAGAATTAGTAGCAGTCACCACCGGCCATGTGCACTGGCTCAAACTTCTGCATGTCCACACCCCAAGTAGTCGATGATTGAGAATTAGTAGCAGTCACCACCGGATTTACTGTCAGTATGATCCATCCTCTCTCCTTCATCAGCTTCAGATCCCACTGTTTCCCTGAGCAGGAAGGTCTGGAATTGAAAATACAGAGGACATTAAACAACATTCACTCAATACATGGCACTCATTTTGGTTTATAAGCTGGAAATTGAGCCATCAGTGCAGTGTCAAGAGTGTCAGGATGGCTGAGTGGTCTAAGGCGCTGCGTTCAGGTTGCAGTCTCCTTTGGAGGCGTGGGTTCAAATCCCACTTCTGACAAGTGTCTTTTGCGAGGTGGATACATTTTTTGTCTTTTTTTTTCCAAGCACCCGTATCAAAAACAATGTCAACAGTTTCTGTAAATTATCGATAAGATCTATTGTCCGTTGCTTGCACTAATTTCCTGAAGTTGGCTAAATCGCAGTAAATCGGTAAAGCGGGAAATCACAGCATCTTCAACAAATCGTGATAGAGGGGCAGAGATAAAGGTTTTGACCCTACATATCAAGAGCGCAGCTGTCAATAGTTCAGCAGGTTCACAGTGCAGAAGGTTCAGTGGCACCAGGGTCCCCTGCGTCCCAATCACAGCTGGTTTTTAACTTCTGTATTCAGGGCATGGGAGGGGTGTGTTGCATCGTGCACACATGGTGCCTGTTTCGCAGATAAGTTTTAATAAATACACAGAGAATAATATAGAGTCATTGGCCACGAGGAACACCTTCCCTGGCCTTTTATTCTCTCCAGTTCCACGTCACCGCGCCTACCATCCAAGTCCAAAACTCGGGGGAGACTAACACTCCCTACCTCCCTTGGTGTGCATCATAGGCGTGCCCATGACGAACACAAAATTTCTCCTTAACCAATACAAAACAAACATAGCTGCTCAAAAAAAAGATACTATACTAATCCAGTATACAAGAATAGTACACAACAAGAAATGCCACATTCAGTCAATCCACCCCGAATCCTTGCAGCCGCGTTGAGCATGGCGGTCGAGGACTCAAACTGTACCGTTCAAGTCCTTGTCTCAGAGGCACTGAGTTGATTGGTATGGAGCCAGGCACCTCCTGATCTGAATCTTGAACTGGCTCCAAATTCTGCATGTCCACACCCCTTGTAGTAGATGATTGAGAATTAGTAGCAGTCACCACCGGCCATGTGCACTGGCTCAAACTTCTGCATGTCCACACCCCAAGTAGTCGATGATTGAGAATTAGTAGCAGTCACCACCGGATTTACTGTCAGGATGATCCATCCTCTCTCCTTCATCAGCTTCAGATCCCACTGTTTCCCTGAGCAGGAAGGTCTGGAATTGAAAATACAGAGGACATTAAACAACATCCACTCAGTACATGGCACTCATTTTGGTTTATAAGCTGGAAATTGAGCCATCAGTGCAGTGTCAAGAGTGTCAGGATGGCCGAGTGGTCTAAGGCGCTGCGTTCAGGTCGCAGTCTCCTTTGGAGGCGTGGGTTCGAATCCCACTTCTGACAAGTGTATTTTGCGAGGTGGATACATTTTTTGACTTTTTTTCCCCAAGCACCGTATCAAAAACAATGTCAACAGTTTCTGTAAATTATCGATAAGATCTATTTTCCGTTGCTTGCACTAATTGCCTGAAGTTGGCTAAATCGCAGTAAATCGGTAAAGCAGGAAATCACAGCATCTTCAACAAATCGTGATAGAGGGGCCGAGATAAAGGTTTCGACCCTACATATCAAAAGCGCAGCTGTCAATAGTTCAGCAGGTTCACAGTGCAGAAGGTTCAGTGGCACCAGGGTCCCCTGCGTCCCAATCACAGCTGGTTTTTAACTTCTGTATTCAGGGGATGGGAGGGGTGGGGGTGTTGCGTCGTGCACACACAGTGCCTGTTTTGCAGAGAAGTTTTAATAAATACACAAAGAATAATATGGAGTCTTTAGCCACGAGGAACACCTTCCCCTACCTTTTATTCTCTCCGATTCCACATCACCGCACCTACCATCCAACTCCAAAACTCGGGGGAGACTAACACTCCCTACCTCCCTTGGTGTGCATCATTGGCGTGCCCATGACGAACACAACATTTCTCCTTAACCAATACAAAACAAACATAGCTGCTCAAAAAAAAGATACTATACTAAACCAGTATACAAGAATAGTACACAACAATAAATACCACATTCAGTCAATCCACCCCGAATCCTTGCAGCCGCGTTGAGCATGGCGGTCGAGGACTCAAATTGTACCCTTCAAGTCCTTGTCTCAGAGGCACTGAGTTGATTGGTATGGAGCCAGGCACCTCCTGATCTGAATCTTGAACTGGCTCCAAATTCTGCATGTCCACACCCCCTGTAGTAGATGATTGAGAATTAGTAGCAGTCACCACCGGCCATATGCACTGGCTCAAAATTCTGCATGTCCACACCCCATGTAGTAGATGATTGAGAATTAGTAGCAGTCACCACAGGGTCCACTGTCAGGATGATCCATCCTCTCTCCTTCATCAGCTTCAGATCCCACTGTTTCCCTGAGCAGGAAGGTCTGGAATTGAAAATACAGAGGACATTAAATAACATTCACTCAGTACATGGCACTCATTTTGGTTTATAAGCTGAAAATTGAGCCATCAGTCTGGTGTCAAGAGTGTCAGGATGGCCAGGTGGTCTAAGGTGCTGCATTCAGGTCACAGTCTCACTTGGAGACATGGGTTCAAACCCCGCTTCTGGCAAGTGTCTTTGCGTGGTGGATACATTTTTGGACTTTTTTTTCCAAGCACCCTTATCAAAAACAATGGCAATAGTTTCTGTAAATTATCTATAAGATCTATTGTCCGTTGCTTGCACTAATTGCCTGAAGTTGGCTAAATCGCAGTAAATCGGTAAAGCAGGAAATCACAGCATCTTCAACAAATGGTGATAGAGGGGCCGAGGTAAAGGTTTCGACCCTACATATCAAAAGCACAGCTGTCCATAGTTCAGCAGGTTCACAGTGCAGAAGGTTCAGTGGCACCAGGGTCCCCTGTGTCCCAATCACAGCTGGTTTTTAACTTCTGTATTCTGGGCATGGGAGGGGTGTGTTGCATCGTGCACACACAGTGCCTGTTTCGCAAATAAGTTTTAATAAATACACAGAGAATAATATAGAGTCATTGGCCACGAGGAACACCTTCCCTGACCTTTTATTCTCTCCGGTTCCACGTCACCGCGCCTACCATCCAACTCCAAAACTCGGGGGAGACTAACACTCCCTACCTCCCTTGGTATGCATCATAGGCGTGCCCATGACGAACACAACATTTCTCCTAAACCAATACAAAACAAACATAGCTGCTAAAAAAAAAGATACTATACTAAACCAGTATACAAGAATAGTACACAACAAGAAATGCCACATTCAGTCAATCCACCCCGAATCCTTGCAGCCGCGTTGAGCATGGCAGTCGAGGACTCAAACTGTACCGTTCAAGTCCTTGTCTCAGAGGCACTGAGTTGATTGGTATGGAGCCAGGCACCTCCTGATCTGAATCTTGAACTGGCTCCAAATTCTGCATGTCCACACCCCCTGTAGTAGATGATTGAGAATTAGTAGCAGTCACCACCGGCCATGTGCACTGGCTCAAAATTCAGCATGTCCACACCCCATGTAGTAGATGATTGAGAATTAGTAGCAGTCACCACCGGATCCACTGTCAGGATGATCCATCCTCTCTCCTTCATCAGCTTCAGATCCCACTGTTTCCCTGAGCAGGAAGGTCTGGAATTGAAAATACAGAGGACATTAAACAACATTCACTCAGTACATGGCACTCATTTTGGTTTATAAGCTGGAAATTGAGCCATCAGTCTAGTGTCGCGAGTGTCAGGATGGCCGAGTGGTCTAAGGCGCTGCGTTCAGGTTGCAGTCTTCTTTGAAGGCGTGGGTTTGAATCCCACTTCTGACAAGTGTCGTTTGCGAGGTGGATAAATTTTTTGTCTTTTTTTTTCCAAGCACCCGTATCAAAAACAATGTCAACAGTTTCTGTAAATTATCGATAAGATCTATTGTCCGTTGCTTGCACTAATTTCCTGAAGTTGGCTAAATCGCAGTAAATCGGTAAAGCGGGAAATCACAGCATCTTCAACAAATCGTGATAGAGGGGCAGAGATAAAGGTTTTGACCCTACATATCAAGAGCGCAGCTGTCAATAGTTCAGCAGGTTCACAGTGCAGAAGGTTCAGTGGCACCAGGGTCCCCTGCGTCCCAATCACAGCTGGTTTTTAACTTCTGTATTCAGGGCATGGGAGGGGTGTGTTGCATCGTGCACACACAGTGCCTGTTTCGCAGATAAGTTTTAATAAATACACAGAGAATAATATAGAGTCATTGGCCACGAGGAACACCTTCCCTGGCCTTTTATTATCTCCGGTTCCACGTCACCGCGCCTACCATCCAACTCCAAAACTCGGGGGAGACTAACACTCCCTACCTCCCTTGGTGTGCATCATAGGCGTGCCCATGACGAACACAACATTTCTCCTTAACCAATACAAAACAAACATAGCTGCTCAAAAAGAAAGATACTATACTAATCCAGTATACAAGAATAGTACACAACAAGAAATGCCACATTCAGTCAATCCACCCCGAATCCTTGCAGCCGCGTTGAGCATGGCGGTCGAGGACTCAAACTGTACAGTTCAAGTCCTTGTCTCAGAGGCACTGAGTTGATTGGTATGGAGCCAGGCACCTCCTGATCTGAATCTTGAACTGGCTCCAAATTCTGCATGTCCACACCCCTTGTAGTAGATGATTGAGAATTAGTAGCAGTCACCACCGGCCATGTGCACTGGCTCAAACTTCTGCATGTCCACACCCCATGTAGTCGATGATTGAGAATTAGTAGCAGTCACCACCGGATTCACTGTCAGGATGATCCATCCTCTCTCCTTCATCAGCTTCAGATCCCACTGTTTCCCTGAGCAGGAAGGTCTGGAATTGAAAATACAGAGGACATTAAACAACATTCACTCAGTACATGGCATTTATTTTGGTTTATACGCTCGAAATTGAGCCATGAGGGAGGTGTGAAGAGTGTCAGGATGGCCGAGTGGTCTAAGGTGCTACGTTCAGGTCGCAGCCTCCCTCGGAGGTGTGGGTTCAAATCCCACTTCTGACAAGTGTATTTTGCGAGGTGGATACATTTTTGGACTTTTTTTTCCCAAGCACTGTATCAAAAACATTGTCAACAGTTTCTGTAAATTATCGATAAGATCTATTTTCCGTTGCTTGCACTAATTGCCTGAAGTTGGCTAAATCGCAGTAAATCGGTAAAGCAGGAAATCACAGCATCTTCAACAAATCGTGATAGAGGGGCCGAGATAAAGGTTTCGACCCTACATATCAAAAGCACAGCTGTCAATAGTTCAGCAGGTTCACAGTGCAGAAGGTTCAGTGGCACCAGGGTCCCCTGCGTCCCAATCACAGCTGGTTTTTAACTTCTGTATTCAGGGCATGGGAGGGGTGTGTTGCATCGTGCACACACAGTGCCTGTTTCGCAAATAAGTTTTAATTTTAATAAATACACAGAGAATAATATAGAGTCATTGGCCACGAGGAACACCTTCCCTGACCTTTTATTCTCTCCGGTTCCACGTCATCGCGCCTACCATCCAACTCCAAAACTCGGGGGAGACTAACACTCCCTACCTCCCTTGGTGTGCATCATAGGCGTGCCCATGACGAACACAACATTTCTCCTTAACCAATACAAAACAAACATAGCTGCTCAAAAAAAAGATACTATACTAAACCAGTATACAAGAATAGTACACAACAAGAAATGCCACATTCAGTCAATCCACCCCGAATCCTTGCAGCCGCGTTGAGCATGGCGGTCGAGGACTCAAACTGTACCGTTCAAGTCCTTGTCTCAGAGGCACTGAGTTGATTGGTATGGAGCCAGGCACCTCCTGATCTGAATCTTGAACTGGCTCCAAATTCTGCATGTCCACACCCCCTGTAGTAGATGATTGAGAATTAGTAGCAGTCACCACCGGCCATGTGCACTGGCTCAAAATTCAGCATGTCCACACCCCATGTAGTAGATGATTGAGAATTAGTAGCAGTCACCACCGGATCCACTGTCAGGATGATCCATCCTCTCTCCTTCATCAGCTTCAGATCCCACTGTTTCCCTGAGCAGGAAGGTCTGGAATTGAAAATACAGAGGACATTAAACAACATTCACTCAGTACATGGCACTCATTTTGGTTTATAAGCTGGAAATTGAGCCATCAGTGCAGTGTTAAGAGTGTCAGGATGGCCGAGTGGTCTAAGGCGCTGCATTCAGGTCGCAGTCTCCTCTGGAGGCGTGGGATCGAATCCCACTTCTCACAAGTGTCTTTTGCGAGGTGGATACATTTTTTGTCTTTTTTTTTTCCAAGCACCCGTATCAAAAACAATGTCAACAGTTTCTGTAAATTATCGATAAGATCTATTGTCCGTTGCTTGCACTAATTTCCTGAAGTTGGCTAAATCGCAGTAAATCGGTAAAGCGGGAAATCACAGCATCTTCAACAAATCGTGATAGAGGGGCAGAGATAAAGGTTTTGACCCTACATATCAAGAGCGCAGCTGTCAATAGTTCAGCAGGTTCACAGTGCAGAAGGTTCAGTGGCACCAGGGTCCCCTGCGTCCCAATCACAGCTGGTTTTTAACTTCTGTATTCAGGGCATGGGAGGGGTGTGTTGCATCGTGCACACATGGTGCCTGTTTCGCAGATAAGTTTTAATAAATACACAGAGAATAATATAGAGTCATTGGCCACGAGGAACACCTTCCCTGGCCTTTTATTCTCTCCAGTTCCACGTCACCGCGCCTACCATCCAACTCCAAAACTGGGGGGAGACTAACACTCCCCTACCTCCCTTGGTGTGCATCATAGGCGTGCCCATGACGAACACAACATTTCTCCTTAACCAATACAAAACAAACATAGCTGCTCAAAAAAAAGATACTATACTAATCCAGTATACAAGAATAGTACACAACAAGAAATGCCACATTCAGTCAATCCACCCCGAATCCTTGCAGCCGCGTTGAGCATGGCGGTCAAGGACTCAAACTGTACCGTTCAAGTCCTTGTCTCAGAGGCACTGAGTTGATTGGTATGGAGCCAGGCACCTCCTGATCTGAATCTTGAACTGGCTCCAAATTCTGCATGTCCACACCCCTTGTAGTAGATGATTGAGAATTAGTAGCAGTCACCACCGGCCATGTGCACTGGCTCAAACTTCTGCATGTCCACACCCCAAGTAGTCGATGATTGAGAATTAGTAGCAGTCACCACCGGATTTACTGTCAGGATGATCCATCCTCTCTCCTTCATCAGCTTCAGATCCCACTGTTTCCCTGAGCAGGAAGGTCTGGAATTGAAAATACAGAGGACATTAAACAACATTCACTCAGTACATGGCACTCATTTTGGTTTATAAGCTGGAAATTGAGCCATCAGTGCAGTGTTAAGAGTGTCAGGGTGGCCGAGTGGTTTAAGGCTCTGCATTCAGGTCGCAGTCTCCTTTGGAGGCGTGGGTTCGAATCCCACTTCTGACAAGTGTCTTTTGCGAGGTGGATACATTTTTTGACTTTTTTTTTCCAAGCACCCGTATCAAAAACAATGTCAACAGTTTCTGTAAATTATCGATAAGATCTATTGTCCTTTGCTTGCACTAATTTCCTGAAGTTGGCTAAATCGCAGTAAATCGGTAAAGCGGGAAATCACAGCATCTTCAACAAATCGTGATAGAGGGGCAGAGATAAAGGTTTCGACCCTACATATCAAGAGCGCAGCTGTCAATAGTTCAGCAGGTTCACAGTGCAGAAGGTTCAGTGGCACCAGGGTCCCCTGCGTCCCAATCACAGCTGGTTTTTAACTTCTGTATTCAGGGCATGGGAGGGGTGTGTTGCATCGTGCACACACGGTGCCTGTTTCGCAGATAAGTTTTAATAAATACACAGAGAATAATATAGAGTCATTGGCCACGAGGAACACCTTCCCTGACCTTTTATTCTCTCCGGTTCCACGTCACCGCGCCTACCACCCAACTCCAAAACTCGGGGGAGACTAACACTCCCTACCTCCCTTGGTGTGCATCATAGGCGTGCCCATGACGAACACAACATTTCTCCTTAACCAATACAAAACAAACATAGCTGCTCAAAAAAAAGATACTATACTAATCCAGTATACAAGAATAGTACACAACAAGAAATGCCACATTCAGTCAATCCACCCCGAATCCTTGCAGCCGCGTTGAGAATGGCGGTCGAGGACTCAAACTGTACCGTTCAAGTCCTTGTCTCAGAGGCACTGAGTTGATTGGTATGGAGCCAGGCACCTCCTGATCTGAATCTTGAACTAGCTCCAAATTCTGCATGTCCACACCCCTTGTAGTAGATGATTGAGAATTAGTAGCAGTCACCACCGACCATGTGCACTGGCTCAAACTTCTGCATGTCCACACCCCAAGTAGTCGATGATTGAGAATTAGTAGCAGTCACCACCGGATTCACTGTCAGGATGATCCATCCTCTCTCCTTCATCAGCTTCAGATCCCACTGTTTCCCTGAGCAGGAAGGTCTGGAATTGAAAATACAGAGGACATTAAACAACATTCACTCAGTACATGGCACTCATTTTGATTTATACGTTCGAAATTGAGCCATGAGTGAAGTTTGAAGAGTGTCAGGATGGCTGAGTGGTCTAAGGCGCTGCGTTCCTGTCGCAGCCTCCCTTGCATGTGTGGGTTCAAATCCCACTTCTGACAAGTGTATTTTGCGAGGTGGATACATTTTTGGACTTTTTTTTCCCAAGCACCGTATCAAAAACAATGTCAACAGTTTCTGTAAATTATCGATAAGATCTATTTTCTGTTGCTTGCACTAATTGCCTGAAGTTGGCTAAATCGCAGTAAATCGGTAAAGCAGGAAATCACAGCATCTGCAACAAATCGTGATAGAGGGGCCGAGATAAAGGTTTCGACCCTACATATCAAAAGCGCAGCTGTCAATAGTTCAGCAGGTTCATAGTGCAGAAGGTTCAGTGGCACCAGGGTCCCCTGCGTCCCAATCAGAGCTGGTTTTTAACTTCTGTATTCAGGGGATGGGAGGGGTGGGGGTGTTGCGTCGTGCACACACAGTGCCTGTTTTGCAGAGAAGTTTTAATAAATACACAAAGAATAATATGGAGTCTTTGGCCACGAGGAACACCTTCCCCTACCTTTTATTCTCTCCGATTCCACATCACCGCACCTACCATCCAACTCCAAAACTCGGGGGAGACTAACACTCCCTACCTCCCTTGGTGTGCATCATGGGCGTGCCCATGACGAACACAACATTTCTCCTTAACCAATACAAAACAAACATAGGTGCTCAAAAAAAAGATACTATACTAATCCAGTATACAAGAATAGTACACAACAATAAATACCACATTCAGTCAATCCACCCCGAATCCTTGCAGCCGCGTTGAGAATGGCGGTCGAGGACTCAAACTGTACCGTTCAAGTCCTTGTCTCAGAGGCACTGAGTTGATTGGTATGGAGCCAGGCACCTCCTGATCTGAATCTTGAACTAGCTCTAAATTCTGCATGTCCACACCCCTTGTAGTAGATGATTGAGAATTAGTAGCAGTCACCACCGGCCATGTGCACTGGCTCAAACTTCTGCATGTCCACACCCCAAGTAGTCGATGATTGAGAATTAGTAGCAGTCACCACCGGATTCACTGTCAGGATGATCCATCCTCTCTCCTTCATCAGCTTCAGATCCCACTGTTTCCCTGAGCAGGAAGGTCTGGAATTGAAAATACAGAGGACATTAAACAACATTCACTCAGTACATGGCAGTCATTTTGGTTTATACGCTCGAAATTGAGCCATGAGCGTGGTGTGAAGAGTGTCAGGATGGCCGAGTGGTCTAAGGCGCTGCATTCAGGTTGCAGCCTCCCTTGGAGACGTGGGTTCAAACCCCTCTTTAGCGAGGTGGATACATTTTTGGACTTTTTTTTTTCAAGCACCCTTATCAAAAACAATGTCAACAGTTTCTGTAAATTATCGATAAGATCTATTTTCCGTGGCTTGCACTAATTGCCTGAAGTTGGCTAAATCGCAGTAAATCGGTAAAGCAGGAAATCACAGCATCTTCAACAAATCGTGATAGAGGGGCCGAGATAAAGGTTTCGACCCTACATATCAAAAGCGCAGCTGTCAATAGTTCAGCAGGTTCACAGTGCAGAAGGTTCAGTGGCACCAGGGTCCCCTGCGTCCCAATCACAGCTGGTTTTTAACTTCTGTATTCAGGGGATGGGAGGGGTGGGGGTGTTGTGTCGTGCACACACAGTGCCTGTTTTGCAGAGAAGTTTTAATAAATACACAAAGAATAATATGGAGTCTTTGGCCACGAGGAACACCTTCCCCTACCTTTTATTCTCTCCGATTCCACATCACCGCACCTACCATCCAACTCCAAAACTCGGGGGAGACTAACACTCCCTACCTCCCTTGGTGTGCATCATGGGCGTGCCCATGACGAACACAACATTTCTCCTTAACCAATACAAAACAAACATAGCTGCTCAAAAAAAAGATACTATACTAATCCAGTATACAAGAATAGTACACAACAATAAATACCACATTCAGTCAATCCACCCCGAATCCTTGCAGCCGCGTTGAGCATGGCGGTCGAGGACTCAAACTGTACCGTTCAAGTCCTTTTCTCAGAGGCACTGAGTTGATTGGTATGGAGCCAGGCACCTCCTGATCTGAATCTTGAACTGGCTCCAAATTCTGCATGTCCACACCCCCTGTAGTAGATGATTGAGAATTAGTAGCAGTCACCACCGGCCATATGCACTGGCTCAAAATTCTGCAAGTCCACACCCCATGTAGTAGATGATTGAGAATTAGTAGCAGTCACCACAGGGTCCAATGTCAGGATGGTCCATCCTCTCTCCTTCATCAGCTTCAGATCCCACTGTTTCCCTGAGCAGGAAGGTCTGGAATTGAAAATACAGAGGACATTAAATAACATTCACTCAGTACATGGCACTCATTTTGGTTTATAAGCTGGAAATTGAGCCATCAGTCTGGTGTCAAGAGTGTCAGGATGGCTGGGTGGTCTAAGGTGCTGCATTCAGGTCACAGTCTCCCTTGGAGACATGGGTTCAAACCCATCTTCTGACAAGTGTTTTTGCGTGGTGGATACATTTTTGGACTTTTTCTTCCAAGCACCCTTATCAAAAACAATGGCAACAGTTTCTGTAAATTATCGATAAGATCTATTGTCCGTTGCTTGCACTAATTGCCTGAAGTTGGCTAAATCGCAGTAAATCGGTAAAGCAGGAAATCACAGCATCTTCAACAAATGGTGATAGAGGGGCCGAGGTAAAGGTTTCGACCCTACATATCAAAAGCACAGCTGTCCATAGTTCAGCAGGTTCACAGTGCAGAAGGTTCAGTGGCACCAGGGTCCCCTGCGTCCCAATCACAGCTGCTGTTTAACTTCTGTATTCTGGGCATGGGAGGGGTGTGTTGCATCGTGCACACACAGTGCCTGTTTCGCAAATAAGTTTTAATAAATACACAGAGAATAATATAGAGTCATTGGCCATGAGGAACACCTTCCCTGACCTTTTATTCTCTCCGGTTCCACGTCACCGCGCCTACCATCCAACTCCAAAACTCGGGGGAGACTAACACTCCCTACCTCCCTTGGTGTGCATCATAGGCGTGCCCATGACGAACACAACATTTCTCCTAAACCAATACAAAACAAACATAGCTGCTAAAAAAAAAGATACTATACTAAACCAGTATACAAGAATAGTACACAACAAGAAATGCCACATTCAGTCAATCCACCCCGAATCCTTGCAGCCGCGTTGAGCATGGCGGTCGAGGACTCAAACTGTACCGTTCAAGTCCTTGTCTCAGAGGCACTGAGTTGATTGGTATGGAGCCAGGCACCTCCTGATCTGAATCTTGAACTGGCTCCAAATTCTGCATGTCCACACCCCCTGTAGTAGATGATTGAGAATTAGTAGCAGTCACCACCGGCCATGTGCACTGGCTCAAAATTCAGCATGTCCACACCCCATGTAGTAGATGATTGAGAATTAGTAGCAGTCACCACCGGATCCACTGTCAGGATGATCCATCCTCTCTCCTTCATCAGCTTCAGATCCCACTGTTTCCCTGAGCGGGAAGGTCTGGAATTGAAAATACAGAGGACCTTAAACAACATTCACTCAGTACATGGCACTCATTTTGGTTTATAAGCTGGAAATTGAGCCATCAGTGCAGTGTCAAGAGTGTCAGGATGGCCGAGTGTTCTAAGGCGCTGCGTTCAGGTTTCAGTCTCCTTTGGAGGCGTGGGTTCGAATCCCCCTTCTGACAAGTGTCGTTTGCGAGGTGGATACATTTTTTGTCTTTTTTTTTCCAAGCACCCGTATCAAAAACAATGTCAACAGTTTCTGTAAATTATCGATAAGATCTATTGTCCGTTGCTTGCACTAATTTCCTGAAGTTGGCTAAATCGCAGTAAATCGGTAAAGCTGGAAATCACAGCATCTTCAACAAATCGTGATAGAGGGGCAGAGATAAAGGTTTTGACCCTACATATCAAGAGCGCAGCTGTCAATAGTTCAGCAGGTTCACAGTGCAGAAGGTTCAGTGGCACCAGGGTCCCCTGCGTCCCAATCACAGCTGGTTTTTAACTTCTGTATTCAGGGCATGGGAGGGGTGTGTTGCATCGTGCACACACAGTGCCTGTTTCGCAGATAAGTTTTAATAAATACACAGAGAATAATATAGAGTCATTGGCCACGAGGAACACCTTCCCTGGCCTTTTATTCTCTCCGGTTCCACGTCACCGCGCCTACCATCCAACTCCAAAACTCGGGGGAGACTAACACTCCCTACCTCCCTTGGTGTGCATCATAGGCGTGCCCATGACGAACACAACATTTCTCCTTAACCAATACAAAACAAACATAGCTGCTCAAAAAGAAAGATACTATACTAATCCAGTATACAAGAATAGTACACAACAAGAAATGCCACATTCAGTCAATCCACCCCGAATCCTTGCAGCCGCGTTGAGCATGGCGGTCGAGGACTCAAACTGTACCGTTCAAGTCCTTGTCTCAGAGGCACTGAGTTGATTGGTATGGAGCCAGGCACCTCCTGATCTGAATATTGAACTGGCTCCAAATTCTGCATGTCCACACCCCTTGTAGTAGATGATTGAGAATTAGTAGCAGTCACCACCGGCCATGTGCACTGGCTCAAACTTCTGCATGTCCACACCCCATGTAGTCGATGATTGAGAATTAGTAGCAGTCACCACCGGATTCACTGTCAGGATGATCCATCCTCTCTCCTTCATCAGCTTCAGATCCCACTGTTTCCCTGAGCAGGAAGGTCTGGAATTGAAAAAACAGAGGACATTAAACAACATTCACTCAGTACATGGCATTCATTTTGGTTTATACGCTCGAAATTGAGCCATGAGGGAGGTGTGAAGAGTGTCAGGATGGCCGAGTGGTCTAAGGCGCTACGTTCAGGTTGCAGTCTCCCTTGGAGGTGTGGGTTCAAATCCCACGTCTGACAAGTGTATTTTGCGAGGTGGATACATTTTTGGACTTTTTTTTCCCAAGCACTGTATCAAAAACATTGTCAACAGTTTCTGTAAATTATCGATAAGATCTATTTTCCGTTGCTTGCACTAATTGCCTGAAGTTGGCTAAATCGCAGTAAATCGGTAAAGCAGGAAATCACAGCATCTTCAACAAATGGTGATAGAGGGGCCGAGGTAAAGGTTTCAACCCTACATATCAAAAGCACAGCTGTCCATAGTTCAGCAGGTTCACAGTGCAGAAGGTTCAGTGGCACCAGGGTCCCCTGCGTCCCAATCACAGCTGGTTTTTAACTTCTGTATTCTGGGCATGGGAGGGGTGTGTTGCATCGTGCACACACAGTGCCTGTTTCGCAAATAAGTTTTAATAAATACACAGAGAATAATATAGAGTCATTGGCCACGAGGAACACCTTCCCTGACCTTTTATTCTCTCCGGTTCCACGTCACCGCGCCTACCATCCAACTCCAAAACTCGGGGGAGACTAACACTCCCTACCTCCCTTGGTGTGCATCATAGGCGTGCCCATGACGAACACAACATTTCTCCTAAACCAATACAAAACAAACATAGCTGCTAAAAAAAAAGATACTATACTAAACCAGTATACAAGAATAGTACACAACAAGAAATGCCACATTCAGTCAATCAACCCCGAATCCTTGCAGCCGCGTTGAGCATGGCAGTCGAGGACTCAAACTGTACCGTTCAAGTCCTTGTCTCAGAGGCACTGAGTTGATTGGTATGGAGCCAGGCACCTCCTGATCTGAATCTTGAACTGGCTCCAAATTCTGCATGTCCACACCCCCTGTAGTAGATGATTGAGAATTAGTAGCAGTCACCACCGGCCATGTGCACTGGCTCAAAATTCAGCATGTCCACACCCCATGTAGTAGATGATTGAGAATTAGTAGCAGTCACCACCGGATCCACTGTCAGGATGATCCATCCTCTCTCCTTCATCAGCTTCAGATCCCACTGTTTCCCTGAGCAGGAAGGTCTGGAATTGAAAATACAGAGGACATTAAACAACATTCACTCAGTACATGGCACTCATTTTGGTTTATAAGCTGGAAATTGAGCCATCAGTCTAGTGTCGCGAGTGTCAGGATGGCCGAGTGGTCTAAGGCGCTGCGTTCAGGTTGCAGTCTTCTTTGGAGGCGTGGGTTTGAATCCCACTTCTGACAAGTGTTGTTTGCGAGGTGGATACATTGTTTGTCTTTTTTTTTCCAAGCACCCGTATCAAAAACAATGTCAACAGTTTCTGTAAATTATCGATAAGATCTATTGTCCGTTGCTTGCACTAATTTCCTGAAGTTGGCTAAATCGCAGTAAATCGGTAAAGCGGGAAATCACAGCATCTTCAACAAATCGTGATAGAGGGGCAGAGATAAAGGTTTTGACCCTACATATCAAGAGCGCAGCTGTCAATAGTTCAGCAGGTTCACAGTGCAGAAGGTTCAGTGGCACCAGGGTCCCCTGCGTTCCAATCACAGCTGGTTTTTAACTTCTGTATTCAGGGCATGGGAGGGGTGTGTTGCATCGTGCACACACAGTGCCTGCTTCGCAGATAAGTTTTAATAAATACACAGAGAATAATATAGAATCATTGGCCACGAGGAACACCTTCCCTGGCCTTTTATTATCTCCGGTTCCACGTCACCGCGCCTAGCATCCAACTCCAAAACTCGGGGGAGACTAACACTCCCTACCTCCCTTGGTGTGCATCATAGGCGTGCCCATGACGAACACAACATTTCTCCTTAACCAATACAAAACAAACATAGCTGCTCAAAAAGAAAGATACTATACTAATCCAGTATACAAGAATAGTACACAACAAGAAATGCCACATTCAGTCAATCTACCCCGAATCCTTACAGCCGCGTTGAGCATGGCGGTCGAGGACTCAAACTGTACCGTTCAAGTCCTTGTCTCAGAGGCACTGAGTTGATTGGTATGGAGCCAGGCACCTCCTGATCTGAATCTTGAACTGGCTCCAAATTCTGCATGTCCACACCCCTTGTAGTAGATGATTGAGAATTAGTAGCAGTCACCACCGGCCATGTGCACTGGCTCAAACTTCTGCATGTCCACACCCCATGTAGTCGATGATTGAGAATTAGTAGCAGTCACCACCGGATTCACTGTCAGGATGATCCATCCTCTCTCCTTCATCAGCTTCAGATCCCACTGTTTCCCTGAGCAGGAAGGTCTGGAATTGAAAATACAGAGGACATTAAACAACATTCACTCAGTACATGGCATTTATTTTGGTTTATACGCTCAAAATTGAGCCATGAGGGAGGTGTGAAGAGTGTCAGGATGGCCGAGTGGTCTAAGGTGCTACGTTCAGGTCGCAGCCTCCCTTGGAGGTGTGGGTTCAAATCCCACTTCTGACAAGTGTATTTTGCGAGGTGGATACATTTTTGGACTTTTTTTTTCCCAAGCACTGTATCAAAAACATTGTCAACAGTTTCTGTAAATTATCGATAAGATCTATTTTCCGTTGCTTGCACTAATTGCCTGAAGTTGGCTAAATCGCAGTAAATCGGTAAAGCAGGAAATCACAGCATCTTCAACAAATCGTGATAGAGGGGCCGAGATAAAGGTTTCGACCCTACATATCAAAAGCACAGCTGTCAATAGTTCAGCAGGTTCACAGTGCAGAAGGTTCAGTGGCACCAGGGTCCCCTGCGTCCCAATCACAGCTGGTTTTTAACTTCTGTATTCAGGGCATGGGAGGGGTGTGTTGCATCGTGCACACACAGTGCCTGTTTCGCAAATAAGTTTTAATAAATACACAGAGAATAATATAGAGTCATTGGCCACGAGGAACACCTTCCCTGACCTTTTATTCTCTCCGGTTCCACGTCATCGCGCCTACCATCCAACTCCAAAACTCGGGGGAGACTAACACTCCCTACCTCCCTTGGTGTATCATAGGCGTGCCCATGACGAACACAACATTTCTCCTTAACCAATACAAAACAAACATAGCTGCTCAAAAAAAGATACTATACTAAACCAGTATACAAGAATAGTACACAACAAGAAATGCCACATTCAGTCAATCCACCCCTAATCCTTGCAGCCGCGTTGAGCATGGCGGTCGAGGACTCAAACTGTACCGTTCAAGTCCTTGTCTCAGAGGCACTGAGTTGATTGGTATGGAGCCAGGCACCTCCTGATCTGAATCTTGAACTGGCTCCAAATTCTGCATGTCCACACCCCCTGTAGTAGATGATTGAGAATTAGTAGCAGTCACCACCGGCCATGTGCACTGGCTCAAAATTCAGCATGTCCACACCCCATGTAGTAGATGATTGAGAATTAGTAGCAGTCACCACCGGATCCACTGTCAGGATGATCCATCCTCTCTCCTTCATCAGCTTCAGATCCCACTGTTTCCCTGAGCAGGAAGGTCTGGAATTGAAAATACAGAGGACATTAAACAACATTCACTCAGTACATGGCACTCATTTTGGTTTATAAGCTGGAAATTGAGCCATCAGTGCAGTGTTAAGAGTGTCAGGATGGCCGAGTGGTCTAAGGCGCTGCATTCAGGTCGCAGTCTCCTCTGGAGGCGTGGGTTCGAATCCCACTTCTCACAAGTGTCTTTTGCGAGGTGGATACATTTTTTGTCTTTTTTTTTTCAAGCACCCGTATCAAAAACAATGTCAACAGTTTCTGTAAATTATCGATAAGATCTATTGTCCGTTGCTTGCACTAATTTCCTGAAGTTGGCTAAATCGCAGTAAATCGGTAAAGCGGGAAATCACAGCATCTTCAACAAATCGTGATAGAGGGGCAGAGATAAAGGTTTTGACCCTACATATCAAGAGCGCAGCTGTCAATAGTTCAGCAGGTTCACAGTGCAGAAGGTTCAGTGGCACCATGGTCCCCTGCGTCCCAATCACAGCTGGTTTTTAACTTCTGTATTCAGGGCATGGGAGGGGTGTGTTGCATCGTGCACACATGGTGCCTGTTTCGCAGATAAGTTTTAATAAATACACAGAGAATAATATAGAGTCATTGGCCACGAGGAACACCTTCCCTGGCCTTTTATTCTCTCCAGTTCCACGTCACCGCGCCTACCATCCAACTCCAAAACTCGGGTTAGACTAACACTCCCCTACCTCCCTTGGTGTGCATCATAGGCGTGCCCATGACGAACACAATATTTCTCCTTAACCAATACAAAACAAACATAGCTGCTCAAAAAAAAGATACTATACTAATCCAGTATACAAGAATAGTACACAACAAGAAATGCCACATTCAGTCAATCCACCCCGAATCCTTGCAGCCGCGTTGAGCATGGCGGTCGAGGACTCAAACTGTACCGTTCAAGTCCTTGTCTCAGAGGCACTGAGTTGATTGGTATGGAGCCAGGCACCTCCTGATCTGAATCTTGAACTGGCTCCAAATTCTGCATGTCCACACCCCTTGTAGTAGATGATTGAGAATTAGTAGCAGTCACCACCGGCCATGTGCACTGGCTCAAACTTCTGCATGTCCACACCCCAAGTAGTCGATGATTGAGAATTAGTAGCAGTCACCACCGGATTTACTGTCAGGATGATCCATCCTCTCTCCTTCATCAGCTTCAGATCCCACTGTTTCCCTGAGCAGGAAGGTCTGGAATTGAAAATACAGAGGACATTAAACAACATTCACTCAGTACATGGCACTCATTTTGGTTTATAAGCTGGAAATGGAGCCATCAGTGCAGTGTCAAGAGTGTCAGGGTGGCCGAGTGGTTTAAGGTGCTGCATTCAGGTCGCAGTCTCCTTTGGAGGCGTGGGTTCGAATCCCACTTCTGACAAGTGTCTTTTGCGAGGTGGATACATTTTTTGACTTTTTTTTTCCAAGCACCCGTATCAAAAACAATGTCAACAGTTTCTGTAAATTATCGATAAGATCTATTGTCCGTTGCTTGCACTAATTTCCTGAAGTTGGCTAAATCGCAGTAAATCGGTAAAGCGGGAAATCACAGCATCTTCAACAAATCGTGATAGAGGGGCAGAGATAAAGGTTTCGACCCTACATATCAAGAGCGCAGCTGTCAATAGTTCAGCAGGTTCACAGTGCAGAAGGTTCAGTGGCACCAGGGTCCCCTGCGTCCCAATCACAGCTGGTTTTTAACTTCTGTATTCAGGGCATGGGAGGGGTGTGTTGCATCGTGCACACACGGTGCCTGTTTCGCAGATAAGTTTTAATAAATACACAGAGAATAATATAGAGTCATTGGCCACGAGGAACACCTTCCCTGACCTTTTATTCTCTCCGGTTCCACGTCACCGCGCCTACCACCCAACTCCAAAACTCGGGGGAGACTAACACTCCCTACCTCCCTTGGTGTGCATCATAGGCGTGCCCATGACGAACAAAACATTTCTCCTTAACCAATACAAAACAAACATAGCTGCTCAAAAAAAAGATACTATACTAATCCAGTATACAAGAATAGTACACAACAAGAAATGCCACATTCAGTCAATCCACCCCGAATCCTTGCAGCCGCGTTGAGAATGGCGGTCGAGGACTCAAACTGTACCGTTCAAGTCCTTGTCTCAGAGGCACTGAGTTGATTGGTATGGAGCCAGGCACCTCCTGATCTGAATCTTGAACTAGCTCCAAATTCTGCATGTCCACACCCCTTGTAGTAGATGATTGAGAATTAGTAGCAGTCACCACCGGCCATGTGCACTGGCTCAAACTTCTGCATGTCCACACCCCAAGTAGTCGATGATTGAGAATTAGTAGCAGTCACCACCGGATTCACTGTCAGGATGATCCATCCTCTCTCCTTCATCAGCTTCAGATCCCACTGTTTCCCTGAGCAGGAAGGTCTGGAATTGAAAATACAGAGGACATTAAACAACATTCACTCAGTACATGGCACTCATTTTGATTTATACGTTCGAAATTGAGCCATGAGGGAAGTTTGAAGAGTGTCAGGATGGCTGAGTGGTCTAAGGCGCTGCGTTCCGGTTGCAGCCTCCCTTGCAGGTGTGGGTTCAAATCCCACTTCTGACAAGTGTATTTTGCGAGGTGGATACATTTTTGGACTTTTTTTTCCCAAGCACCGTATCAAAAACAATGTCAACAGTTTCTGTAAATTATCGATAAGATCTATTTTCCGTTGCTTGCACTAATTGCCTGAAGTTGGCTAAATCGCAGTAAATCGGTAAAGCAGGAAATCACAGCATCTGCAACAAATCGTGATAGAGGGCCGAGATAAAGGTTTCGACCCTACATATCAAAAGCGCAGCTGTCAATAGTTCAGCAGGTTCACAGTGCAGAAGGTTCAGTGGCACCAGGGTCCCCTGCGTCCCAATCAGAGCTGGTTTTTAACTTCTGTATTCAGGGGATGGGAGGGGTGGGGGTGTTGCGTCGTGCACACACAGTGCCTGTTTTGCAGAGAAGTTTTAATAAATACACAAAGAATAATATGGAGTCTTTGGCCACGAGGAACACCTTCCCCTACCTTTTATTCTCTCCGATTCCACATCACCGCACCTACCATCCAACTCCAAAACTCGGGGGAGACTAACACTCCCTACCTCCCTTGGTGTGCATCATGGGCGTGCCCATGACGAACACAACATTTCTCCTTAACCAATACAAAACAAACATAGCTGCTCAAAAAAAAGATACTATACTAATCCAGTATACAAGAATAGTACACAACAATAAATACCACATTCAGTCAATCCACCCCGAATCCTTGCAGCCGCGTTGAGCATGGCGGTCGAGGACTCAAACTGTACCATTCAAGTCCTTGTCTCAGAGGCACTGAGTTGATTGGTATGGAGCCAGGCACCTCCTGATCTGAATCTTGAACTGGCTCCAAATTCTGCATGTCCATACCCCATGTAGTCGATGATTGAGAATTAGCAGCAGTCACCACCGGATTCACTGTCAGGATGATCCATCCTCTCTCCTTCATCAGCTTCAGATCCCACTGTTTCCCTGAGCAGGAAGGTCTGGAATTGAAAATACAGAGGACATTAAACAACATTCACTCAGTACATGGCACTCATTTTGGTTTATACACTCGAAATTGAGCCATGAGGGAGGTGTGAAGAATGTCAGGATGGCCGAGTGGTCTAAGGCGCTGCGTTCAGGTCGCAACCTCCCTTGGAGGTGTGGGTTCAAATCCCACTTCTGACAAGTGTATTTTGCGAGGTGGATACATTTTTGGACTTTTTTTTCCCAAGCACTGTATCAAAAACGTTGTCAACAGTTTCTGTAAATTATCGATAAGATCTATTTTCCGTTGCTTGCACTAATTGCCTGAAGTTGGCTAAATCGCAGTAAATCGGTAAAGCAGGAAATCACAGCATCTTCAACAAATCGTGATAGAGGGGCCGAGATAAAGGTTTCGACCCTACATATCAAAAGCGCAGCTGTCAATATTTCAGCAGGTTCACAGTGCAGAAGGTTCAGTGGCACCAGGGTCCCCTGCGTCCCAATCACAGCTGGTTTTTAACTTCTGTATTCAGGGGATGGGAGGGGTGGGGGTGTTGTGTCGTGCACACACAGTGCCTGTTTTGCAGAGAAGTTTTAATAAATACACAAAGAATAATATGGAGTCTTTAGCCACGAGGAACACCTTCCCCTACCTTTTATTCTCTCAGATTCCACATCACCGCACCTACCATCCAACTCCAAAACTCGGGGGAGACTAACACTCCCTACCTCCCTTGGTGTGCATCATGGGCGTGCCCATGACGAACACAACATTTCTCCTTAACCAATACAAAACAAACATAGCTGCTCAAAAAAAAGATACTATACTAATCCAGTATACAAGAATAGTACACAACAAGAAATACCACATTCAGTCAATCCACCCCGAATCCTTGCAGCCGCGTTGAGCATGGCGGTCGAGGACTCAAACTGTACCGTTCAGGTCCTTGTCTCAGAGGCACTGAGTTGATTGGTATGGAGCCAGGAGCCTCCTGATCTGAATCTTGAACTGGCTCCAAATTCTGCATGTCCACACCCCCTGTAGTAGACGATTGAGAATTAGTAGCAGTCACCACCGGCCATATGCACTGGCTCAAAATTCTGCAAGTCCACACCCCATGTAGTAGATGATTGAGAATTAGTAGCAGTCACCACAGGGTCCACTGTCAGGATGATCCATCCTCTCTCCTTCATCAGCTTCAGATCCCACTGTTTCCCTGAGCAGGAAGGTCTGGAATTGAAAATACAGAGGACATTAAATAACATTCACTCAGTACATGGCACTCATTTTGGTTTATAAGCTGGATATTGAGCCATCAGTCTCGTGTCAAGAGTGTCAGGATGGCTGGGTGGTCTAAGGTGCTGCATTCAGGTCACAGTCTCCCTTGGAGACGTGGGTTCAAACCCCTCTTCTGACAAGAGTCTTTTGCGAGGTAGATACATTTTTGGACTTTTTTTTTCCAAGCACCCTTATCAAAAACAATGTCAACAGTTTCTGTAAATTATCGATAAGATCTATTGTCCGTTGCTTGCACTAATTGCCTGAAGTTGGCTAAATCGCAGTAAATCGGTAAAGCAGGAAATCACAGCATCTTCAACAAATCGTGATAGAGGGGCCGAGATAAAGGTTTCGACCCTACATTCAAAAGCACAGCTGTCAATAGTTCAGCAGGTTCACAGTGCAGAAGGTTCAGTGGCACCAGGGTCCCCTGCGTCCCAATCACAGCTGGTTTTTAACTTCTGTATTCAGGGCATGGGAGGGGTGTGTTGCATCGTGCACACACAGTGCCTGTTTCGCAAATAAGTTTTAATAAATACACAGAGAATAATATAGAGTCATTGGCCACGAGGAACACCTTCCCTGACCTTTTATTCTCTCCGGTTCCACGTCACCGCGCCTACCATCCAACTCCAAAACTCGGGGGAGACTAACACTCCCTACCTCCCTTAGTGTTCATCATAGGCGTGCCCATGACGAACACAACATTTCTCCTTAACCAATACAAAACAAACATAGCTTCTCAAAAAAAAGATACTATACTAAACCAGTATACAAAAATAGTACATAACAAGAAATGCCACATTCAGTCAATCCACCCCGAATCCTTGCAGCCGCGTTGAGCATGGCGGTCGAGGACTCAAACTGTACCGTTCAAGTCCTTGTCTCAGAGGCACTGAGTTGATTGGTATGGAGCCAGGCACCTCCTGATCTGAATCTTGAACTGGCTCCAAATTCTGCATGTCCACACCCCCTGTAGTAGATGATTGAGAATTAGTAGCAGTCACCACCGGCCATGTGCACTGGCTCAAAATTCAGCATGTCCACACCCCATGTAGTAGATGATTGAGAATTAGTAGCAGTCACCACCGAATCCACTGTCAGGATGATCCATCCTCTCTCCTTCATCAGCTTTAGATCCCACTGTTTCCCTGAGCAGGAAGGTCTGGAATTGAAAATACAGAGGACATTAAACAACATTCACTCAGTACATGGCACTCTTTTTGGTTTATAAGCTGGAAATTGAGCCATCAGTGCAGTGTCGCGAGTGTCAGGATGGCCGAGTGGTCTAAGGCGCTGCGTTCAGATCGTAGTCTTTTTTGGAGGCGTGGGCTCGAATCCCACTTATGACAAGTGTCTTTTGCGAGGTGGATACATTTTTTGTCTTTTTTTTATCAAGCACCCGTATCAAAAACAATGTCAGCAGTTTCTGTAAATTATCGATAAGATCTATTGTCCGTTGCTTGCACTAATTTCCTGAAGTTGGCTAAATCGCAGTAAATCGGTAAAGCGGGAAATCACAGCATCTTCAACAAATCGTGATAGAGGGGCAGAGATAAAGGATTTGACCCTACATATCAAGAGCGCAGCTGTCAATAGTTCAGCAGGTTCACAGTGCAGAAGGTTCAGTGGCACCAGGGTCCCCTGCGTCCCAATCACAGCTGGTTTTTAACTTCTGTATTCAGGGCATGGGAGGGGTGTGTTGCATCGTGCACACATGGTGCCTGTTTCGCAGATAAGTTTTAATAAATACACAGAGAATAATATAGAGTCATTGGCCACGAGGAACACCTTCCCTGGCCTTTTATTCTCTCCGGTTCCACGTCACCGCGCCTACCATCCAACTCCAAAACTCGGGGGAGACTAACACTCCCTACCTCCCTTGGTGTGCATCATAGGCGTGCCCATGACGAACACAACATTTCGCCTTAACCAATACAAAACAAACATAGCTGCTCAAAAAAAAGATACTATACTAATCCAGTATACAAGAATAGTACACAACAAGAAATGCCACATTCAGTCAATCCACCCCGAATCCTTGCAGTTGAGCACGGCGGTCGAGGACTCAAACTGTACCGTTCAAGTCCTTGTCTCAGAGGCACTGAGTTGATTGGTATGGAGCCAGGCACCTCCTGATCTGAATCTTGAACTGGCTCCAAATTCTGCATGTCCACACCCCTTGTAGTAGATGATTGAGAATTAGTAGCAGTCACCACCGGCCATGTGCACTGGCTCAAACTTCTGCATGTCCACACCCCAAGTAGTCGATGATTGAGAATTAGTAGCAGTCACCACCGGATTCACTGTCATGATGATCCATCCTCTCTCCTTCATCAGCTTCAGATCCCACTGTTTCCCTGAGCAGGAAGGTCTGGAATTGAAAATACAGAGGACATTAAACAACATTCACTCAGTACATGGCACTCATTTTGGTTTATAAGCTGGAAATTGAGCCATCAGTACAGTGTCAAGAGTGTCAGAATGGCCGAGTGGTCTAAGGCGCTGCGTTCAGGTCGCAGTCTCCTTTGGAGGCGTGGGTTCGAATCCCACTTCTGACAAGTGTCTTTTGCGAGGTGGATACATTTTTTGACTTTTTTTTTCCAAGCACCCGTATCAAAAACAATGTCAACAGTTTCTGTAAATTATCGATAAGATCTATTGTCCGTTGCTTGCACTAATTTCCTGAAGTTGGCTAAATCGCAGTAAATCGGTAAAGCAGGAAATCACAGCATCTTCAACAAATCGTGATAGAGGGGCAGAGATAAAGGTTTCGACCCTACATATCAAGAGCGCAGCTGTCAATAGTTCAGCAGGTTCACAGTGCAGAAGGTTCAGTGGCACCAGGGTCCCCTGCGTCCCAATCACAGCTGGTTTTTAACTTCTGTATTCAGGGCATGGGAGGGGTGTGTTGCATCGTGCACACACGGTGCCTGTTTCGCAGATAAGTTTTAATAAATACACAGAGAATAATATAGAGTCATTGGCCACGAGGAACACCTTCCCTGACCTTTTATTCTCTCCGGTTCCACGTCACTGCGCCTACCATCCAACTCCAAAACTCGGGGGAGACTAACACTCCCTACCTCCCTTGGTGTACATCATAGGCGTGCCCATGAAGAACACAACATTTCTCCTTAACCAATACAAAACAAACATAGCTGCTCAAAAAAAAGATACTATACTAATCCAGTATACAAGAATAGTACACAACAAGAAATGCCACATTCAGTTAATCCACCCCGAATCCTTGCAGCCGCGTTGAGCATGGCGGTCGAGGACTCAAACTGTACCGTTCAAGTCCTTGTCTCAGAGGCACTGAGTTGATTGGTATGGAGCCAGGCACCTCCTGATCTGAATCTTGAACTGGCTCCAAATTCTGCATGTCCACACCCCTTGTAGTAGATGATTGAGAATTAGTAGCAGTCACCACCGGCCATGTGCACTGGCTCAAACTTCTGCATGTCCACACCCCAAGTAGTCGATGATTGAGAATTAGTAGCAGTCACCACCGGATTCACTGTCAGGATGATCCATCCTCTCTCCTTCATCAGCTTCCGATCCCACTGTTTCCCTGAGCAGGAAGGTCTGGAATTGAAAATACAGAGGACATTAAACAACATTCACTCAGTACATGGCACTCATTTTGATTTATAAGCTGGAAATTGAGCCATCAGGGCAGTGTCAAGAGTGTCAGGATGGCCGAGTGGTCTAAGGCGCTGCGTTCAGGTCGCAGTCTACTTTGGAGGCGTGGGTTTGAATCCCACTTCTGACAAGTGTCTTTTGCGAGGTGGATACATTTTTGGACTTTTTTTTTCCAAGCACCTGTATCAAAAACAATGTCAACAGTTTCTGTAAATTATCGATAAGATCTATTGTCCGTTGCTTGCACTAATTTCCTGAAGTTGGCTAAATCGCAGTAAATCGGTAAAGCGGGAAATCACAGCATCTTCAACAAATCGTGATAGAGGGGCTGAGATAAAGGTTTCGACCCTACATATCAAGAGCGCAGCTGTCAATAGTTCAGCAGGTTCACAGTGCAGAAGGTTCAGTGGCACCAGGGTCCCCTGCGTCCCAATAACAGCTGGTTTTTAACTTCTGTATTCAGGGCATGGGAGGGGTGTGTTGCATCGTGCACACACGGTGCCTGTTTCGCAGATAAGTTTTAATAAATACACAGAGAATAATATAGAGTCATTGGCCACGAGGAACACCTTCCCTGACCTTTTATTCTCTCCGGTTCCACGTCACCGCGCCTACCATCCAACTCCAAAACTCAGGGGAGACTAACACTCCCTACCGCCCTTGGTGTGCATAATAGGCGTGCCCATGACGAACACAACATTTCTCCTTAACCAATACAAAACAAACATAGCTGCTCAAAAAAAAGATACTATACTAATCCAGTATACAAGAATAGTACACAACAAGAAATGCCACATTCAGTTAATCCACCCCGAATCCTTGCAGCCGCGTTGAGCATGGCGGTCGAGGACTCAAACTGTACCGTTCAAGTCCTTGTCTCAGAGGCACTGAGTTGATTGGTATGGAGACAGGCACCTCCTGATCTGAATCTTGAACTGGCTCCAAATTCTGCATGTCCACACCCCTTGTAGTAGATGATTGAGAATTAGTAGCAGTCACCACCGGCCATGTGCACTGGCTCAAACTTCTGCATGTCCACACCCCATGTAGTCGATGATTAAGAATTAGTAGCAGTCACCACCGGATTCACTGTCAGGATGATCCATCCTCTCTCCTTCATCAGCTTCAGATCCCACTGTTTCCCTGAGCAGGAAGGTCTGGAATTGAAAATACAGAGTACATTAAATAACATTCACTCAGTACATGGCACTCATTTTGGTTTATATGCTGGAAATTGAGCCATCAGTCTGGTGTCAAGAGTGTCAGGATGGCCGGGTGGTCTAAGGTGCTGCATTCAGGTCACAGTCTCCCTTGGAGACGTGGGTTCAAACCCCTTTTCTGACAAGTGTCTTTTGCGAGGTGGATACATTTTTGGACTTTTGTTTTCCAAGCACCCTTATCAAAAACAATGTCAACAGTTTCTGTAAATTATCGATAAGATCTATTGTCCGTTGCTTGCACTAATTGCCTGAAGTTGGCTAAATCGCAGTAAATCGGTAAAGCAGGAAATCACAGCATCTTCAACAAATCGTGATAGAGGGGCCGAGATAAAGGTTTCGACCCTACATATCAAAAGCACAGCTGTCAATAGTTCAGCAGGTTCACAGTGCAGAAGGTTCAGTGGCACCAGGGTCCCCTGCGTCCCAATCACAGCTGGTTTTTAACTTCTGTATTCAGGGCATGGGAGGGGTGTGTTGCATCGTGCACACACAGTGCCTGTTTCGCAAATAAGTTTTAATAAATACACAGAGAATAATATAGAGTCATTGGCCACGAGGAACACCTTCCCTGACCTTTTATTCTCTCCGGTTCCACGTCACCGCGCCTACCATCCAACTCCAAAACTCGGGGGAGACTAACACTCCCTACCTCCCTTGGTGTGCATCATAGGCGTGACCATGACGAACACAACATTTCTCCTTAACCAATACAAAACAAACATAGCTGCTCAAAAAAAAGATACTATACTAATCCAGTATACAAGAATAGTACACAACAAGAAATGCCACATTCAGTCAATCCACCCCGAATCCTTGCAGCCGCGTTGAGCATGGCGGTCGAGGACTCAAACTGTACCATTCAAGTCCTTGTCTCAGAGGCACTGAGTTGATTGGTATGGAGCCAGGCACCTCCTGATCTGAATCTTGAACTGGCTCCAAATTCTGCATGTCCACACCCCTTGTAGTAGATGATTGAGAATTAGTAGCAGTCACCACCGGCCATGTGCACTGGCTCAAACTTCTGCATGTCCACACCCCATGTAGTCGATGATTGAGAATTAGTAGCAGTCACCACCGGATTCACTGTCAGGATGATCCATCCTCTCTCCTTCATCAGCTTCAGATCCCACTGTTTCCCTGAGCAGGAAGGTCTGGAATTGAAAATACAGAGGACATTAAACAACATTCACTCAGTACATGGCACTCATTTTGGTTTATACGCTCGAAATTGAGCCATGAGGGAGGTGTGAAGAGTGTCAGGATGGCCGAGTGGTCTAAGGCGCTGCGTTCAGGTTACAGCCTCCCTTGGAGGTGTGGGTTCAAATCCCACTTCTGACAAGTGTATTTTGCGAGGTGGATACATTTTTTGACTTTTTTTTCCCAAGCACCGTATCAAAAACAATGTCAACAGTTTCTGTAAATTATCAATAAGATCTATTTTCCGTTGCTTGCACTAATTGCCTGAAGTTGGCTAAATCGCAGTAAATCGGTAAAGCAGGAAATCACAGCATCTTCAACAAATCGTGATAGAGGGGCCGAGATAAAGGTTTCGACCCTACATATCAAAAGCGCAGCTGTCAATAGTTCAGCAGGTTTACAGTGCAGAAGGTTCAGTGGCACCAGGGTCCCCTGCGTCCCAATCACAGCTGTTTTTTAACTTCTGTATTCAGGGGATGGGAGGGGTGGGGGTGTTGCGTCGTGCACACACAGTGCCTGTTTTGCAGAGAAGTTTTAATAAATACACAAAGAATAATATGGAGTCTTTAGCCACGAGGAACACCTTCCCCTACCTTTTATTCTCTCCGATTCCACATCACCGCACCTACCATCCAACTCCAAAACTCGGGGGAGACTAACACTCCCTACCTCCCTTGGTGTGCATCATGGGCGTGCCCATGACGAACACAACATTTCTCCTTAACCAATACAAAACAAACATAGCTGCTCAAAAAAAACATACTATACTAATCCAGTATACAAGAATAGTACACAACAATAAATACCACATTCAGTCAATCCACCCCGAATCCTTGCAGCCGCGTTGAGCATGGCGGTCGAGGACTCAAACTGTACCGTTCAAGTCCTTGTCTCAGAGGCACTGAGTTGATTGGTATGGAGCCAGGCACCTCCTGATCTGAATCTTGAACTGGCTCCAAATTCTGCATGTCCACACCCCCTGTAGTAGATGATTGAGAATTAGTAGCAGTCACCACAGGGTCCACTGTCAGGATGATCCATCATCTCTCCTTCATCAGCTTCAGATCCCACTGTTTCCCTGAGCAGGAAGGTCTGGAATTGAAAATACAGAGGACATTAAATAACATTCACTCAGTACATGGCACTCATTTTGGTTTATAAGCTGGAAATTGAGCCATCAGTCTGGTGTCAAGAGTGTCAGGATGGCCGGGTCGTCTAAGGTGCTGCATTCAGGTCACAGTCTCCCTTGGAGACGCGGGTTCAAACCCCTCTTCTGACAAGTGTCTTTTGCGAGGTGGATACATTTTTGGACTTTTTTTTTCCAAGCACCCTTATCAAAAACAATGTCAACAGTTTCTGTAAATTATCGATAAGATCTATTGTCCGTTGCTTGCACTAATTGCCTGAAGTTGGCTAAATCGCAGTAAATCGGTAAAGCAGGAAATCACAGCATCTTCAACAAATCGTGATAGAGGGGCCGAGATAAAGGATTCGACCCTACATATCAAAAGCACAGCTGTCAATAGTTCAGCAGGTTAACAGTGCAGAAGGCTCAGTGGCACCAGGGTCCCCTGCATCCCAATCACAGCTGGTTTTTAACTTCTGTATTCAGGGCATGGGAGGGGTGTGTTGCATCGTGCACACACAGTGCCTGTTTCACAGATAAGTTTTAATAAATACACAGAGAATAATATAGAGTCATTGGCCACGAGGAACACCTTCCCTGACCTTTTATTCTCTCCGGTTCCACGTCACCGCGCCTACCATCCAACTCCAAAACTCGGGGGAGACTAACACTCCCTACCTCCCTTGGTATGCATCATAGGCGTGCCCATGACGAACACAACATTTCTCCTTAACCAATACAAAACAAACATAGCTGTGCAAAAAAAAGATACTATACTAAACCAGTATACAAGAATAGTACACAACAAGAAATGCCACATTCAGTCAATCCACCCCGAATCCTTGCAGCCGCGTTGAGCATGGCGGTCGAGGACTCAAACTGTACCGTTCAAGTCCTTGTCTCAGAGGCACTGAGTTGATTGGTATGGAGCCAGGCACCTCCTGATCTGAATCTTGAACTGGCTGCAAATTCTGCATGTCCACACCCCCGGTAGTAGATGATTGAGAATTAGTAGCAGTCACCACCCACCATGTGCACTGGCTCAAAATTCAGCATGTCCACACCCCATGTAGTAGATGATTGAGAATTAGTAGCAGTCACCACCGGATCCACTGTCAGGATGATCCATCCTCTCTCCTTCATCAGCTTCAGATCCCACTGTTTCCCTGAGCAGGAAGGTCTGGAATTGAAAATACAGAGGACATTAAACAACATTCACTCAGTACATGGCACTCATTTTGGTTTATAAGCTGGAATTTGAGCCATCAGTGCAGTGTCAAGAGTGTCAGGATGGCAGAGTGGTCTAAGGCGCTGCGTTCAGGTCGCAGTCTCCTTTGGAGGCGTGGGTTCGAATCCAGCTTCTGACAAGTGTATTTTGCGAGGTGTTTACATTTTTGGACTTTTTTTTCCCAAGCACCGTATCAAAAACAATGTCAACAGTTTCTGTAAATTATCGATAAGATCTATTTTCCGTTGCTTGCACTAATTGCCTGAAGTTGGCTAAATCGCAGTAAATCGGTAAAGCAGGAAATCACAGCATCTTCAACAAATCGTGATAGAGGGGCCGAGATAAAGGTTTCGACCCTACATATCAAAAGCGCAGCTGTCAATAGTTCAGCAGGTTCACAGTGCAGAAGGTTCAGTGGCACCAGGGTCCCCTGCGTCCCAATCACAGCTGGTTTTTAACTTCTGTATTCAGGGGATGGGAGGGGTGGGGGTGTTGCGTCGTGCACACACAGTGCCTGTTTTGCAGAGAAGTTTTAATAAATACACAAAGAATAATATGGAGTCTTTAGCCACGAGGAACACCTTCCCCTACCTTTTATTCTCTCCGATTCCATATCACCGCACCTACCATCCAACTCCAAAACTCGGGGGAGACTAACACTCACTACCTCCCTTGGTGCATCATGGGCGTGCCCATGACAAACACAACATTTCTCCTTAACCAATACAAAACAAACATAGCTGCTCAAAAAAAAGATACTATACTAATCCAGTATACAAGAATAGTACACAACAATAAATACCACATTCAGTCAATCCACCCCGAATCCTTGCAGCCGCGTTGAGCATGGCGGTCGAGGACTCAAACTGTACCGTTCAAGTCCTTGTCTCAGAGGCACTGAGTTGATTGGTATGGAGCCAGGCACCTCCTGATCTGAATCTTGAACTGGCTCCAAATTCTGCATGTCCACACCCCCTGTAGTAGAGGATTGAGAATTAGTAGCAGTCACCACCGCCATATGCACTGGCTCAAAATTCTGCAAGTCCACACCCCATGTAGTAGATGATTGAGAATTAGTAGCAGTCACCACAGGGTCCACTGTCAGGATGATCCATCCTCTCTCCTTCATCAGCTTCAGATCCCACTGTTTCCCTGAGCAGGAAGGTCTGGAATTGAAAATACAGAGGACATTAAATAACATTCACTCAGTACATGGCACTCATTTTGGTTTATAAGCTGGAAATTGAGCCATCAGTGTGGTGTCAAGAGTGTCAGGATGGCCGGGTGGTCTAAGGTGCTGCATTCAGGTCACAGTCTCCCTTGGAGACGTGGGTTCAAACCCCTCTTCTGACAAGTGTCTTTTGCGAGGTGGATACATTTTTGGACTTTTTTTTTTCCCAAGCACCCTTATCAAAAACAATGTCAACAGTTTCTGTAAATTATCGATAAGATCTATTGTCCGTTGCTTGCACTAATTGCCTGAAGTTGGCTAAATCGCAGTAAATCGGTAAAGCGGGAAATCACAGCATCTTCAACAAATCGTGATAGAGGGGCAGAGATAAAGGTTTCGACCCTACATATCAAAAGCACAGCTGTCAATAGTTCAGCAGGTTCACAGTGCAAAAGGTTTAGTGGCACCAGGGTCCCCTGCATCCCAATCACAGCTGGTTTTTAACTTCTGTATTCAGGGCATGGGAGGGGTGTGTTGCATCGTGCACACACGATGCCTGTTTCGCAGATATGTTTTAATAAATACACAGAGAATAATATAGAGTCATTGGCCACGAGGAACACCTTCCCTGACCTTTTATTCTCTCCGGTTCCACGTCACCGCGCCTACCATCCAACTCCAAAACTCGGGGGAGACTAACACTCCCTACCTCCCTTGGTGTGCATCATAGGCGTGCCCATGACGAACACAACATTTCTCCTTAACCAATACAAAACAAACATAGCTGCTCAAAAAAAAGATACTATACTAATCCAGTATACAAGAATAGTACACAACAAGAAATGCCACATTCAGTCAATCCACCCCGAATCCTTGCAGCCGCGTTGAGCATGGCGGTCGAGGACTCAAACTGTACCGTTCAAGTCCTTGTCTCAGAGGCACTGAGTTGATTGGTATGGAGCCAGGCACCTCCTGATCTGAATCTTGAACTGGCTCCAAATTCTGCATGTCCACACCCCTTGTAGTAGATTATTGAGAATTAGTAGCAGTCACCACCGGCCATGTGCACTGGCTCAAACTTCTGCATGTCCACACCCCATGTAGTCGATGATTGAGAATTAGTAGCAGTCACCACCGGATTCACTGTCAGGATGATCCATCCTCTCTCCTTCATCAGCTTCAGATCCCACTGTTTCCCTGAGCAGGAAGGTCTGGAATTGAAAATACAGAGGACATTAAACAACATTCACTCAGTACATGGCACTCATTTTGGTTTATACGCTCGAAATTGAGCCATGAGGGAGGTGTGAAGAGTGTCAGGATGGCCGAGTGGTCTAAGGCGCTGCGTTCAGGTTGCAGCCTCCCTTGGAGGTGTGGGTTCAAATCCCACTTCTGACAAGTGTATTTTGCGAGGTGGATTCATTTTTGGATTTTTTTTCCCAAGCACCGTATCAAAAACAATGTCAACAGTTTCTGTAAATTATCAATAAGATCTATTTTCCGTTGCTTGCACTAATTGCCTGAAGTTGGCTAAATCGCAGTAAATCGGTAAAGCAGGAAATCACAGCATCTTCAACAAATCGTGATAGAGGGGCCGAGATAAAGGTTTCGACCCTACATATCAAAAGCGCAGCTGTCAATAGTTCAGCAGGTTCACAGTGCAGAAGGTTCAGTGGCACCAGGGTCCCCTGCGTCCCAATCACAGCTGGTTTTTAACTTCTGTATTCAGGGGATGGAGGGGTGGGGGTGTTGCGTCGTGCACACACAGTGCCTGTTTTGCAGAGAAGTTTTAATAAATACACAAAGAATAATATGGAGTCTTTAGCCACGAGGAACACCTTCCCCTACCTTTTATTCTCTCCGATTCCACATCACCGCACCTACCATCCAACTCCAAAACTCGGGGGAGACTAACACTCCCTACCTCCCTTGGTGTGCATCATGGGCGTGCCCATGACGAACACAACATTTCTCCTTAACCAATACAAAACAAACATAGCTGCTCAAAAAAAACATACTATACTAATCCAGTATACAAGAATAGTACACAACAATAAATATCACATTCAGTCAATCCACCCCGAATCCTTGCAGCCGCGTTGAGCATGGCGGTCGAGGACTCAAACTGTACCGTTCAAGTCCTTGTCTCAGAGGCACTGAGTTGATTGGTATGGAGCCAGGCACCTCCTGATCTGAATCTTGAACTGGCTCCAAATTCTGCATGTCCACACCCCCTGTAGTAGATGATTGAGAATTAGTAGCAGTCACCACCGGCCATATGCACTGGCTCAAAATTCTGCAAGTCCACACCCCATGTAGTAGATGATTGAGAATTAGTAGCAGTCACCACAGGGTCCACTGTCAGGATGATCCATCCTCTCTCCTTCATCAGCTTCAGATCCCACTGTTTCCCTGAGCAGGAAGGTCTGGAATTGAAAATACAGAGGACATTAAATAACATTCACTGAGTACATGGCACTCATTTTGGTTTATAAGCTGGAAATTGAGCCATCAGTCTCGTGTCAAGAGTGTCAGGATGGCCGGGTCGTCTTAGGTGCTGCATTCAGGTCACAGTCTCCCTTGGAGACGTGGGTTCAAACCCCTCTTCTGACAAGTGTCTTTTGCGAGGTGGATACATTTTTGGACTTTTTTTTTCCAAGCACCCTTATCAAAAACAATGTCAACAGTTTCTGTAAATTATCGATAAGATCTATTGTCCGTTGCTTGCACTAATTGCCTGAAGTTGGCTAAATCGCAGTAAATCGGTAAAGCAGGAAATCACAGCATCTTCAACAAATCGTGATAGAGGGGCCGAGATAAAGGTTTCGACCCTACATATCAAAAGCACAGCTGTCAATAGTTCAGCAGGTTCACAGTGCAGAAGGCTCAGTGGCACCAGGGTCCCCTGCATCCCAATCACAGCTGGTTTTTAACTTCTGTATTCAGGGCATGGGAGGGGTGTGTTGCATCGTGCACACACAGTGCCTGTTTCACAGATAAGTTTTAATAAATACACAGAGAATAATATAGAGTCATTGGCCACGAGGAACACCTTCCCTGACCTTTTATTCTCTCCGGTTCCACGTCACCGCGCCTACCATCCAACTCCAAAACTCGGGGGAGACTAACACTCCCTACCTCCCTTGGTATGCATCATAGGCGTGCCCATGACGAACACAACATTTCTCCTTAACCAATACAAAACAAACATATCTGTGCAAAAAAAAGATACTATACTAAACCAGTATACAAGAATAGTACACAACAAGAAATGCCACATTCAGTCAATCCACCCCGAATCCTTGCAGCCGCGTTGAGCATGGCGGTCGAGGACTCAAACTGTACCGTTCAAGTCCTTGTCTCAGAGGCACTGAGTTGATTGGTATGGAGCCAGGCACCTCCTGATCTGAATCTTGAACTGGCTGCAAATTCTGCATGTCCACACCCCCGGTAGTAGATGATTGAGGATTAGTAGCAGTCACCACCGGCCATGTGCACTGGCTCAAAATTCAGCATGTCCACACCCCATGTAGTAGATGATTGAGAATTAGTAGCAGTCACCACCGGATCCACTGTCAGGATGATCCATCCTCTCTCCTTCATCAGCTTCAGATCCCACTGTTTCCCTGAGCAGGAAGGTCTGGAATTGAAAATACAGAGGACATTAAACAACATTCACTCAGTACATGGCACTCATTTTGGTTTATAAGCTGGAATTTGAGCCATCAGTGCAGTGTCAAGAGTGTCAGGATGGCAGAGTGGTCTAAGGCGCTGTGTTCAGGTCGCAGTCTCCTTTGGAGGCGTGGGTTCGAATCCAGCTTCTGACAAGTGTATTTTGCGAGGTGGATACATTTTTTGACTTTTTTTTCCCAAGCACCGTATCAAAAACAATGTCAACAGTTTCTGTAAATTATCGATAAGATCTATTTTCCGTTGCTTGCACTAATTGCCTGAAGTTGGCTAAATCGCAGTAAATCGGTAAAGCAGGAAATCACAGCATCTTCAACAAATCGTGATAGAGGGGCCGAGATAAAGGTTTCGACCCTACATATCAAAAGCGCAGCTGTCAATAGTTCAGCAGGTTCACAGTGCAGAAGGTTCAGTGGCACCAGGGTCCCCTGCGTCCCAATCACAGCTGGTTTTTAACTTCTGTATTCAGGGGATGGGAGGGGTGGGGGTGTTGCGTCGTGCACACACAGTGCCTGTTTTGCAGAGAAGTTTTAATAAATACACAAAGAATAATATGGAGTCTTTAGCCACGAGGAACACCTTCCCCTACCTTTTATTCTCTCCGATTCCACATCACCGCACCTACCATCCAACTCCAAAACTCGGGGGAGACTAACACTCCCTACCTCCCTTGGTGTGCATCATGGGCGTGCCCATGACAAACACAACATTTCTCCTTAACCAATACAAAACAAACATAGCTGCTCAAAAAAAAGATACTATACTAATCCAGTATACAAGAATAGTACACAACAATAAATACCACATTCAGTCAATCCACCCCGAATCCTTGCAGCCGCGTTGAGCATGGCGGTCGAGGACTCAAACTGTACCGTTCAAGTCCTTGTCTCAGAGGCACTGAGTTGATTGGTATGGAGCCAGGCACCTCCTGATCTGAATCTTGAACTGGCTCCAAATTCTGCATGTCCACACCCCCTGTAGTAGAGGATTGAGAATTAGTAGCAGTCACCACCGGCCATATGCACTGGCTCAAAATTCTGCAAGTCCACACCCCATGTAGTAGATGATTGAGAATTAGTAGCAGTCACCACAGGGTCCACTGTCAGGATGATCCATCCTCTCTCCTTCATCAGCTTCAGATCCCACTGTTTCCCTGAGCAGGAAGGTCTGGAATTGAAAATACAGAGGACATTAAATAACATTCACTCAGTACATGGCACTCATTTTGGTTTATAAGCTGGAAATTGAGCCATCAGTCTGGTGTCAAGAGTGTCAGGATGGCCGGGTGGTCTAAGGTGCTGCGTTCAGGTCACAGTCTCCCTTGGAGATGTGGGTTCAAACCCCTCTTCTGACAAGTGTCTTTTGCGAGGTGGATACATTTTTGGACTTTTTTTTTTTCAAGCACACTTATCAAAAACAATGTCAACAGTTTCTGTAAATTATCGATAAGATCTATTGTCCGTTGCTTGCACTAATTGCCTGAAGTTGGCTAAATCGCAGTAAATCGGTAAAGCGGGAAATCACAGCATCTTCAACAAATCGTGATAGAGGGGCAGAGATAAAGGTTTCGACCCTACATATCAAAAGCACAGCTGTCAATAGTTCAGCAGGTTCACAGTGCAGAAGGTTTAGTGGCACCAGGGTCCCCTGCGTCCCAATCACAGCTGGTTTTTAACTTCTGTATTCAGGCCATGGGAGGGGTGTGTTGCATCGTGCACACACAATGCCTGTTTCGCAGATAAGTTTTAATAAATACACAGAGAATAATATAGAGTCATTGGCCACGAGGAACACCTTCCCTGACCTTTTATTCTCTCTGGTTCTACGTCACCGCGCCTACCATCCAACTCCAAAACTCGGGGGAGACTAACACTCCCTACCTCCCTTGGTGTGCATCATAGGCGTGCCCATGACGAACACAACATTTCTCCTTAACCAATACAAAACAAACATAGCTGCTCAAAAAAAAGATACTATACTAATCCAGTATACAAGAATAGTACACAACAAGAAATGCCACATTCAGTCAATCCACCTTGAATACTTGCAGCCGCGTTGAGCATGGCGGTCGAGGACTCAAACTGTACCGTTCAAGTCCTTGTCTCAGAGGCACTGAGTTGATTGGTATGGAGCCAGGCACCTCCTGATCTGAATCTTGAACTGGCTCCAAATTCTGCATGTCCACACCCCTTGTAGTAGATGATTGAGAATTAGTAGCAGTCACCACCGGCCATGTGCACTGGCTCAAACTTCTGCATGTCCACACCCCATGTAGTCGATGATTGAGAATTAGTAGCAGTCACCACCGGATTCACTGTCAGGATGATCCATCCTCTCTCCTTCATCAGCTTCAGATCCCACTGTTTCCCTGAGCAGGAAGGTCTGGAATTGAAAATACAGAGGTCATTAAACAACATTCACTCAGTACATGGCACTCATTTTGGTTTATACGCTCGAAATTGAGCCATGAGGAAGGTGTGAAGAGTGTCAGGATGGCCGAGTGGTCTAAGGTGCTGCGTTCAGGTTGCAGCCTCCCTTGGAGGTGTGGGTTCAAATCCCACTTCTGACAAGTGTATTTTGCGAGGTGGATACATTTTTGGACTTTTTTTTCCCAAGCACCGTATCAAAAACAATGTCAACAGTTTCTGTAAATTATCGATAAGATCTATTTTCCGTTGCTTGCACTAATTGCCTGAAGTTGGCTAAATCGCAGTAAATCGGTAAAGCAGGAAATCACAGCATCTTCAACAAATCGTGATAGAGGGGCCGAGATAAAGGTTTCGACCCTACATATCAAAAGCGCAGCTGTCAATAGTTCAGCAGGTTCACAGTGCAGAAGGTTCAGTGGCACCAGGGTCCCCTGCGTCCCAATCACAGCTGGTTTTTAACTTCTGTATTCAGGGGATGGGAGGGGTGGGGGTGTTGCGTCGTGCACACACAGTGCCTGTTTTGCAGAGAAGTTTTAATAAATACACAAAGAATAATATGGAGTCTTTAGCCACGAGGAACACCTTCCCCTACCTTTTATTCTCTCCGATTCCACATCACCGCACCTACCATCCAACTCCAAAACTCGGGGGAGACTAACACTCCCTACCTCCCTTGGTGTGCATCATGGGCGTGCCCATGACGAACACAACATTTCTCCTTAACCAATACAAAACAAACATAGCTGCTCAAAAAAAAGATACTATACTAATCCAGTATACAAGAATAGTACACAACAATAAATACCACATTCAGTCAATCCACCCCGAATCCTTGCAGCCGCGTTGAGCATGGCGGTCGAGGACTCAAACTGTACCGTTCAAGTCCTTGTCTCAGAGGCACTGAGTTGATTGGTATGGAGACAGGCACCTCCTGATCTGAATCTTGAACTGGCTCCAAATTCTGCATGTCCACACCCCCTGTAGTAGATGATTGAGAATTAGTAGCAGTCACCACCGGCCATATGCACTGGCTCAAAATTCTGCAAGTCCACACCCCATGTAGTAGATGATTGAGAATTAGTAGCAGTCACCTCAGGGTCCACTGTCAGGATGATCCATCCTCTCTCCTTCATCAGCTTCAGATCCCACTGTTTCCCTGAGCAGGAAGGTCTGGAATTGAAAATACAGAGGACATTAAATAACATTCACTCAGTACATGGCACTCATTTTGGTTTATAAGCTGGAAATTGAGCCATCAGTCTGGTGTCAAGAGTGTCAGGATGGCCGGGTGGTCTAAGGTGCTGCATTCAGGTCACAGTCTCCCTTGGAGACGTGGGTTCAAACCCATCTTCTGACAAGTGTCTTTTGCGAGGTGGATACATTTTTGGACTTTTTTTTTTCAAGCACCCTTATCAAAAACAATGTCAACAGTTTCTGTAAATTATCGATAAGATCTATTGTCCGTTGCTTGCACTAATTGCCTGAAGTTGGCTAAATCGCGGTAAATCGGTAAAGCAGGAAATCACAGCATCTTCAACAAATCGTGATAGAGGGGCCGAGATAAAGGTTTCGACCCTACATATCAAAAGCACAGCTGTCAATAGTTCAGCAGGTTCACAGTGCAGAAGGTTCAGTGGCACCAGGGTCCCCTGCGTCCCAATCACAGCTGGTTTTTAACTTCTGTATTCATGGCATGGGAGGGGTGTGTTGCATCGTGCACACACAGTGCCTGTTTCGCAAATAAGTTTTAATAAATACACAGAGAATAATATAGAGTCATTGGCCACGAGGAACACCTTCCCTGACCTTTTATTCTCTCCGGTTCCACGTCACTGCGCCTACCATCCAACTCCAAAACTCGGGGGAGACTAACACTCCCTACCTCCCTTGGTGTGCATCATAGGCGTGCCCATGACGAACACAACATTTCTCCTAAACCAATACAAAACAAACATAGCTGCTAAAAAAAAAGATACTATACTAAACCAGTATACAAGAATAGTACACAACAAGAAATGCCACATTCAGTCAATCCACCCCGAATCCTTGCAGCCACGTTGAGCATGGCGGTCGAGGACTCAAACTGTACCGTTCAAGTCCTTGTCTCAGGGGCACTGATTGGTTGGTATGGAGCCAGGCACCTCCTGATCTGAATCTTGAACTGGCTCCAAATTCTGCATGTCCACACCCCCTGTAGTAGATGATTGAGAATTAGTAGCAGTCACCACCGGCCATGTGCACTGGCTCAAAATTCAGCATGTCCACACCCCATGTAGTAGATGATTGAGAATTAGTAGCATTCACCACAGGATCCACTGTCAGGATGATCCATCCTCTCTCCTTCATCAGCTTCAGATCCCACTGTTTCCCTGAGCAGGAAGGTCTGGAATTGAAAATACAGAGGACATTAAACAACATTCACTCAGTACATGGCACTCATTTTGGTTTATAAGCTGGAAATTGAGCCATCAGTCTAGTGTCAAGAGTGTCAGGATGGCCGAGTGGTCTAAGGCGCTGCGTTCAGGTCGCGGTCTCCTTTGGAGGCGTGGGTTCGAATCCCACTTCTGACAAGTGTCTTCTGCGAGGTGGATACATTTTTGGACTTTTTTTTTCCAAGCACCCGTATCAAAAACGATGTCAACAGTTTCTGTAAATTATCGATAAGATCTATTGTCCGTTGCATGCTCTAATTTCCTAAAGTTGGCTAAATCGCAGTAAATCGGTAAAGCGGGAAATCACAGCATCTTCAACAAATCGTGATAGAGGGGCAGAGATAAAGGTTTCGACCCTACATATCAAGAGCGCAGCTGTCGATAGTTCAGCAGGTTCACAGTGCAGAAGGTTCAGTGGCACCAGGGTCCCCTGCGTCCCAATCACAGCTGGTTTTTAACTTCTGTATTCAGGGCATGGGAGGGGTGTGTTGCATCGTGCACACACGGTGCCTGTTTCGCAGATAAGTTTTAATAAATACACAGAGAATAATATTGAGTCATTGGCCACGAGGAACACCTTCCCTGACCTTTTATTCTCTCCGGTTCCACGTCACCGCGCCTACCATCCAACTCCAAAACTCGGGGGAGACTAACACTCCCTACCTCCCTTGGTGTGCATCATAGGCGTGCCCATGACGAACACAACATTTCTCCTTAACCAATACAAAACAAACATAGCTGCTCAAAAAAAAGATACTATACTAATCCAGTATACAAGAATAGTACACAACAAGAAATGCCACATTCAGTCAATCCACCCCGAATCCTTGCAGATGCGTTGAGCATGGCGGTCGAGGACTCAAACTGTACCGTTCAAGTCCTTGTCTCAGAGGCACTGAGTTGATTGGTATGGAGCCAGGCACCTCCTGATCTGAATCTTGAACTGGCTCCAAATTCTGCATGTCCACACCCCTTGTAGTAGATGATTGAGAATTAGTAGCAGTCACCACCGGCCATGTGCACTGGCTCAAACTTCTGCATGTCCACACCCCATGTAGTCGATGATTGAGAATTAGTAGCAGTCACCACCGGAATCACTGTCAGGATGATCCATCCTCTCTCCTTCATCAGCTTCAGATCCCACTGTTTCCCTGAGCAGGAAGGTCTGGAATTGAAAATACAGAGGACATTAAACAACATTCTCTCAGTACATGGCACTCATTTTGGTTTATACGCTCGAAATTGAGCCATGAGCGAGGTGTGAAGAGTGTCAGGATGGCCGAGTGGTCTAAGGCACTATGTTCAGGTTGCAGCCTCCCTTGGAGGTGTGGGTTCAAATCCCACTTCTGACAAGTGTATTTTGCGAGGTGGATACATTTTTGTACTTTTTTTCCCAAGCACCGTATCAAAAACAATGTCAACAGTTTCTGTAAATTATCGATAAGATCTATTTTCCGTTGCTTGCACTAATTGCCTGAAGTTGGCTAAATCGCAGTAAATCGGTAAAGCAGGAAATCACAGCATCTTCAACAAATCGTGATAGAGGGGCCGAGATAAAGGTTTCGACCCTACATATCAAAAGCGCAGCTGTCAATAGTTCAGCAGGTTCACAGTGCAGAAGGTTCAGTGGCACAAGGGTCCCCTGCGTCCCAATCACAGCTGGTTTTTAACTTCTATATTCAGGGGATGGGAGGGGTGGGGGTGTTGCGTCGTGCACACACAGTGCCTGTTTTGCAGAGAAGTTTTAATAAATACACAAAGAATAATATGGAGTCTTTAGCCACGAGGAACACCTTCCCCTACCTTTTATTCTCTCCGATTCCACATCACCGCACCTACCATCCAACTCCAAAACTCGGGGGAGACTAACACTCCCTACCTCCCTTGGTGTGCATCATGGGCGTGCCCATGACGAACACAACATTTCTCCTTAACCAATACAAAACAAACATAGCTGCTCAAAAAAAAGATACTATACTAATCCAGTATACAAGAATAGTACACAACAATAAATACCACATTCAGTCAATCCACCCCGAATCCTTGCAGCCGCGTTGAGCATGGCGGTCGAAGACTCAAACTGTACCGTTCAAGTCCTTGTCTCAGAGGCACTGAGTTGATTGGTATGGAGCCAGGCACCTCCTGATCTGAATCTTGAACTGGCTCCTAATTCTGCATGTCCACACCCCCTGTAGTAGATGATTGAGAATTAGTAGCAGTCACCACCGGCCATATGCACAGGCTCAAAATTCTGCAAGTCCACACCCCATGTAGTAGATGATTGAGAATTAGTAGCAGTCACCACAAGGTCCACTGTCAGGATGATCCATCGTCTCTCTTTCATCAGCTTCAGATCCCACTGTTTCCCTGAGCAGGAAGGTCTGGAATTGAAAATACAGAGGACATTAAACAACATTCACTCAGTACATGGCACTCATTTTGGTTTATAAGCTGGAAATTGAGCCATCAGTGCAGTGTTAAGAGTGTCAGGGTGGCCGAGTGGTTTAAGGCTCTGCATTCAGGTCGCAGTCTCCTTTGGAGGCGTGGGTTCGAATCCCACTTCTGACAAGTGTCTTTTGCGAGGTGGATACATTTTTTGACTTTTTTTTTCCAAGCACCCGTATCAAAAACAATGTCAACAGTTTCTGTAAATTATCGATAAGATCTATTGTCCGTTGCTTGCACTAATTTCCTGAAGTTGGCTAAATCGCAGTAAATCGGTAAAGCGGGAAATCACAGCATCTTCAACAAATCGTGATAGAGGGGCAGAGATAGAGGTTTCGACCCTACATATCAAGAGCGCAGCTGTCAATAGTTCAGCAGGTTCACAGTGCAGAAGGTTCAGTGGCACCAGGGTCCCCTGCGTCCCAATCACAGCTGGTTTTTAACTTCTGTATTCAGGGCATGGGAGGGGTGTGTTGCATCGTGCACACACGGTGCCTGTTTCGCAGATAAGTTTTAATAAATACACAGAGAATAATATAGAGTCATTGGCCACGAGGAACACCTTCCCTGACCTTTTATTCTCTCCGGTTCCACGTCACCGCGCCTACCACCCAACTCCAAAACTCGGGGGAGACTAACACTCCCTACCTCCCTTGGTGTGCATCATAGGCGTGCCCATGACGAACACAACATTTCTCCTTAACCAATACAAAACAAACATAGCTGCTCAAAAAAAAGATACTATACTAATCCAGTATACAAGAATAGTACACAACAAGAAATGCCACATTCAGTCAATCCACCCCGAATCCTTGCAGCCGCGTTGAGCATGGCGGTCGAGGACTCAAACTGTACCGTTCAAGTCCTTGTCTCAGAGGCACTGAGTTGATTGGTATGGAGCCAGGCACCTCCTGATCTGAATCTTGAACTGGCTCCAAATTCTGCATGTCCACACCCCTTGTAGTAGATGATTGAGAATTAGTAGCAGTCACCACCGGCCATGTGCACTGGCTCCAACATCTGCATGTCCACACCCCATGTAGTCGATGATTTAGAATTAGTAGCAGTCACCACCGGATTCACTGTCAGGATGATCCATCCTCTCTCCTTCATCAGCTTCAGATCCCACTGTTTCCCTGAGCAGGAAGGTCTGGAATTGAAAATACAGAGGACATTAAACAACATTCACTCAGTACATGGCACTCATTTTGGTTTATACGCTCGAAATTGAGCCATGAGCTAGGTGTGAAAAGTGTCAGGATGGCCGAGTGGTTTAAGGTGCTACGTTCAGATCGCAGCCTCCCTTGGAGGTGTGGGTTCAAATCCCACTTCTGACAAGTTTATTTTGCGAGGTGGATACATTTTTGTACTTTTTTTCCCAAGCACCGTATCAAAAACAATGTCAACAGTTTCTGTAAATTATCGATAAGATCTATTTTCCGTTGCTTGCACTAATTGCCTGAAGTTGGCTAAATCGCAGTAAATCGGTAAAGCAGGAAATCACAGCATCTTCAACAAATCGTGATAGAGGGGCCGAGATAAAGGTTTCGACCCTACATATCAAAAGCGCAGCTGTCAATAGTTCAGCAGGTTCACAGTGCAGTAGGTTCAGTGGCACAAGGGTCCCCTGCGTCCCAATCACAGCTGGTTTTTAACTTCTGTATACAGGGGATGGGAGGGGTGGGGGTGTTGCGTCGTGCACACACAGTGCCTGTTTTGCAGAGAAGTTTTAATAAATACACAAAGAATAATATGGAGTCTTTAGCCACGAGGAACACCTTCCCCTACCTTTTATTCTCTCCGATTCCACATCACCGCACCTACCATCCAACTCCAAAACTCGGGGGAGACTAACACTCCCTACCTCCCTTGGTGTGCATCCTGGGCGTGCCCATGACGAACACAACATTTCTCCTTAACCAATACAAAACAAACATAGCTGCTCAAAAAAAAGATACTATACTAATCCAGTATACAAGAATAGTACACAACAAGAAATACCACATTCAGTCAATCCACCCCGAATCCTTGCAGCCGCGTTGAGCATGGCGGTCGAGGACTCAAACTGTACCGTTCAAGTCCTTGTCTCAGGGGCACTGATTGGTTGGTATGGAGCCAGGCACCTCCTGATCTGAATCTTGAACTGGCTCCAAATTCTGCATGTCCACACCCCCTGTAGTAGATGATTGAGAATTAGTAGCAGTCACCACCGGCCATGTGCACTGGCTCAAAATTCAGCATGTCCACACCCCATGTAGTAGATGATTGAGAATTAGTAGCATTCACCACCGGATCCACTGTCAGGATGATCCATCCTCTCTCCTTCATCAGCTTCAGATCCCACTGTTTCCCTGAGCAGGAAGGTCTGGAATTGAAAATACAGAGGACATTAAACAACATTCACTCAGTACATGGCACTCATTTTGGTTTATAAGCTGGAAATTGAGCCATCAGTCTAGTGTCAAGAGTGTCAGGATGGCCGAGTGGTCTAAGGCGCTGCGTTCAGGTCGCGGTCTCCTTTGGAGGCGTGGGTTCGAATCCCACTTCTGACAAGTGTCTTTTGCGAGGTGGATACATTTTTGGACTTTTTTTTTCCAAGCACCCGTATCAAAAACAATGTCAACAGTTTCTGTAAATTATCGATAAGATCTATTGTCCGTTGCTTGCACTAATTTCCTAAAGTTGGCTAAATCGCAGTAAATCGGTAAAGCGGGAAATCACAGCATCTTCAACAAATCGTGATAGAGGGGCCGAGATAAAGGTTTCAACCCTACATATCAAGAGCGCAGCTGTCGATAGTTCAGCAGGTTCACAGTGCAGAAGGTTCAGTGGCACCAGGGTCCCCTGCGTCCCAATCACAGCTGGTTTTTAACTTCTGTATTCAGGGCATGGGAGGGGTGTGTTGCATCGTGCACACACGGTGCCTGTTTCGCAGAAAAGTTTTAATAAATACACAGAGAATAATATAGAGTCATTGGCCACGAGGAACACCTTCCCTGACCTTTTATTCTCTCCGGTTCCACGTCACCGCGCCTACCATCCAACTCCAAAACTCGGGGGAGACTAACACTCCCTACCTCCCTTGGTGTGCATCATGGGCGTGCCCATGACGAACACAACATTTCTCCTTAACCAATACAAAACAAACATAGCTGCTCAAAAAAAAGATACTATACTAATCCAGTATACAAGAATAGTACACAACAATAAATACCACATTCAGTCAATCCACCCCGAATCCTTGCAGCCGCGTTGAGCATGGCGGTCGAAGACTCAAACTGTACCGTTCAAGTCCTTGTCTCAGAGGCACTGAGTTGATTGGTATGGCGCCAGGCACCTCCTGATCTGAATCTTGAACTGGCTCCAAATTCTGCATGTCCACACCCCCTGTAGTAGATGATTGAGAATTAGTAGCAGTCACCACCGGCCATATGCACAGGCTAAAAATTCTGCAAGTCCACACCCCATGTAGTAGATGATTGAGAATTAGTAGCAGTCACCACAAGGTCCACTGTCAGGATGATCCATCCTCTCTCCTTCATCAGCTTCAGATCCCACTGTTTCCCTGAGCAGGATGGTCTGGAATTTAAAATACAGAGGACATTAAATAACATTCACTCAGTACATGGCACTCATTTTGGTTTATAAGCTGTAAATTGAGCCATCAGTCTGGTGTCAAGAGTATTAGGATGGCCGGGTGGTCTAAGGTACTGCATTCATGTCACAGTCTCCCTCGGAGACGTGGGTTCAAACCCCTCTTCTGACAAGTGTCTTTTGCGAGGTGGATACGTTTTTGGACTTTTTTTTTTCAAGCACCCTTATCAAAAACAATGTCAACAGTTTCTGTAAATTATCGATAAGATCTATTGTCCGTTGCTTGCACTAATTGCCTGAAGTTGGCTAAATCGCAGTAAATCGGTAAAGCGGGAAATCACAGCATCTTCAACAAATCGTGATAGAGGGGCAGAGATAAAGGTTTCGACCCTACATATCAAAAGCGCAGCTGTCAATAGTTCAGCAGGTTCACAGTGCAGAAGGTTCAGTGGCACCAGGGTCCCCTGCATCCCAATCACAGCTGGTTTTTAACTTCTGTATTCAGGGCATGGGAGGGGTGTGTTGCATCGTGCACACACAGTGCCTGTTTCACAGATAAGTTTTAATAAATACACAGAGAATAATATAGAGTCATTGGCCACGAGGAACACCTTCCCTGACCTTTTATTCTCTCCGGTTCCACGTCACCGCGCCTACCATCCAACTCCAAATCTCGGGGGAGACTAAAACTCCCTACCTCCCTTGGTGTGCATCATAGGCGTGCCCATGACGAACACAACATTTCTCCTTAACAAATACAAAACAAACATAGCTGCTCAAAAAAAGATACTATACTAAACCAGTATACAAGAATAGTACACAACAAGAAATGCCACATTCAGTCAATCCACCCCGAATCCTTGCAGCCGCGTTGATCATGGCGGTCGAGGACTCAAACTGTACCGTTCAAGTCCTTGTCTCAGAGGCACTGAGTTGATTGGTATGGAGCCAGGCACCTCCTGATCTGAATCTTGAACTGGCTCCAAATTCTGCATGTCCACACCCCCTGTAGTAGATGATTGAGAATTAGTAGCAGTCACCACCGGCCATGTGCACTGGCTCAAAATTCAGCATGTCCACACCCCATGTAGTAGATGATTGAGAATTAGTAGCAGTCACCACCGAATCCACTGTCAGGATGATCCATCCTCTCTCCTTCATCAGCTTCAGATCCCACTGTTTCCCTGAGCAGGAAGGTCTGGAATTGAAAATACAGAGGACATTAAACAACATTCACTCAATACATGGCACTCATTTTGGTTTATAAGCTGGAAATTGAGCCATCAGTACAGTGTCACGAGTGTCAGGATGGCCGAGTGGTCTAAGGTGCTGCGTTCAGGTCTCAGTTTCCTTTGAAGGCGTGGGTTCGAATCCCACTTCTGATAATTGTTTTTTGCGAGGTGGATACATTTTTTGTCTTTTTTTTTCCAAGCACCCGTATCAAAAACAATGTCAGCAGTTTCTGTAAATTATCGATAAGATCTATTGTCCGTTGCTTGCACTAATTTCCTGAAGTTGGCTAAATCGCAGTAAATCGGTAAAGCGGGAAATCACAGCATCTTCAACAAATCGTGATAGAGGGGCAGAGATAAAGATTTTGACCCTACATATCAAGAGCGCAGCTGTCAATAGTTCAGCAGGTTCACAGTGCAGAAGGTTCAGTGGCACCAGGGTCCCCTGCGTCCCAATCACAGCTGTTTTTTAACTTCTGTATTCAGGGCATGGGAGGGGTGTGTTGCATCGTGCACACATGGTGCCTGTTTCGCAGATAAGTTTTAATAAATACAGAGAGAATAATATAGAGTCATTGGCCACGAGGAACACCTTCCCTGGCCTTTTATTCTCTCCGGTTCCACGTCACCGCGCCTACCATCCAACTCCAAAACTCGGGGGAGACTAACACTCCCTACCTCCCTTGGTGTGCATCATAGGCGTGCTCATGACGAACACAACATTTCTCCTTAACCAATACAAAACAAACATAGCTGCTCAAAAAAAAGATACTATACTAATCCAGTATACGAGAATAGTACACAACAAGAAATCCCACATTCAGTCAATCCACCCCGAATCCTTGCAGCCGCGTTAAGCATGGCGGTCGAGGACTCAAACTGTACCATTCAAGTCCTTGTCTCAGAGGCACTGAGTTGATTGGTATGGAGCCAGGCACCTCCTGATCAGAATCTTGAACTGGCTCCAAATTCTGCATGTCCACACCCCCTGTAGTAGATGATTGAGAATTAGTAGCAGTCACCACCGGCCATGTGCACTGGCTCAAAATTCAGCATGTCCACACCCCATGTAGTAGATGATTGAGAATTAGTAGCAGTCACCACCGGATCCACTGTCAGGATGATCCATCCTCTCTCCTTCATCAGCTTCAGATCCCACTGTTTCCCTGAGCAGGAAGGTCTGGAATTGAAAATACAGAGGACATTAAACAACATTCACTCAGTACATGGCACTCATTTTGGTTTATAAGCTGGAAATTGGGCCATCAGTTCAGTGTCAAGAGTGTCAGGATGGACGGGTGGTCAAAGGTGCTGTATTCAGGTCACAGTCTCCCTTGGAGATGTGGGTTCAAACCCCTCTTCTCACAAGTGTCTTTTGCGAGGTGGATAAATTTTTGGACTTTTTTTTTCCAAGCACCCTTATCAAAAACAATGTCAACAGTTTCTGTAAATTATCGATAAGATCTATTGTCCGTTGCTTGCACTAATTGCCTGAAGTTGGCTAAATCGCAGTAAATCGGTAAAGCAGGAAATCACAGCATCTTCAACAAATCGTAATAGAGGGGCCGAGATAAAGGTTTCGACCCTACATATCAAAAGCACAGCTGTCAATAGTTCAGCAGGTTCACAGTGCAGAAGGTTCAGTGGCACCAGGGTCCCCTGCGTCCCAATCACAGCTGGTTTTTAACTTCTGTATTCATGGCATGGGAGGGGTGTGTTGCATCGTGCACACACAGTGCCTGTTTCGCAAATAAGTTTTAATAAATACACAGAGAATAATATAGAGTCATTGGCCACGAGGAACACCCTCCCTGACCTTTTATTCTCTCCGGTTCCACGTCACTGCGCCTACCATCCAACTCCAAAACTCGGGGGAGACTAACACTCCCTATCTCCCTTGGTGTGCATCATAGGCGTGCCCATGACGAACACAACATTTCTCCTTAACCAATACAAAACAAACATAGCTGCTCAAAAAAAAGATACTATACTAAACCAGTATACAAGAATAGTACACAATAAGAAATGCCACATTCAGTCAATCCTCCCAGAATCCTTGCAGCCACGTTGAGCATGGCGGTCGAAGACTCAAACTGTACCGTTCAAGTCCTTGTCTCAGAGGCACTGAGTTGATTGGTATGCAGCCAGGTACCTCCTGATCTGAATCTTGAACTGGCTCCGAATTCTGCATGTCCACACCCCCTGTAGTAGATGATTGAGAATTAGTAGCAGTCACCACCGGCCATGTGCACTGGCTCAAAATTCAGCATGTCCACACCCCATGTAGTAGATGATTGAGAATTAGTAGCAGTCACCACCGGATCCACTGTCAGGATGATCAATCCTCTCTCCTTCATCAGCTTCAGATCCCACTGTTTCCCTGAGCAGGAAGGTCTGGAATTGAAAATACAGAGGACATTAAACAACATTCACTCAGTACATGGCACTCATTTTGGTTTATAAGCTGGAAATTGAGCCATCAGTGCAGTGTCACAAGTGTCAGGATGGCCGAGTGGTCCAAGGCGCTGCGTTCAGGTCACAGTCTCTTTTGGAGGTGTGGGTTCGAATCCCACTTCTTACAAGTGTCTTTTGCGAGGTGGATACATTTGTTGTCTTTTTTTTTTTGAAACACCCGTATCAAAAACAATGTCAACAGTTTCTGTAAATTATCGATAAGATCTATTGTCCGTTGCTTGCACTAATTTCCTGAAGTTGGCTAAATCGCAGTAAATCGGTAAAGTGGGAAATCACAGCATCTTCAACAAATCGTGATAGAGGGGCAGAGATAAAGGTTTTGACCCTACATATCAAGAGCGCAGCTGTCAATAGTTCAGCAGGTTCACAGTGCAGAAGGTTCAGTGGCACCAGGGTCCCCTGCGTCCCAATCACAGCTGGTTTTTAACTTCTGTATTCAGGGCATGGGAGGGATGTGTTGCATCGTGCACACACAGTGCCTGTTTCGCCGATAAGTTTTAATAAATACACAGAGAATAATATAGAGTCATTGGCCACGAGGAACACCTTCCCTGGCCTTTTATTCTCTCCGGTTCCACGTCACTGCGCCTACCATCCAACTCCAAAACTCGGGGGAGACTAACACTCCCTACCTCCCTTGGTGTGCATCATAGGCGTGCCCATGACGAACACAACATTTCTCTTTAACCAATACAAAACAAACATAGCTGCTCAAAAAAAAAGATACTATACTAATCCAGTATACAAGAATAGTACACAACAAGAAATGCCACATTCAGTCAATCCACCCCGAATCCTTGCAGCCGCGTTGAGCATGGCGGTCGAGGACTCAAACTGTACCGTTCAAGTCCTTGTCTCAGAGGCACTGAGTTGATTGGTATGGAGCCAGGCACCTCCTGATCTGAATCTTGAACTGGCTCCAAATTCTGCATGTCCACACCCCTTGTGGTAGATGATTGAGAATTAGTAGCAGTCACCACCGGCCATGTGCACTGGCTCAAACTTCTGCATGTCCACACCCCATGTAGTCGATGATTGAGAATTAGTAGCAGTCACCACCGGATTCACTGTCAGGATGATCCATCCTCTCTCCTTCATCAGCTTCAGATCCCACTGTTTCCCTGAGCAGGAAGGTCTGGAATTGAAAATACAGAGGACATTAAACAACATTCACTCAGTACATGGCACTCATTTTGGTTTATTAGCTGGAAATTGAGCCATCAGTGCAGTGTCAAGAGTGTCAGGATGGCAGAGTGGTCTAAGGCGGTGCGTTCAGGTCGCAGTCTCCTTTGGAGGCGTGGGTTCGAATCCCATTTCGGACAAGTGTCTTTTGCGAGGTGGATACATTTTTGGACTTTTTTTTTCCAAGCACCCGTATCAAAAACAATGTCAACAGTTTCTGTAAATTATCGATAAGATCTATTGTCCGTTGCTTGCACTAATTTCCTGAAGTTGGCTAAATCGCAGTAAATCGGTAAAGCGGGAAATCACAGCATCTTCATCAAATCGTGATAGAGGGGCAGAGATAAAGGTTTCGACCCTACATATCAAGAGCGCAGCTGTCAATAGTTCAGCAGGTTCACAGTGCACAAGGTTCAGTGGCACCAGGGTCCCCTGCGTCCCAATCACAGCTGGTTTTTAACTTCTGTATTCATGGCATGGGAGGGGTGTGTTGCATCGTGCACACACAGTGCCTGTTTCGCAAATAAGTTTTAATAAATACACAGAGAATAATATAGAGTCATTGGCCACGAGGAACACCTTCCCTGACCTTTTATTCTCTCCGGTTCCACGTCACTGCGCCTACCATCCAACTCCAAAACTCGGGGGAGACTAACACTCCCTACCTCCCTTGGTGTGCATCATAGGCGTGCCCATGACGAACACAACATTTCTCCTAAACCAATACAAAACAAACATAGCTGCTAAAAAAAAAGATACTATACTAAACCAGTATACAAGAATAGTACACAACAAGAAATGCCACATTCAGTCAATCCACCCCGAATCCTTGCAGCCACGTTGAGCATGGCGGTCGAGGACTCAAACTGTACCGTTCAAGTCCTTGTCTCAGGGGCACTGATTGGTTGGTATGGAGCCAGGCACCTCCTGATCTGAATCTTGAACTGGCTCCAAATTCTGCATGTCCACACCCCTTGTAGTAGATGATTGAGAATTAGTAGCAGTCACCACCGGCCATGTGCACTGGCTCAAACTTCTGCATGTCCACACCCCATGTAGTCGATGATTGAGAATTAGTAGCAGTCACCACAGGGTCCACTGTCAGGATGATCCATCCTCTCTCCTTCATCAGCTTCAGATCTCACTGTTTCCCTGAGCAGGAAGGTCTGGAATTGAAAATACAGAGGACATTAAACAAAATTTACTCAGTACATGGCACTCATTTTGGTTTATAAGCTGGAAATTGAGCCATCAGTGCAGTGTCAAGAGTGTCAGGATGGCAGAGTGGTCTAAGGCGCTGCGTTCAGGTCGCAGTCTCCTTTGGAGGCGTGGGTTCGAATCCCACATCTGACAAGTGTCTTTTGCGAGGTGGATACATTTTTGGACTTTTTTTTTCCAAGCACCCGTATCAAAAACAATGTCAACAGTTTCTGTAAATTATCGATAAGATCTATTGTCCGTTGCTTGCACTAATTTCCTGAAGTTGGCTAAATCGCAGTAAATCGGTAAAGCGGGAAATCACAGCATCTTCAACAAATCGTGATAGAGGGGCAGAGATAAAGGTTTCGACCCTACATATCAAGAGCGCAGCTGTCAATAGTTCAGCAAGTTCACAGTGCAGAAGGTTCAGTGGCACCAGGGTCCCCTGCGTCCCAATCACAGCTGTTTTTTAACTTCTGTATTCAGGGCATGGGAGGGGTGTGTTGCATCGTGCACACATGGTGCCTGTTTCGCAGATAAGTTTTAATAAATACACAGAGAACAATATAGAGTCATTGGCCACGAGGAACACCTTCCCTGGCCTTTTATTCTCTCCGGTTCCACGTCACCGCGCCTACCATCCAACTCCAAAACTCGGGGAGACTAACACTCCCTACCTCCCTTGGTGTGCATCATAGGCGTGCCCATGACGAACACAACATTTCTCCTTAACCAATACAAAACAAACATAGCTGCTCAAAAAAAAGATACTATACTAATCCAGTATACAAGAATAGTACACAACAAGAAATGCCACATTCAGTCAATCCACCCCGAATCCTTGCAGCCGCGTTGAGCATGGCGGTCGAGGACACAAACTGTACTGTTCAAGTCCTTGTCTCAGAGGCACTGAGTTGATTGGTATGGAGCCAGGCACCTCCTGATCTGAATCTTGAACTGGCTCCAAATTCTGCATGTCCACACCCCTTGTAGTAGATGATTGAGAATTAGTAGCAGTCACCACCGGCCATGTGCACTGGCTCAAACTTCTGCATGTCCACACCCCATGTAGTCGATGATTGAGAATTAGTAGCAGTCACCACCGGATTCACTGTCAGGATGATCCATCCTCTCTCCTTCATCAGCTTCAGATCCCACTGTCTCCCTGAGCAGGAAGGTCTGGAATTGAAAATACAGAGGACATTAAACAACATTCACTCAGTACATGGCACTCATTTTGGTTTATACGCTCGAAATTGAGCCATGAGCAAGGTGTGAAGAGTGTCAGGATGGCCGAGTGGTCTAAGGCGCTGCATTCAGGTCGCGGCCTCCCTTGGAGGTGTGGGTTCAAATCCCACTTCTGACAAGTGTATTTTGCGAGGTGGATACATTTTTGGACTTTTTTTTCCCAAGCACCGTATCAAAAACAATGTGAACAGTTTCTGTAAATTATCGATAAGATCTATTTTCCGTTGCTTGCACTAATTGCCTGAAGTTGGCTAAATCGCAGTAAATCGATAAAGCAGGAAATCACAGCATCTTCAACAAATCGTGATAGAGGGGCCGAGATAAAGGTTTCGACCCTACATATCAAAAGCGCAGCTGTCAACAGTTCAGCAGGTTCACAGTGCAGAAGGTTCAGTGACACCAGGGTCCCCTGCGTCCCAATCACAGCTGGTTTTTAACTTCTGTATTCAGGGGATGGGAGGGGTGGGGGTGTTGCGTCGTGCACACACAGTGCCTGTTTTGCAGAGAAGTTTTAATAAATACACAAAGAATAATATGGAGTCTTTAGCCACGAGGAACACCTTCCCCTACCTTTTATTCTCTCCGATTCCACATCACCGCACCTACCATCCAACTCCAAAACTCTGGGGAGACTAACACTCCCTACCTCCCTTGGTGTGCATCATGGGCGTGCCCATGACGAACACAACATTTCTCCTTAACCAATTCAAAACAAACATAGCTGCTCAAAAAAAAGATACTATACTAATCCAGTATACAAGAATAGTACACAACAATAAATACCACATTCAGTCAATCCACCCCGAATCCTTGCAGCCGCGTTGAGCATGGCGGTCGAGGACTCAAACTGTACCGTTCAATTCCTTGTCTCAGAGGCACTGAGTTGATTGGTATGGAGCCAGGCACCTCCTGATCTGAATCTTGAACTGGCTCCAAATTCTGCATGTCCACACCCCCTGTAGTAGATGATTGAGAATTAGTAACAGTCACCACCGGCCATATGCACTGGCTCAAAATTCTGCAAGTCCACACCCCATGTAGTAGATGATTGAGAATTAGTGGCAGTCACCACAGGGTCCACTGTCAGGATGATCCATCCTCTCTCCTTCATCAGCTTCAGATCCCACTGTTTCCCTGAGCAGGAAGGTCTGGAATTGAAAATACAGAGGACATTAAATAACATTCACTCAGTACATGGCACTCATTTTGGTTTATAAGCTGGAAATTGAGCCATCAGTCTGGTGTCAAGAGTGTCAGGATGGCCGGGTGGTCTAAGGTGCTGCATTCAGGTCACAGTCTCCCTTGGAGACGTGGATTCAAACCTCTCTTCTGACAAGTGTCTTTGTGAGGTGGATACATTTTTGGACTTTTTTTTCCAAGCACCCTTATCAAAAACAATGTCAACAGTTTCTGTAAATTATTGATAAGATCTATTGTCCGTTGCTTGCACTATTTGCCTGAAGTTGGCTAAATCGCAGTAAATCGGTAAAGCAGGAAATCACAGCATCTTCAACAAATCGTGATAGAGGGGCCAAGATAAAGGTTTCGACCCTACATATCAAAAGCACAGCTGTCCATAGTTCAGCAGGTTCACAGTGCAGAAGGTTCAGTGGCACCAGGGTCCCCTGCGTCCCAATCACAGCTGGTTTTTAACTTCTGTATTCTGGGCATGGGAGGGGTGTGTTGCATCGTGCACACACAGTGCCTGTTTCGCAAATAAGTTTTAATAAATACACAGAGAATAATATAGAGTCATTGGCCACGAGGAACACCTTCCCTGACCTTTTATTCTCTCCGGTTCCACGTCACCGCCCCTACCATCCAACTCCAAAACTCGGGGGAGACTAACACTCCCATCCTCCCTTGGTGTGCATTATAGGCGTGCCCATGACGAACACAACATTTCTCCTTAACCAATACAAAACAAACATAGCTGCTCAAAAAAAAGATACTATACTAAACCAGTATACAAGAATAGTACACAACAAGAAATGCCACATTCAGTCAATCCACCCCGAATCCTTGCAGCCGCGTTGAGCATGGCGGTCGAGTACTCAAACTGTACCGTTCAAGTCCTTGTCTCAGAGGCACTGAGTTGATTGGTATGGAGCCAGGCACCTCCTGATCTGAATCTTGAACTGGCTCCAAATTCTGCATGTCCACACCCACTGTAGTAGATGATTGAGAATTAGTAGCAGTCACCACCGGCCATGTGCACTGGCTCAAAATTCAGCATGTCCACACCCCATGTAGTAGATGATTGAGAATTAGTAGCAGTCACCACCGGATCCACTGTCAGGATGATCCATCCTCTCTCCTTCATCAGCTTCAGATCCCACTGTTTCCCTGAGCAGGAAGGTCTGGAATTGAAAATACAGAGGACATTAAACAACATTCACTCAGTACATGGCACTCATTTTGGTTTATAAGCTGGAAATTGAGCCATCAGTGCAGTGTCACAAGTGTCAGGTTGGCCGAGTGGTCTAAGGTGCTGCGTTCAGGTCGCAGTCTCCTTTGGAGGCGTGGGTTTGAATCCCACTTCTGACAAGTGTCTTTTGTGAGGTGGATACATTTTTTGACTTTTTTTTTCCAAGCACCCGTATCAAAAACAATGTCAACAGTTTCTGTAAATTATCGATAAGATCTATTGTCTGTTGCTTGCACTAATTGCCTAAAGTTGGCTAAATCGCAGTAAATCGCTAAAGCAGGAAATCACAACATCTTCAACAAATCGTGATAGAGGGGCCGAGATAAAGGTTTCGACCCACCATATCAAAAGCACAGCTGTTAATAGTTCAGCAGGTTCACAGTGCAGAAGGTTCAGTGGCACCAGGGTCCCCTGCGTCCCAATCACAGCTGGTTTTTAACTTCTGTATTCAGGGCATGGGAGGGGTGTGTTGCATCGTGCACACACAGTGCCTGTTTCGCAGATAAGTTTTAATAAATACACAGAGAATAATATAGAGTCATTAGCCACGAGGAACACCTTCCCTGGCCTTTTATTCTCTCCGGTTCCACGCACCGCGCCTACCATCCAACTCCAAAACTCGGGGGAGACTAACACTCCCTACCTCCCTTGTTGTGCATCATAGGCGTGCCCATGACGAACACAAAATTTCTCCTTAGCTAATACAAAACAAACATAGCTGCCCCAAAAAAAGATACTATACTAATCCAGTATACAAGAATAGTACACAACAAGAAATGCCACATTCAGTCAATCCACCCCGAATCCTTGCAGCCGCGTTGAGCATGGCAGTCAAGGACTCAAACTGTACCGTTCAAGTCCTTGTCTCAGAGGCACTGAGTTGATTGGTATGGAGCCAGGCACCTCCTGATCTGAATCTTGAACTGGCTCCAAATTCTGCATGTCCACACCCCTTGTAGTAGATGATTGAGAATTAGTAGCAGTCACCACCGGCCATGTGCACTGGCTCAAACTTCTGCATGTCCACACCCCAAGTAGTCGATGATTGAGAATTAGTAGCAGTCACCACCGGATTCACTGTCAGGATGATCCATCCTCTCTCCTTCATCAGCTTCAGATCCCACTGTTTCCCTGAGCAGGAAGGTCTGGAATTGAAAATACAGAGGACATTAAACAACATTCACTCAGTACATGGCACTCATTTTGGTTTATAAGCTGGAAATTGAGCCATCAGTGCAGTGTCAAGAGTGTCAGGATGGCCGAGTGGTCTAAGGCGCTGCGTTCAGATCGCAGTCTGCTTTGGAGGCGTGGGTTCGAATCCCACTTCTGACAAGTGTCTTTTGCGAGGTGGATACGTTTTTGGACTTTTTTTTTCCAAGCACCCGTATCAAAAACAATGTCAACAGTTTCTGTAAATTATCGATAAGATCTATTGTCCGTTGCTTGCACTAATTTCCTGAAGTTGGCTAAATCGCAGTAAATCGGTAAAGCGGGAAATCACAGCATCTTCAACAAATCGTGATAGAGGGGCAGAGATAAAGGTTTCGACCCTACATATCAAGAGCGCAGCTGTCAATAGTTCAGCAGGTTCACAGTGCAGAAGGTTCAGTGGCACCAGGGTCCCCTGCGTCCCAATCACAGCTGGTTTTTAACTTCTGTATTCAGGGCATGGGAGGGGTGTGTTGCATCGTGCACACACGGTGCCTGTTTCGCAGATAAGTTTTAATAAATACACAGAGAATAATATAGAGTCATTGGCCACGAGGAACACCTTCCCTGACCTTTTATTGTCTCCGGTTCCACGTCACCGCGCCTACCATCCAACTCCAAAACTCGGGGGAGACTAACACTCCCTACCTCCCTTGGTGTGCATCATAGGCGTGCCCATGACGAACACAACATTTCTCCTTAACCAATACAAAACAAACATAGCTGCTCAAAAAAAAGATACTATACTAATCCAGTATACAAGAATAACACACAACAAGAAATGCCACATTCAGTCAATCCACCCCGAATCCTTGCAGCCGCGTTGAGCATGGAGGTCGAGGACTCAAACTGTACCGTTCAAGTCCTTGTCTCAGAGGCACTGAGTTGATTGGTATGGAGCCAGGCAACTCCTGATCTGAATCTTGAACTGGCTCCAAATTCTGCATGTCCACACCCCCTGTAGTAGATGATTGAGAATTAGTAGCAGTCACCACCGGCCATATGCACTGGCTCAAAATTCTGCAAGTCCACACCCCATGTAGTAGATGATTGAGAATTAGTAGCAGTCACCACAGGGTCCACTGTCAGGATGATCCATCCTCTCTCCTTCATCAGCTTCAGATCCCACTGTTTCCCTGAGCAGGAAGGTCTGGAATTGAAAATACAGAGGACATTAAATAACATTCACTCAGTACATGGCACTCATTTTGGTTTATAAGCTGGAAATTGAGCCATCAGTCTGGTGTCAAGAGTGTCAGGATGGCCGGGTGGTCTAAGGTGCTGCATTCAGGTCACAGTCTCCCTTAGAGACGTGGGTTCAAACCCCACTTCTGACAAGTGTCTTTTGCGAGGTGGATACATTTTTGGACTTTTTTTTTCCAAGCACCCTTATCAAAAACAATGTAAACAGTTTCTGTAAATTATCGATAGGATCTATTGTCCGTTGCTTGCACTAATTGCCTGAAGTTGGCTAAATCGCAGTAAATCGGTAAAGCAGGAAATCACAGCATCTTCAACAAATCGTGATAGAGGGGCCGACATAAAGGTTTCGACCCTACATATCAAAAGCACAGCTGTCAATAGTTCAGCAGGTTCACAGTGCAGAAGGTTCAGTGGCACCAGGGTCCCCTGCATCCCAATCACAGCTGGTTTTTAACTTCTGTATTCAGGGCATGGGAGGGGTGTGTTGCATTGTGCACACACAGTGCCTGTTTCACAGATAAGTTTTAATAAATACACAGAGAATAATATAGAGTCATTGGCCACGAGGAACACCTTCCCTGACCTTTTATTCTCTCCGGTTCCACGTCACCGCACCTACCATCCAACTCCAAAACTCGGGGGAGACTAACACTCCCTACCTCCCTTGGTGTGCATCATAGGCGTGCCCATGACGAACACAACATTTCTCCTTAACCAATACAAAACAAACATAGCTGCTCAAAAAAAAAGATACTATACTAAACCAGTATACAAGAATAGTACACAACAAGAAATGCCACATTCAGTCAATCCACCCCGAATCCTTGCAGCCGCGTTGAGCATGGCGGTCGAGGACTCAAACTGTACCGTTCAAGTCCTTGTCTCAGAGGCACTGAGTTGATTGGTATGGAGCCAGGCACCTCCTGATCTGAATCTTGAACTGGCTCCAAATTCTGCATGTCCACACCCCCTGTAGTAGATGATTGAGAATTAGTAGCAGTCACCACCGGCCATGTGCACTGGCTCAAAATTCAGCATGTCCACACCCCATGTAGTATATGATTGAGAATTAGTAGCAGTGACCACCGGATCCACTGTCAGGATGATCCATCCTCTCTCCTTCATCAGCTTCAGATCCCACTGTTTCCCTGAGCAGGAAGGTCTGGAATTGAAAATACAGAGGACATTAAACAACATTCACTCGGTACATGGCACTCATTTTGGTTTATAAGCTGGAAATTGAGCCATCAGTGCAGTGTCAAGCGTGTCAGGATGGCCGAGTGGTCTAAGGCGCTGCGTTCAGGTCGCAGTCTCCTTTGGAGGCGTGGGTTCGAATCCCACTTCTGACAAGTATCTTTCGCGAGGTGGATACATTTTTGGACTTTTTTTTTCCAAGCACCCGTATCAAAAACAATGTCAACAGTTTCTGTAAATTATCGATAAGATCTATTGTCCGTTGCTTGCACTAATTTCCTGAAGTTGGCTAAATCGCATAAATCGGTAAAGCGGGAAATCACAGCATCTTCAACAAATCGTGATAGAGGGGCAGAGATAAAGGTTTCGACCCTACATATCAAGAGCGCAGCTGACAATAGTTCAGCAGGTTCACAGTGCAGAAGGTTCAGTGGCACCAGGGTCCCCTGCGTCCCAATCACAGCTGGTTTTTAACTTCTGTATTCAGGGCATGGGAGGGGTGTGTTGCATCGTGCACACACAGTGCCTGTTTCGCAGATAAGTTTTAATAAATACACAGAGAATAATATAGAGTCATTGGCCACGAGGAACACCTTCCCTGACCTTTTATTCTCTCCGGTTCCAAGTCACGCGCCTACCATCCAACTCCAAAACTCGGGGGAGACTAACACTCCCTACCTCCCTTGGTGTGCATCATAGGCGTGCCCATGACGAACACAACATTTCTCCTTGACCAATACAAAACAAACATAGCTGCTCAAAAAAAAGATACTATACTAATCCAGTATACAAGAATAGTACACAACAAGAAATGCCACATTCAGTCAATCCACCCCGAATCCTTGCAGCCGCGTTGAGCATGGCGGTCGGGGACTCAAACTGTACCGTTCAAGTCCTTGTCTCAGAGGCACTGAGTTGATTGGTATGGAGCCAGGCACCTCCTGATCTGAATCTTGAACTGGCTCCAAATTCTGCATGTCCACACCCCTTGTAGTAGATGATTGAGAATTAGTAGCAGTCACCACCGGCCATGTGCACTGGCTCAAACTTCTGCATGTCCACACCCCATGTAGTCGATGATTGAGAATTAGTAGCAGTCACCACCGGATTCACTGTCAGGATGATCCATCCTCTCTCCTTCATCAGCTTCAGATCCCACTGTTTCCCTGAGCAGGAAGGTCTGGAATTGAAAATACAGAGGACATTAAACAACATTCACTCAGTACATGGCACTCATTTTGGTTTATACGCTCGAAATTGAGCCATGAGGGAGGTGTGAAGAGTGTCAGGATGGCCGAGTGGTCTAAGGCGCTGCGTTCAGGTAGCAGTCTCCCTGGGAGGTGTGGTTTCAAATCCCACTTCTGACAAGTGTATTTTGCGAGGTGGATACATTTTTGGACTTTTTTTTCCCAAGCACCGTATCAAAAACAATGTCAACAGTTTCTGTAAATTATCGATAAGATCTATTTTCCGTTGCTTGCACTAATTGCCTGAAGTTGGCTAAATCGCAGTAAATCGGTAAAGCAGGAAATCACAGCATCTTCAACAAATCGTGATAGAGGGGCTGAGATAAAGGTTTCGACCCTACATATCAAAAGCGCAGCTGTCAATAGTTCAGCAGGTTCACAGTGCAGAAGGTTCAGTGGCACCAGGGTCCCCTGCGTCCCAATCACAGCTGGTTTTTAACTTCTGTATTCAGGGGATGGCAGGGGTGGGGGTGTTGCGTCGTGCACACACAGTGCCTGTTTTGCAGAGAAGTTTTAATAAATACACAAAGAATAATATGGAGTCTTTAGCCACGAGGAACACCTTCCCCTACCTTTTATTCTCTCCGATTCCACATCACCGCACCTACCATCCAACTCCAAAACTCGGGGGAGACTAACACTCACTACCTCCCTTGGTGTGCATCATGGGCGTGCCCATGACGAACACAACATTTCTCCTTAACCAATACAAAACAAACATAGCTGCTCAAAAAAAAGATACTATACTAATCCAGTATACAAGAATAGTACACAACAACAAATACCACATTCAGTCAATCCACCCCGAATCCTTGCAGCCGCGTTGAGCATGGCGGTTGAGGACTCAAACTGTACCGTTCAAGTCCTTGTCTCAGAGGCACTGAGTTGATTGGTATGGAGCCAGGCACCTCCTGATCTGAATCTTGAACTGGCTCCAAATTCTGCATGTCCACACCCCCTGTAGTAGATGATTGAGAATTAGTAGCAGTCACCACCGGCCATATGCACTGGCTCAAAATTCTGCAAGTCCACACCCCATGTAGTAGATGATTGAGAATTAGTAGCAGTCACCACAGGGTCCACTGTCAGGATGTTCCATCCTCTCTCCTTCATCAGCTTCAGATCCCACTGTTTCCCTGAGCAGGAAGGTCTGGAATTGAAAATACAGAGAACATTAAATAACATTCACTCAGTACTTGGCACTCATTTTGGTTTATAAGCTGGAAATTGAGCCATCAGTCTGGTGTCAAGAGTGTCAGGATGGCCGGGTGGTCTAAGGTGCTGCATTCAGGTCACAGTCTCCCTTGGAGACATGGGTTCAAACCCCTCTTCTCACAAGTGTCTTTTGCGAGGTGGATACAATTTTGGACTTTTTTTTTTCCAAGCACCCGTATCAAAAACAATGTCAACAGTTTCTGTAAATTATCGATAAGATCTATTGTCCGTTGCTTGCACTAATTTCCTGAAGTTGGCTAAATCGCAGTAAATCAGTAAAGCGGGAAATCACAGCATCTTCAACAAATCGTGATAGAGGGGCAGAGATAAAGGTTTCGACCCTACATATCAAGAGCGCAGCTGTCAATAGTTCAGCAGGTTCACAGTGCAGAAGGTTCAGTGGCACCAGGGTCCCCTGCGTCCCAATCACAGCTGGTTTTTAACTTCTGTATTCAGGGCATGGGAGGGGTGTGTTGCATCGTGCACACACGGTGCCTGTTTCGCAGATAAGTTTTAATAAATACACAGAGAATAATATAGAGTCATTGGCCACGAGGAACACCTTCCCATACCTTTTATTCTCTCTGGTTCCACGTCACCGCGCCTACCATCCAACTCCAAAACTCAGGGGAGACTAACACTCCCTTCCTCCCTTGGTGTGCATCATAGGCGTGCCCATGACGAACACAACATTTCTCCTTAACCAATACAAAACAAACATAGCTGCTCAAAAAAAAGATACTATACTAATCCAGTATACAAGAATAGTACACAACAAGAAATGCCACATTCAGTCAATCCACCCCGAATCCTTGCAGCCGCGTTGAGCATGGCGGTCGGGGACTCAAACTGTACCGTTCAAGTCCTTGTCTCAGAGGCACTGAGTTGATTGGTATGGAGCCAGGCACCTCCTGATCTGAATCTTGAACTGGCTCCAAATTCTGCATGTCCACACCCCTTGTAGTAGATGATTGAGAACTAGTAGCAGTCACCACCGGATTCACTTTCAGGATGATCCATCATCTCTCCTTCATCAGCTTCAGATCCCACTGTTTCCCTGAGCAGGAAGGTCTGGAATTGAAAATACAGAGGACATTAAACAACATTCACTCAGTACATGGCACTCATTTTGGTTTATACGCTCGAAATTGAGCCATGAGCGAGGTGTGAAGAGTGTCAAGATGGCCGAGTGGTCTAAGGTGCTGCGTTCAGGTCGTAGCCTACCTTGGAGGTGTGGGTTCAAATCCCACTTCTGACAAGTGTGTTTTGCGAGGTGGATATATTTTTGGATTTTTTTTCCCAAGCACCGTATCAAAAACAATGTCAATAGTTTCTGTAAATTATCGATAAGATCTATTTTCCGTTGCTTGCACTAATTGCCTGAAGTTGGCTAAATCGCAGTAAATCGGTAAAGCAGGAAATCACAGCATCTTCAACAAATCGTGATAGAGGGGCCGAGATAAAGGTTTCGACCCTACATATCAAAAGCGCAGCTGTCAATAGTTCAGCAGGTTCACAGTGCAGAAGGTTCAGTGGCACCAGGGTCCCCTGCGTCCCAATCAGAGCTGGTTTTTATCTTCTGTATTCTGGGCATGGGAGGGGTGTGTTGCATCGTGCACACACAGTGCCTGTTTCGCAAATAAGTTTTAATAAATTCACAGAGAATAATATAGAGTCATTGGCCACGAGGAACACCTTCCCTGACCTTTTATTCTCTCCGGTTCCACGTCACCGCGCCTACCATCCAACTCCAAAACTCGAGGGAGACTAACACTCCCTACCTCCCTTGGTGTGCATCATAGGCGTGCCCATGACGAACACAACATTTCTCCTTAACCAATACAAAACAAACATAGCTGCTAAAAAAAAAGATACTATACTAATCCAGTATACAAGAATAGTACACAACAATAAATACCACATTCAGTCAATCCACCCCGAATCCTTGCAGCCGCGTTGAGCATGGCGGTCGAGGACTCAAACTGTACCGTTCAAGTCCTTGTCTCAGAGGCACTGAGTTGATTGGTATGGAGCCAGGCACCTCCTGATCTGAATCTTGAACTGGCTCCAAATTCTGCATGTCCACACCCCCTGTAGTAGATGATTGAGAATTAGTAGCAGTCACCACCGGCCATATGCACTGGCTCAAAATTCTGCAAGTCCACACCCCATGTAGTAGATGATTGAGAATTAGTAGCAGTCACCACAGGGTCCACTGTCAGGAAGATCCATCCTCTCTCCTTCATCAGCTTCAGATCCCACTGTTTCCCTCAGCAGGAAGGTCTGGAATTGAAAATACAGAGGACATTAAACAAAATTCACTCAGTACATGGCACTCATTTTGGTTTATAAGCTGGAAATTGAGCCATTAGTGCAGTGTCAAGAGTGTCAGGATGGCCGAGTGGTCTAAGGCGCTGCGTTCAGGTCGCAGTTTCCTTTGGAGGTGTGGGTTCGAATCCCACTTCTGACAAGTGTCTTTTGCGAGGTGGATACATTTTTGGACTTTTTTTTTCCAAGCACCCGTATCAAAAACAATGTCAACAGTTTCTGTAAATTATCGATAAGATCTATTGTCCATTGCTTGCACTAATTTCCTGAAGTTGGCTAAATCGCAGTAAATCAGTAAAGCGGGAAATCACAGCATCTTCAACAAATCGTGATAGAGGGGCAGAGATAAAGGTTTCGACCCTACATATCAAGAGTGCAGCTGTCAATAGTTCAGCAGGTTCACAGTGCAGAAGGTTCAGTGGCACCAGGGTCCCCTGCGTCCCAATCACAGCTGGTTTTTAACTTCTGTATTCAGGGCATGGGAGGGCTGTGTTGCATTGTGCACACACGGTGCCTGTTTCGCAGATAAGTTTTAATAAATACACATAGAATAATATAGAGTCATTGGCCACGAGAAACACCTTCCCTGCCCTTTTATTCTCTCCGGTTCCACGTCACCGCGCCTACCATCCAACTCCAAAACTCGGGGGAGACTAACACTCCCTACCTTCCTTGGTGTGCATCATAGGCGTGCCCATGACGAACACAACATTTCTCCTTAACCAATACAAAACAAACATAGCTGCTCAAAAAAAAGATACTATACTAATCCAGTATACAAGAATAGTACACAACAAGAAATGCCACATTCAGTCAATCCACCCCGAATCCTTGCAGCCACGTTGAGCATGGCGGTCGATGACTCAAACTGTACTGTTCAAGTCCTTGTCTCAGAGGCACTGAGTTGATTGGTATGGAGCCAGGCACCTCCTGATCTGAATCTTGAACTGGCTCCAAATTCTGCATGTCCACTCCCCTCGTAGTAGATGATTGAGAATTAGTAGCAGTCACCACCGGCCATGTGCACTGGCTCAAACTTCTGCATGTCCACACCCCATGTAGTCGATGATTGAGAATTAGTAGCAGTCACCACCGGATTCACTGTCAGGATGATCCATCCTCTCTCCTTCATCAGCTTCAGATCCCACTGTTTCCCTGAGCAGGAAGGTCTGGAATTGAAAATACAGAGGACATTAAACAACATTCACTCAGTACATGGCACTCATTTTGGTTTATACGCCCGAAATTGAGCCATGAGCGAGGTGTGAAGAGTGTCAGGATGGCCGAGTGGTCTAAGGCGCTGCGTTGAAGTCGCAGCCTCCCTTGGAGGTGTGGATTCAAATCCCACTTCTGACAAGTGTATTTTGCGAGGTGGATACATTTTTGGACTTTTTTTTCCCAAGCACCGTATCAAAAACAATGTCAACAGTTTCCGTAAATTATCGATAAGATCTATTTTCCGTTGCTTGCACTAATTGCCTGAAGTTGGCTAAATCGCAGTAAATCGGTAAAGCAGGAAATTACAGCATCTTCAACAAATCGCAATAGAGGGGCCGAGATAAAGGTTTCGACCCTACATATCAAAAGCGCAGCTGTCAATAGTTCAGCAGGTTCACAGTGCAGAAGGTTCAGTGGCACCAGGGTCCCCTGCGTCCCAATCAGAGCTGGTTTTTAACTTCTGTATTCAGGGGATGGTAGGGGTGGGGGTGTTGCGTCGTGCACACACAGTGCCTGTTTCGCAGAGAAGTTTTAATACATACACAAAGAATAATATGGAGTCTTTGGCCACGAGGAACACCTTCCCCTACCTTTTATCTCTCCGATTCCACATCACCGCACCTAACATCCAACTCCAAAACTCGGGGGAGACTAACACTCCCTACCTCCCTTGGTGTGCATCATGGGCGTGCCCATGACAAACACAACATTTCTCCTTAACCAATACAAAACAAACATAGCTGCTCAAAAAAAAGATACTATACTAATACAGTATACAAGAATAGTACACAACAATAAATACCACATTCAGTCAATCCACCCCGAATCCTTGCAGCCGCGTTGAGCATGGCGGTCGAGGACTCAAACTGTACTGTTCAAGTCCTTGTCTCAGAGGCAGAGTTGATTGGTATGGAGCCAGGCACCTCCTGATCTGAATCTTGAACTGGCTTCACATTCTGCATGTCCACACCCCCTGTAGTAGATGATTGAGAATTAGTAGCAGTCACCACCGGCCATATACACTGGCTCAAAATTCTGCAAATCCACACCCCATGTAGTAGATGATTGAGAATTAGTAGCAGTCACCACAGGGTCCACTGTCAGGATGATCCATCCTCTCTCCTTCATCAGCTTCAGATCCCACTGTTTCCCTGAGCAGGAAGGTCTGGAATTGAAAATACAGAGGACATTAAATAACATTCACTCAGTACATGGCACTCATTTTGGTTTATAAGCTGGAAATTGAGCCATCAGTCTGGTGTCAAGAGTGTCAGGATGGCCAGGTGGTCTAAGGTGCTAAATTCAGGTCACAGTCTCCCTTGGAGACATGGGTTCAAACCCCTCTTCTGATAAGTGTCTTTACGAGGTGGATACATTTTTGGACTTTTTTTTCCAAGCACCCTTATCAAAAACAATGTCAAAAGTTTCTGTAAATTATCGATAAGATCTATTGTCCGTTGCTTGCACTAATTGCCTGAAGTTGGCTAAATCGCAGTAAATCTGTAAAGCAGGAAATCACAGCATCTTCAACAAATCGTGATAGAGGGGCCGAGATAAAGGTTTCGACCCTACATATCAAAAGCACAGCAGTCAATAGTTCAGCAGGTTCACAGTGCAGAAGGTTCAGTGGCACCAGGGTCCCCTGCATCCCAATCACAGCTGGTTTTTAACTTCTGTATTCTGGGCATGGGAGGGGTGTGTTGCATCGTGCACACACAGTGCCTGTTTCGCAAATAAGTTTTAATAAATACACAGAGAATAATATAGAGTCATTGGCCACGAGGAACACCTTCCCTGACCTTTTATTCTCTCCAGTTCCACGTCACCGCGCCTACCATCCAACTCCAAAACTCGGGGGAGACTAACACTCCCTACCTCCCTTGGTGTGCATCATAGGCGTGCCCATGACGAACACAACATTTCTCCTTAACCAATACAAAACAAACATAACTGCTAAAAAAAAAGATACTATACTAAACCAGTATACAAGAATTGTACACAGCAAGAAATGCCACATTCAGTCAATCCACCCCGAATCCTTGCAGCCGCGTTGAGCATGGCGGTCGAGGACTCAAACTGTACCGTTCAAGTCCTTGTCTCAGAGGCACTGAGTTGATTGGTATGGAGCCAGGCACCTCCTGATCTGAATCTTGAACTGGCTCCAAATTCTGCATGTCCACACCCCCTGTAGTAGATGATTGAGAATTAGTAGCAGTCACCACCGGCCATATGCACTGGCTCAAAATTCTGCAAGTCCACACCCCATGTAGTAGATGATTGAGAATTAGTAGCAGTCACCACAGGGTCCACTGTCAGGATGATCCATCCTCTCTCCTTCATCAGCTTCAGATCCCACTGTTTCCCTGAGCAGGAAGGTCTGGAATTGAAAATACAGAGGACATTAAACAAAATTCACTCAGTACATGGCACTCATTTTGGTTTATAAGCTGGAAATTGAGCCATTAGTGCAGTGTCAAGAGTGTCAGGATGGCCGAGTGGTCTAAGGCGCTGCGTTCAGGTCGCAGTCTCCTTTGGAGGTGTGGGTTCGAATCCCACTTCTGACAAGTGTCTTTTGCGAGGTGGATACATTTTTTGACTTTTTTTTTCCAAGCACCTGTATCAAAAACATTGTCAACAGTTTCTGTAAATTATCGATAAGATCTATTGTCCGTTGCTTGCACTAATTTCCTGAAGTTGGCTAAATCCCAATAAATCGGTAAAGCGGGAAATCACAGCATCTTCAACAAATCGTGATAGAGGGGCAGAGATAAAGGTTTTGACCCTACATATCAAGAGCGCAGCTGTCAATAGTTCAGCAGGTTCACAGTGCAGAAGGTTCAGTGGCACCAGGGTCCCCTGCGTCCCAATCACAGCTGGTTTTTAACTTCTGTATTCAGGGCATGGGAGGGGTGTGTTGTATCGTGCACACATGGTGCCTGTTTCGCAGATAAGTTTTAATAAATACACAGAGAATAATATAGAGTCATTGACCCCGAGGAACACCTTCCCTGGCCTTTTATTCTCTCCGGTTCCACGTCACCGCGCCTACCATCCAACTCCAAAACTCGGGGGAGACTAACACTCCCTACCTCCCTTGGTGTGCATCATAGGCGTGCCCATGACGAACACAACATTTCTCCTTAACCAATACAAAACAAACATAGCTGCTAAAAAAAAAGATACTATACTAATCCAGTATACAAGAATAGTACACAACAAGAAATGCCAAATTCAGTCAATCCACCCCGAATCCTTGCAGCCGTGTTGAGCATGGCGGTCGAGGACTCAAACTGTACCGTTCAAGTCCTTGTCTCAGAGGCACTGAGTTGATTGGTATGGAGCCAGGCACCTCCTGATCTGAATCTTGAACTGGCTCCAAATTCTGCATGTCCACACCCCCTGTAGTAGATGATTGAGAATTAGTAGCAGTCACCACCGGCCATGTGCACTGGCTCAAAATTCAGCATGTCCACACCCCATGTAGTAGATGATTGAGAATTAGTAGCAGTCACCACCGGATCCACTGTCAGGATGATCCATCCTCTCTCCTTCATCAGCTTCAGATCCCACTGTTTCCCTGAGCAGGAAGGTCTGGAATTGAAAATACAGAGGACATTAAACAACATTCACTCAGTACATGGCACTCATTTTGGTTTATAAGCTGGAAATTGAGCCATCAGAGCACTGTCAAGAGTGTCAGGATGGCCGAGTGGTCTAAGGCGCTGCGTTCAGGTCAAAGTCTCCTTTGGAGGCGTGGGTTCGAATCCCACTTCTGACAAGTGTCTTTTGCGAGGTGGATACATTTTTTGACTTTTTTTTTCCAAGCACCCGTATCAAAAACAATGTCAACAGTTTCTGTAAATTATCGATAAGATCTATTGTCTGTTGCTTGCACTAATTGCCTGAAGTTGGCTAAATCGCAGTAAATCGGTAAAGCAGGAAATCACAGCATCTTCAATGTGAAAAAACAGGGCTGATTGCAGAGGCCCCATAACTTTTTGCCCCCATTTTCCTCTTTTTGCTGGTGTTTTCCTGACTTTGATGGTGCCCTGGGTACTGCTAACCAGTCCAAGGGCCTGTGCTCTGTGTAAAATGGATATGCAAATTAGGCTAATTATAATTGGCTAAGTTAACCTACCTATAAGTCCCTAGTATATGGTAGGGCATGTAGGTTTAGGGACCACAGCATAGGTGGTGCACACCTAGGTGCACTGCTGAGGTGCCCAGTGTCATTTTAAAGGCAGGCCTGCCTTGCTGGCTGCTTTTAAATTAAAGTTATATGCAAATTCGACTTTGGAATTAAAGGTACTTCCAAAGTCTTAAACTACCTTATTTTTAAATATAAGTCACCCCTAAGGTGTGCCCTATGTGCCCCTAGGGCTGGGTGCCATGTAACTATAAGCAGGGACTTTATAAAAATAGATTTATAAGCCCTGGTGAGGTAAAAACAGCCAAATTCGTTTTTCCCTCATTGAAGTAAATGGCCTTCATAGGCTAGAATGGGCAGACTTTATTTTAAATTTTAAAGTCTCCTTAAATGTTACATACCAAGAATTTGGTATCAAATTGATTGTTGTAATAAATCCCACAACTTCCAGTTGTTGGATTTAATATAACTTGTTCAGGTAAAAAGTTTAGACTTTACCTAAAAAGTTGCCAATTTCAGCTCTGCATTGTTTTTGCTGCTGTGCTCTGATTGGCCAGCCTGCAGCAGCTTCTGCCAGGCTGCCTTGATGAGGTGTGAAGTGGCCTGACTTCACACAAAGGAATGTGCTTGGGGGAGAGAATCTCCCCTCAGCAGATGGTGAGGCAGGAAGGGGGAGGGCGGCCAAACTGGTCTTCAAAGGCAGAGAAGGACATTTGGAGCATCCAGCAACACCCCCACATCCTGCAACCCCAGACAACTAGGTGCCCCCTTGATTAGATTAGGAGAGGGCAGGAGAGGGGTGTGTTTATGATTTTTAGCCACACCAGTGGGTGGGCTCAGCCAGATGTAACCTCCAAAAATCAGATTCAGCCATGTTGGATTTTTGGAGACTGTTGCCTTTTGGGATGGATTTTTGCCACACTTCCCAGGAAGTGGTCATCACAGGGGGACGACCCTGTACCTGATTGGAGGATCAGGACCCCCCTGCTTTTCACCCAGGAGCAAGGATAAAACTGGCAGACCTGACCCCACACCTCAGATCCCCTCCAGAATTCAACAAGAAAGGAACTAAAGAAGAAGAAGGACTGCCCTGCTGGACCCCTGGCCTGCACCTGGACCCTGCACTCAGAAGGACTGCACCAGCTGCACACTTGGGCTTCACCACAAGAAGGACTTTGCCTGGCTTCAACTGGTTCAAGGAGGGACTCCCTGTTTGCTACAGGTGAAAAATTGCTAAACCAGAGTCCCCTGCACCAACTCCTGAAGAAAGCGACCAGCTGACCACTGTCCAGTGGCCAAAAAGGAGTTTGCGCCAGGTGCATTCTGGGAGTTGAAGTCCGCACCCCCCAAGGACCATCACAGAACTTCTGGACCCTTGGGGTGAGCTGTGGACCCCAAAAGAACCTTAAAAGAACATCTGGGTGAAGCCCCAGAAGTTTGGAAAAGATTTGAGAATTTTTGGAAAAAAGCTCCAGAGAGGGACCGACCCACCGCGGAAATTCTAGCCGGCTTGCCTCAACCGCGACCCGGCCTGACTTCGTGGTTCGTCCCGGTAAAGAAAAACATCCAAAAAAGAGACTAAGTCCGAACGTAAAAAGTTGACCGGGACCTCCCAGCCATTGAATCCGAGAAGGGCTCCACGGACGTCGGATCAAGATCCAGGTTTACCCCGGTCGAAGGATTTTCATCTCGAAAAAACGACTAAGTCCGAAGGTAAAAATCACCACCGAGGAAACCGACTTCGCGTATCCGGACAAGGGCTCCAGGAGGTCGGATTCAACTGGCAGGTTCGTCCCGGGGAAGAAAAACATCAAAAAAAGAGACTAAGTCAGAAGGTAACTTTTTAACCGAGTCCTCCCGCGACTTGTAGCCGAGCAGGGCTCCATCGCGGTCGGCCTCAAAGTTTGACTTTGCCCCGGTCCTGGTGCAACCAGATGACCCGATTGGCGCTTTTTGTTTCTAAGCGCTAGAAAATAATAATACTTTAAAAATTCATATCTCCGGTTCCCCTGAACCGATTTTAATCGTTTTTGTGTCATTTTAAAGATAAAAATATAAGCTATTTTTATAAATTGGTTTTGGATTTTTAAACTGTTTCCTGTGTTTTATTTAATTACTGTTTTGTGATATTTGAATGCTTTACACTTTGTCTCCTAAGTTAAGCCTTGACGCTCGTTGCCAAGCTACCAAGGGTTGAACTGGGATTAATTTACTGAGACCTAACTGTACCTAGGTGGAGGTTAGTGGCTTGTTGCTAGGTGTAGGTACCTACCTGCCCTACCAATAACCCATTTTCCAACATAATTGGAAGCAGCGACGGGATCCTGTACTTGTGTTCAATATCACGTTACAGTTTTAGGTAAAACAAATTAAAAATCCTTTAAATTGTCCTAGTGCAAAAATTGTTTTTAATTTTTAATTTGGATTAATTTCAATTATTGAATTTTTGTAATTTTTCTAAATTCTTGTTTCCAATTTTTGCAAAAAGTTTTTGTTGACACAAAACTAGGGAACCATGGAGCTTGATCTGGCTAGCCTACCCACACTGACAGTAGTCCAGCTTAGGGGGTTGTGTATTGAAAGAGGGTTGCCTGCAACCACTGATCTCAGGAAGCAAATCCTGATCACATCCCTGACAGCATGGGCTGAGGCCCAAGAGGTAGAGTCAGAAGAAGCTCCAGAGGAGGGAGAAAGAAGGGAGGATGCAAGCTCTAACCACTCAGGGGAGGGAAGGCATCTGAGCCCAAATGAGGATGAGGAAGAACGGTCCTCAGTAAACACAGTCACTAGGGGCAGATCCAAAGCTAGTGGTGGGAAGGGGGTCCTTTCAGGAGGAGAGAACCCATCCATCAGAGAAAGAGAGCTGGAGGCCCAGCTAGCATACATAGCTTTGGAAGCAGAGAAGCTGGCCCTAGAAAAGAAAAAGTTGGCATACAAAGAGAAAAGAGATGGAAGCAGCGATAAAGAAGCTGAGGTGTCCATGGGTGGGGGAGTTTGCCCCAGATTACCCAAGGGGGTAGTTCCTGCTTATGTAGAGGGGGATGACATAGATAAGTGGCTGGGGGCCTTTGAGAGGGCACTCCAAATGAGAAGGGTTAGGCCTCAATACTGGGGTTCCCTTTTGTGGGAGTTGGTCCCCAACTCAGGGAGGGATAGGCTTCTGACCTTAAGGGGGGAGGAGGCAGATTCATACCCTAGTATGAAGAGGTGCTTAGCCAAGAAGTTTGGTCTGACCCCAGAGCAATATAGAATGAAGTTCAGGGACACCCAGAAGGTCAGTACCCAGTCTTGGGTTGACTTTGTGGACATTTCACTAAGGGCACTAGAGGGCTGGATTATTGGTAACAAAGTAGATACTTATGAGGGGTTATACAATCTGATCATGAGAGAGCACATCTTGACCAATTGTACCCAAGAAAGGTTACGCCAGCATCTAGTGGACTCTAAGCAGACCAACCCTAGAGAGCTAGGGGAGGCAGCTGATGAGTGGTTGAGAACCAGGGTGGTTGTCAAGTCCCAGGGGGGAGACTCCAAGAAGGGGGGGACAGGTCCCCAAAAACCTAAGGAGGGAGGTGGTAAGCCCACCACAGAGACTCCCTCTGTACCCCAGAACCCTAAGAAGGAGGAGAGTAAATCCCACTCCCACTCTGACAAGCAGAGACAGGGAGACCCAGGGTTAAAAAAACTCTTGGACAGTAGGGCTTGCTTTGACTGTCAGCAGACAGGTCACTTCAGAGGAGATGCAGCCTGTCCAAAGAAGGTGGTTAGCACTGGGCTGTCCAGTGTAGCCATAGAGGAGGATTCCTCAGATGATGAAGTCCTCCTAGCATTGTGCTGGGAGACAGGACCAGATGGTAAGCTGTTGATCCCTGAGGGTGGGAGTAGGCACTTCCACCACATTCAAGTGAATGGGATCCCTACCACTGGCCTGAGAGACACCTGTGCCAGTCACACTATAGTGAGTGACCGGTTAGTGACCCCAGACATGTATGTCCCAGGAAAGACAAAGAAAGTCAGGATAGCCACAGGGGAGGTCACCTCCAAACCTGTAGCCATAGTGCCCCTAGAGAGGGAGGGTATCCTTGACTGGATTAGGGTGGTAGTCAGTGCTGACCTTCCCCTAGATTGTATCCTGGGCAATGACCTCCCAGAGGTGAGTCTGGTCACAGATGGGGTGGTCGCCCAGGGCGCCCCCCCAACCCAAAGTCCTGGGGAGTCAGTCCCTACAGTTAGGAGACAGGGGTCCCCAAGAAAAGGAAAGAAGAAAAGGAAGGGTAGGCCACTATTAAAGAGAGTTCCAGGGAGCCAAAGGCCTTCTGCCCCAGTAGGGGGGGAGCCCAGAGTTGGCACTGGTGAGGCCTCACCTGACCCCAAGGAAGTCCTGAGTAGTCAGGCAGCTGTCCAGATGCAGGGTGTTGCCCCTGCACTGACAGAAGGGAGAGTGGAAGGAGGGTGCCTGCCACAGGAGGTGGTAGCCCCCCACTCTAGACAGCAAGAGGGGTGCCAGGACCCCAAAGTTGCCCCTAAAGCAGCTCAGCCACCTGTCAGTGGAGAGCTCAGGGTGTGGTTCTGGGTACTGACAGCTGTCAGTAGCCTCTGCTGGGTGCTAGCCTTCCTGGCAGCACTGTACTTGGCCTGGGAGGCAGACCCCAGGGCCAATAGCAAAGTAGGCCCCCTGACCCTATTGGTCATGGTGGGGTTGCTCAAGTGTTGGGTGACCTCTTTGGGTAAGCTAGGTGTTGCCCTAGCAAAGTTTGGAGTAGGGGAGGTGGGCACCTCACTACCCAAGTTGGCAGAGAGAAAGGAGGAAGACCCCCCTAGAGGAAAGTTTCAGATTGAGTTGGGTCCTTTTACTGTTGGGATGGCTTCACTACCCATAGGGAGTGACCCTGACAGGAGGATATAAGGCAGAGTAGGCCCTGCAAAGGGACAGACAGTTTTCTTTACTGTCTTCCTCGCCTAACAAGCCAGGAAGACTCTCCCAGGGTTGGGCTGAGTCTCCTGGGCGTGTGGGCTGGGGGGGGGGGGGTTGTGTGAGAAAACAGGGCTGATTGCAGAGGCCCCATAACTTTTTGCCCCCATTTTCCTCTTTTTGCTGGTGTTTTCCTGACTTTGATAGTGCCCTGGGTACTGCTAACCAGTCCCAGGGCATGTGCTCTGTGTAAAATGGATATGCAAATTAGGCTAATTATAATTGGCTAAGTTAACCTACCTATAAGTCCCTAGTATATGGTAGGGCATGTAGGTTTAGGGACCACAGCATAGGTGGTGCACACCTAGGTGCACTGCTGAGGTGCCCAGTGTCATTTTAAAGGCAGGCCTGCCTTGCTGGCTGCTTTTAAATTAAAGTTATATGCAAATTCGAATTTGGAATTAAAGGTACTTCCAAAGTCTTAAACTACCTTATTTTTACATATAAGTCACCCCTAAGGTGTGCCCTATGTGCCCCTAGGGCTGGGTGCCATGTAACTATAAGCAGGGACTTTATAAAAATAGATTTATAAGCCCTGGTGAGGTAAAAACAGCCAAATTCGTTTTTCCCTCATTGAAGTAAATGGCCTTCATAGGCTAGAATGGGCAGACTTTATTTTAAATTTTAAAGTCTCCTTAAATGTTACATACCAAGAATTTGGTATCAAATTGATTGTTGTAATAAATCCCACAACTTCCAGTTGTTGGATTTAATATAACTTGTTCAGGTAAAAAGTTTAGACTTTACCTAAAAAGTTGCCAATTTCAGCTCTGCATTGTTTTTGCTGCTGTGCTCTGATTGGCCAGCCTGCAGCAGCTTCTGCCAGGCTGCCTTGATGAGGTGTGAAGTGGCCTGACTTCACACAAAGGAATGTGCTTGGGGGAGAGAATCTCCCCTCAGCAGATGGTGAGGCAGGAAGGGGGAGGGCGGCCAAACTGGTCTTCAAAGGCAGAGAAGGACATTTGGAGCATCCAGCAACACCCCCACATCCTGCAACCCCAGACAACTAGGTGCCCCCTTGATTAGATTAGGAGAGGGCAGGAGAGGGGTGTGTTTATGATTTTTAGCCACACCAGTGGGTGGGCTCAGCCAGATGTAACCTCCAAAAATCAGATTCAGCCATGTTGGATTTTTGGAGACTGTTGCCTTTTGGGATGGATTTTTGCCACACTTCCCAGGAAGTGGTCATCACAGGGGGACGACCCTGTACCTGATTGGAGGATCAGGACCCCCCTGCTTTTCACCCAGGAGCAAGGATAAAACTGGCAGACCTGACCCCACACCTCAGATTCCCTCCAGAATTCAACAAGAAAGGAACTAAGGAAGAAGAAGGACTGCCCTGCTGGACCCCTGGCCTGCACCTGGACCCTGCACTCAGAAGGACTGCACCAGCTGCACACTTGGGCTTCACCACAAGAAGGACTTTGCCTGGCTTCAACTGGTTCAAGGAGGGACTCCCTGTTTGCTACAGGTGAAAAATTGCTAAACCAGAGTCCCCTGCACGAACTCCTGAAGAAAGCGAACAGCTGACCACTGTCCAGTGGCCAAAAAGGAGTTTGCGCCAGATGCATTCTGGGAGTTGAAGTCCGCACCCCCCAAGGACCATCACAGAACTTCTGGACCCTTGGGGTGAGCTGTGGACCCCAAAAGAACCTTAAAAGAACATCTGGGTGAAGCCCCAGAAGTTTGGAAAAGATTTGAGAATTTTTGGAAAAAAGCTCCAGAGAGGGACCGACCCGCCGCGGAAATTCTAGCCGGCTTGCCTCAACCGCGACGCGGCCTGACTTCGTGGTTCGTCCCGGTAAAGAAAAACATCCAAAAAAGAGACTAAGTCCGAACGTAAAAAGTTGACCGGGACCTCCCAGCCATCGAATCCGAGAAGGGCTCCACGGACGTCGGATCAAGATCCAGGTTTACCCCGGTCGAAGGATTTTCATCTCGAAAAAACGACTAAGTCCGAAGGTAAAAATCACCACCCAGGAAACCGACTTCGCGTATCCGGATAAGGGCTCCAGGAGGTCGGATTCAACTGGCAGGTTCGTCCCGGGGAAGAAAAACATCAAAAAAGAGACTAAGTCAGAAGGTAACTTTTTAACCGAGGCCTCCCGCGACTTGTAGCCGAGCAGGGCTCCATCGCGGTCGGCCTGAAAGTTTGACTTTGCCCCGGTCCTGGTGCAACCAGATGACCCGATTGGCGCTTTTTGTTTCTAAGCGCTAGAAAATAATAATACTTTAAAAATTCATATCTCCGGTTCCCCTGAACCGATTTTAATCGTTTTTGTGTCATTTTAAAGATAAAAATATAAGCTATTTTTATAAATTGGTTTTGGATTTTTAAACTGTTTCCTGTGTTTTATTTAATTACTGTTTTGTGATATTTGAATGCTTTACACTTTGTCTCCTAAGTTAAGCCTTGACGCTCGTTGCCAAGCTACCAAGGGTTGAGCTGGGATTAATTTACTGAGACCTAACTGTACCTAGGTAGAGGTTAGTGGCTTGTTGCTAGGTGTAGGTACCTACCTGCCCTACCAATAACCCATTTTCCAACATTCAACAAATCGTGATAGAGGGGCAGAGATAAAGGTTTCGACCCTACATATCAAAAGCGCAGCTGTCAATAGTTCAGCAGGTTCACAGTGCAGAAGGTTCAGTGGCACCAGGGTCCCCTGCGTCCCAATCAGAGCTGGTTTTTAACTTCTGTATTCTGGGCATGGGAGGGGTGTGTTGCATCGTGCACACACAGTGCCTGTTTCGCAAATACGTTTTAATAAATACATAGAGAATAATATAGAGTCATTGGCCACGAGGAACACCTTCCCTGACCTTTTATTCTCTCCGGTTCCACGTCACCGCGCCTACCATCCAACTCCAAAACTCGGGGGAGACTAACACTCCCTACCTCCCTTGGTGTGCATCATAGGCATGCCCATGACGAACACAACATTTCTCCTTAACCAATACAAAACAAACATAGCTGCTCAAAAAAAAGATACTATACTAATCCAGTATACAAGAATAGTACACAACAAGAAATGCCACATTCAGTCAATCCACCCCGAATCCTTGCAGCCGCGTTGAGCATGGCGGTCGAGGACTCAAACTGTACCGTTCAAGTCCTTGTCTCAGAGGCACTGAGTTGATTGGTATGGAGCCAGGCACCTCCTGATCTGAATCTTGAACTGGCTCCAAATTCTGCATGTCCACACCGCCTGTAGTAGATGATTGAGAATTAGTAGCAGTCACCACCGGCCATGTGCACTGGCTCAAAATTCTGCATGTCCACACCCCATGTAGTCGATGATTGAGAATTAGTAGCAGTCACCACCGGATTCACTGTCAGGATGATCCATCCTCTCTCCTTCATCAGCTTCAAATCCCACTGTTTCCCTGAGCAGGAAGGTCTGGAATTGAAAATACAGAGGACATTAAACAACATTCACTCAGTACATGGCACTCATTTTGGTTTATACGCTCGAAATTGAGCCATGAGCGAGGTGTGAAGAGTGTCAGGATGGCCGAGTGGTCTAAGGTGCTGCGTTCAGGTCGCAGCCTCCCTTGGAGGTGTGGATTCAAATCCCACTTCTGACAAGTGTATTTTGCGAGGTGGATACATTTTTGGACTTTTTTTTCCCAAGCACCGTATCAAAAACAATGTCAACAGTTTCTGTAAATTATCGATAAGATCTATTTTCCGTTGCTTGCACTAATTGCCTGAAGTTGGCTAAATCGCAGTAAATCAGTAAAGCAGGAAATCACAGCATCTTCAACAAATCGTGATAGTTGGGCCGAGATAAAGGTTTCGACCCTACATATCAAAAGCGCAGCTGTCAATAGTTCAGCAGGTTCACAGTGCAGAAGGTTCAGTGGCACCAGGGTCCCCTGCGTCCCAATCAGAGCTGGTTTTTAACTTCTGTATTCAGGGGATGGGAGGGGTGGGGGTGTTGCGTCGTGCACACACAGTGCCTGTTTTGCAGAGAAGTTTTAATAAATACACAAAGAATAATATGGAGTCTTTGGCCACGAGGAACACCTTCCCCAACCTTTTATTCTCTCCGATTCCACATCACCGCACCTGACATCTAACTCCAAAACTCAAGGGAGATTAACACTCCCTACCTCGCCTGGTGTGCATCATGGGCGTGCCCATGACGAACACAACATTTCTCCTTAACCAATACAAAACAAACATAGCTGCTCAAAAAAAAGATACTATACTAATCCAGTATACAAGAATAGTACACAACAATAAATACCACATTCAGTCAATCCACCCCGAATCCTTGCAGCCGCGTTGAGCATGGCGGTCGAGGACTCAAACTGTACCGTTCAAGTCCTTGTCTCAGAGGCACTGAGTTGATTGGTATGGAGCCAGGCACCTCCTAATCTGAATCTTGAACTGGCTTCAAATTCTGCATGTCCACACCCCCTGTAGTAGATGATTGAGAATTAGAAGCAGTCACCACCGGCCATATGCACTGGCTCAAAATTCTGCAAGTCCACACCCCATGTAGTAGATGATTGAGAATTAGTAGCAGTCACCACAGGGTCCTCTGTCAGGATGATCCATCCTCTCTCCTTCATCAGCTTCAGATCCCACTGTTTCCCTGAGCAGGAAGGTCTGGAATTGAAAATACAGAGGACATTAAATAACATTCACTCAGTACATGGCACTCATTTTGGTTTATAAGCTGGAAATTGAGCCATCACTACACTGTCAAGAGTGTCAGGATGGCCGAGTGGTCTAAGGTGCTGCGTTCAGGTCGCAGTCTCCTTTGGAGGCGTGGGTTCGAATCCCACTTCTGACAAGTGTATTTTGCGAGGTGGATACATTTTTGGACTTTTTTTTCCCAAGCTCCGTATCAAAAACAATGTCAACAGTTTCTGTAAATTATCGATAAGATCTATTTTCCGTTGCTTGCACTAATTGCCTGAAGTTGGCTAAATCGCAGTAAATCGGTAAAGCAGGAAATCACAGCATCTTCAACAAATCGTGATAGAGGGGCCGAGATAAAGGTTTCGACCCTACATATCAAAAGCGCAGCTGTCAATAGTTCAGCAGGTTCACAGTGCAGAAGGTTCAGTGGCACCAGGGTCCCCTGCGTCCCAATCAGAGCTGGTTTTTAACTTCTGTATTCAGGGGATGGGAGGGGTGGGGGAGTTGCGTCGTGCACACACAGTGCCTGTTTTGCAGAGAAGTTTTAATAAATACACAAAGAATAATATGGAGTCTTTGCCCACGAGGAACACCTTCCCCTACCTTTTATTCTCTCCGATTCCACATCACCGCACCTGACATCTAACTCCAAAACTCGGGGGAGACTAACACTCCCTACCTCGCCTGGTGTGCATCATGGGCGTGCCCATGACGAACACAACATTTCTCCTTAACCAATACAAAACAAACATAGCTGCTAAAAAAAAAGATACTATACTAATCCAGTATACAAGAATAGTACACAACAATAAACACCACATTCAGTCAATCCACCCCGAATCCTTGCAGCCGCGTTGAGCATGGCGGTCGAGGACTCAAACTGTACCGTTCAAGTCCTTGTCTCAGAGGCACTGAGTTGATTGGTATGGAGCCAGGCACCTCCTGATCTGAATCTTGAACTGGCTTCAAATCCTGCATGTCCACACCCCCTGTAGTAGATGATTGAGAATTAGTAGCAGTCACCACCGGCCATGTGCACTGGCTCAAAATTCAGCATGTCCACACCCCATGTAGTAGATGATTGAGAATTAGTAGCAGTCACCACCGGATCCACTGTCAGGATGATCCATCCTCTCTCCTTCATCAGCTTCAGATCCCACTGTTTCCCTGAGCAGGAAGGTCTGGAATTGAAAATACAGAGGACATTAAACAACATTCACTCAGTACATGGCACTCATTTTGGTTTAAAAGCTGGAAATTGAGCCATCAGTGCACTATCAAGAGTGTCAGGATGGCCGAGTGGTCTAAGGTGCTGCGTTCAGGTCGCAGTCTCCTTTGGAGGCGTGGGTTCGAATCCCACTTCTGACAAGTGTCTTCTGCGAGGTGGATACATTTTTTGACTATTTTTTTCCAAGCACCCGTATCAAAAACAATGTCAACAGTTTCTGTAAATTATCGATAAGATCTATTGTCCGTTGCTTGCACTAATTTCCTGAAGTTGGCTAAATCGCAGTAAATCCGTAAAGCAGGAAATCACAGCATCTTCAACAAATCGTGATAGAGGGGCAGAGATAAAGGTTTCGACCCTACATATCAAGAGCGCAGCTGTCAATAGTTCAGCAGGTTCACAGTGCAGAATGTTCAGTGGCACCAGGGTCCCCTGCGTCCCAATCACAGCTGGTTTTTAACTTCTGTATTCAGGGCATGAGAGGGGTGTGTTGCATCGTGCACACACGGTGCCTGTTTCGCAGATAAGTTTTAATAAATACACAGAGAATAATATAGAGTCATTGGCCACGAGGAACACCTTCCCTGACCTTTTATTCTCTCCGGTTCCACTTCACCACGCCTACCATCCAACTCCAAAACTCAGGGGAGACTAACACTCCCTACCTCCCTTGGTGTGCATCATAGGCGTGCCCATGACGAACACAACATTTCTCCTTAACCAATACAAAACAAACATAGCTGCTCAAAAAAAAGATACTATACTAATCCAGTATACAAGAATAGTACACAACAAGAATTGCCACATTCAGTCAATCCACCCCGAATCCTTGCAGCCGCGTTGAGCATGGCGGTCGAGGACTCAAACTGTACCGTTCAAGTCCTTGTCTCAGAGGCAGTGAGTTGATTGGTATGGAGCCAGGCACCTCCTGATCTGAATCTTGAACTGGCTCCAAATTCTGCATGTCCACACCCCTTGTAGTAGATGATTGAGAATTAGTAGCAGTCACCACCGGCCATGTGCACTGGCTCAAACTTCTGCATGTCCACACCCCATGTAGTCGATGATTGAGAACTAGTAGCAGTCACCACCGGATTCACTGTCAGGATGATCCATCCTCTCTCCTTCATCAGCTTCAGATCCCACTGTTTCCCTGAGCAGGAAGGTCTGGAATTCAAAATACAGAGGACATTAAACAACATTCACTCAGTACATCTCACTCATTTTGGTTTATACGCTCAAAATTGAGCCATGAGCGAGGGGTGAAGAGTGTCAGGATGGCCGAGTGGTCTAAGGTGCTGCGTTCAGGTGGCAGCCTCCCTTGGAGGTGTGGGTTCAAATCCCACTTCTGACAAGTGTATTTTGCGAGGTGGATACATTTTTGGACTTTTTTTTCCCAAGCACCGTATCAAAAACAATGTCAACATTTTCTGTAAATTATCGATAAGATCTATTTTCCGTTGCTTGCACTAATTGCCTGAAGTTGGCTAAATCGCAGTAAATCGTTAAAGCAGGAAATCACAGCATCTTCAACAAATCGTGATAGAGGGGCCGAGATAAAGGTTTCGACCCTACATATCAAAAGCGCAGCTGTCAATAGTTCAGCAGGTTCACAGTGCAGAAGGTTCAGTGGCACCAGGGTCCCCTGCGTCCCAATCAGAGCTGGTTTTTAACTTCTGTATTCAGGGGATGGGAGGGGTGGGGGTGTTGCGTCGTGCACACACAGTGCCTGTTTTGCAGAGAAGTTTTAATAAATACACAAAGAATAATATGGAGTCTTTGGCCACGAGGAACACCTTCCCCTACCTTTTATTCTCTCCGATTCCACATCACCGCACCTACCATCCAACTCCAAAACTCGGGGGAGACTAACACTCCCTACCTCCCTTGGTGTGCATCATGGGCGTGCCCATGACCAACAGAACATTTCTCCTTAACCAATACAAAACAAACATAGCTGCTCAAAAAAAAGATACTATACTAATCCAGTATACAAGAATAGTACACAACAATAAATACCACATTCAGTCAATCCACCCCGAATCCTTGCAGCCGCGTTGAGCATGGCGGTCGAGGACTCAAACTGTACCGTTCAAGTCCTTGTCTCAGAGGCACTGAGTTGATTGGTATGGAGCCAGGCACCTCCTGATCTGAATCTTGAACTGGCTCCAAATTCTGCATGTCCACACCCCCTGTAGTAGATGATTGAGAATTAGTAGCAGTCACCACCGGCCATGTGCACTGGCTCAAAATTCAGCATGTCCACACCCCATGTATTAGATGATTGAGAATTATTAGCAGTCACCACCGGATCCACTGTCAGGATGATCCATCCTCTCTCCTTCATCAGCTTCAGATCCCACTGTTTCCCTGAGCAGGAAGGTCTGGAATTGAAAATACAGAGGACATTAAACAACATTCACTCAGTACATGGCACCCATTTTGGTTTATAAGCTGGAAATTGAGCCATCAGTCTGGTGTCAAGAGTGTCAGGATGGCCGGGTGGTCTAAAGTGCTGCGTTCAGGTCACAGTCTCCCTTGGAGACGAGGGTTCAAACCCCTCTTCTGACAAGTGTCTTTGCGAGGTGGATACATTTTTGGCCTTTTTTTTCCAAGCACCCTTATCAAAAACAATGTCAACAGTTTCTGTAAATTATCGATAAGATCTATTGTCCGTTGCTTGCACTAATTGCCTGAAGTTGGCTAAATCGCAGTAAATCGGTAAAGCAGGAAATCACAGCATCTTCAACAAATCCTGATAGAGGGGCCGAGATAAAGGTTTCGACCCTACATATCAAAAGCACAGCTGTCCATAGTTCAGCAGGTTCACAGTGCAGAAGGTTCAGTGGCACCAGGGTCCCCTGCGTCCCAATCACAGCTAGTTTTTAACTTCTGTATTCTGGGCATGGGAGGGGTATGTTGCATCGTGCACACACAGTGCCTGTTTTGCAAATAAGTTTTAATAAATACACAGAGAATAATATAGAGTCATTGGCCACGAGGAACACCTTCCCTGACCTTTTATTCTCTCCGGTTCCACGTCACCGCGCCTACCATCCAACTCCAAAACTCGGGGGAGACTAACACTCCCTACCTCCCTTGGTGTGCATCATAGGCGTGCCCATGACGAACACAACATTTCTCCTTAACCAATACAAAACAAACATAGCTGCTAAAAAAAAATATACTATACTAAACCAGTATACAAGAATAGTACACAACAAGAAATGCCACATTCAGTCAATCCACCCCGAATTCTTGCACCCCGCCTTGAGCATGGCGGTCGAGGACTCAAACTGTACCGTTCAAGTCCTTGTCTCAGAGGCACTGAGTTGATTGGTATGGAGCCAGGCACCTCCTGATCTGAATCTTGAACTGGCTCCAAATTCTGCATGTCCACACCCCCTGTAGTAGATGATTGAGAATTAGTAGCAGTCACCACCGGCCATGTGCACTGGCTCAAAATTCAGCATGTCCACACCCCATGTAGTAGATGATTGAGAATTAGTAGCAGTTACCACCGGATCCACTGTCAGGATGATCCATCCTCTCTCCTTCATCAGCTTCAGATCCCACTGTTTCCCTGAGCAGGAAGGTCTGGAATTGAAAATACAGAGGACATTAAACAACATTCACTCAGTACATGGCACTCATTTTGATTTATAAGCTGGAAATTGAGCCATCAGTGCAGTGTCAAGAGTGTCAGGATGGCCGAGTGGTCTAAGGCGCTGCGTTCAGGTCGCAGTCTCCTTTGGAGGCGTGGGTTCGAATCCCACTTCTGTCAAGTGTCTTTTGCGAGGTGGATACATTTTTTGACTTTTTTTTTCCAAGCACCCGTATCAAAAACAATGTCAACAGTTTCTGTAAATTATCGATAAGATCTATTGTCCGTTGCTTGCACTAATTTCCTGAAGTTGGCTAAATCGCAGTAAATCGGTAAAGTGGGAAATCACAGCATCTTCAACAAATCGTGATAGAGGGGCAGAGATAAAGGTTTTGACCCTACATATCAAGAGCGCAGCTGTCAATAGTTCAGCAGGTTCACAGTGCAGAAGGTTCAGTGGCACCAGGGTCCCCTGCGTCCCAATCACAGCTGGTTTTTAACTTCTGTATTCAGGGCATGGGAGGGGTGTGTTGCATCGTGCACATGGTGCCTGTTTCGCAGATAAGTTTTAATAAATACACAGAGAATAATATAGAGTCATTGGCCCCGAGGAACACCTTCCCTGGCCTTTTATTCTCTCCGGTTCCACGTCACCGCGCCTACCATCCAACTCCAAACCTCGGGGGAGACTAACACTCCCTACCTCCCTTGGTGTGCATCATAGGCGTGCCCATGACGAACACAACATTTCTCCTTAACCAATACAAAACAAACATAGCTGCTAAAAAAAAAGATACTATACTAATCCAGTATACAAGAATAGTACACAACAAGAAATGCCACATTCAGTCAATCCACCCCGAATCCTTGCAGCCGTGTTGAGCATGGCGGTCGAGGACTCAAACTGTACCGTTCAAGTCCTTGTCTCAGAGGCACTGAGTTGATTGGTATGGAGCCAGGCACCTCCTGATCTGAATCTTGAACTGGCTCCAAATTCTGCATGTCCACACCCCCTGTAGTAGATGATTGAGAATTAGTAGCAGTCACCACCGGCCATGTGCACTGGCTCAAAATTCAGCATGTCCACACCCCATGTAGTAGATGATTGAGAATTAGTAGCAGTCACCACCGGATCCACTGTCAGGATGATCCATCCTCTCTCCTTCATCAGCTTCAGATCCCACTGTTTCCCTGAGCAGGAAGGTCTGGAATTGAAAATACAGAGGACATTAAACAACATTCACTCAGTACATGGCACTCATTTTGGTTTATAAGCTGGAAATTGAGCCATCAGTGCAGAGTCAAGAGTGTCAGGATGGCCGAGTGGTCTAAGGCGCTGCGTTCAGGTCACAGTCTCCTTTGGAGGCTTGGGTTCGAATCCCACTTCTGACAAGTGTCTTTTGCGAGGTGGAAAATTTTTTTTACTTTTTTTTTCCAAGCACCCGTATCAAAAACAATGTCAACAGTTTTTGTAAATTATCGATAAGATCTATTGTCCGTTGCTTGCACTAATTTCCTGAAGTTGGCTAAATCGCAGTAAATCGGTAAAGCGGGAAATCACAGCATCTTCAACAAATTGTGATAGAGGGGCAGAGATAAAGGTTTTGACCCTACATATCAAGAGCGCAGCTGTCAATAGTTCAGCAGGTTCACAGTGCAGAAGGTTCAGTGGCACCAGGGTCCCCTGCGTCCCAATCACAGCTGGTTTTTAACTTCTGTATTCAGAGCATGGGAGGGGTGTGTTGCATCGTGCACACATGGTGCCTGTTTCGCAGATAAGTTTTAATAAATACACAGAGAATAATATAGAGTCATTGGCCACGAGGAACACCTTCCCTGGCCTTTTATTCTCTCCGGTTCCACGTCACTGCGCCTACCATCCAACTCCAAAACTCGGGGGAGACTAACACTCCCTACCTCCCTTGGTGTGCATCATAGGCGTGCCCATGACAAACACAACATTTCTCCTTAACCAATACAAAACAAACATAGCTGCTAAAAAAAAAAGATACTATACTAATCCAGTATAAAAGAATAGTACACAACAAGAAATGCCACATTCAGTCAATCCACCCCGAATCCTTGCAGCCGTGTTGAGCATGGCGGTCGAGGACTCAAACTGTACCGTTCAAGTCCTTGTCTCAGAGGCACTGAGTTGATTGGTATGGAGCCAGGCACCTCCTGATCTGAATCTTGAACTGGCTCCAAATTCTGCATGTCCACACCCCCTGTAGTAGATGATTGAGAATTAGTAGCAGTCACCACCGGCCATGTGCACTGGCTCAAAATTCAGCATGTCCACACCCCATGTAGTAGATGATTGAGAATTAGTAGCAGTCACCACCGGATCCACTGTCAGGATGATCCATCCTCTCTCCTTCATCAGCTTCAGATCCCACTGTTTCCCTGAGCAGGAAGGTCAGGAATTGAAAATACAGAGGACATTAAACAACATTCACTCAGTACATGGCACTCATTTTGGTTTATAAGCTGGAAATTGAGCCATCAGTGCACTGTCAAGAGTGTTATGATGGCCGAGTGGTCTAAGGCGCTGCGTTCAGGTCGCAGTCTCCTTTGGAGATGTGGGTTCGAATCCTACTTCTGACAAGTGTCTTTTGCGAGGTGGATACATTTTTTGACTTTTTTTTTCCAAGCACCCTTATCAAAAACAATGTCAACAGTTTCTGTAAATTATTGATAAGATCTATTGTCCGTTGCTTGCACTAATTTCCTGAAGTTGGCTAAATCGCAGTAAATCGGTAAAGCGGGAAATCACAGCATCTTCAACAAATCGTGATAGAGGGGCAGAGATTAAGGTTTCGACCCTACATATCAAGAGCGCAGCTGTCAATAGTTCAGCAGGTTCACAGTGCAGAAGGTTCAGTGGCACCAGGGTCCCCTGCATCCCAATCACAGCTGGTTTTTAACTTCTGTATTCAGGGCATGGGAGGGGTGTGTTGCATCGTGCACACACAGTGCCTGTTTTGCAGATAAGTTTTAATAAATACACAGAGAATAATATAGAGTCTTTGGCCACGAGGAACACCTTCCCCTACCTTTTATTCTCTCCGATTCCACATCACCGCACCTACCATCCAACTCCAAAACTCGGGGGAGACTAACACTCCCTACCTCCCTTGGTGTGCATCATGGGCGTGCCCATGACGAACACAACATTTCTCCTTAACCAATACAAAACAAACATAGCTGCTCAAAAAAAAGATACTATACTAATCCAGTATACAAGAATAGTACACAACAATAAATACCACATTCAGTCATTCCACCCCGAATCCTTGCAGCCGTGTTGAGCATGGCGGTCGAGGACTCAAACTGTACCGTTCAAGTCCTTGTCTCAGAGGCACTGAGTTGATTGGTATGGAGCCAGGCACCTCCTGATCTGAATCTTGAACTGGCTCCAAATTCTGCATGTCCACACCCCTTGTAGTAGATGATTGAGAATTAGTAGCAGTCCCCACCGGCCATATGCACTGGCTCAAAATTCTGCAAGTCCACACCCCATGTAGTAGATGATTGAGAATTAGTAGCAGTCACCACAGGGTCCACTGTCAGGATGATCCATCCTCTCTCCTTCATCAGCTTCAGATCCCACTGTTTCCCTGAGCAGGAAGGTCTGGAATTGAAAATACAGAGGACATTAAATAACATTCACTCAGTGCATGGCACTCATTTTGGTTTATAAGCTGGAAATTGAGCCATCAGTCTGGTGTCAAGAGTGTCAGGATGGCCGGGTGGTCTAAGGTGCTGTATTCAGGTCACAGTCTCCCTTGGAGACATGGGTTCAAACCCCTCATCTGACAAGTGTCTTTGCAAGGTGGATACATTTTTGGACTTTTTTTTCCAAGCACCCTTACCAAAAACAATGTCAACAGTTTCTGTAAATTATCGATAAGATCTATTGTCCGTTGCTTGCACTAATTGCCTGAAGTTGGCTAAATCGCAGTAAATCGGTAAAGCAGGAAATCACAGCATCTTCAACAAATCATGATAGAGGGGCCGAGATAAAGGTTTCGACCCTACATATCAAAAGCACAGCTGTCCATAGTTCAGCAGCTTCACAGTGCAGAAGGTTCAGTGGCACCAGGGTCCCCTGCGTCCCAATCACAGCTGGTTTTTAACTTCTGTATTCTGGGCATGGGAGGGGTATGTTGCATCATGCACACACAGTGCCTGTTTCGCATATAAGTTTTAATAAATACACAGAGAATAATATAGAGTCATTGGCCACGAGGAACACCTTCCCTGACCTTTTATTCTCTCCGGTTCCACGTCACTGCGCCTACCATCCAACTCCAAAACTCGGGGGAGACTAACACTCCCTACCTCCCTTGGTGTGCATCATAGGCGTGCCCATGACGAACACAACATTTCTCCTTAACCAATACAAAACAAACATAGGTGCTAAAAAAAAAGATACTATACTAAACCAGTATACAAGAATAGTACACAACAAGAAATGCCACATTCAGTCAATCCACCCCGAATCCTTGCAGCCGCGTTGAGCATGGCGGTCGAGGACTCAAACTGTACCGTTCAAGTCCTTGTCTCAGAGGCACTGAGTTGATTGGTATAGAGCCAGGCACCTCCTGATCTGAATCTTGAACTGGCTCCAAATTCTGCATGTCCACACCCCCTGTAGTAGATGATTGAGAATTAGTAGCAGTCACCACCGGCCATGTCCACTGGCTCAAAATTCAGCATGTCCACACCCCATGTAGTAGATGATTGAGAATTAGTAGCAGTCACCACCGGATCCACTGTCAGGATGATCCATCCTCTCTCCTTCATCAGCTTCAGATCCCACTGTTTCCCTGAGCAGGAAGGTCTGGAATTGAAAATACAGAGGACATTAAACAACATTCACTCAGTACATGGCACTCATTTTGGTTTATAAGCTGGAAATTGAGCCATCAGTCCAGAGTCAAGAGTGTCAGGATGGCCGAGTGTTCTAAGGCACTGCGTTCAGGTCGCAGTCTCCTTTGAAGGCGTGGGTTTGAATCCCACTTCTGACAAGTGTCTTTTGCGAGGTGGATACATTTTTTGACTTTTTTTTTCCAAGCACCCGTATCAAAAACAATGTCAACAGTTTTTGTAAATTATCAATAAGATCTATTTTCCGTTGCTTGCACTAATTTCCTGAAGTTGGCTAAATCGCAGTAAATCGGTAAAGCGGGAAATCACAGCATCTTCAACAAATCGTGATAGAGGGGCAGAGATAAAGGTTTTGACCCTACATATCAAGAGCGCAGCTGTCAATAGTTCAGCAGGTTCACAGTGCAGAAGGTTCAGTGGCACCAGGGTCCCCTGCGTCTCAATCACAGCTGGTTTTTAACTTCTGTATTCAGAGCATGGGAGGGGTGTGTTGCATCGTGCACACATGGTGCCTGTTTCGCAGATAAGTTTTAATAAATACACAGAGAATAATATAGAGTCATTGGCCACGAGGAACACCTTCCCTGGCCTTTTATTCTCTCCGGTTCCACGTCACCGCGCCTACCATCCAACTCCAAAACTCGGGGGAGACTAACACTCCCTACCTCCCTTGGTGTGCATCATAGGCGTGCCCATGACGAACACAACATTTCTCCTTAACCAATACAAAACAAACATAGCTGCTAAAAAAAAAGATACTATACTAATCCAGTATACAAGAATAGTACACAACAAGAAATGCCACATTCAGTCAATCCACCCCGAATCCTTGCAACCGTGTTGAGCATGGCGGTCGAGGACTCAAACTGTACCGTTCAAGTCCTTGTCTCAGAGGCACTGAGTTGATTGGTATGGAGCCAGGCACCTCCTGATCTGAATCTTGAACTGGCTCCAAATTCTGCATGTCTACACCCCCTGTAGTAGATGATTGAGAATTAGTAGCAGTCACCACCGGCCATATGCACTGGCTCAAAATTCTGCATGTCCACACCCCATGTAGTAGATGATTGAGAATTAGAAGCAGTCACCACAGGGTCCACAGTCAGGATGATCCATCCTCTCTCCTTCATCAGCTTCAGATCCCACTGTTTCCCTGAGCAGGAAGGTCTGGAATTGAAAATACAGAGGACATTAAATAACATTCACTCAGTACATGGCACTCATTTTGGTTTATAAGCTGGAAATTGAGCCATCAGTCTGGTGTCAAGAGTGTCAGGATGGCCAGGTGGTCTAAGGTGCTGCGTTCAAGTCACATTCTCCCTTGGAGACGTGGGTTCGAATCCCACTTCTGACAAGTGTCTTTTGCGAGGTGGATACATTTTTGGACTTTTTTTTCCCATGCACCCGTATCAAAAACAATGTCAACAGTTTCTGTAAATTATCGATAAGATCTATTGTCCGTTGCTTGCACTAATTTCCTGAAGTTGGCTAAATCGCAGTAAATCGGTAAAGCGGGAAATCACAGCATCTTCATCAAATCGTGATAGAGGGGCAGAGATGAAGGTTTCGACCCTACATATCAAGAGCGCAGCTGTCAATAGTTCAGCAGGTTCACAGTGCAGAAGGTTCAGTGGCACCAGGGTCCCCTGCGTCCCAATCACAGCTGGTTTTTAACTTCTGTATTCAGGGGATGGGAGGGGTGGGGGTGTTGCATCGTGCACACACAGTGCCTGTTTTGCAGATAAGTTTTAATAAATACACAAAGAATAATATGGAGTCTTTGGCCACGAGTAACACCTTCCCCTACCTTTTATTTTCTCTGATTCCACATCACCGCACCTACCATCCAACTCCAAAACTCGGGGGAGACTAACACTCCCTACCTCCCTTGGTGTGCATCATGGGCTTCCCCATGACGAACACAACATTTCTCCTTAACCAATACAAAACAAACATAGCTGCTCCAAAAAAAGATACTATACTAATCCAGTATACAAGAATAGTACACAACAATAAATACCACATTCAGTCAATCCACCCCGAATCCTTGCAGCCGCGTTGAGCATGGCGGTCGAGGACTCAAACTGTACCGTTCAAGTCCTTGTCTCAGAGGCACTGAGTTGATTGGTATGGAGCCAGGCACCTCCTGATCTGAATCTTGAACTGGCTCCAAATTCTGCATGTCTACACCCCCTGTAGTAGATGATTGAGAATTAGTAGCAGTCACCACCGGCCATATGCACTGGCTCAAAATTCTGCATGTCCACACCCCATGTAGTAGATGATTGAGAATTAGAAGCAGTCACCACAGGGTCCACAGTCAGGATGATCCATCCTCTCTCCTTCATCAGCTTCAGATCCCACTGTTTCCCTCAGCAGGAAGGTCTGGAATTGAAAATACAGAGGACATTAAATAACATTCACTCAGTACATGGCACTCATTTTGGTTTATAAGCTGGAAATTGAGCCATCAGTCTGGTGTCAAGAGTGTCAGGATGGCCAGGTGGTCTAAGGTGCTGCGTTCAGGTCACAGTCTCCCTTGGAGACGTGGGTTCGAATCCCACTTCTGACAAGTGTCTTTTGCGAGGTGGATACATTTTTGGACTTTTTTTTTCTAAGCACCCGTATAAAAAACAATGTCAACAGTTTCTGTAAATTATCGATAAGATCTATTGTCCGTTGCTTGCACTAATTTCCTGAATTTGGCTAAATCGCAGTAAATCGGTAAAGCGGGAAATCACAGCATCTTCAACAAATCGTGATAGAGGGGCAGAGATGAAGGTTTGGACCCTACATATCAAGAGCGCAGCTGTCAATAGTTCAGCAGGTTCACAGTGCAGAAGGTTCAGTGGCACCAGGGTCCCCTGCGTCCCAATCACAGCTGGATTTTAACTTCTATATTCAGGGCATGGGAGGGGTGTGTTGCATCGTGCACACACGGTGCCTGTTTCGCAGATACATTTTAATAAATACACAGAGAATAATATAGAGTCATTGGCCACGAGGAACACCTTCCCTGACCTTTCATTCTCTCCGGTTCCACTTCACCGCGCCTACCATCCAACTCCAAAACTCGGGGGAGACTAACACTCCCTACCTCCCTTGGTGTGCATCAGAGGCGTGCCCATGACGAACACAACATTTCTCCTTAACCAATACAAAACAAACATAGCTGCTCAAAAAAAAGATACTATACTAATCCAGTATACAAGAATAGTAGACAACAAGAAATGCCACATTCAGTCAATCCACCCCGAATCCTTGCAGCCGCGTTGAGCATGGCGGTCGAGGACTCAAACTGTACCGTTCAAGTCCTTGTCTCAGAGGCACTGAGTTGATTGGTATGGAGCCAGGCACCTCCTGATCTGAATCTTGAACTGGCTCCAAATTCTGCATGTCCACACCCCCTGTAGTAGATGATTGAGAATTTGTAGCAGTCACCACCGGCCATGTGCACTGGCTCAAAATTCAGCATGTCCACACCCCATGTAGTAGATGATTGAGAATTAGTAGCAGTCACCACCGGATCCACTGTCAGGATGATCCATCCTCTCTCCTTCATCAGCTTCAGATCCCACTGTTTCCCTGAGCAGGAAGGTCTGGAATTGAAAATACAGAGGACATTAAACAACATTCACTCAGTACATGGCACTCATTTTGGTTTATAAGCTGGAAATTGAGCTATCAGTGCAGTGTCAAGAGTGTTAGGATGGCCGAGTGGTCTAAGGCGCTGCGTTCAGCTAGCAGTCTCCTTTGGAGGCGTGGGTTCGAATCCCACTTCTGACAAGTGTCTTTTGCGAGGTGGATACATTTTTGGACTTTTTTTTTCCAAGCACCCGTATCAAAAACAGTGTCAACAGTTTCTGTAAATTATCGATAAGATCTATTGTCCGTTGCTTGCACTAATTGCCTGAAGTTGGCTAAATCGCAGTAAATCAGTAAAGCAGGAAATCACAGCATCTTCAACAAATCTTGATAGAGGGGCCGAGATAAAGGTTTCGACCCTACATATCAAAAGCACAGCTGTCAATAGTTCAGCAGGTTCACAGTGCAGAAGGTTCAATGGCACCAGGGTCCCCTGCGTCCCAATCACAGCTGGTTTTTAACTTCTGTATTCAGGGCATGGGAGGGGTGTGTTGCATCGTGCACACACAGTGCCTGTTTCGCAAATACGTTTTAATAAATACACAGAGAATAATATAGAGTCATTGGCCACGAGGAACACCTTCCCTGACCTTTTATTCTCTCCGGTTCCACGTCACCGCGCCTACCATCCAACTCCAAAACTCGGGGGAGACTAACACTCCCTACCTCCCTTGGTGTGCATCATAGGCGTGCCCATGACGAACACAACATTTCTCCTTAACCAATACAAAACAAACATAGCTGCTCAAAAAAAAGATACTATACTAAACCAGTATACAAGAATAGTACACAACAAGAAATGCCACATTAAGTCAATCCACCCCGAATCCTTGCAGCCGCGTTGAGCATGGCGGTCAAGGACTCAAACTGTACCGTTCAAGTCCTTGTCTCAGAGGCACTGAGTTGATTGGTATGGAGCCAGGCACCTCCTGATCTGAATCTTGAACTGGCTCCAAATTCTGCATGTCCACACCCCCTGTAGTAGATGACTGAGAATTAGTAGCAGTCACCACCGGACATGTGCACTGGCTCAAAATTTAGCATGTCCACACCCCATGTAGTAGATGATTGAGAATTAGTAGCAGTCACCACCGGATCCACTGTCAGGATGATCCATCCTCTCTCCTTCATCAGCTTCAGATCCCACTGTTTCCCTGAGCAGGAAGGTCTGGAATTGAAAATACAGAGGACATTAAACAAGATTCACTCAGTACATGGCACTCATTTTGGTTTATAAGCTGGAAATTGAGCCATCAGTGCATTGTCAGGATGGCAGAGTGGTCTAAGGCGCTGCGTTCAGGTCGCAGTCTCCCTTGGAGGCGTGGGTTCGAATCCCACTTCTGACAAGTGTCTTTTGCGAGGTGGATTCATTTTTTGACTTTTTTTTTCCAAGCATCCGTATCAAAAACAATGTCAACAGTTGCTGTAAATTATCGATAAGATCTATTGTCCGTTGCTTGCACTAATTTCCTAAAGTTGGCTAAATCGCAGTAAATCGGTAAAGCGGGAAATCACAGCATCTTCAACAAATCGTGATAGAGGGGCAGAGATAAAGGTTTCGACCCTACATATCAAGAGCGCAGCTGTCAATAGTTCAGCAGGTTCACAGTGCAGAAGGTTCAGTGGCACCAGGGTCCCCTGCGTCCCAATCACAGCTGGTTTTTAACTTCTGTATTCAGGACATGGGAGGGGTGTGTTGCATCGTGCACACACAGTGCCTGTTTCGCAGATAAGTTTTAATAAATACACAGAGAATAATATAGAGTCATTGGCCACGAGGAACACCTTCCCTGACCTTTTATTCTCTCCGGTTCCACATCACCGCGCCTACCATCCAACTCCAAAACTCGGGGGAGACTAACACTCCCTACCTCCCTTGGTGTGCATCATAGGCGTGCCCATGACGAACACAACATTTCTCCTTAACCAATACAAAACAAACATAGCTGCTCAAAAAAAAGATACTATACTAATCCAGTATACAAGAATAGTACACAACAAGAAATGCCACATTCAGTCAATCCACCCCGAATCCTTGCAGCCGCGTTGAGCATGGCGGTCGAGGACTCAAACTGTACCGTTCAAGTCCTTGTCTCAGAGGCACTGAGTTGATTGGTATGGAGCCAGGCACCTCCTGATCTGAATCTTGAACTGGCTCCAAATTCTGCATGTCCACACCCCTTGTAGTAGATGATTGAGAATTAGTAGCAGTCACCACCGGCCATGTGCACTGGCTCAAACTTCTGCATGTCCACACCCCATGTAGTCGATGATTGAGAATTAGTAGCAGTCACCACCGGATTCACTGTCAGGATGATCCATCCTCTCTCCTTCATCAGCTTCAGATCCCACTGTTTCCCTGAGCAGGAAGGTCTGGACTTGAAAATACAGAGGACATTAAACAACATTCACTCAGTACATGGCACTCATTTTGGTTTATACGCTCGAAATTGAGCCATGAGCGAGGTGCGAAGAGTGTCAGGATGGCCTAGTGGTCTAAGGTGCTGCGTTCAGGTCGCATCCTCCCTTGGAAGTGTGGGTTCAAATCCCACTTCTGACAAGTGTATTTTGCGAGGTGGATACATTTTTGGACTTTTTTTCCCAAGCACCGTATCAAAAACAATGTCAACAGTTTCTGTAAATTATCGATAAGATCTACTTTCCGTTGCTTGCACTAATTGCCTGAAGTTGGCTAAATCGCAGTAAATCGGTAAAGCAGGAAATCACAGCATCTTCAACAAATCGTGATAGAGGGGCCGAGATAAAGGTTTCGACCCTACATATCAAAAGGGCAGCTGTCAATAGTTCAGCAGGTTAACAGTGCAGAAGGTTCAGTGGCACCAGGGTCTCCTGCGTTCCAATCATAGCTGGTTTTTTACTTCTGTATTCAGGGGATGGGAGGGTTGGGGGTGTTGCGTCGTGCACACACAGTGCCTGTTTTGCAGAGAAGTTTTAATAAATACACAAAGAATAATATGGAGTCTTTGGCCACGAGGAACACCTTCCCCTACCTTTTATTCTCTCCGATTCCACATCACCGCACCTACCATCCAACTCCAAATCTCGGGGGAGACTAACACTCCCTACCTCCCTTGGTGTGCATCATGGGCGTGCCCAGGACGAACACAACATTTCTCCTTAACCAATACAAAACAAACATAGCTGCTCAAAAAAAAGATACTATACTAATCCAGTTTACAAGAATAGTACACAACAATAAATACCACATTCAGTCAATCCACCCCGAATCCTTGCAGCCGCGTTGAGCATGGCGGTCGAGGACTCAAACTGTACCGTTCAAGTTCTTGTCTCAGAGGCACTGAGTTGATTGGTATGGAGCCAGGCACCTCCTGGTCTGAATCATGAACTGGCTCCAAATTCTGCATGTCCACACCCCCTGTAGTAGATGATTGAGAATTAGTAGCAGTCACCACCGGCCATATGCACTGGCTCAAAATTCTGCAAGTCCACACCCCATGTAGTAGATGATTGAGAATTAGTAGCAGTCACCACAGGGTCCACTGTCAGGATGATCCATCCTCTCTCCTTCATCAGCTTCAGATCCCACTGTTTCCCTGAGCAGGAAGGTCTGGAATTCAAAATACAGAGGACATTACATAACATTCACTCAGTACATGTCACTCATTTTGGTTTATAAGCTGGAAATTGAGCCATCAGTGTGGTGCTAAGAGTGTCAGGATGGCTGGGTGGTCTAAGGCGCTGCTTTCAGGTCGCAGTCTCCTTTGGAGGCGTGGGTTCGAATCCCACTTCTGACAAGTGTCTTTTGCGAGGTGGATACATTTTTTGACTTTTTTTTTCCAAGCACCCGTATCAAAAACAATGGCAACAGTTTCTGTAAATTATCGATAAGATCTATTGTCCGTTGCTTGCACTAATTTCCTGAAGTTGGCTAAATCGCAGTAAATCGGTAAAGCGGGAAATCACAGCATCTTCAACAAATCGTGATAGAGGGGCAGAGATAAAGGTTTTGACCCTACATATCAAGAGCGCAGCTGTCAATAGTTCAGTAGGTTCACAGTGCAGAAGGTTCAGTGGCACCAGGGTCCCCTGCGTCCCAATCACAGCTGGTTTTAACTTCTGTATTCAGGGCATGGGAGGGGTGTGTTGCATCGTGCACACATGGTGCCTGTTTCGCAGATAAGTTTTAATAAATACACAGAGAATAATATAGAGTCATTGGCCACGAGGAACACCTTCCCTGGCCTTTTATTCTCTCCGGTTCCACGTCACCGCGCCTACCATCCAACTCCAAAACTCGGGGGAGACTAACACTCCCTACCTCCCTTGGTGTGCATCATAGGCGTGCCCATGACGAACACAACATTTCTCCTTAACCAATACAAAACAAACATAGCTGCTCAAAAAAAAGATACTATACTAATCCAGTATACAAGAATAGTACACAACAAGAAATGCCACATTCAGTCAATCCACCCCGAATCCTTGCAGCCGCGTTGAGCATGGCGGTCGAGGACTCAAACTGTACCGTTCAAGTCCTTGTCTCAGAGGCACTGAGTTGATTGGTATGGAGCCAGGCACCTCCTGATCTGAATCTTGAACTGGCTCCAAATTCTGCATGTCCACACCCCTTGTAGTAGATGATTGAGAATTAGTAGCAGTCACCACCGGCCATATGCACTGGCTCAAACTTCTGCATGTCCACACCCCAAGTAGTGGATGATTGAGAATTAGTAGCAGTCACCACCGGATTCACTGTCAGGATGATCCATCCTCTCTCCTTCATCAGCTTCAGATCCCACTGTTTCCCTGAGCAGGAAGGTCTGGAATTGAAAATACAGGAGGACATTAAAACACATTCACTCAGTACATGGCACTCATTTTGGTTTATACGCTCGAAATTGAGCCATGTGCAAGGTGTGAAGAGTGTCAGTATGGCCGAGTGGTCTAAGGCGCTGTGTTCAGGTCGCATTCTCCCTTGGAGGCGTGGGTTCAAATCCCACTTCTGACAAGTGCATTTTGCGAGGTGGATACATTTTTGGACTTTTTTTTCCCAAGCACCGTATCAAAAACAATGTCAACAGTTTCTGTAAATTATCGATAAGATCTATTTTCCGTTGCTTGCACTAATTGCCTGAAGTTGGCTAAATCGCAGTAAATCGGTAAAGCAGGAAATCACAGCATCTTCAACAAATCGTGATAGAGGGGCAGAGATAAAGGTTTTGACCCTACATATCAAGAGCGCAGCTGTCAATAGTTCAGCAGGTTCACAGTGCAGAAGGTTCAGTGGCACCAGGGTCCCCTGCGTCACAATCACAGCTGGTTTTTAACTTCTGTATTCAGGGCATGGGAGGGGTGTGTTGCATCGTGCACACATGGTGTCTGTTTCGCAGATAAGTTTGAATAAATACACAGAGAATAATATAGAGTCATTGGCCACGAGGAACACCTTCCCTGGCCTTTTATTCTCTCCGGTTGCACGTCACCGCACCTACCATCCAACTCCAAAACTCGGGGAGACTAACACTCCCTACCTCCCTTGGTGTGCATCATAGGCGTGCCCATGACGAACACAACATTTCTCCTTAACCAATACAAAACAAACATAGATGCTCAAAAAAAAGATACTATACTAATCCAGTATACAAGAATAGTACACAACAAGAAATGCCACATTCAGTCAATCCACCCCGAATCCTTGCAGCCGCGTTGAGCATGGCGGTCGAGGACTCAAACTGTACCGTTCAAGTCCTTGTCTCAGAGGCACTGAGTTGATTGGTATGGAGCCAGGCAACTCCTGATCTGAATCTTGAACTGGCTCCAAATTCTGCATGTCCACACCCCCTGTAGTAGATGATTGAGAATTAGTAGCAGTCACCACCGGCCATGTGCACTGGCTCAAAATTCAGCATGTCCACACCCCATGTAGTAGATGATTGAGAATTAGTAGCAGTCACCACCGGATCCACTGTCAGGATGATCCATCCTCTCTCCTTCATCAGCTTCAGATTCCACTGTTTCCCTGAGCAGAAAGGTCTGGAATTGAAAATGCAGAGGACATTTAACAACATTCACTCAGTACATGGCACTCATTTTGGTTTATAAGCTGGAAATTGAGCCATCAGTGCAGTGTCAGGATGGCCGAGTGGTCTAAGGCGCTGTGTTTAGGTCGCAGTCTCCTTTGGAGGCGTGGGTTCGAATCCCACTTCTGACAAGTGTCTTTTGCGAGGTGGATACATTTTTGGACTTTTTTTTTCCAAGCATCCGTATCAAAAACAATGTCAACAGTTTCTGTAAATTATCAATAAGATCTATTGTCCGTTGCTTGCACTAATTTCCTAAAGTTGGCTAAATCGCAGTAAATCGGTAAAGCGGGAAATCACAGCATCTTCAACAAATCGTGAAAGAGGGGCAGAGATAAAGGTTTCGACCCTATATATCAAGAGCGCAACTGTCAATAGTTCAGCAGGTTCACAGTGCAGAAGGTTCAGTGGCACCAGGGTCCCCTGCGTCCCAATCACAGCTGGTTTTTAACTTCTGTATTCAGGGCATGGGAGGGGTGTGTTGCATCGTGCACACACGGTGCCTGTTTCGCAGATAAGTTTTAATAAATACACAGAGAATAATATAGAGTCATTGGCCACGAGGAACACCTTCCCTGACCTTTTATTCTCTCCGGTTCCACATCACCGCGCCTACCATCCAACTCCAAAACTGGGGGGAGACTAACACTCCCTACCTCCCTTGGTGTGCATCATAGGCGTGCCCATGACGAACACAACATTTCTCCTTAACCAATACAAAACAAACATAGCTTCTCAAAAAAAAGATACTATACTAATCCAGTATACAAGAATAGTACACAACAAGAAATGCCACATTCAGTCAATCCACCCCGAATCCTTGCAGCCGCGTTGAGCATGGCGGTCGAGGACTCAAACTGTACCGTTCAAGTCCTTGTCTCAGAGGCTCTGAGTTGATTGGTATGGAGCCAGGCACCTCCTGATCTGAATCTTGAACTGGCTCCAAATTCTGCATGTCCACACCCCTTGTAGTAGATGATTGAGAATTAGTAGCAGTCACCACCGGCCATGTGCACTGGCTCAAACTTCTGCATGTCCACACTCCATGTAGTCGATGATTGAGAATTAGTAGCAGTCACCACCGGATTCACTGTCAGGATGATCCATCCTCTCTCCTTCATCAGCTTCAGATCCCACTGTTTCCCTGAGCAGGAAGGTCTGGACTTGAAAATACAGAGGACATTAAACAACATTCACTCAGTACATGGCACTCATTTTGGTTTATACGATCAAAATTGAGCCATGAGCGAGGTGTGAATAGTGTCAGGATGGCCTAGTGGTCTAAGGCGCTGCGTTCAGGTCGCAGCCTCCCTTGGAGGTGTGGGTTCAAATCCCACTTCTGACAAGTGTATTTTGCGAGGTGGATACATTTTTGGACTTTTTTTCCCAAGCACCGTATCAAAAACAATGTCAACAGTTTCTGTAAATTATCGATAAGATCTATTTTCCGTTGCGTGCACTAATTGCCTGAAGTTGGCTAAATCGCAGTAAATCGGTAAAGCAGGAAATCACAGCATCTTCAACAAATCGTGATAGAGGGGCCGAGATAAAGGTTTCGACCCTACATATCAAAAGCGCAGCTGTCAATAGTTCAGCAGGTTAACAGTGCAGAAGGTTCAGTGGCACCAGGGTCCCCTGCGTCCCAATCACAGCTGGTTTTTAACTTCTGTATTAAGGGGATGGGAGGGGTGGGGGTTTTGCGTCGTGCACACACAGTGCCTGTTTTGCAGAGAAGTTTGAATAAATACACAAAGAATAATATGGAGTCTTTGGCCACGAGGAACACATTCCCCTACCTTTTAATCTCTCCGATTCCACATCACCGCACCTACCATCCAACTCCAAATCTCGGGGGAGACTAACACTCCCTACCTCCCTTGGTGTGCATCATGGGCGTGCCCATGACGAACACAACATTTCTCCTTAACCAATACAAAACAAACATAGCTGCTCAAAAAAAAGATACTATACTAATCCAGTATACAAGAATAGTACACAACAATAAATACCACATTCAGTCAATCTACCCCGAATCCTTGCAGCCGCGTTGAGCATGGTGGTCGAGGACTCAAACTGTACCGTTCAAGTTCTTGTCTCAAAGGCACTGAGTTGATTGGTATGGAGCCAGGCACCTCCTGATCTGAATCTTGAACTGGCTCCAAATTCTGCATGTCCACACCCCCTGTAGTAGATGATTGAGAATTAGTAGCAGTCACCACCGGCCATATGCACTGGCTCAAAATTCTGCAAGTCCACACCCCATGTAGTAGATGATTGAGAATTAGTAGCAGTCACCACAGGGTCCACTGTCAGGATGATCCATCCTCTCTCCTTCATCAGCTTCAGATCCCACTGTTTCCCTGAGCAGGAAGGTATGGAATTGAAAATACAGAGGACATTAAATAACATTCACTCAGTACATGGCACTCATTTTGGTTTATAAGCTGGAAATTGAGCCATCAGTCTGGTGTCAAGAGTGTCAGGATGGCCGGGTGGTCTAAGGCGCCGCGTTCAGGTCGCAGTCTCCTTTGGAGGCATGGGTTCAAATCCCACTTCTGAGAAGTGTCTTTTGCTAGGTGGATACATTTTTTGACTTTTTTATTCCAAGCACCCGTATCAAAAACAATGTCCACAGTTTCTGTAAATTATCGATAAGATCTATTGTCCGTTGCTTGCACTAATTTCCTGAAGTTGGCTAAATCGCAGTAAATCGGTAAAGCGGGAAATCACAGCATCTTCAACAAATCGTGATAGAGGGGCAGAGATAAAGGTTTTGACCCTACATACCAAGAGCGCAGCTGTCAATAGTTCAGTAGGTTCACAGTGCAGAAGGTTCAGTGGCACCAGGGTCCCCTGCGTCCCAATCACAGCTGGTTTTTAACTTCTGTATTCAGGGCATGGGAGGGGTGTGTTGCATCGTGCACACATGGTGCCTGTTTCGCAGATAAGTTTTAATAAATACACAGAGAATAATATAGAGTCATTGGCCACGAGGAACACCTTCCCTGGCCTTTTATTCTCTCCGGTTCCACGTCACCGCGCCTACCATCCAACTCCAAAACTCGGGGGAGACTAACACTCCCTACCTCCCTTGGTGTGCATCATAGGCGTGCCCATGACGAACACAACATTTCTCCTTAACCAATACAAAACAAACATAGCTGCTCAAAAAAAAGATACTATACTAATCCAGTATACAAGAATAGTACACAACAATAAATAGCACATTCAGTCAATCCACCCCGAATCCTTGCAGCCGCGTTGAGCATGGCGGTCGATGACTCAAACTGTACCGTTCAAGTCCTTGTCTCAGAGGCACTGAGTTGATTGGTATGGAGCCAGGCACCTCCTGATCTGAATCTTGAACTTTCTCCAAATTCTGCATGTCCACACCCCCTGTAGTAGATGATTGAGAATTAGTAGCAGTCACCACCGGCCATATGCACTGGCTCAAAATTCTGCAAGTCCACACCCCATGTAGTAGATGATTGAGAATTAGTAGCAGTCACCACAGGGTCCCCTGTCAGGATGATCCATCCTCTCTCCTTCATCAGCTTCAGATCCCACTGTTTCCCTGAGCAGGAAGGTCTGGAATTGAAAATACAGAGGACATTAAATAACATTCACTCAGTACATGGCACTCATTTTGGTTTATAAGCTGGAAATTGAGCCATCAGTCTGGTGTCAAGAGTGTCAGGATGGCCGGGTGGTCTAAGGTGCTGCATTCAGGTCACAGTCTTCCTTGGAGACGTGGGTTCAAACCCCTCTTCTGACTAGTGTCTTTGTGAGGTGCATACATTTTTGGACTTTTTGTTTCCAAGCACCCTTATCAAAAACAATGTCAACAGTTTCTGTAAATTATCGATAAGATCTATTGTCCGTTGCTTGCACTAATTGCCTGAAGTTGGCTAAATCGCAGTAAATCGGTAAAGCAGGAAATCACAGCATCTTCAACAAACCTTGATAGAAGGGCCGAGATAAAGGTTTCGACTCTACATATCAAGAGCGCAGCTGTCAATAGTTCAGCAGGTTCACAGTGCAGAAGGTTCAGTGGCACCAGGGTCCCCTGCGTCCCAATCACAGCTGGTTTTTAACTTCTGTATTCAGGGCATGGGAGGGGTGTGTTGCATCGTGCACACACGGTGCCTGTTTCGCAGATAAGTTTTAATAAATACACAGAGAATAATATAGAGTCATTGGCCACGAGGAACACCTTCCCTGACCTTTTATTCTCTCCGGTTCCACATCACCGCGCCTACCATCCAACTCCAAAACTGGGGGGAGACTAACACTCCCTACCTCCCTTGGTGTGCATCATAGGCGTGCCCATGACGAACACAACATTTCTCCTTAACCAATACAAAACAAACATAGCTTCTCAAAAAAAAGATACTATACTAATCCAGTATACAAGAATACTACACAACAAGAAATGCCACATTCAGTCAATCCACCCCGAATCCTTGCAGCCGCGTTGAGCATGGCGGTCGAGGACTCAAACTGTACCGTTCAAGTCCTTGTCTCAGAGGCTCTGAGTTGATTGGTATGGAGCCAGGCACCTCCTGATCTGAATCTTGAACTGGCTCCAAATTCTGCATGTCCACACCCCTTGTAGTAGATGATTGAGAATTAGTAGCAGTCACCACCGGCCATGTGCACTGGCTCAAACTTCTGCATGTCCACACTCCATGTAGTCGATGATTGAGAATTAGTAGCAGTCACCACCGGATTCACTGTCAGGATGATCCATCCTCTCTCCTTCATCAGCTTCAGATCCCACTGTTTCCCTGAGCAGGAAGGTCTGGACTTGAAAATACAGAGGACATTAAACAACATTCACTCAGTACATGGCACTCATTTTGGTTTATACGCTCGAAATTGAGAAATGAGGAAGGTGTGAATAGTGTCAGGATGGCCGAGTGGTCTAAGGCGCTGCGTTCAGGTCGCAGCCTCCCTTGGAGGTGTGGGTTCAAATCCCACTTCTGACAGGTGTATTTTGTGAGGTGGATACATTTTTGGACTTTTTTTCCCAAGCACCGTATCAAAAACAATGTCAACAGTTTCTGTAAATTATCGATAAGATCTATTTTCCGTTGCGTGCACTAATTGTCTGAAGTTGGCTAAATCGCAGTAAATCGGTAAAGCAGGAAATCACAGCATCTTCAACAAATCGTGATAGAGGGGCCGAGATAAAGGTTTCGACCCTACATATCAAAAGCGCAGCTGTCAATAGTTCAGCAGGTTAACAGTGCAGAAGGTTCAGTGGCACCAGGGTCCCCTGCGTCCCAATCACAGCTGGTTTTTAACTTCTGTATTAAGGGGATGGGAGGGGTGGGGGTTTTTCGTTGTGCACACACAGTGCCTGTTTTGCAGAGAAGTTTGAATAAATACACAAAGAATAATATGGAGTCTTTGGCCACGAGGAACACCTTCCCCTACCTTTTAATCTCTCCGATTCCACATCATCGCACCTACCATCCAACTCCAAATCTCGGGGGAGACTAACACTCCCTACCTCCCTTGGTGTGCATCATGGGCGTGCCCATGACGAACACAACATTTCTCCTTAACCAATACAAAACAAACATAGCTGCTCAAAAAAAAGATACTATACTAATCCAGTATACAAGAATAGTACACAACAATAAATACCACATTCAGTCAATCTACCCCGAATCCTTGCAGCCGCGTTGAGCATGGCGGTCGAGGACTCAAACTGTACCATTCAAGTTCTTGTCTCAAAGGCACTGAGTTGATTGGTATGGAGCCAGGCACCTCCTGATCTGAATCTTGAACTGGCTCCAAATTCTGCATGTCCACACCCCCTGTAGTAGATGATTGAGAATTAGTAGCAGTCACCACCGGCCATGTGCACTGGCTCAAAATTCAGCATGTCCACACCCCATGTAGTAGATGATTGAGAATTAGTAGCAATCACCACCGGATCCACTGTCAGGATGATCCATCCTCTCTCCTTCATCAGCTTCAGATCCCACTGTTTCCCTGAGCAGGAAGGTCTGGAATTGAAAATACAGAGGATATTAAACAACATTCACTCAGTACATGGCACTCATTTTGGTTTATAAGTTGGAAATTGAGCCATCAGTTCACTGTCAAGAGTGTCAGGATGGCCGAGTGGTCTTAGGCGCTGTGCTCAAGTCACAGTCTCCTTTGGAGACGTGGGTTTGAATCCCGCTTCTGATAAGTGTCTTTTGCGAGGTGGATACATTGTTGGACTTTTTTTTTCCAAGCACCTGTATCAAAAACAATGTCAACAGTTTCTGTAAATTATCGATAAGATCTATTGTCCGTTGCTTGCACTAATTTCCTGAAGTTGGCTAAATCGCAGTAAATCGGTAAATCGGGATATCACAGCATCTTCAACAAATCGTGATAGAGGGGCAGAGATAAAGGTTTCGACCCTACATATCAAGAGCGCAGCTGTCAATAGTTCAGCAGGTTCACAGTGCAGAAGGTTCAGTGGCACCAGGGTCCCCTGCGTCCCAATCACAGCTGGTTTTTAACTTCTGTATTCAGGGCATGGGAGGGGTGTGTTGCATCGTGCACACACGGTGCCTGTTTCGCAGATAAGTTTTAATAAATACACAGAGAATAATATAGAGTCATTGGCCACGAGGAACACCTTCCCTGACCTTTTATTCTCCCCGGTTCCACGTCACCGCGCCTACCATCCAACTCCAAAACTCGGGGGAGACTAACACTCCCTACCTCCCTTGGTGTGCATCATAGGCGTGCCCATGACAAACACAACATTTCTCCTTAACCAATAGAAAACAAACATAGCTGCTCAAAAAAAAGATACTATACTAATCCAGTATACAAGAATAGTACACAACAAGAAATGCCACATTCAGTTAATCCACCCCGTATCCTTGCAGCCGCGTTGAGCATGGCGATCGAGGACTCAAACTGTACCGTTCAAGTCCTTGTCTCAGAGGCACTGAGTTGATTGGTTTGGAGCCAGGCACCTCCTGATCTGAATCTTGGACTGGCTCCAAATTCTGCATGTCCACACCCCTTGTAGTAGATGATTGAGAATTAGTAGCAGTCACCACCGGCCATGTGCACTGGCTCAAACTTCTGCATGTCCACACCCCATGTAGTCGATGATTGAGAATTAGTAGCAGTCACCACCGGATCCACTGTCATGATGATCCATCCTCTCTCCTTCATCAGCTTCAGATCCCACTGTTTCCCGGAGCAGGAAGGTCTGGAATTGAAAATACAGAGGACATTAAATAACATTCACTCAGTACATGGCACTCATTTTGGTTTATAAGCTGAAATTTGAGCCATCTGTCTGGTGTCAAGAGTGTCAGGATGGCCAGGTGGTCTAAGGTGCTGGGTTCAGGTTGCAGTCTCCTTTGGAGACGTGGGTTTGAATCCCACTTCTGACAAGTGTCTTTTGCGAGGTGGATACATTTTTTGACTTTTTTTTTCCAAGCACCCGTATCAAAAACAATGTCAACAGTTTCTGTAAATTATCGATAAGATCTATTGTCCGTTGCTTGCACTAATTTCCTGAAGTTGGCTAAATCGCAGTAAATCGGTAAAGCGGGAAATCACAGCATCTTCAACAAATCGTGATAGAGGGGCAGAGATAAAGGTTTTGACCCTACATATCAAGAGCGCAGCTGTCAATAGTTCAGTAGGTTCACAGTGCAGAAGGTTCAGTGGCACCAGGGTCCCCTGCGTCCCAATCACAGCTGGTTTTTAACTTCTGTATTCAGGGCATGGGAGGGGTGTGTTGCATCGTGCACACATGGTGCCTGTTTCGCAGATAAGTTTTAATAAATACACAGAGAATAATATAGAGTCATTGGCCACTAGGAACACCTTCCCTGGCCTTTTATTCTCTCCGGTTCCACGTCACCGCGCCTACCATCCAACTCCAAAACTCGGGGGAGACTAACACTCCCTACCTCCCTTGGTGTGCATCATAGGCGTGCCCATGACGAACACAACATTTCTCCTTAACCAATACAAAACAAACATAGCTGCTCAAAAAAAAGATACTATACTAATCCAGTATACAAGAATAGTACACAACAAGAAATGCCACATTCAGTCAATCCACCCCGAATCCTTGCAGCCGCGTTGAGCATGGCGGTCGAGGACTCAAACTGTACCGTTCAAGTCCTTGTCTCAGAGGCACTGAGTTGATTGGTATGGAACCAGGCACCTCCTGATCTGAATATTGAACTGGCTCCAAATTCTGCATGTCCACACCCCTTGTAGTAGATGATTGAGAATTAGTAGCAGTCACCACCGGCCATGTGCACCGGCTCAAACTTCTGCATGTCCACACCCCAAGTAGTCGATGATTGAGAATTAGTAGCAGTCACCACCGGATTCACTGTCAGGATGATCCATCCTCTCTCCTTCATCAGCTTCAGATCTCACTGTTTCCCTGAGCAGGAAGGTCTGGAATTGAAAATACAGAGGACATTAAACAACATTCACTCAGTACATGGCACTCATTTTGGTTTATAAGCTGGAAATTGAGCCATCAGTGCAGTGTCAAGAGTGTCAGGATGGCCGAGTGGTCTAAGGCGCTGCGTTCAGGTCGCAGTCTCCCTTGGAGGCGTGGGTTCGAATCCCACTTCTAACAAGTGTCTTTTGCGAGGTGGATACATTTTTGGACTTTTTTTTTCCAAGCACCCTTATCAAAAACAATGTCAACAGTTTCTGTGAATTATCGATAAGATCTATTGTCCGTTGCTTGCACTAATTTCCTGAAGTTGGCTAAATCGCAGTAAATCGGTAAAGCGGGAAATCACAGCATCTTCAACAAATCGTGATAGAGGGGCCGAGATAAAGGTTTCGACCCTACATATCAAAAGCGCAGCTGTCAATAGTTCAGCAGGTTCACAGTGCAGAAGGTTCAGTGGCACCAGGGTCCCCTGCGTCCCAATCACAGCTGGTTTTTAACTTCTGTATTCAGGGGATGGGAGGGGTGGGGGTGTTGCGTTGTGCACACACAGTGCCTGTTTTGCAGAGAAGTTTTAATAAATACACAAAGAATAATATGGAGTCTTTAGCCACGAGGAACACCTTCCCCTACCTTTTATTCTCTCCGATTCCACATCACCGCACCTACCATCCAACTCCAAAACTCGGGGGAGACTAACACTCCCTACCTCCCTTGGTGTGCATCATGGGCGTGCCCATGACGAACACAACATTTCTCCTTAACCAATACAAAACAAACATAGCTGCTCAAAAAAAATATACTATACTAATCCAGTATACAAGAATAGTACACAACAATAAATACCACATTCAGTCAATCCACCCCGAATCCTTGCAGCCGCGTTGAGCATGGCGGTCGAGGACTCAAACTGTACCGTTCAAGTCCTTGTCTCAGAGGCACTGAGTTGATTGGTATGGAGCCAGGCACCTCCTGATCTGAATCTTGAACTGGCTCCAAATTCTGCATGTCCACACCCCCTGTAGTAGATGATTGAGAATTAGTAGCAGTCACCACCGGCCATATGCACTGGCTCAAAATTCTGCAAGTCCACACCCCATGTAGTAGATGATTGAGAATTAGTAGCAGTCACCACAGGGTCCACTGTCAGGATGATCCATCCTCTCTCCTTCATCAGCTTCAGATCCCACTGTTTCCCTGAGCAGGAAGTTCTGGAATTGAAAATACAGAGGACATTAAACAACATTCACTCAGTACATGGCACTCATTTAGGTTTATAAGCTGTAATTTGAGCCATCAGTGCAGTGTCAAGAGTGTCAGGATGGCCAAGTGGTCTAAGGTGCTGCGTTCAGGTCGCAGTCTCCTTTCGAGGCGTGGGTTCGAATCCCACTTCTGACAAGTGTCTTTTGCGAGGTGGATACATTTTTGGACTCTTTTTTTTCCAAGCACCCGTATCAAAAACAATGTCAACAGTTTCTGTAAATTATCGATAAGATCTATTGTCCGTTGCTTGCACTAATTTCCTGAAGTTGGCTAAATCGCAGTAAATCGGTAAAGCGGGAAATCACAGCATCTTCAACAAATCGTGATAGAGGGGCAGAGATAAAGGTTTCGACCCTACATATCAAGAGCGCAGCTGTCAATAGTTCAGCAGGATCACAGTGCAGAAGGTTCAGTGGCACCAGGGTCCCCTGCGTCCCAATCACAGCTGGTTTTTAACTTCTGTATTCAGGGCATGGGAGGGGTGTGTTGCATCGTGCACACACGGTGCCTGTTTCGCAGATAAGTTTTAATAAATACACAGAGAATAATATAGAGTCATTGGCCACGAGGAACACCTTCCCTGACCTTTTATTCTCTCCGGTTCCACGTCACCGTACCTACCATCCAACTCCAAAACTCGGGGGAGACTAGCACTCCCTACCTCCCTGGGTGTGCATCATAGGCGTGCCCATGACGAACACAACATTTCTCCTTAACCAATACAAAACAAACATAGCTGCTCAAAAAAAAGATACTATACTAATCCAGTATACAAGAATAGTACACAACAAGAAATGCCACATTCAGTCAATCCACCCCGAATCCTTGCAGCCGCGTTGAGCATGGCGGTCGAGGACTCAAACTGTACCGTTCAAGTCCTTGTCTCAGAGGCACTGAGTTGATTGGTATGGAGCCAGGCACCTCCTGATCTGAATCTTGAACTGGCTCCAAATTCTGCATGTCCACACCCCTTGTAGTAGATGATTGAGAATTAGTAGCAGTCACCACCGGCCATGTGCACTGGCTCAAACTTCTGCATGTCCACACCCCAAGTAGTCGATGACTGCGAATTAGTAGCAGTCACCACCGGATTCACTGTCAGGATGATCCATCCTCTCTCCTTCATCAGCTTCAGATCCCACTGTTTCCCTGAGCAGGAAGGTCTGGAATTGAAAATACAGAGGACATTAAACAACATTCACTCAGTACATGGCACTCATTTTGGTTTATAACCTGGAAATTGAGCCATCAGTGCAGTGTCAAGAGTGTCAGGATGGCCGAGTGGTCTAAGGCGCTGCGTTCAGGTTGCAGTCTCCTTTGGAGGCGTGGGTTCGAATCCCTCTTCTGACAAGTGTCTTTTGCGAGGTGGATACATTTTTGGACTTTTTTTTTTCCAAGCACCCGTATCAAAAACAATGTCAACAGTTTCTGTAAATTATCGATAAGATCTATTGTCCGTTGCTTGCACTAATTTCCTGAAGTTGGCTAAATCGCAGTAAATCGGTAAAGCGGGAAATCACAGCATCTTTAACAAATCGTGATAGAGGGGCAGAGATAAAGATTTCGACCCTACATATCAAGAGCGCAGCTGTCAATAGTTCAGCAGGTTCACAGTGCAGAAGGTTCAGTGGCACCTGGGTTCTCTGCGTCCCAATCACAGTTGGTTTTTAACTACTGTATTCAGGGCATGGGAGGGGTGTGTTGCATCGTGCACACACGGTGCCTGTTTCGCAGATAAGTTTTAATAAATACACAGAGAATAATATAGAGTCATTGGCCACGAGGAACACCTTCCCTGACCTTTTATTCTCTCCGGTTCCACGTCACCACGCCTACCATCCAACTCCAAAACTCAGGGGAGACTAACACTCCCTACCTCCCTTGGTGTGCATCATAGGCGTGCCCATGACGAACACAACATTTCTCCTTAACCAATACAAAACAAACATAGCTGCTCAAAAAAAAGATACTATACTAATCCAGTATACAAGAATAGTACACAACAAGAAATGCCACATTCAGTCAATCCACCCCGAATCCTTGCAGCCGCGTTGAGCATGGCGGTCGAGGACTCAAACTGTACCGTTCAAGTCCTTGTCTCAGAGGCACTGAGTTGATTGGTATGGAGCCAGGCACCTCCTGATCTGAATCTTGAACTGGCTCCAAATTCTGCATGTCCACACCCCTTGTAGTAGATGATTGAGAATTAGTAGCAGTCACCACCGGCCATGTGCACTGGCTCAAACTTCTGCATGTCCACACCCCAAGTAGTCGATGACTGCGAATTAGTAGCAGTCACCACCGGATTCACTGTCAGGATGATCCATCCTCTCTCCTTCATCAGCTTCAGATCCCACTGTTTCCCTGAGCAGGAAGGTCTGGAATTGAAAATACAGAGGACATTAAACAACATTCACTCAGTACATGGCACTCATTTTGGTTAATAAGCTGGAAATTGAGCCATCAATGCAGTGTCAAGAGTGTCAGGATGGCCGAGTGGTCTAAGGCGCTGCGTTCAGATAGCAGTCTCCTTTGGAGGTGTGGGTTCGAATCCCACTTCTGACAAGTGTCTTTTGCGAGGTGGATACATTTTTGGACTTTTTTTTTTCCAAGCACCCGTATCAAAAACAATGTCAACAGTTTCTGTAAATTATCGATAAGATCTATTGTCCGTTGCTTGCACTAATTTCCTGAAGTTGGCTAAATCGCAGTAAATCGGTAAAGCGGGAAATCACAGCATCTTCAACAAATCGTGATAGAGGGGCAGAGATAAAGGTTTCGACCCTACATATCAAGAGCGCAGCTGTCAATAGTTCAGCAGGTTCACAGTGCAGAAGTTTCAGTGGCACCAGGGTCCCCTGCGTCCCAATCACAGTTGGTTTTTAACTTCTGTATTCAGGGCATGGGAGGGGTGTGTTGCATCGTGCACACACGGTGCCTGTTTCGCAGATAAGTTTTAATAAATACACAGAGAATAATATAGAGTCATTGGCCACGAGGAACACCTTCCCTGACCTTTTATTCTCTCCGGTTCCACGTCACCGCGCCTACCATCCAACTCCAAAACTCAGGGGAGACTAACACTCCCTACCTCCCTTGGTGTGCATCATAGGCGTGCCCATGACGAACACAACATTTCTCCTTAACCAATACAAAACAAACATAGCTGCTCAAAAAAAAGATACTATACTAATCCAGTATACAAGAATAGTACACAACAATAAATACCACATTCAGTCAATCCACCCCGAATCCTTGCAGCCGCGTTGAGCATGGCGGTCGAGGACTCAAACTGTACCGTTCAAGTCCTTGTCTCAGAGGCACTGAGTTGATTGGTATGGAGCCAGGCACCTCCTGATCTGAATCTTGAACTGGCTGCAAATTCTGCATGTCCACACCCCCTGTAGTAGATGATTGAGAATTAGTAGCAGTCACCACCGGCCATATGCACTGGCTCAAAATTCTGCAAGTCCACACCCCATGTAGTAGATGATTGAGAATTAGTAGCAGTCACCACAGGGTCCACTGTCAGGATGATCCATCCTCTCTCCTTCATCAGCTTCAGATCCCACTGTTTCCCTGAGCAGGAAGTTCTGGAATTGAAAATACAGAGGACATTAAACAACATTCACTCAGTACATGGCACTCATTTTGGTTTATAAGCTGTAATTTGAGCCATCAGTGCAGTGTCAAGAGTGTCAGGATGGCCAAGTGGTCTAAGGTGCTGCTTTCAGGTCGCAGTCTCCTTTCGAGGCGTGGGTTCGAATCCCACTTCTGACAAGTGTCTTTTGCGAGGTGGATACATTTTTGGACTCTTTTTTTTCCAAGCACCCGTATCAAAAACAATGTCAACAGTTTCTGTAAATTATCGATAAGATCTATTGTCCGTTGCTTGCACTAATTTCCTGAAGTTGGCTAAATCGCAGTAAATCGGTAAAGCGGGAAATCACAGCATCTTCAACAAATCGTGATAGAGGGGCAGAGATAAAGGTTTCGACCCTACATATCAAGAGCGCAGCTGTCAATAGTTCAGCAGGATCACAGTGCAGAAGGTTCAGTGGCACCAGGGTCCCCTGCGTCCCAATCACAGCTGGTTTTTAACTTCTGTATTCAGGGCATGGGAGGGGTGTGTTGCATCGTGCACACACGGTGCCTGTTTCGCAGATAAGTTTTAATAAATACACAGAGAATAATATAGAGTCATTGGCCACGAGGAACACCTTCCCTGACCTTTTATTCTCTCCGGTTCCACGTCACCGTACCTACCATCCAACTCCAAAACTCGGGGGAGACTAGCACTCCCTACCTCCCTGGGTGTGCATCATAGGCGTGCCCATGACGAACACAACATTTCTCCTTAACCAATACAAAACAAACATAGCTGCTCAAAAAAAAGATACTATACTAATCCAGTATACAAGAATAGTACACAACAAGAAATGCCACATTCAGTCAATCCACCCCGAATCCTTGCAGCCGCGTTGAGCATGGCGGTCGAGGACTCAAACTGTACCGTTCAAGTCCTTGTCTCAGAGGCACTGAGTTGATTGGTATGGAGCCAGGCACCTCCTGATCTGAATCTTGAACTGGCTCCAAATTCTGCATGTCCACACCCCTTGTAGTAGATGATTGAGAATTAGTAGCAGTCACCACCGGCCATGTGCACTGGCTCAAACTTCTGCATGTCCACACCCCAAGTAGTCGATGACTGCGAATTAGTAGCAGTCACCACCGGATTCACTGTCAGGATGATCCATCCTCTCTCCTTCATCAGCTTCAGATCCCACTGTTTCCCTGAGCAGGAAGGTCTGGAATTGAAAATACAGAGGACATTAAACAACATTCACTCAGTACATGGCACTCATTTTGGTTTATAACCTGGAAATTGAGCCATCAGTGCAGTGTCAAGAGTGTCAGGATGGCCGAGTGGTCTAAGGCGCTGCGTTCAGGTAGCAGTCTCCTTTGGAGGCGTGGGTTCGAATCCCACTTCTGACAAGTGTCTTTTGCGAGGTGGATACATTTTTGGACTTTTTTTTTTCCAAGCACCCGTATCAAAAACAATGTCAACAGTTTCTGTAAATTATCGATAAGATCTATTGTCCGTTGCTTGCACTAATTTCCTGAAGTTGGCTAAATCGCAGTAAATCGGTAAAGCGGGAAATCACAGCATCTTCAACAAATCGTGATAGAGGGGCAGAGATAAAGGTTTCGACCCTACATATCAAGAGCGCAGCTGTCAATAGTTCAGCAGGTTCACAGTGCAGAAGTTTCAGTGGCACCAGGGTCCCCTGCGTCCCAATCACAGTTGGTTTTTAACTTCTGTATTCAGGGCATGGGAGGGGTGTGTTGCATCGTGCACACACGGTGCCTGTTTCGCAGATAAGTTTTAATAAATACACAGAGAATAATATAGAGTCATTGGCCACGAGGAACACCTTCCCTGACCTTTTATTCTCTCCGGTTCCACGTCACCGCGCCTACCATCCAACTCCAAAACTCAGGGGAGACTAACACTCCCTACCTCCCTTGGTGTGCATCATAGGCGTGCCCATGACGAACACAACATTTCTCCTTAACCAATACAAAACAAACATAGCTGCTCAAAAAAAAGATACTATACTAATCCAGTATACAAGAATAGTACACAACAATAAATACCACAATCAGTCAATCCACCCCGAATCCTTGCAGCCGCGTTGAGCATGGCGGTCGAGGACTCAAACTGTACCGTTCAAGTCCTTGTCTCAGAGGCACTGAGTTGATTGGTATGGAGCCAGGCACCTCCTGATCTGAATCTTGAACTGGCTCCAAATTCTGCATGTCCACACCCCCTGTAGTAGATGATTGAGAATTAGTAGCAGTCACCACCGGCCATATGCACTGGCTCAAAATTCTGCAAGTCCACACCCCATGTAGTAGATGATTGAGAATTAGTAGCAGTCACCACAGGGTCCACTGTCAGGATGATCCATCCTCTCTCCTTCATCAGCTTCAGATCCCACTGTTTCCCTGAGCAGGAAGGTCTGGAATTGAAAATACAGAGTACATTAAATAACATTCACTCAGTACATGGCACTCATTTTGGTTTATAAGCTGGAAATTGAGCCATCAGTCTGGTGTCAAGAGTGTCAGGATGGCCGGGTGGTCCAAGGTGCTCCATTCAGGTCACAGTCTCCCTTGGAGATGTGGGTTCAAACCCCTCTTCTGACAAGTGTCTTTTGCGAGCTGGATACATTTTTGGACTTTTTTTTTCCAAGCACCCTTATCAAAAACAATGTCAACAGTTTCTGTAAATTATCGATAAGATCTATTGTCCGTTGCTTGCACTAATTGCCTGAAGTTGGCTAAATCGCAGTAAATCGGTAAAGCAGGAAATCACAGCATCTTCAACAAATCGTGATAGAGGGGCCGAGATAAAGGTTTCGACCCTACATATCAAAAGCACAGCTGTCAATAGTTCAGCAGGTTCACAGTGCAGAAGGTTCAGTGGCACCAGGGTCCCCTGCGTCCCAATCACAGCTGGTTTTTAACTTCTGTATTCAGGGCACGGCAGGGGTGTGTTGCATCGTGCACACACAGTGCCTGTTTCGCAAATAAGTTTTAATAAATACACAGAGAATAATATAGAGTCATTGGCCACGAGGAACACCTTCCATGACCTTTTATTCTCTCCGGTTCCACGTCACCGCGCCTACCATCCAACTCCAAAACTTGGGGGAGACTAACACTCCCTACCTCCCTTGGTGTGCATCATAGGCGTGCCCATGACAAACACAACATTTCTCCTTAACCAATACAAAACAAACATAGCTGCTCAAAAAAAAGATACTATACTAAACCAGTATACAAGAATAGTACACAACAAGAAATGCCACATTCAGTCAATCCACCCTGAATCCTTGCAGCCGCGTTGAGCATGGCAGTCGAGGACTCAATCTGTACCGTTCAAGTCCTTGTCTCAGAGGCACTGAGTTGATTGGTATGGAGCCAGGCACCTCCTGATCTGAATCTTGAACTGGCTCCAAATTCTGCATGTCCACACCCCCTGTAGTAGATGATTGAGAATTAGTAGCAGTCACCACCGGCCATGTGCACTGGCTCAAAATTCAGCATGTCCCACCCCATGTAGTAGATGATTGAGAATTAGTAGCAGTCACCACCGGATCCACTGTCAGGATGATCCATCCTCTCTCCTTCATCAGCTTCAGATCCCACTGTTTCCCTGAGCAGGAAGGTCTGGAATTGAAAATACAGAGGACATTAAACAACATTCACTCAGTGCATGGCACTCATTTTGGTTTATAAGCTGGAAATTGAGCCATCAGTGCAGTGTCACAAGTGTCAGGATGGCCGAGTGGTCTAAGGCACTGCGTTCAGGTTGCAGTCTCATTTGGAGGCGTGGGTTCGAATCCCGCTTCTGACAAGTGTCTTTTGCGAGGTGGATACATTTTTTGACTTTTTTTTTCCAAGCACCCGTATCAAAAACAATGTCAATAGTTTCTGTAAATTATCGATAAGATCTATTGTCCGTTGCTTGCACTAATTTCCTGAAGTTGGCTAAATCGCAGTAAATCGGTAAAGCGGGAAATCACAGCATCTTCAACAAATCGTGATAGAGGAGGAGAGATAAAGGTTTTGACCCTACATATCAAGAGCGCAGCTGTCAATAGTTCAGCAGGTTCACAGTGCAGAAGGTTCAGTGGCACCAGGGTCCCCTGCGTCCCAATCACAGCTGGTTTTTAACTTCTGTATTCAGGGGATGGGAGGGGTGGGGGTGTTGCGTTGAACACACACAGTGCCTGTTTTACAGAAGGGTTTTAATAAATACACAAAGAATAATATGGAGTCGTTAGCCATGAGGAACACCTTCCCCTACCTTTTATTCTCTCCGATTCCACATCACCGCACCTACCATCCAACTCCAAAACTCGTGGGAGACTAACACTCCCTACCTCCCTTGGTGTGCATCATGGGCGTGCCCATGACGAACACAACATTTCTCCTTAACCAATACAAAACAAACATAGCTGCTCAAAAAAAAGATAATATACTAATCCAGTATACAAGAATAGTACACAACAATAAATACCACATTCAGTCAATCCACCCCGAATCCTTGCAGCCGCGTTGAGCATGGCGGTCGAGGACTCAAACTGTACCGTTCAAGTCCTTGTCTCAGAGGCACTGAGTTGATTGGTATGGAGCCAGGCACCTCCTGATCTGAATCTTGAACTGGCTCCAAATTCTGCATGTCCACACCCCCTGTAGTAGATGATTGAGAATTAGTAGCAGTCACCACCGGCCATATGCACTGGCTCAAAATTCTGCAAGTCCACACCCCATGTAGTAGATGATTGAGAATTAGTAGCAGTCACCACAGGGTCCACTGTCAGGATGATCCATCCTCTCTCCTTCATCAGCTTCAGATCCCACTGTTTCCCTGAGCAGGAAGGTCTGGAAATGAAAATACAGAGGACATTAAATAACATTCACTCAGTACATGGCACTCAGTTTGGTTTATAAGCTGGAAATTGAGCCGTCAGTCTAGTGTCAGGATGGCCGGGTGGTCTAAGGTGCTGCATTCAGGTCACAGTCTCCCTTGGAGACGTGGGTTCAAACCCCTCTTCTGACAAGTGTCTTTGCGAGGTGGATACATTTTTTGACTTTTTTTTCCAAGCACCCTTATCAAAAACAATGTCAACAGTTTCTGTAAATTATCGATAAGATCTATTGTCCGTTGGTTGCACTAATTGCCTGAAGTTGGCTAAATCGCAGTAAATCGGTAAAGCAGGAAATCACAGCATCTTCAACACATCGTGATAGAGGGGCCGAGATAAAGGTTTCGACCCTACATATCAAAAGCACAGCTGTCCATAGTTCAGCAGGTTCACAGTGCAGAAGGTTCAGTGGCACCAGGGTCGCCTGCGTCCCAATCACAGCTGGTTTTTAACTTCTGTATTCTGGGCTTGGGAGGGGTGTGTTGCATCGTGCACACACAGTGCCTGTTTCGCAAATAAGTTTTAATAAATACACAGAGAATAATATAGAGTCATTGGCCACGAGGAACACCTTCCCTGACCTTTTATTCTCTCCAGTTCCACGTCACCGCGCCTACCATCCAACTCCAAAACTCGGGGGAGACTAACACTCCCTACCTCCCTTGGTGTGCATCATAGGCGTGCCCATGACGAACACAACATTTCTCCTTAACCAATACAAAACAAACATAGCTGCTAAAAAAAAAGATACTATACTAAACCAGTATACAAGAATAGTACACAACAAGAAATGCCACATTCAGTCAATACACCCCGAATCCTTGCAGCCGCGTTGAGCATGGCGGTCGAGGACTCAAACTGTACCGTTCAAGTCCTTGTCTCAGAGGCACTGAGTTGATTGGTATGGAGCCAGGCACCTCCTGATCTGAATCTTGAACTGGCTCCAAATTCTGCATGTCCACACCCCCTGTAGTAGATGATTGAGAATTAGTAGCAGTCACCACCGGCCATGTGCACTGGCTCAAAATTCAGCATGTCCACACCCCATGTAGTAGATGATTGAGAATTAGTAGCAGTCACCACCGGATCCACTGTCAGGATGATCCATCCTCTCCTTCATCAGCTTCAGATCCCACTGTTTCCCTGAGCAGGAAGGTCTGGAATTGAAAATACAGAGGACATTAAATAACATTCACTCAGTACATGGCACTCATTTTGGTTTATACGCTCGAAATTGAGCCATGAGCAAAGTGTGAAGAGTGTCAGGATGGCCGAGTGGTCTAAGGTGCTGCGTTCAGGTCGCGGCCTCCCTTGGAGGTGTGGGTTCAAATCCCACTTCTGACAAGTGTATTTTGCGAGGTGGATACATTTTTGGACTTTTTTTTCCCAAGCACCGTATCAAAAACAATGTCAACAGTTTCTGGAAATTATCGATAAGATCTATTTTCCGTTGCTTGCACTAATTGCCTGAAGTTGGCTAAATCGCAGTAAATCGGTAAAGCAGGAAATCACAGCATCTTCAACAAATCGTGATAGAGGGGCCGAGATAAAGGTTTCGACCCTACATATCAAAAGCACAGCTGTCCATAGTTCAGCAGGTTCACAGTGCAGAAGGTTCAGTGGCACCAGGGTCCCCTGCGTCCCAATCACAGCTGGTTTTTAACTTCTGTATTCTGGGCATGGGAGGGGTGTGTTGCATCGTGCACACACAGTGCCTGTTTCGCAAATAAGTTTTAATAAATACACAGAGAATAATATAGAGTCATTGGCCACGAGGAACACCTTCCCTGACCTTTTATTCTCTCCGGTTCCACGTCACCGCGCCTACCATCCAACTCCAAAACTCGGGGGAGACTAACACTCCCTACCTCCCTTGGTGTGCATCATAGGCGTGCCCATGACGAACACAACATTTCTCCTTAACCAATACAAAACAAACATAGCTGCTAAAAAAAAAGATACTATACTAAACCAGTATACAAGAATAGTACACAACAAGAAATGCCACATTCAGTCAATACACCCCGAATCCTTGCAGCCGCGTTGAGCATGGCGGTCGAGGACTCAAACTGTACCGTTCAAGTCCTTGTCTCAGAGGCACTGAGTTGATTGGTATGGAGCCAGGCACCTCCTGATCTGAATCTTGAACTGGCTCCAAATTCTGCATGTCCACACCCCTTTTAGTAGATGATTGAGAATTAGTAGCAGTCACCACCGGCCATGTGCACTGGCTCAAAATTCAGCATGTCCACACCCCATGTAGTAGATGATTGAGAATTAGTAGCAGTCACCACCGGATCCACTGTCAGGATGATCCATCCTCTCTCCTTCATCAGCTTCAGATCCCACTGTTTCCCTGAGCAGGAAGGTCTGGAATTGAAAATACAGAGGACATTAAACAACATTCACTCAGTACATGGCACTCATTTTGGTTTATAAGCTGGAAATTGAGCCATCAGTGCAGTGTCACAAGTGTCAGGATGGCCGAGTGGTCTAAGGCGCTGCGTTCAGGTCGCAGTCTCCCTTGGAGGCGTGGGTTCGAATCCCACTTCTAACAAGTGTCTTTTGCGAGGTGGATACATTTTTGGACTTTTTTTTTCCAAGCACCCTTATCAAAAACAATGTCAACAGTTTCTGTGAATTATCGATAAGATCTATTGTCCGTTGCTTGCACTAATTTCCTGAAGTTGGCTAAATCGCAGTAAATCGGTAAAGCGGGAAATCACAGCATCTTCAACAAATCGTGATAGAGGGGCCGAGATAAAGGTTTCGACCCTACATATCAAAAGCGCAGCTGTCAATAGTTCAGCAGGTTCACAGTGCAGAAGGTTCAGTGGCACCAGGGTCCCCTGCGTCCCAATCACAGCTGGTTTTTAACTTCTGTATTCAGGGGATGGGAGGGGTGGGGGTGTTGCGTTGTGCACACACAGTGCCTGTTTTGCAGAGAAGTTTTAATAAATACACAAAGAATAATATGGAGTCTTTAGCCACGAGGAACACCTTCCCCTACCTTTTATTCTCTCCGATTCCACATCACCGCACCTACCATCCAACTCCAAAACTCGGGGGAGACTAACACTCCCTACCTCCCTTGGTGTGCATCATGGGCGTGCCCATGACGAACACAACATTTCTCCTTAACCAATACAAAACAAACATAGCTGCTCAAAAAAAATATACTATACTAATCCAGTATACAAGAATAGTACACAACAATAAATACCACATTCAGTCAATCCACCCCGAATCCTTGCAGCCGCGTTTAGCATGGCGGTCGAGGACTCAAACTGTACCGTTCAAGTCCTTGTCTCAGAGGCACTGAGTTGATTGGTATGGAGCCAGGCACCTCCTGATCTGAATCTTGAACTGGCTCCAAATTCTGCATGTCCACACCCCCTGTAGTAGATGATTGAGAATTAGTAGCAGTCACCACCGGCCATATGCACTGGCTCAAAATTCTGCAAGTCCACACCCCATGTAGTAGATGATTGAGAATTAGTAGCAGTCACCACAGGGTCCACTGTCAGGATGATCCATCCTCTCTCCTTCATCAGCTTCAGATCCCACTGTTTCCCTGAGCAGGAAGTTCTGGAATTGAAAATACAGAGGACATTAAACAACATTCACTCAGTACATGGCACTCATTTTGGTTTATAAGCTGTAATTTGAGCCATCAGTGCAGTGTCAAGAGTGTCAGGATGGCCAAGTGGTCTAAGGTGCTGCGTTCAGGTCGCAGTCTCCTTTCGAGGCGTGGGTTCGAATCCCACTTCTGACAAGTGTCTTTTGCGAGGTGGATACATTTTTGGACTCTTTTTTTTCCAAGCACCCGTATCAAAAACAATGTCAACAGTTTCTGTAAATTATCGATAAGATCTATTCTCCGTTGCTTGCACTAATTTCCTGAAGTTGGCTAAATCGCAGTAAATCGGTAAAGCGGGAAATCACAGCATCTTCAACAAATCGTGATAGAGGGGCAGAGATAAAGGTTTCGACCCTACATATCAAGAGCGCAGCTGTCAATAGTTCAGCAGGATCACAGTGCAGAAGGTTCAGTGGCACCAGGGTCCCCTGCGTCCCAATCACAGCTGGTTTTTAACTTCTGTATTCAGGGCATGGGAGGGGTGTGTTGCATCGTGCACACACGGTGCCTGTTTCGCAGATAAGTTTTAATAAATACACAGAGAATAATATAGAGTCATTGGCCACGAGGAACACCTTCCCTGACCTTTTATTCTCTCCGGTTCCACGTCACCGTACCTACCATCCAACTCCAAAACTCGGGGGAGACTAGCACTCCCTACCTCCCTGGGTGTGCATCATAGGCGTGCCCATGACGAACACAACATTTCTCCTTAACCAATACAAAACAAACATAGCTGCTCAAAAAAAAGATACTATACTAATCCAGTATACAAGAATAGTACACAACAAGAAATGCCACATTCAGTCAATCCACCCCGAATCCTTGCAGCCGCGTTGAGCATGGCGGTCGAGGACTCAAACTGTACCGTTCAAGTCCTTGTCTCAGAGGCACTGAGTTGATTGGTATGGAGCCAGGCACCTCCTGATCTGAATCTTGAACTGGCTCCAAATTCTGCATGTCCACACCCCTTGTAGTAGATGATTGAGAATTAGTAGCAGTCACCACCGGCCATGTGCACTGGCTCAAACTTCTGCATGTCCACACCCCAAGTAGTCGATGACTGCGAATTAGTAGCAGTCACCACCGGATTCACTGTCAGGATGATCCATCCTCTCTCCTTCATCAGCTTCAGATCCCACTGTTTCCCTGAGCAGGAAGGTCTGGAATTGAAAATACAGAGGACATTAAACAACATTCACTCAGTACATGGCACTCATTTTGGTTTATAACCTGGAAATTGAGCCATCAGTGCAGTGTCAAGAGTGTCAGGATGGCCGAGTGGTCTAAGGCGCTGCGTTCAGGTTGCAGTCTCCTTTGGAGGTGTGGGTTCGAATCCCTCTTCTGACAAGTGTCTTTTGCGAGGTGGATACATTTTTGGACTTTTTTTTTTCCAAGCACCCGTATCAAAAACAATGTCAACAGTTTCTGTAAATTATCGATAAGATCTATTGTCCGTTGCTTGCACTAATTTCCTGAAGTTGGCTAAATCGCAGTAAATCGGTAAAGCGGGAAATCACAGCATCTTTAACAAATCATGATAGAGGGGCAGAGATAAAGATTTCGACCCTACATATCAAGAGCGCAGCTGTCAATAGTTCAGCAGGTTCACAGTGCAGAAGGTTCAGTGGCACCTGGGTTCTCTGCGTCCCAATCACAGTTGGTTTTTAACTACTGTATTCAGGGCATGGGAGGGGTTTGTTGCATCGTGCACACACGGTGCCTGTTTCGCAGATAAGTTTTAATAAATACACAGAGAATAATATAGAGTCATTGGCCACGAGGAACACCTTCCCTGACCTTTTATTCTCTCCGGTTCCACGTCACCACGCCTACCATCCAACTCCAAAACTCAGGGGAGACTAACACTCCCTACCTCCCTTGGTGTGCATCATAGGCGTGCCCATGACGAACACAACATTTCTCCTTAACCAATACAAAACAAACATAGCTGCTCAAAAAAAAGATACTATACTAATCCAGTATACAAGAATAGTACACAACAAGAAATGCCACATTCAGTCAATCCACCCCGAATCCTTGCAGCCGCGTTGAGCATGGCGGTCGAGGACTCAAACTGTACCGTTCAAGTCCTTCTCTCAGAGGCACTGAGTTGATTGGTATGGAGCCAGGCACCTCCTGATCTGAATCTTGAACTGGCTCCAAATTCTGCATGTCCACACCCCTTGTAGTAGATGATTGAGAATTAGTAGCAGTCACCACCGGCCATGTGCACTGGCTCAAACTTCTGCATGTCCACACCCCAAGTAGTCGATGACTGCGAATTAGTAGCAGTCACCACCGGATTCACTGTCAGGATGATCCATCCTCTCTCCTTCATCAGCTTCAGATCCCACTGTTTCCCTGAGCAGGAAGGTCTGGAATTGAAAATACAGAGGACATTAAACAACATTCACTCAGTACATGGCACTCATTTTGGTTAATAAGCTGGAAATTGAGCCATCAGTGCAGTGTCAAGAGTGTCAGGATGGCCGAGTGGTCTAAGGCGCTGCGTTCAGATAGCAGTCTCCTTTGGAGGCGTGGGTTCGAATCCCTCTTCTGACAAGTGTCTTTTGCGAGGTGGATACATTTTTGGACTTTTTTTTTTCCAAGCACCCGTATCAAAAACAATGTCAACAGTTTCTGTAAATTATCGATAAGATCTATTGTCCGTTGCTTGCACTAATTTCCTGAAGTTGGCTAAATCGCAGTAAATCGGTAAAGCGGGAAATCACAGCATCTTCAACAAATCGTGATAGAGGGGCAGAGATAAAGGTTTCGACCCTACATATCAAGAGCGCAGCTGTCAATAGTTCAGCAGGTTCACAGTGCAGAAGTTTCAGTGGCACCAGGGTCCCCTGCGTCCCAATCACAGTTGGTTTTTAACTTCTGTATTCAGGGCATGGGAGGGGTGTGTTGCATCGTGCACACACGGTGCCTGTTTCGCAGATACGTTTTAATAAATACACAGAGAATAATATAGAGTCATTGGCCACGAGGAACACCTTCCCTGACCTTTTATTCTCTCCGGTTCCACGTCACCGCGCCTACCATCCAACTCCAAAACTCAGGGGAGACTAACACTCCCTACCTCCCTTGGTGTGCATCATAGGCGTGCCCATGACGAACACAACATTTCTCCTTAACCAATACAAAACAAACATAGCTGCTCAAAAAAAAGATACTATACTAATCCAGTATACAAGAATAGTACACAACAATAAATACCACATTCAGTCAATCCACCCCGAATCCTTGCAGCCGCGTTGAGCATGGCGGTCGAGGACTCAAACTGTACCGTTCAAGTCCTTGTCTCAGAGGCACTGAGTTGATTGGTATGGAGCCAGGCACCTCCTGATCTGAATCTTGAACTGGCTCCAAATTCTGCATGTCCACACCCCCTGTAGTAGATGATTGAGAATTAGTAGCAGTCACCACCGGCCATATGCACTGGCTCAAAATTCTGCAAGTCCACACCCCATGTAGTGGATGATTGAGAATTAGTAGCAGTCACCACAGGGTCCACTGTCAGGATGATCCATCCTCTCTCCTTCATCAGCTTCAGATCCCACTGTTTCCCTGAGCAGGAAGGTCTGGAATTGAAATACAGAGGACATTAAACAACATTCACTCAGTACATGGCACTCATTTTGGTTTATACGCTCGAAATTGAGCCATGAGGGAGGTGTGAAGAGTGTCAGGATGGCCGAGTGGTCTAAGGCGCAGCGTTCAATTCGCAGCCTCCCTTGGAGGTGTGGGTTCAAATCCCTCTTCTGACAAGTGTCTTTTGCGAGCTGGATACATTTTTGGACTTTTTTTTCCCAAACACTGTATCAAAAACATTGTCAACAGTTTCTGTAAATTATCGATAAGATCTATTGTCCGTTGCTTGCACTAATTGCCTGAAGTTGGCTAAATCGCAGTAAATCGGTAAAGCAGGAAATCACAGCATCTTCAACAAATCGTGATAGAGGGGCCGAGATAAAGGTTTCGACCCTACATATTAAAAGCACAGCTGTCAATAGTTCAGCAGGTTCACAGTGCAGAAGGTTCAGTGGCACCAGGGTCCCCTGCGTCCCAATCACAGCTGGTTTTTAACTTCTGTATTCAGGGCACGGCAGGGGTGTGTTGCATCGTGCACACACAGTGCCTGTTTCGCAAATAAGTTTTAATAAATACACAGAGAATAATATAGAGTCATTGGCCACGAGGAACACCTTCCATGACCTTTTATTCTCTCCGGTTCCACGTCACCGCGCCTACCATCCAACTCCAAAACTTGGGGGAGACTAACACTCCCTACCTCCCTTGGTGTGCATCATAGGCGTGCCCATGACGAACACAACATTTCTCCTTAACCAATACAAAACAAACATAGCTGCTCAAAAAAAAGATACTATACTAAACCAGTATACAAGAATAGTACACAACAAGAAATGCCACATTCAGTCAATCCACCCTGAATCCTTGCAGCCGCGTAGAGCATGGCAGTCGAGGACTCAATCTGTACCGTTCAAGTCCTTGTCTCAGAGGCACTGAGTTGATTGGTATGGAGCCAGGCACCTCCTGATCTGAATCTTGAACTGGCTCCAAATTCTGCATGTCCACACCCCCTGTAGTAGATGATTGAGAATTAGTAGCAGTCACCACCGGCCATGTGCACTGGCTCAAAATTCAGCATGTCCCACCCCATGTAGTAGATGATTGAGAATTAGTAGCAGTCACCACCGGATCCACTGTCAGGATGATCCATCCTCTCTCCTTCATCAGCTTCAGATCTCACTGTTTCCCTGAGCAGGAAGGTCTGGAATTGAAAATACAGAGGACATTAAACAACATTCACTCAGTGCATGGCACTCATTTTGGTTTATAAGCTGGAAATTGAGCCATCAGTGCAGTGTCACAAGTGTCAGGATGGCCGAGTGGTCTAAGGCACTGCGTTCAGGTTGCAGTCTCATTTGGAGGCGTGGGTTAGAATCCCGCTTCTGACAAGTGTCTTTTGCGAGGTGGATACATTTTTGGACTTTTTTTTTCCAAGCACCCGTATCAAAAACAATGTCAATAGTTTCTGTAAATTATCGATAAGATCTATTGTCCGTTGCTTGCACTAATTTCCTGAAGTTGGCTAAATCGCAGTAAATCGGTAAAGCGGGAAATCACAGCATCTTCAACAAATCGTGATAGAGGAGCAGAGATAAAGGTTTTGACCCTACATATCAAGAGCGCAGCTGTCAATAGTTCAGCAGGTTCACAGTGCAGAAGGTTCAGTGGCACCAGGGTCCCCTGCGTCCCAATCACAGCTGGTTTTTAACTTCTGTATTCAGGGGATGGGAGGGGTGGGGGTGTTGCGTTGTGCACACACAGTGCCTGTTTTGCAGAAGGGTTTTAATAAATACACAAAGAATAATATGGAGTCTTTAGCCATGAGGAACACCTTCCCCTACCTTTTATTCTCTCCGATTCCACATCACCGCACCTACCATCCAACTCCAAAACTCGTGGGAGACTAACACTCCCTACCTCCCTTGGTGTGCATCATGGGCGTGCCCATGACGAACACAACATTTCTCCTTAACCAATACAAAACAAACATAGCTGCTCAAAAAAAAGATACTATACTAATCCAGTATACAAGAATAGTACACAACAATAAATACCACATTCAGTCAATCCACCCCGAATCCTTGCAGCCGCGTTGAGCATGGCGGTCGAGGACTCAAACTGTACCGTTCAAGTCCTTGTCTCAGAGGCACTGAGTTGATTGGTATGGAGCCAGGCACCTCCTGATCTGAATCTTGAACTGGCTCCAAATTCTGCATGTCCACACCCCCTGTAGTAGATGATTGAGAATTAGTAGCAGTCACCACCGGCCATATGCACTGGCTCAAAATTCTGCAAGTCCACACCCCATGTAGTAGATGATTGAGAATTAGTAGCAGTCACCACAGGGTCCACTGTCAGGATGATCCATCCTCTCTCCTTCATCAGCTTCAGATCCCACTGTTTCCCTGAGCAGGAAGGTCTGGAAATGAAAATACAGAGGACATTAAATAACATTCACTCAGTACATGGCACTCAGTTTGGTTTATAAGCTGGAAATTGAGCCGTCAGTCTAGTGTCAGGATGGCCGGGTGGTCTAAGGTGCTGCATTCAGGTCACAGTCTCCCTTGGAGACGTGGGTTCAAACCCCTCTTCTGACAAGTGTCTTTGCGAGGTGGATACATTTTTTGACTTTTTTTTCCAAGCACCCTTATCAAAAACAATGTCAACAGTTTCTGTAAATTATCGATAAGATCTATTGTCCGTTGGTTGCACTAATTGCCTGAAGTTGGCTAAATCGCAGTAAATCGGTAAAGCAGGAAATCACAGCATCTTCAACACATCGTGATAGAGGGGCCGAGATAAAGGTTTCGACCCTACATATCAAAAGCACAGCTGTCCATAGTTCAGCAGGTTCACAGTGCAGAAGGTTCAGTGGCACCAGGGTCGCCTGCGTCCCAATCACAGCTGGTTTTTAACTTCTGTATTCTGGGCTTGGGAGGGGTGTGTTGCATCGTGCACACACAGTGCCTGTTTCGCAAATAAGTTTTAATAAATACACAGAGAATAATATAGAGTCATTGGCCACGAGGAACACCTTCCCTGACCTTTTATTCTCTCCGGTTCCACGTCACAGCGCCTACCATCCAACTCCAAAACTCGGGGGAGACTAACACTCCCTACCTCCCTTGGTGTGCATCATAGGCGTGCCCATGACGAACACAACATTTCTCCTTAACCAATACAAAACAAACATAGCTGCTAAAAAAAAAGATACTATACTAAACCAGTATACAAGAATAGTACACAACAAGAAATGCCACATTCAGTCAATACACCCCGAATCCTTGCAGCCGCGTTGAGCATGGCGGTCGAGGACTCAAACTGTACCGTTCAAGTCCTTGTCTCAGAGGCACTGAGTTGATTGGTATGGAGCCAGGCACCTCCTGATCTGAATCTTGAACTGGCTCCAAATTCTGCATGTCCACACCCCCTGTAGTAGATGATTGAGAATTAGTAGCAGTCACCACCGGCCATGTGCACTGGCTCAAAATTCAGCATGTCCACACCCCATGTAGTAGATGATTGAGAATTAGTATCAGTCACCACCGGATCCACTGTCAGGATGATCCATCCTCTCCTTCATCAGCTTCAGATCCCACTGTTTCCCTGAGCAGGAAGGTCTGGAATTGAAAATACAGAGGACATTAAATAACATTCACTCAGTACATGGCACTCATTTTGGTTTATACGCTCGAAATTGAGCCATGAGCAAAGTGTGAAGAGTGTCAGGATGGCCGAGTGGTCTAAGGTGCTGCGTTCAGGTCGCGGCCTCCCTTGGAGGTGTGGGTTCAAATCCCACTTCTGACAAGTGTATTTTGCGAGGTGGATACATTTTTGGACTTTTTTTTCCCAAGCACCGTATCAAAAACAATGTCAACAGTTTCTGGAAATTATCGATAAGATCTATTTTCCGTTGCTTGCACTAATTGCCTGAAGTTGGCTAAATCGCAGTAAATCGGTAAAGCAGGAAATCACAGCATCTTCAACAAATCGTGATAGAGGGGCCGAGATAAAGGTTTCGACCCTACATATCAAAAGCGCAGCTGTCAATAGTTCAGCAGGTTCACAGTGCAGAAGGTTCAGTGGCACCAGGGTCCCCTGCGTCCCAATCAGACCTGGTTTTTAACTTCTGTATTCAGGGGATGGGAGGGGTGGGGGTGTTGCGTCGTGCACACACAGTGCCTGTTTTGCAGAGAAGTTTTAATAAATACACAAAGAATAATATGGAGTCTTTGGCCACGAGGAACACCTTCCCCTACCTTTTATTCTCTCCGATTCCACATCACCGCACCTACCATCCAACTCCAAAACTCGGGGGAGACTAACACTCCCTACCTCCCTTGGTGTGCATCATGGGCGTGCCCATGACGAACACAACATTTCTCCTTAACCAATACAAAACAAACATAGCTGCTAAAAAAAAAGATACTATACTAAACCAGTATACAAGAATAGTACACAACAAGAAATGCCACATTCAGTCAATCCACCCCGAATCCTTGCAGCCGCGTTGAGCATGGCGGTCGAGGACTCAAACTGTACCATTCAAGTCATTGTCTCAGAGGCACTGAGTTGATTGGTATGGAGCCAGGCACCTCCTGATCTGAATCTTGAACTGGCTCCAAATTCTGCATGTCCACACCCCCTGTAGTAGATGATTGAGAATTAGTAGCAGTCACCACCGGCCATGTGCACTGGCTCAAAATTCAGCATGTCCACACCCCATGTAATAGATGATTGAGAATTAGTAGCAGTCACCACCGGATCCACTGTCAGGATGATCCATCCTCTCTCCTTCATCAGCTTCAGATCCCACTGTTTCCCTGAGCAGGAAGGTCTGGAATTGAAAATACAGAGGACATTAAACAACATTCACTCAGTACATGGCACTCATTTTGGTTTATAAGCTGGAAATTGAGCCATCAGTGCAGTGTCAAGAGTGTCAGGATGTCCAAGTGGTCTAAGGTGCTGCGTTCAGGTCACAGTCTCCTTTCGAGGCGTGGGTTCGAATCCCACTTCTGACAAGTGTCTTTTGCGAGGTGGATACATTTTTGGACTTTTTTTTTCCAAGCACCCGTATCAAAAACAATGTCAACAGTGTCTGTAAATTATCGATAAGATCTATTGTCCGTTGCTTGCACTAATTTCCTGAAGTTGGCTAAATCGCAGTAAATCGGTAAAGCGGGAAATCACAGCATCTTCAACAAATCGTGATAGAGGGGCAGAGATAAAGGTTTCGACCCTACATATCAAGAGCGCAGCTGTCAATAGTTCAGCAGGATCACAGTGCAGAAGGTTCAGTGGCACCAGGGTCCCCTGCGTCCCAATCACAGCTGGTTTTTAACTTCTGTATTCAGGGCATGGGAGGGGTGTGTTGCATCGTGCACACACGGTGCCTGTTTCGCAGATAAGTTTTAATAAATACACAGAGAATAATATAGAGTCATTGGCCACGAGGAACACCTTCCCTGACCTTTTATTCTCTCCGGTTCCACGTCACCGCGCCTACCATCCAACTCCAAAACTCGGGGGAGACTAACACTCCCTACCTCCCTTGGTGTGCATCATAGGCGTGCCCATGACGAACACAACATTTCTCCTTAACCAATACAAAACAAACATAGCTGCTAAAAAAAAAGATACTATACTAATCCAGTATACAAGAATAGTACACAACAAGAAATGCCACATTCAGTCAATCCACCCCGAATCCTTGCAGCCGCGTTGAGCATGGCGGTCGAGGACTCAAACTGTACCGTTCAAGTCCTTGTCTCAGAGGCACTGAGTTGATTGGTATGGAGCCAGGCACCTCCTGATCTGAATCTTGAACTGGCTCCAAATTCTTCATGTCCACACCCCTTGTAGTAGATGATTGAGAATTAGTAGCAGTCACCACCGGCCATGTGCACTGGCTCAAAATTCAGCATGTCCACACCCCATGTAGTCGATGATTGCGAATTAGTAGCAGTCACCACCGGATTCACTGTCAGGAAGATCCATCCTCTCTCCTTCATCAGCTTCAGATCCCACTGTTTCCCTGAGCAGGAAGGTCTGGAATTGAAAATACAGAGGACATTAAACAACATTCACTCAGTACATGGCACTCCTTTTGGTTTATAAGCTGGTAATTGAGCCATCAGTGCAGTGTCAAGAGTGTCAGGATGGCCGAGTGTTCTAAGGTGCTGCGTTCAGGTCGCAGCCTGCCTTGGAGGTGTGGGTTCAAATCCCACTTCTGACAAGTGTATTTTGCGAGGTGGATACATTTTTGGAATTTTTTTTTCCAAGCACCCGTATCAAAAACAATGTCAACAGTTTCTGTAAATTATCGATAAGATCTATTGTCCGTTGCTTGCACTAATTTCCTGAAGTTGGCTAAATCGCAGTAAATCGGTAAAGCGGGAAATCACAGCATATTCAACAAATCGTGATAGAGGGGCAGAGATAAAGGTTTCGACCCTACATATCAATAGTTCAGCAGGTTCACAGTGCAGAAGGTTCAGTGGCACCAGGGTCCCCTGCGTCCCAATCACAGTTGGTTTTTAACTTCTGTATTCAGGGCATGGGAGGGGTGTGTTGCATCGTGCACACACGTTGCCTGTTTCGCAGATAAGTTTCAATAAATACACAGAGAATAATATAGAGTCATTGGCCACGAGGAACACCTTCCCTGACCTTTTATTCTCTCCGGTTCCACGTCACCGCGCCTACCATCCAACTCCAAAACTCAGGGGAGACTAACACTCCCTACCTCCCTTGGTGTGCATCATAGGCGTGCCCATTACGAACACAACATTTCTCCTTAACCAATACAAAACAAACATAGCTGCTCAAAAAAAAGATACTATACTAATCCAGTATACAAGAACAGTACACAACAAGAAATGCCACATTCAGTCAATCCACCCTGAATCCTTGCAGCCGCGTTGAGCATGGCGGTCGAGGACTCAAACTCTACCGTTCAAGTCCTTGTCTCAGAGGCACTGAGTTGATTGGTATGGAGCCAGGCACCTCTTGATCTGAATCTTGAACTGGCTCCAAATTCTTCATGTCCACACCCCTTGTAGTAGATGATTGAGAATTAGTAGCAGTCACCACCGGCCATGTGCACTGGCTCAAAATTCAGCATGTCCACACCCCATGTAGTCGATGATTGAGAATTAGTAGCAGTCACCACCGGATCCACTGTCAGGATGATCCATCCTCTCTCCTTCATCAGCTTCAGATCCCACTGTTTCCCTGAGCAGGAAGGTCTGGAATTGAAAATACAGAGGACATTAAACAACATTCACTCAGTACATGGCACTCCTTTTGGTTTATAAGCTGGAAATTGAGCCATCAGTGCAGTGTCAAGAGTGTCAGGATGGCCGTGTGGTCTAAGGCGCTGCGTTCAGGTCGCAGTCTCCTTTGGAGGCGTGGGTTCGAATCCCACTTCTGACAAGTGTCTTTTGCGAGGTGGATACATTTTTGGTCTTTTTTTTCCCAAGCACCGTATCAAAAACAATGTCAACAGTTTCTGTAAATTATCGATAAGATCTATTTTCCGTTGCTTGCACTAATTGCCTGAAGTTGGCTAAATCGCAGTAAATCGGTAAAGCAGGAAATCACAGCATCTTCAACAAATCGTGATAGAGGGGCCGAGATAAAAGTTTCGACCCTACATATCAAAAGCGCAGCTGTCAATAGTTCAGCAGGTTCACAGTGCAGAAGGTTCAGTGGCACCAGGGTCCCCTGCGTCCCAATCACAGCTGGTTTTTAACTTCTGTATTCAGGGGATGGGAGGGGTGGGGGTGTTGCGTCGTGCACACACAGTGCCTGTTTTGCAGAGAAGTTTTAATAAATACACAAAGAATAATATGGAGTCTTTAGCCACGAGGAACACCTTCCCCTACCTTTTATTCTCTCCGATTCCACATCACCGCACCTACCATCCAACTCCAAAACTCGGGGGAGACTAACACTCCCTACCTCCCTTGGTGTGCATCATGGGCGTGCCCATGACGAACACAACATTTCTCCTTAACCAATACAAAACAAACATAGCTGCTCAAAAAAAAGATACTATACTAATCCAGTATACAAGAATAGTACACAACAATAAATACCACATTCAGTCAATCCACCCCGAATCCTTGCAGCCGCGTTGAGCATGGCGGTCGAGGACTCAAACTGTACCGTTCAAGTCCTTGTCTCAGAGGCACTGAGTTGCTTGGTATGGAGCCAGGCACCTCCTGATCTGAATCTTGAACTGGCTCCAAATTCTGCATGTCCACACCCCCTGTAGTAGATGATTGAGAATTAGTAGCAGTCACCACCGGCCATATGCACTGGCTCAAAATTCTGCAAGTCCACACCCCATGTAGTAGATGATTGAGAATTAGTAGCAGTCACCACAGGGTCCACTGTCAGGATGATCCATCCTCTCTCCTTCATCAGCTTCAGATCCCACTGTTTCCCTGAGCAGGAAGGTCTGGAATTGAAAATACAGAGGACATTAAATAACATTCACTCAGTACATGGCACTCATTTTGGTTTATAAGCTGAAAATTGAGCCATCAGTCTGGTGTCAAGAGTGTCAGGATGGCCGGGTGGTCCAAGGTGCTCCATTCAGGTCACAGTCTCCCTTGGAGATGTGGGTTCAAACCCCTCTTCTGACAAGTGTCTTTTGCGAGCTGGATACATTTTTGGACTTTTTTTTTCCAAGCACCCTTATCAAAAACAATGTCAACAGTTTCTGTAAATTATCGATAAGATCTATTGTCCGTTGCTTGCACTAATTGCCTGAAGTTGGCTACATCGCAGTAAATCGGTAAAGCAGGAAATCACAGCATCTTCAACAAATCGTGATAGAGGGGCCGAGATAAAGGTTTCGACCCTACATATCAAAAGCACAGCTGTCAATAGTTCAGCAGGTTCACAGTGCAGAAGGTTCAGTGGCACCAGGGTCCCCTGCGTCCCAATCACAGCTGGTTTTTAACTTCTGTATTCAGGGCACGGGAGGGGTGTGTTGCATCGTGCACACACAGTGCCTGTTTCGCAAATAAGTTTTAATAAATACACAGAGAATAATATAGAGTCATTGGCCACGAGGAACACCTTCCATGACCTTTTATTCTCTCCGGTTCCACGTCACCGCGCCTACCATCCAACTCCAAAACTTGGGGGAGACTAACACTCCCTACCTCCCTTGGTGTGCATCATAGGCGTGCCCATGACGAACACAACATTTCTCCTTAACCAATACAAAACAAACATAGCTGCTCAAAAAAAAGATACTATACTAAACCAGTATACAAGAATAGTACACAACAAGAAATGCCACATTCAGTCAATCCACCCTGAATCCTTGCAGCCGCGTTGAGAATGGCAGTCGAGGACTCAATCTGTACCGTTCAAGTCCTTGTCTCAGAGACACTGAGTTGATTGGTATGGAGCCAGGCACCTCCTGATCTGAATCTTGAACTGGCTCCAAATTCTGCATGTCCACACCCCCTGTAGTAGATGATTGAGAATTAGTAGCAGTCACCACCGGCCATGTGCACTGGCTCAAAATTCAGCATGTCCACACCCCATGTAGTAGATGATTGAGAATTAGTAGCAGTCACCACCGGATCCACTGTCAGGATGATCCATCCTCTCTCCTTCATCAGCTTCAGATCCCACTGTTTCCCTGAGCAGGAAGGTCTGGAATTGAAAATACAGAGGACATTAAACAACATTCACTCAGTACATGGCACTCATTTTGGTTTATAAGCTGGAAATTGAGCCATCAGTGCAGTGTCACGAGTGTCAGGATGGCCGAGAGGTCTAAGGCACTGCGTTCAGGTTGCAGTCTCATTTGGAGGCGTGGGTTCGAATCCCACTTCTGACAAGTGTCTTTTGCGAGGTGGATACATTTTTTGACTTTTTTTTCCAAGCACCCGTATCAAAAACAATGTCAACAGTTTCTGTAAATTATCGATAAGATCTATTGTCCGTTGCTTGCACTAATTTCCTGAAGTTGGCTAAATCGCAGTAAATCGGTAAAGCGGGAAATCACAGCATCTTCAACAAATCGTGATAGAGGAGCAGAGATAAAGGTTTTGACCCTACATATCAAGAGCGCAGCTGTCAATAGTTCAGCAGGTTCACAGTGCAGAAGGTTCAGTTTCACCAGGGTCCCCTGCGTCCCAATCACAGCTGGTTTTTAACTTCTGTATTCAGGGCATGGGAGGGGTGTGTTGCATCGTGCACACATGGTGCCTTTTTCGCAGATAAGTATTAATAAATACACAGAGAATAATATAGAGTCATTGGCCACGAGGAACACCTTCCCTGGCCTTTTATTCTCTCCGGTTCCACGTCACCGCGCCTACCATCCAACTCCAAAACTCGGGGGAGACTAACACTCCCTACCTCCCTTGGTGTGCATCATAGGCGTGCCCATGACGAACACAACATTTCTCCTTAACCAATACAAAACAAACATAGCTGCTCCAAAAAAAGATACTATACTAATCCAGTATACAAGAATAGTACACAACAAGAAATGCCACATTCAGTCAATCCACCCCGAATCCTTGCAGCCGCGTTGAGCATGGCGGTCGAGGACTCAAACTGTACCGTTCAAGTCCTTGTCTCAGAGGCACTGAGTTGATTGGTATGGAGCCAGGCACCTCCTGATCTGAATCTTGAACTGGCTCCAAATTCTGCATGTCCACACCCCCTGTAGTAGATGATTGAGAATTAGTAGCAGTCACCACCGGCCATGTGCACTGGCTCAAAATTCAGCATGTCCACACCCCATGTAGTAGATGATTGAGAATTAGTAGCAATCACCACCGGATCCACTGTCAGGATGATCCATCCTCTCTCCTTCATCAGCTTCAGATCCCACTGTTTCCCTGAGCAGGAAGGTCTGGAATTGAAAATACAGAGGACATTAAACAACATTCACTCAGTACATGGCACTCATTTTGGTTTATAAGCTGGAAATTGAGCCATCAGTGCAGTGTCAAGAGTGTCAGGATGGCCAAGTGGTCTAAGGCGCTGCGTTCAGGTTGCAGTTTCCTTTCGAGGTGTGGGTTCGAATCCCACTTCTGACGAGTGTCTTTTGCGAGGTGGATACATTTTTGGACTTTTTTTTTCCAAGCACCCGTATCAAAAACAATGTCAACAGTTTCTGTAAATTATCGATAAGATCTATTGTCCGTTGCTTGCACTAATTTCCTGAAGTTGGCTAAATCGCAGTAAATCGGTAAAGCGGGAAATCACAGCATCTTCAACAAATCGTGATAGAGGGGCAGAGATAAAGGTTTCGACCCTATATATCAAGAGCTCAGCTGTCAATAGTTCAGCAGGATCACAGTGCAGAAGGTTCAGTGGCACCAGGGTCCCCTGCGTCCCAATCACAGCTGGTTTTTAACTTCTGTATTCAGGGCATGGGAGGGGTGTGTTGCATCGTGCACACACGGTGCCTGTTTCGCAGATAAGGTTTAATAAATGCACAGAGAATAATATAGAGTCATTGGCCACGAGGAACACCTTCCGTGACCTTTTATTCTCTCCGGTTCCACGTCACCGCGCCTACCATCCAACTCCAAAACTCGGGGGAGACTAGCACTCCCTACCTCCCTTGGTGTGCATCATAGGCGTGCCCATGACAAACACAACATTTCTCCTTAACCAATACAAAACAAACATAGCTGCTCAAAAAAAAGATACTATACTAATCCAGTATACAAGAATAGTACACAACAAGAAATGCCACATTCAGTCAATCCACCCCGAATCCTTGCAGCCGCGTTGAGCATGGCGGTCGAGGACTCAAACTGTACCGTTCAAGTCCTTGTCTCAGAGGCACTGAGTTGATTGGTATGGAGCCAGGCACCTCCTGATCTGAATCTTGAACTGGCTCCAAATTCTGCATGTCCACACCCCCTGTAGTAGATGATTGAGAATTAGTAGCAGTCACCACCGGCCATGTGCACTGGCTCAAAATTCAGCATGTCCACACCCCATGTAGTAGATGATTGAGAATTAGTAGCAATCACCACCGGATCCACTGTCAGGATGATCCATCTTCTCTCCTTCATCAGCTTCAGATCCCACTGTTTCCCTGAGCAGGAAGGTCTGGAATTGAAAATACAGAGGACATTAAACAACATTCACTCAGTACATGGCACTCATTTTGGTTTATAAGCTGGAAATTGAGCCATCAGTGCAGTGCCAAGAGTGTCAGGATGGCCAAGTGGTCTAAGGCTCTGCGTTCAGGTCACAGTCTTCTTTTGAAGTGTGGGTTCGAATCCCACTTCTGACGAGTGTCTTTTGCGAGGTGGATACATTTTTGGACTTTTTTTTTCCAAGCACCCGTATCAAAAACAATGTCAACAGTTTCTGTAAATTATCGATAAGATCTATTGTCCGTTGCTTGCACTAATTTCCTGAAGTTGGCTAAATCGCAGTAAATCGGTAAAGCGGGAAATCACAGCATATTCAACAAATCGTGATAGAGGGGCAGAGATAAAGGTTTCGACCCTACATATCAAGAGCGCAGCTGTCAATAGTTCAGCAGGTTCACAGTGCAGAAGGTTCAGTGGCACCAGGGTCCCCTGCGTCCCAATCACAGTTGGTTTTTAACTTCTGTATTCAGGGCATGGGAGGGGTGTGTTGCATCGTGCACACACGTTGCCTGTTTCGCAGATAAGTTTCAATAAATACACAGAGAATAATATAGAGTCATTGGCCACGAGGAACACCTTCCCTGACCTTTTATTCTCTCCGGTTCCACGTCACCGCGCCTACCATCCAACTCCAAAACTCAGGGGAGACTAACACTCCCTACCTCCCTTGGTGTGCATCATAGGCGTGCCCATTACGAACACAACATTTCTCCTTAACCAATACAAAACAAACATAGCTGCTCAAAAAAAAGATACTATACTAATCCAGTATACAAGAACAGTACACAACAAGAAATGCCACATTCAGTCAATCCACCCTGAATCCTTGCAGCCGCGTTGAGCATGGCGGTCGAGGACTCAAACTCTACCGTTCAAGTCCTTCTCTCAGAGGCACTGAGTTGATTGGTATGGAGCCAGGCACCTCTTGATCTGAATCTTGAACTGGCTCCAAATTCTTCATGTCCACACCCCTTGTAGTAGATGATTGAGAATTAGTAGCAGTCACCACCGGCCATGTGCACTGGCTCAAAATTCAGCATGTCCACACCCCATGTAGTCGATGATTGAGAATTAGTAGCAGTCACCACCGGATCCACTGTCAGGATGATCCATCCTCTCTCCTTCATCAGCTTCAGATCCCACTGTTTCCCTGAGCAGGAAGGTCTGGAATTGAAAATACAGAGGACATTAAACAACATTCACTCAGTACATGGCACTCCTTTTGGTTTATAAGCTGGAAATTGAGCCATCAGTGCAGTGTCAAGAGTGTCAGGATGGCCGAGTGGTCTAAGGCGCTGCGTTCAGGTCGCAGTCTCCTTTGGAGGCGTGGGTTCGAATCCCACTTCTGACAAGTGTCTTTTGCGAGGTGGATACATTTTTGGTCTTTTTTTTCCCAAGCACCGTATCAAAAACAATGTCAACAGTTTCTGTAAATTATCGATAAGATCTATTTTCCGTTGCTTGCACTAATTGCCTGAAGTTGGCTAAATCGCAGTAAATCGGTAAAGCAGGAAATCACAGCATCTTCAACAAATCGTGATAGAGGGGCCGAGATAAAAGTTTCGACCCTACATATCAAAAGCGCAGCTGTCAATAGTTCAGCAGGTTCACAGTGCAGAAGGTTCAGTGGCACCAGGGTTCCCTGCGTCCCAATCACAGCTGGTTTTTAACTTCTGTATTCAGGGGATGGGAGGGGTGGGGGTGTTGCGTCGTGCACACACAGTGCCTGTTTTGCAGAGAAGTTTTAATAAATACACAAAGAATAATATGGAGTCTTTAGCCACGAGGAACACCTTCCCCTACCTTTTATTCTCTCCGATTCCACATCACCGCACCTACCATCCAACTCCAAAACTCGGGGGAGACTAACACTCCCTACCTCCCTTGGTGTGCATCATGGGCGTGCCCATGACGAACACAACATTTCTCCTTAACCAATACAAAACAAACATAGCTGCTCAAAAAAAAGATACTATACTAATCCAGTATACAAGAATAGTACACAACAATAAATACCACATTCAGTCAATCCACCCCGAATCCTTGCAGCCGCGTTGAGCATGGCGGTCGAGGACTCAAACTGTACCGTTCAAGTCCTTGTCTCAGAGGCACTGAGTTGCTTGGTATGGAGCCAGGCACCTCCTGATCTGAATCTTGAACTGGCTCCAAATTCTGCATGTCCACACCCCCTGTAGTAGATGATTGAGAATTAGTAGCAGTCACCACCGGCCATATGCACTGGCTCAAAATTCTGCAAGTCCACACCCCATGTAGTAGATGATTGAGAATTAGTAGCAGTCACCACAGGGTCCACTGTCAGGATGATCCATCCTCTCTCCTTCATCAGCTTCAGATCCCACTGTTTCCCTGAGCAGGAAGGTCTGGAATTGAAAAAACAGAGGACATTAAATAACATTCACTCAGTACATGGCACTCATTTTGGTTTATAAGCTGAAAATTGAGCCATCAGTCTGGTGTCAAGAGTGTCAGGATGGCCGGGTGGTCCAAGGTGCTCCATTCAGGTCACAGTCTCCCTTGGAGATGTGGGTTCAAACCCCTCTTCTGACAAGTGTCTTTTGCGAGCTGGATACATTTTTGGACTTTTTTTTTCCAAGCACCCTTATCAAAAACAATGTCAACAGTTTCTGTAAATTATCGATAAGATCTATTGTCCGTTGCTTGCACTAATTGCCTGAAGTTGGCTACATCGCAGTAAATCGGTAAAGCAGGAAATCACAGCATCTTCAACAAATCGTGATAGAGGGGCCGAGATAAAGGTTTCGACCCTACATATCAAAAGCACAGCTGTCAATAGTTCAGCAGGTTCACAGTGCAGAAGGTTCAGTGGCACCAGGGTCCCCTGCGTCCCAATCACAGCTGGTTTTTAACTTCTGTATTCAGGGCACGGGAGGGGTGTGTTGCATCGTGCACACACAGTGCCTGTTTCGCAAATAAGTTTTAATAAATACACAGAGAATAATATAGAGTCATTGGCCACGAGGAACACCTTCCATGACCTTTTATTCTCTCCGGTTCCACGTCACCGCGCCTACCATCCAACTCCAAAACTTGGGGGAGACTAACACTCCCTACCTCCCTTGGTGTGCATCATAGGCGTGCCCATGACGAACACAACATTTCTCCTTAACCAATACAAAACAAACATAGCTGCTCAAAAAAAAGATACTATACTAAACCAGTATACAAGAATAGTACACAACAAGAAATGCCACATTCAGTCAATCCACCCTGAATCCTTGCAGCCGCGTTGAGAATGGCAGTCGAGGACTCAATCTGTACCGTTCAAGTCCTTGTCTCAGAGACACTGAGTTGATTGGTATGGAGCCAGGCACCTCCTGATCTGAATCTTGAACTGGCTCCAAATTCTGCATGTCCACACCCCCTGTAGTAGATGATTGAGAATTAGTAGCAGTCACCACCGGCCATGTGCACTGGCTCAAAATTCAGCATGTCCACACCCCATGTAGTAGATGATTGAGAATTAGTAGCAGTCACCACCGGATCCACTGTCAGGATGATCCATCCTCTCTCCTTCATCAGCTTCAGATCCCACTGTTTCCCTGAGCAGGAAGGTCTGGAATTGAAAATACAGAGGACATTAAACAACATTCACTCAGTACATGGCACTCATTTTGGTTTATAAGCTGGAAATTGAGCCATCAGTGCAGTGTCACGAGTGTCAGGATGGCCGAGTGGTCTAAGGCACTGCGTTCAGGTTGCAGTCTCATTTGGAGGCGTGGGTTCGAATCCCACTTCTGACGAGTGTCTTTTGCGAGGTGGATACATTTTTGGACTTTTTTTTTCCAAGCACCCGTATCAAAAACAATGTCAACAGTTTCTGTAAATTATCGATAAGATCTATTGTCCGTTGCTTGCACTAATTTCCTGAAGTTGGCTAAATCGCAGTAAATCGGTAAAGCGGGAAATCACAGCATCTTCAACAAATCGTGATAGAGGGGCAGAGATAAAGGTTTCGACCCTACATATCAAGAGCTCACCTGTCAATAGTTCAGCAGGATCACAGTGCAGAAGGTTCAGTGGCACCAGGGTCCCCTGCGTCCCAATCACAGCTGGTTTTTAACTTCTGTATTCAGGGCATGGGAGGGGTGTGTTGCATCGTGCACACACGGTGCCTGTTTCGCAGATAAGGTTTAATAAATGCACAGAGAATAATATAGAGTCATTGGCCACGAGGAACACCTTCCCTGACCTTTTATTCTCTCCGGTTCCACGTCACCGCGCCTACCATCCAACTCCAAAACTCGGGGGAGACTAGCACTCCCTACCTCCCTTGGTGTGCATCATAGGCGTGCCCATGACAAACACAACATTTCTCCTTAACCAATACAAAACAAACATAGCTGCTCAAAAAAAAGATACTATACTAATCCAGTATACAAGAATAGTACACAACAAGAAATGCCACATTCAGTCAATCCACCCCGAATCCTTGCAGCCGCGTTGAGCATGGCGGTCGAGGACTCAAACTGTACCGTTCAAGTCCTTGTCTCAGAGGCACTGAGTTGATTGGTATGGAGCCAGGCACCTCCTGATCTGAATCTTGAACTGGCTCCAAATTCTGCATGTCCACACCCCCTGTAGTAGATGATTGAGAATTAGTAGCAGTCACCACCGGCCATGTGCACTGGCTCAAAATTCAGCATGTCCACACCCCATGTAGTAGATGATTGAGAATTAGTAGCAATCACCACCGGATCCACTGTCAGGATGATCCATCTTCTCTCCTTCATCAGCTTCAGATCCCACTGTTTCCCTGAGCAGGAAGGTCTGGAATTGAAAATACAGAGGACATTAAACAACATTCACTCAGTACATGGCACTCATTTTGGTTTATAAGCTGGAAATTGAGCCATCAGTGCAGTGCCAAGAGTGTCAGGATGGCCAAGTGGTCTAAGGCTCTGCGTTCAGGTCACAGTCTTCTTTTGAGGTGTGGGTTCGAATCCCACTTCTGACGAGTGTCTTTTGCGAGGTGGATACATTTTTGGACTTTTTTTTTCCAAGCACCCGTATCAAAAACAATGTCAACAGTTTCTGTAAATTATCGATAAGATCTATTGTCCGTTGCTTGCACTAATTTCCTGAAGTTGGCTAAATCGCAGTAAATCGGTAAAGCGGGAAATCACAGCATCTTCAACAAATCGTGATAGAGGGGCAGAGATAAAGGTTTCGACCCTACATATCAAGAGCGCAGCTGTCAATAGTTCAGCAGGATCACAGTGCAGAAGGTTCAGTGGCACCAGGGTCCCCTGCGTCCCAATCACAGCTGGTTTTTAACTTCTGTATTCAGGGCATGGGAGGGGTGTGTTGCATCGTGCACACACGGTGCCTGTTTCGCAGATAAGTTTTAATAAATACACAGAGAATAATATAGAGTCATTGGCCACGAGGAACACCTTCCCTGACCTTTTATTCTCTACGGTTCCACGTCACCGCGCCTACCATCCAACTCCAAAACTCGGGGGAGAATAACACTCCCTACCTCCCTTGGTGTGCATCATAGGCGTGCCCATGACGAATACAACATTTCTCCTTAACCAATACAAAACAAACATAGCTGCTCAAAAAAAAGATACTATACTAATCCAGTATACAAGAATAATACACAACAAGAAATGCCACATTCAGTCAATCCACCCCGAATCCTTGCAGCCGCGTTGAGCATGGCGGTCGAGGACTCAAACTGTACCGTTCAAGTCCTTGTCTCAGAGGCATTGAGTTGATTGGTATGGAGCCAGGCACCTCCTGATCTGAATCTTGAACTGGCTCCAAATTCTGCATGTCCACACCCCCTGTAGTAGATGATTGAGAATTAGTAGCAGTCACCACCGGCCATGTGCACTGGCTCAAAATTCAGCATGTCCACACCCCATGTAGTCGATGATTGAGAATTAGTAGCAGTCACCACCGGATTCACTGTCAGGATGATCCATCCTCTCTCCTTCATCAGCTTCAGATCCCACTGTTTCCCTGAGCAGGAAGTGCTGGAATTGAAAATACAGAGGACATTAAACAACATTCACTCAGTACATGGCTCTCATTTTGGTTTATACGCTCGAAATTGAGCCATGAGGGAGCTGTGAAGAGTGTGAGGATGGCCGAGTGGTCTAAGTCGCTGCGTTCAGGTTGCAGCTTCCCTTGGAGGTGTGGGTTCAAATCCCACTTCTGACAAGTGTATTTTGCGAGGTGGATACATTTTTGGACTTTTTTTTCCCAAGCACCGTATCAAAAACAATGTCAACAGTTTCTGTAAATTATCGATAAGATCTATTTTCCGTTGCTTGCACTAATTGCCTGAAGTTGGCTAAATCGCAGTAAATCGGTAAAGCAGGAAATCACAGCATCTTCAACAAATCGTGATAGAGGGGCCGAGATAAAGGTTTCGACCCCACATATCAAAAGCGCAGCTGTCAATAGTTCAGCAGGTTCACAGTGCAGAAGGTTCAGTGGCACCAGGGTCCCCTGCGTCCCAATCACAGCTGGTTTTTAACTTCTGTATTCAGGGGATGCGAGGGGTGGGGGTGTTGCGTCGTGCACACACAGTGCCTGTTTTGCAGAGAAGTTTTAATAAATACACAGAGAATAATATGGAGTCATTTTCCACGAGGAACACCTTCCCTGGCCTTTTATTCTCTCCGGTTCCACGTCACCGCGCCTACCATCCAACTCCAAAACTCGGGGGAGACTAACACTCCCTACCTCCCTTGGTGTGCATCATAGGCGTGCCCATGACGAACACAACATTTCTCCTTAACCAATACAAAACAAACATAGCTGCTCAAAAAAAAGATACTATACTAATCCAGTATACAAGAATAGTACACAACAAGAAATGCCACGTTCAGTCAATCCACCCCGAATCCTTGCAGCCGCGTTGAACATGGCGGTCGAGGACTCAAACTGTACCGTTCAAGTCCTTGCTCAGAGGCACTGAGTTGATTGGTATGGAGCCAGGCACCTCCTGATCTGAATCTTGAACTGGCTCCAAATTCTGCATGTCCACACCCCCTGTAGTAGATGATTGAGAATTAGTAGCAGTCACCACCGGCCATGTGCACTGGTTCAAACTTCTGCATGTCCACACCCCAAGTAGTCGATGATTGAGAATTAGTAGCAGTCACCACCGGATTCACTGTCAGGATGATCCATCCTCTCTCCTTCATCAGCTTCAGATCCCACTGTTTCCCTGAGCAGGAAGGTCTGGAATTGAAAATACAGAGGACATTAAACAACATTCACTCAGTACATGGCACTCATTTTGGTTTATAAGCTGGAAATTGAGCCATCAGTGCAGTGTCAAGAGTGTCAGGATGGCCGAGTGGTCTAAGGTGCCGCGTTCAGGTCGCAGTCTCCTTTGGAGGCGTGGGTTCGAATCCCACTTCTGACAAGTGTCTTTTGCGAGGTGGATACATTTTTGGACTTTTTTTTTCCAAGCACCCGTATCAAAAACAATGTCAACAGTTTCTGTAAATTATCGATAAGATCTATTGTCCGTTGCTTGCACTAATTTCCTGAAGTTGGCTAAATCGCAGTAAATCGGTAAAGCGGTAAATCACAGCATCTTCAACAAATCGTGATAGTGTGGCAGAGATAAAAGTTTCGACCCTACATATCAAGAGCGCAGCTGTCAATAGTTCAGCAGGTTCACAGTGCCGAAGGTTCAGTGGCACCAGGGTCCCCTGCGTCCCAATCACAGCTGGTTTTTAACTTCTGTATTCAGGGCATGGGAGGGGTGTTTTGCATCGTGCACACACGGTGCCTGTTTCGCAGATAAGTTTTAATAAATACACAAAGAATAATATAGAGTCATTGGCCACGAGGAACACCTTCCCTGACCTTTTATTCTCTCCGGTTCCACGTCACCGCGCCTACCATCCAACTCCAAAACTCGGGGAGACTAACACTCCCTACCTCCCTTGGTGTGCATCATAGGCGTGCCCATGACGAACACAACATTTCTCCTTAACCAATACAAAACAAACATAGCTGCTCAAAAAAAAGATACTATACTAAACCAGTATACAACAATAGTACACAACAATAAATACCACATTCAGTCAATCCACCCCGAATCCTTGCAGCCGCGTTGAGCATGGCGGTCGAGGACTCAAACTGTACCGTTCAAGTCCTTGTCTCAGAGGCACTGAGTTGATTGGTATGGAGCCAGGCACCTCCTGATCTGAATCTTGAACTGGCTCCAAATTCTGCATGTCCACACCCCCTGTAGTAGATGATTGAGAATTAGTAGCAGTCACCACCGGATCCACTGTCAGGATGATCCATCCTCTCTCCTTCATCAGCTTCAGATCCCACTGTTTCCCTGAGCAGGAAGGTCTGGAATTGAAAATACAGAGGACATTAAATAACATTCACTCAGTACATGGCACTCATTTTGGTTTATAAGCTGGAAATTGAGCATCAGTGCAGTGTTACAAGTGTCAGGATGGCCGAGTGGTCTAAGGTGCTGTGTTCAGGTTGCAGTCTCCTTTGAAGGCGTGGGTTCGAATCCCACTTCTGACAAGTGTCTTTTGCGAGGTGGATACATTTTTTGACTTTTTTTTTCCAAGCACCCGTATCAAAAACAATGTCAACAGTTTCTGTAAATTATCGATAAGATCTATTGTCCGTTGCTTGCACTAATTTCCTGAAGTTGGCTAAATCGCAGTAAATCGGTAAAGCGGGAAATCACAGCATCTTCAACAAATAGTGATAGAGGGGCAGAGATAAAGAATTTGACCCTACATATCAAGAGCGCAGCTGTCAATAGTTCAGCAGGTTCACAGTGCAGAAGGTTCAGTGGCACCAGGGTCCCCTGCGTCCCAATCACAGCTGGTTTTTAACTTCTGTATTCAGGGCATGGGAGGGGTGTGTTGCATCGTGCACACATGGTGCCTGTTTCGCAGATAAGTTTTAATAAATACACAGAGAATAATATGGAGTCATTTTCCACGAGGAACACCTTCCCTGGCCTTTTATTCTCTCCGGTTCCACGTCACCGCGCCTACCATCCAACTCCAAAACTCAGGGGAGACTAACACTCCCTACCTCCCTTGGTGTGCATCATAGGCGTGCCCATGACGAACACAACATTTCTCCTTAACCAATACAAAACAAACATAGCTGCTCAAAAAAAAGATACTATACTAATCCAGTATACAAGAATAGTACACAACAAGAAATGCCACATTCAGTCAATCCACCCCGAATCCTTGCAGCCGCGTTGAACATGGCGGTAGAGGACTCAAACTGTACCGTTCAAGTCCTTGCTCAGAGGCACTGAGTTGATTGGTATGGAGCCAGGCACCTCCTGATCTGAATCTTGAACTGGCTCCAAATTCTGCATGTCCACACCCCTTGTAGTAGATGATTGAGAATTAGTAGCAGTCACCACCGGCCATGTGCACTGGTTCAAACTTCTGCATGTCCACACCCCAAGTAGTCGATGATTGAGAATTAGTAGCAGTCACCACCGGATTCACTGTCAGGATGGTCCATCCTCTCTCCTTCATCAGCTTCAGATCCCACTGTTTCCCTGAGCAGGAGGGTCTGGAATTGAAAATACAGAGGACATTAAACAACATTCACTCAGTACATGGCACTCATTTTGGTTTATAAGCTGGAAATTGAGCCATCAGTGCAGTGTCAATAGTGTCAGGATGGCCGAGTGGTCTAAGGTGCTGCATTCAGATCACAGTCTCCCTCGGAGACGTGGGTTCAAACCCCTCTTCTCACAAGTGTCTTTTGCGAGGTGGATACATTTTTGGACTTTTTTTTTCTCCAAGCACCCTTATCAAAAACAATGTCAACAGTTTCTGTAAATTATCGATAAGATCTATTGTCCGTTGCTTGCACTAATTGCCTGAAGTTTGCTAAATCGCAGTAAATCGGTAAAGCAGGAAATCACAGCATCTTCAACAAATCGTGATAGAGGGGCCGAGATAAAGGTTTCGACCCTACATATCAAAAGCACAGCTGTCACTAGTTCAGCAGGTTCACAGTGCAGAAGGTTCAGTGGCACCAGGGTCCCCTGCGTCCCAATAACAGCTGGTTTTTAACTTCTGTATTCAGGGCATGGGAGGGGTGTGTTGCATTGTGCACACAAAGAGCCTGTTTCGCAAATAAGTTTGAATAAATACACAGAGAATAATATAGAGTCATTGGCCACGAGGAACACCTTCCCTGACCTTTTATTCTCTCCGGTTCCACGTCACCGCGCCTACCATCCAACTCCAAAACTCGGGGGAGACTAACACTCCCTACCTCCCTTGGTGTGCATCATAGGCGTGCCCATGACGAACACAACATTTCTCCTTAACCAATACAAAACAAACATAGCTGCTCAAAAAAAAGATACTATACTAATCCAGTATACAAGAATAGTACACAACAAGAAATGCCACATTCAGTCAATCCACCCCGAATCCTTGCAGCCGCGTTGAGCATGGCGGTCGAGGACTCAAACTGTACCGTTCAAGTCCTTGTCTCAGAGGCACTGAGTTGATTGGTATGGAGCCAGGCACCTCCTGATCTGAATCTTGAACTGGCTCCAAATTCTGCATGTCCACACCCCTTGTAGTAGATGATTGAGAATTAGTAGCAGTCACCACCGGCAATGTGCACTGGCTCAAACTTCTGCATGTCCACACCCCAAGTAGTCGATGATTGCGAATTAGTAGCAGTCACCACCGGATTCACTGTCAGGATGATCCATCCTCTCTCCTTCATCAGCTTCAGATCCCACTGTTTCCCTGAGCAGGAAGGTCTGGAATTGAAAATACAGAGGACATTAAACAACATTCACTCAGTACATGGCACTCATTTTGGTTTATAAGCTGGAAATTGAGCCATCAGTGCAGTGTCAAAAGTGTCAGGATGGCCGAGTGGTCTAAGGCGCTGCGTTCAGGTTGCAGTCTCCTTTGGAGACGTGGGTTTGAATCCTGCTTCTGACAAGTGTCTTTTGCGAGGTGGATACATTTTTGGACTTTTTTTTTCCAAGCACCCGTATCAAAAACAATGTCAACAGTTTCTGTAAATTATCGATAAGATCTATTGTCCGTTGCTTGCACTAATTTCCTGAAGTTGGCTAAATCGCAGTAAATCGGTAAAGCGGGAAATCACAGCATCTTCAACAAATCGTGATAGAGGGGCAGAGATAAAGGTTTCGACCCTACATATCAAGAGCGCAGCTGTCAATAGTTCAGCAGGTTCACAGTGCAGAAGGTTCAGTGGCACCAGGGTCCCCTGCGTCCCAATCACAGCTGGTTTTTAACTTCTGTATTCAGGGCATGGGAGGGGTGTGTTGCATCGTGCACACACGGTGCCTCTTTCGCAGATAAGTTTTAATAAATACACAGAGAATAATATAGAGTCATTGGCCACGAGGAACACCTTCCCTGACCTTTTATTCTCTCCGGTTCCACGTCACCGCGCCTACCATCCAACTCCAAAACTCGGGGGAGACTAACACTCCCTACCACCCTTGGTGTGCATCATAGGCGTGCCCATGACGAACACAACATTTCTCCTTAACCAATACAAAACAAACATAGCTGCTCAAAAAAAAGATACTATACTAATCCAGTATACAAGAATAGTACACAACAAGAAATGCCACATTCAGTCAATCCACCCCGAATCCTTGCAGCCGCGTTGAGCATGGCGGTCGAGGACTCAAACTGTACCGTTCAAGTCCTTGTCTCAGAGGCACTGAGTTGATTGGTATGGAGCCAGGCACCTCCTGATCTGAATCTTGAACTGGCTCCAAATTCTGCATGTCCACACCCCTTGTAGTAGATGATTGAGAATTAGTAGCAGTCACCACCGGCCATGTGCACTGGCTCAAACTTCTGCATGTCCACATCCCAAGTAGTTGATGATTGAGAATTAGTAGCAGTCACCACCGGATTCACTGTCAGAATGATCCATCCTCTCTCCTTCATCAGCTTCAGATCCCACTGTTTCCCTGAGCAGGAAGGTCTGGAATTGAAAATACAGAGGACATTAAACAACATTCACTCAGTACATGGCACTCATTTTGGTTTATAAGCTGGAAATTGAGCCATCAGTGGAGTGTCTAGAGTGTCAGGGTGGCCGAGTGGTCTAAGGTGCTGCGTTCAGGTCGCAGTCTCCTTTGGAGGCGTGGGTTTGAATCCCCCTTCTGACGAGTGTCTTTGGCGAGGTGGATACATTTTTGGACTTTTTTTTTCCAAGCACCCATATCAAAAACAATGTCAACAGTTTCTGTAAATTATCGATAAGATCTATTGTCCGTTGCTTGCACTAATTTCCTGAAGTTGGCTAAATCGCAGTAAATCGGTAAAGCGGGAAATCACAGCATCTTCAACAAATCGAGATAGAGGGGCAGAGATAAAGGTTTCGACCCTACATATCAAGAGCGCAGCTGTCAATAGTTCAGCAGGTTCACAGTGCAGAAGGTTCAGTGGCACCAGGGTCCCCTGCGTCCCAATCACAGCTGGTTTTTAACTTCTGTATTCAGGGCATGGGAGGGGTGTGTTGCATCGTGCACACACGGTGCCTGTTTCGCAGATAAGTTTTAATAAATACACAGAGAATAATATAGAGTCATTGGCCACGAGGAACACCTTCCCTGACCTTTTATTCTCTCCGGTTCCACGTCACCGCGCCTACCATCCAACTCCAAAACTCGGGGGAGACTAACACTCCCTACCTCCCTTGGTGTGCATCATAGGCGTGCCCATGACGAACACAACATTTCTCCTTAACCAATACAACACAAACATAGCTGCTCAAAAAAAAGATACTATACTAAACCAGTATACAAGAATAGTACACAACAAGAAATGCCACATTCAGTCAATCCACCCCGAATCCTTGCAGCCGCGTTGAGCATGGCGGTCGAGGACTCAAACTGTACCGTTCAAGTCCTTGTCTCAGAGGCACTGAGTTGATTGGTATGGAGCCAGGCACCTCCTGATCTGAATCTTGAACTGGCTCCAAATTCTGCATGTCCACACCCCCTGTAGTAGATGATTGAGAATTAGTAGCAGTCACCACCGGCCATGTGCACTGGCTCAAAATTCAGCATGTCCACACCCCATGTAGTAGATGATTGAGAATTAGTAGCAGTCACCACCGGATCCACTGTCAGGATTATCCATCCTCTCTCCTTCATCAGCTTCAGATCCCACTGTTTTCCTGAGCAGGAAGGTCTGGAATTGAAAATACAGAGGACATTAAACAACATTCACTCAGTACATGGCACTCATTTTGGTTTATAAGCTGGAAATTGAGCTATCAGAGCAATGTCAAGAGTGTCAGGATGGCCGAGTGGTCTAAGGCGCTGCGTTCAGGTCGCAGTCTCCTTTGGAGGCGTGGGTTCGAGTCCTCCTTCTGACAAGTGTCTTTTGCGAGGTGGATACATTTTTGGACTTTTTTTTTCCAAGCACCCGTATCAAAAACAATGTCAACAGTTTCTGTAAATTATCGATAAGATCTATTGTCCGTTGCTTGCACTAATTTCCTGAAGTTGGCTAAATCGCAGTAAATCGGTAAAGCGGGAAATCACAGCATCTTCAACAAATCGTGATAGAGGGGCAGAGATAAAGGTTTCGACCCTACATATCAAGAGCGCAGCTGTCAATAGTTCAGCAGGTTCACAGTGCAGAAGGTTCAGTGGCACCAGGCTCCCCTGCGTCCCAATCACAGCTGGTTTTTAACTTCTGTATTCAGGGCATGGGAGGGGTGTGTTGCATCGTGCACACACAGTGCCTGTTTCGCAAATACGTTTTAATAAATACACAGAGAATAATATAGAGTCATTGGCCACGAGGAACACCTTCCCTGACCTTTTATTCTCTCCGGTTCCACGTCACCGCGCCTACCATCCAACTCCAAAACTCGGGGGAGACTAACACTCCCTACCTCCCTTGGTGTGCATCATAGGCGTGCCCATGACGAACACAACATTTCTCCTTAACCAATACAAAACAAACATAGCTGCTCAAAAAAAAGATACTATACTAAACCAGTATACAAGAATAGTACACAACTAGAAATGCCACATTCAGTCAATCCACCCCGAATCCTTGCAGCCGCGTTGAGCATGGCGGTCGAGGACTCAAACTGTACCGTTCAAGTCCTTGTCTCAGAGGCACTGAGTTGATTGGTATGGAGCCAGGCACCTCCTGATCTGAATCTTGAACTGGCTCCAAATTCTGCATGTCCACACCCCCTGTAGTAGATGATTGAGAATTAGTAGCAGTCACCACCGGCCATGTGCACTGGCTCAAAATTCAGCATGTCCACACCCCATGTAGTAGATGATTGAGAATTAGTAGCAGTCACCACCGGATCCACTGTCAGGATGATCCATCCTCTCTCCTTCATCAGCTTCAGATCCCACTGTTTTCCTGAGCAGGAAGGTCTGGAATTGAAAATACAGAGGACATTAAACAACATTCACTCAGTACATGGCACTCATTTTGGTTTATAAGCTGGAAATTGACCCATCAGTGCAATGTCAAGAGTGTCCGGATGGCCGAGTGGTCTAAGGCGCTGTGTTCAGGTCGCAGCCTCCCTTGGAGGTGTGGATTCATATCCCACTTCTGACAAGTGTATTTTGCGAGGTGGATGCATTTTTGGACTTTTTTTTCCCAAGCACCGTATCAAAAACAATGTCAACAGTTTCTGTAAATTATCGATAAGATCTATTTTCCGTTGCTTGCACTAGTTGCCTGAAGTTGGCTAAATCGCAGTAAATCGGTAAAGCAGGAAATCACAGCATCTTCAACAAATCGTGATAGAGGGGCCGAGATAAAGGTTTCGACCCTACATATCAAAAGCGCAGCTGTCAATAGTTCAGCAGGTTCACAGTGCAGAAGGTTCAGTGGAACGAGGGTCCCCTGCGTCCCAATCAGAGCTGGTTTTTAACTTCTGTATTCAGGGGATGGGAGGGGTGGGGGTGTTGCGTCGTGCACACACAGTGCCTGTTTTGCAGAGAAGTTTTAATAAATACACAAAGAATAATATGGAGTCTTTGGCCACTAGGAACACCTTCCTCTACCTTTTATTCTCTCCGATTCCACATCACCGCACCTAACATCCAACTCCAAAACTCAGGGGAGACTAACACTCCCTACCTCCCTTGGTGTGCATCATGGGCGTGCCCATGACGAATACAACATTTCTCCTTAACCAATACAAAACAAACATAGCTGCTCAAAAAAAAGATACTATACTAATCCAGTATACAAGAATAGTACACAACAATAAATACCACATTCAGTCAATCCACCCCGAATCCTTGCAGCCGCGTTGAGCATGGCGGTCGAGGACTCAAACTGTACCGTTCAAGTCCTTGTCTTAGAGGCACTGAGTTGATTGGTATGGAGCCAGCCACCTCCTGATCTGAATCTTGAACTGGCTTCAAATTCTGCATGTCCACACCCCCTGTAGTAGATGATTGAGAATTAGTAGCAGTCACCACCGGCCATATGCACTGGCTCAAAATTCTGCAAGTCCACACCCCATGTAGTAGATGATTGAGAATTAGTAGCAGTCACCACAGGGTCCACTGTCAGGATGATCCATCCTCTCTCCTTCATCAGCTTCAGATCCCACTGTTTCCCTGAGCAGGAAGGTCTGGAATTGAAAATACAGAGGACATTAAATAACATTCACTCAGTACATGGCACTCATTTTGGTTTATAAGCTGGAAATTGAGCCATCAGTGCAGTGTTAAGAGTGTCAGGATGGCCGAGTGGTCTATGGCACTGCGTTCAGGTCGCAGTCTCCTTTGGAGGCGTTGGTTCGAATCCCACTTCTGACAAGTGTCTTTTGCGAGGTGGATACATTTTTTGACTTTTTTTTTCCAAGCACCCGTATCAAAAACAATGTCAACAGTTTCTGTAAATTATCGATAAGATCTATTGTCCGTTGCTTGCACTAATTTCCTGAAGTTGGCTAAATCGCAGTAAATCGGTAAAGCGGGAAATCACAGCATCTTCAACAAATCGTGATAGAGGGGCAGAGATAAAGGTTTCGACCCTACATATCAAGAGCGCAGCTGTCAATAGTTCAGCAGGTTCACAGTGCAGAAGGTTCAGTGGCACCAGGGTCCCCTGCGTCCCAATCACAGCTGGTTTTTAACTTCTGTATTCAGGGCATGGGAGGGGTGTGTTGCATCGTGCACACACGGTGCCTGTTTCGCAGATAAGTTTTAATAAATACACAGAGAATAATATAGAGTCATTGGCCTCGAGGAACACCTTCCCTGACCTTTTATTCTCTCCCGTTCCACGTCACCACGCCTACCATCCAACTCCAAAAGTTGGGGGAGACTAACACTCCCTACCTCCCTTGGTGTGCATCATAGGCGTGCCCATGACGACACAACATTTCTCCTTAACCAATACAAAACAAACATAGCTGCTCAAAAAAAAGATACTATACTAATCCAGTATACAAGAATAGTACACAACAAGAAATGCCACATTCAGTCAATCCACCCCGAATCCTTGCAGCCGCGTTGAGCATGGCGGTCGAGGACTCAAACTGTACCGTTCAAGTCCTTGTCTCAGAGGCACTGAGTTGATTGGTATGGAGCCAGGCACCTCCTGATCTGAATCTTGAACTGGCTCCAAATTCTGCATGTCCACACCCCTTGTAGTAGATGATTGAGAATTAGTAGCAGTCACCACCGGCCATGTGCACTGGCTCAAACTTCTGCATGTCCACACCGCAAGTAGTCGATGATTGCGAATTAGTAGCAGTCACCACCGGATTCACTGTCATGATGATCCATCCTCTCTCCTTCATCAGCTTCAGATCCCACTGTTTCCCTGAGCAGGAAGGTCTGGAATTGAAAATACAGAGGACATTAAACAACATTCACTCAGTACATGGCACTCATTTTGGTTTATAAGCTGGAAATTGAGCCATCAGTGCAGTGTTAAGAGTGTCAGGATGGCCGAGTGGTCTAAGGCACTGTGTTCAGGTTGCAGTCTCCTTTGGAGGCGTGGGTTCGAATCCCACTTCTGACAAGTGTCTTTTGCGAGGTGGATACATTTTTTGACTTTTTTTTTCCAAGCACCCGTATCAAAAACAATGTCAACAGTTTCTGTAAATTATCGATAAGATCTATTGTCCGTTGCTTGCACTAATTTCCTGAAGTTGGCTAAATCGCAGTAAATCGGTAAAGCGGGAAATCACAGCATCTTCAACAAATCGTGATAGAGGGGCAGAGATAAAGGTTTCGACCCTACATATCAAGAGCGCAGCTGTCAATAGTTCAGCAGGTTCACAGTGCAGAAGGTTCAGTGGCACCAGGGTCCCCTGCGTCCCAATCACAGCTGGTTTTTAACTTCTGTATTCAGGGCATGGGAGGGGTGTGTTGCATCGTGCACACACGGTGCCTGTTTCGCAGATAAGTTTTAATAAATACACAGTGAATAATATAGAGTCATTGGCCTCGAGGAACACCTTCCCTGACCTTTTATTCTCTCCGGTTCCACGTCACCGCGCCTACCATCCAACTCCAAAAGTTGGGGGAGACTAACACTCCCTACCTCCCTTGGTGTGCATCATAGGCGTGCCCATGACGAACACAACATTTCTCCTTAACCAATACAAAACAAACATAGCTGCTCAAAAAAAAGATACTATACTAATCCAGTATACAAGAATAGTACACAACAAGAAATGCCACATTCAGTCAATCCACCCCGAATCCTTGCAGCCGCGTTGAGGATGGCGGTCGAGGACTCAAACTGTACCGTTCAAGTCCTTGTCTCAGAGGCACTGAGTTGATTGGTATGGAGCCAGGCACCTCCTGATCTGAATCTTGAACTGGCTCCAAATTCTGCATGTCCACACCCCTTGTAGTAGATGATTGAGAATTAGTAGCAGTCACCACCGGCCATGTGCACTGGCTCAAACTTCTGCATGTCCACACCCCAAGTAGTCGATGATTGCGAATTAGTAGCAGTCACCACCGGATTCACTGTCATGATGATCCATCCTCTCTCCTTCATCAGCTTCAGATCCCACTGTTTCCCTGAGCAGGAAGGTCTGGAATTGAAAATACAGAGGACATTAAACAAAATTCACTCAGTACATGGCACTCATTTTGGTTTATAAGCTGGAAATTGAGCCATCAGTGCAGTGTTAAGAGTGTCAGGATGGCCGAGTGGTCTAAGGCGCTGCGTTCACGTCGCAGTCTCCTTTGGAGGCGTGGGTTCGAATACCACTTCTGACAAGTGTCTTTTGCGAGGTGGATACATTTTTGGACTTTTTTTTTCCAAGCACCCGTATCAAAAACAATGTCAACAGTTTCTGTAAATTATTGATAAGATCTATTGTCCGTTGCTTGCACTAATTTCCTGAAGTTGGCTAAATCGCAGTAAATCGGTAAAGCGGGAAATCACAGCATCTTCAACAAATCGTGATAGAGGGGCAGAGATAAAGGTTTCGACACTACATATCAAGAGCGCAGCTGTCAATAGTTCAGCAGGTTCACAGTGCAGAAGGTTCAGTGGCACCAGGGTCCCCTGCGTCCCAATCACAGCTGGTTTTTAACTTCTGTATTCAGGGCATGGGAGGGGTGTGTTGCATCGTGCACACAAGGTGCCTCTTTCGCAGATAAGTTTTAATAACTACACAGAGAATAATATAGAGTCATTGGCCACGAGGAACACCTTCCCTGACCTTTTATTCTCTCCGGTTCCACGTCACCGCGCCTACCATCCAACTCCAAAAGTTGGGGGAGACTAACACTCCCTACCTCCCTTGGTGTGCATCATAGGCGTGCCCATGACGAACACAACATTTCTCCTTAACCAATACAAAACAAACATAGCTGCTCAAAAAAAAGATACTATACTAATCCAGTATACAAGAATAGTACACAACAAGAAATGCCACATTCAGTCAATCCACCCCGAATCCTTGCAGCCGCGTTGAGCATGGCGGTCGAGGACTCAAACTGTACCGTTCAAGTCCTTGTCTCAGAGGCACTGAGTTGATTGGTATGGAGCCAGGCACCTCCTGATCTGAATCTTGAACTGGCTCCAAATTCTGCATGTCCACACCCTTTGTAGTAGATGATTGAGAATTAGTAGCAGTCACCACCGGCCATGTGCACTGGCTCAAACTTCTGCATGTCCACACCCCAAGTAGTCGATGATTGCGAATTAGTAGCAGTCACCACCGGATTCACTGTCATGATGATCCATCCTCTCTCCTTCATCAGCTTCAGATCCCACTGTTTCCCTGAGCAGGAAGGTCTGGAATTGAAAATATGGAGGACATTAAACAAAATTCACTCAGTACATGGCACTCATTTTGGTTTATAAGCTGGAAATTGAGCCATCAGTGCAGTGTTAAGAGTGTCAGGATGGCCGAGTGGTCTAAGGTGCTGCGTTCACGTCACAGTCTCCTTTGGAGGCGTGGGTTCGAATACCACTTCTGACAAGTGTCTTTTGCGAGGTGGATACATTTTTGGACTTTTTTTTTCCAAGCACCCGTATCAAAAACAATGTCAACAGTTTCTGTAAATTATCGATAAGATCTATTGTCCGTTGCTTGCACTAATTTCCTGAAGTTGGCTAAATCGCAGTAAATCGGTAAAGCGGGAAATCACAGCATCTTCAACAAATCGTGATAGAGGGGCAGAGATAAAGGTTTCGACCCTACATATCAAGAGCGCAGCTGTCAATAGTTCAGCAGGTTCACAGTGCAGAAGGTTCAGTGGCACCAGGGTCCCCTGCGTCCCAATCACAGCTGGTTTTTAACTTCTGTATTCAGGGCATGGGAGGGGTGTGTTGCATCGTGCACACACGGTGCCTCTTTCGCAGATAAGTTTTAATAAATACACAGAGAATAATATAGAGTCATTGGCCACGAGGAACACCTTCCCTGACCTTTTATTCTCTCCGGTTCCACGTCACCGCGCCTACCATCCAACTCCAAAACTCGGGGAGACTAACAGTCCCTACCTCCCTTGGTGTACATCATAGGCGTGCCCATGACGAACACAACATTTCTCCTTAACCAATACAAAACAAACATAGCTGCTCAAAAAAAAGATACTATACTAATCCAGTATACAAGAATAGTACACAACAAGAAATGCCACATTCAGTCAATCCACCCCGAATCCTTGCAGCCGCGTTGAGCATGGCGGTCGAGGACTCAAACTGTACCGTTCAAGTCCTTGTCTCAGAGGCACTGAGTTGATTGGTATGGAGCCAGGCACCTCCTGATCTGAATCTTGAACTGGCTCCAAATTCTGCATGTCCACACCCCTTGTAGTAGATGATTGAGAATTAGTAGCAGTCACCACCGGCCATGTGCACTGGCTCAAACTTCTGCATGTCCACACCCCAAGTAGTCGATGATTGCGAATTAGTAGCAGTCACCACCGGATTCACTGTCATGATGATCCATCCTCTCTCCTTCATCAGCTTCAGATCCCACTGTTTCCCTGAGCAGGAAGGTCTGGAATTGAAAATACAGAGGACATTAAACAAAATTCACTCAGTACATGGCACTCATTTTGGTTTATAAGCTGGAAATTGAGCCATCAGTGCAGTGTTAAGAGTGTCAGGATGGCCGAGTGGTCTAAGGCGCTGCGTTCACGTCGCAGTCTCCTTTGGAGGCGTGGGTTCGAATACCACTTCTGACAAGTGTCTTTTGCGAGGTGGATACATTTTTGGACTTTTTTTTTCCAAGCACCCGTATCAAAAACAATGTCAACAGTTTCTGTAAATTATTGATAAGATCTATTGTCCGTTGCTTGCACTAATTTCCTGAAGTTGGCTAAATCGCAGTAAATCGGTAAAGCGGGAAATCACAGCATCTTCAACAAATCGTGATAGAGGGGCAGAGATAAAGGTTTCGACACTACATATCAAGAGCGCAGCTGTCAATAGTTCAGCAGGTTCACAGTGCAGAAGGTTCAGTGGCACCAGGGTCCCCTGCGTCCCAATCACAGCTGGTTTTTAACTTCTGTATTCAGGGCATGGGAGGGGTGTGTTGCATCGTGCACACACGGTGCCTCTTTCGCAGATAAGTTTTAATAACTACACAGAGAATAATATAGAGTCATTGGCCACGAGGAACACCTTCCCTGACCTTTTATTCTCTCCGGTTCCACGTCACCGCGCCTACCATCCAACTCCAAAAGTTGGGGGAGACTAACACTCCCTACCTCCCTTGGTGTGCATCATAGGCGTGCCCATGACGAACACAACATTTCTCCTTAACCAATACAAAACAAACATAGCTGCTCAAAAAAAAGATACTATACTAATCCAGTATACAAGAATAGTACACAACAAGAAATGCCACATTCAGTCAATCCACCCCGAATCCTTGCAGCCGCGTTGAGCATGGCGGTCGAGGACTCAAACTGTACCGTTCAAGTCCTTGTCTCAGAGGCACTGAGTTGATTGGTATGGAGCCAGGCACCTCCTGATCTGAATCTTGAACTGGCTCCAAATTCTGCATGTCCACACCCCTTGTAGTAGATGATTGAGAATTAGTAGCAGTCACCACCGGCCATGTGCACTGGCTCAAACTTCTGCATGTCCACACCCCAAGTAGTCGATGATTGCGAATTAGTAGCAGTCACCACCGGATTCACTGTCATGATGATCCATCCTCTCTCCTTCATCAGCTTCAGATCCCACTGTTTCCCTGAGCAGGAAGGTCTGGAATTGAAAATATGGAGGACATTAAACAAAATTCACTCAGTACATGGCACTCATTTTGGTTTATAAGCTGGAAATTGAGCCATCAGTGCAGTGTTAAGAGTGTCAGGATGGCCGAGTGGTCTAAGGCACTGTGTTCAGGTTGCAGTCTCCTTTGGAGGCGTGGGTTCGAATCCCACTTCTGACAAGTGTCTTTTGCGAGGTGGATACATTTTTTGACTTTTTTTTTCCAAGCACCCGTATCAAAAACAATGTCAACAGTTTCTGTAAATTATCGATAAGATCTATTGTCCGTTGCTTGCACTAATTTCCTGAAGTTGGCTAAATCGCAGTAAATCGGTAAAGCGGGAAATCACAGCATCTTCAACAAATCGTGATAGAGGGGCAGAGATAAAGGTTTCGACCCTACATATCAAGAGCGCAGCTGTCAATAGTTCAGCAGGTTCACAGTGCAGAAGGTTCAGTGGCACAAGGGTCCCCTGCGTCCCAATCACAGCTGGTTTTTAACTTCTGTATTCAGGGCATGGGAGGGGTGTGTTGCATCGTGCACACACGGTGCCTGTTTCGCAGATAAGTTTTAATAAATACACAGTGAATAATATAGAGTCATTGGCCTCGAGGAACACCTTCCCTGACCTTTTATTCTCTCCGGTTCCACGTCACCGCGCCTACCATCCAACTCCAAAAGTTGGGGGAGACTAACACTCCCTACCTCCCTTGGTGTGCATCATAGGCGTGCCCATGACGAACACAACATTTCTCCTTAACCAATACAAAACAAACATAGCTGCTCAAAAAAAAGATACTATACTAATCCAGTATACAAGAATAGTACACAACAAGAAATGCCACATTCAGTCAATCCACCCCGAATCCTTGCAGCCGCGTTGAGGATGGCGGTCGAGGACTCAAACTGTACCGTTCAAGTCCTTGTCTCAGAGGCACTGAGTTGATTGGTATGGAGCCAGGCACCTCCTGATCTGAATCTTGAACTGGCTCCAAATTCTGCATGTCCACACCCCTTGTAGTAGATGATTGAGAATTAGTAGCAGTCACCACCGGCCATGTGCACTGGCTCAAACTTCTGCATGTCCACACCCCAAGTAGTCGATGATTGCGAATTAGTAGCAGTCACCACCGGATTCACTGTCATGATGATCCATCCTCTCTCCTTCATCAGCTTCAGATCCCACTGTTTCCCTGAGCAGGAAGGTCTGGAATTGAAAATACAGAGGACATTAAACAAAATTCACTCAGTACATGGCACTCATTTTGGTTTATAAGCTGGAAATTGAGCCATCAGTGCAGTGTTAAGAGTGTCAGGATGGCCGAGTGGTCTAAGGCGCTGCGTTCACGTCGCAGTCTCCTTTGGAGGCGTGGGTTCGAATACCACTTCTGACAAGTGTCTTTTGCGAGGTGGATACATTTTTGGACTTTTTTTTTCCAAGCACCCGTATCAAAAACAATGTCAACAGTTTCTGTAAATTATTGATAAGATCTATTGTCCGTTGCTTGCACTAATTTCCTGAAGTTGGCTAAATCGCAGTAAATCGGTAAAGCGGGAAATCACAGCATCTTCAACAAATCGTGATAGAGGGGCAGAGATAAAGGTTTCGACACTACATATCAAGAGCGCAGCTGTCAATAGTTCAGCAGGTTCACAGTGCAGAAGGTTCAGTGGCACCAGGGTCCCCTGCGTCCCAATCACAGCTGGTTTTTAACTTCTGTATTCAGGGCATGGGAGGGGTGTGTTGCATCGTGCACACACTGTGCCTCTTTCGCAGATAAGTTTTAATAACTACACAGAGAATAATATAGAGTCATTGGCCACGAGGAACACCTTCCCTGACCTTTTATTCTCTCCGGTTCCACGTCACCGCGCCTACCATCCAACTCCAAAAGTTGGGGGAGACTAACACTCCCTACCTCCCTTGGTGTGCATCATAGGCGTGCCCATGACGAACACAACATTTCTCCTTAACCAATACAAAACAAACATAGCTGCTCAAAAAAAAGATACTATACTAATCCAGTATACAAGAATAGTACACAACAAGAAATGCCACATTCAGTCAATCCACCCCGAATCCTTGCAGCCGCGTTGAGCATGGCGGTCGAGGACTCAAACTGTACCGTTCAAGTCCTTGTCTCAGAGGCACTGAGTTGATTGGTATGGAGCCAGGCACCTCCTGATCTGAATCTTGAACTGGCTCCAAATTCTGCATGTCCACACCCCTTGTAGTAGATGATTGAGAATTAGTAGCAGTCACCACCGGCCATGTGCACTGGCTCAAACTTCTGCATGTCCACACCCCAAGTAGTCGATGATTGCGAATTAGTAGCAGTCACCACCGGATTCACTGTCATGATGATCCATCCTCTCTCCTTCATCAGCTTCAGATCCCACTGTTTCCCTGAGCAGGAAGGTCTGGAATTGAAAATATGGAGGACATTAAACAAAATTCACTCAGTACATGGCACTCATTTTGGTTTATAAGCTGGAAATTGAGCCATCAGTGCAGTGTTAAGAGTGTCAGGATGGCCGAGTGGTCTAAGGTGCTGCGTTCACGTCACAGTCTCCTTTGGAGGCGTGGGTTCGAATACCACTTCTGACAAGTGTCTTTTGCGAGGTGGATACATTTTTGGACTTTTTTTTTCCAAGCACCCGTATCAAAAACAATGTCAACAGTTTCTGTAAATTATCGATAAGATCTATTGTCCGTTGCTTGCACTAATTTCCTGAAGTTGGCTAAATCGCAGTAAATCGGTAAAGCGGGAAATCACAGCATCTTCAACAAATCGTGATAGAGGGGCAGAGATAAAGGTTTCGACCCTACATATCAAGAGCGCAGCTGTCAATAGTTCAGCAGGTTCACAGTGCAGAAGGTTCAGTGGCACCAGGGTCCCCTGCGTCCCAATCACAGCTGGTTTTTAACTTCTGTATTCAGGGCATGGGAGGGGTGTGTTGCATCGTGCACACACGGTGCCTCTTTCGCAGATAAGTTTTAATAAATACACAGAGAATAATATAGAGTCATTGGCCACGAGGAACACCTTCCCTGACCTTTTATTCTCTCCGGTTCCACGTCACCGCGCCTACCATCCAACTCCAAAACTCGGGGAGACTAACAGTCCCTACCTCCCTTGGTGTGCATCATAGGCGTGCCCATGACGAACACAACATTTCTCCTTAACCAATACAAAACAAACATAGCTGCTCAAAAAAAAGATACTATACTAATCCAGTATACAAGAATAGTACACAACAAGAAATGCCACATTCAGTCAATCCACCCCGAATCCTTGCAGCCGCGTTGAGCATGGCGGTCGAGGACTCAAACTGTACCGTTCAAGTCCTTGTCTCAGAGGCACTGAGTTGATTGGTATGGAGCCAGGCACCTCCTGATCTGAATCTTGAACTGGCTCCAAATTCTGCATGTCCACACCCCTTGTAGTAGATGATTGAGAATTAGTAGCAGTCACCACCGGCCATGTGCACTGGCTCAAACTTCTGCATGTCCGCACCCCAAGTAGTCGATGATTGCGAATTAGTAGCAGTCACCACCGGATTCACTGTCAGGATGATCCATCCTCTCTCCTTCATCAGCTTCAGATCCCACTGTTTCCCTGAGCAGGAAGGTCTGGAATTGAAAATACAGAGGACATTAAACAAAATTCACTCAGTACATGGCACTCATTTTGGTTTATAAGCTGAAAATTGAGGCATCAGTGCAGTGTTAAGAGTGTCAGGATGGCGAGTGGTCTAAGGCGCTGTGTTCAGGTCGCAGTCTCCTTTGGAGGCATGGGTTCAAATCCCACTTCTGACAAGTGTCTTTTGCGAGGTGGATACATTTTTGGACTTTTTTTTTCCAAGCACCCGTATCAAAAACAATATCAACAGTTTCTGTAAATTATCGATAAGATCTATTGTCCGTTGCTTGCACTAATTTCCTGAAGTTGGCTAAATCGCAGTAAATCGGTAAAGCGGGAAATCACAGCATCTTCAACAAATCGTGATAGAGGGGCAGAGATAAAGGTTTCGACCCTACATATCAAGAGCGCAGCTGTCAATAGTTCAGCAGGTTCACAGTGCAGAAGGTTCAGTGGCACCAGGGTCCCCTGCGTCCCAATCACAGCTGGTTTTTAACTTCTGTATTCAGGGCATGGGAGGGATGTTTTGCATTGTGCACACACGGTGCCTGTTTCGCAGATAAGTTTTAATAAATACACAGAGAATAATATAGAGTCATTGGCCTCGAGGAACACCTTCCCTGACCTTTTATTCTCTCCGGTTCCACGTCACCACGCCTACCATCCAACTCCAAAAGTTGGGGGAGACTAACACTCCCTACCTCCCTTGGTGTGCATCAGAGGCGTGCCCATGACGACACAACATTTCTCCTTAACCAATACAAAACAAACATAGCTGCTCAAAAAAAAGATACTATACTAATCCAGTATACAAGAATAGTACACAACAAGAAATGCCACATTCAGTCAATCCACCCCGAATCCTTGCAGCCGCGTTGAGCATGGCGGTCGAGGACTCAAACTGTACCGTTCAAGTCCTTGTCTCAGAGGCACTGAGTTGATTGGTATGGAGCCAGGCACCTCCTGATCTGAATCTTGAACTGGCTCCAAATTCTGCATGTCCACACCCCTTGTAGTAGATGATTGAGAATTAGTAGCAGTCACCACCGGCCATGTGCACTGGCTCAAACTTCTGCATGTCCACACCGCAAGTAGTCGATGATTGCGAATTAGTAGCAGTCACCACCGGATTCACTGTCATGATGATCCATCCTCTCTCCTTCATCAACTTCAGATCCCACTGTTTCCCTGAGCAGGAAGGTCTGGAATTGAAAATACAGAGGACATTAAACAAAATTCACTCAGTACATGGCACTCATTTTGGTTTATAAGCTGGAAATTGAGCCATCAGTGCAGTGTTAAGAGTGTCAGGATGGCCGAGTGGTCTAAGGCGCTGCGTTCAGATCGCAGTCTCCTTTGGAGGCGTGGGTTCGAATACCACTTCTGACAAGTGTCTTTTGCGAGGTGGATACATTTTTGGACTTTTTTTTTCCAAGCACCCGTATCAAAAACAATGTCAACAGTTTCTGTAAATTATCGATAAGATCTATTGTCCGTTGCTTGCACTAATTTCCTGAAGTTGGCTAAATCGCAGTAAATCGGTAAAGCGGGAAATCACAGCATCTTCAACAAATCGTGATAGAGGGGCAGAGATAAAGGTTTCGACCCTACATATCAAGAGCGCAGCTGTCAATAGTTCAGCAGGTTCACAGTGCAGAAGGTTCAGTGGCACCAGGGTCCCCTGCGTCCCAATCACAGCTGGTTTTTAACTTCTGTATTCAGGGCATGGGAGGGGTGTGTTGCATCGTGCACACACGGTGCAACAACATTTCTCCTTAACCAATACAAAACAAACATAGCTGCTCAAAAAAAAGATACTATACTAATCCAGTATACAAGAATAGTACACAACAAGAAATGCCACATTCAGTCAATCCACCCCGAATCCTTGCAGCCGCGTTGAGCATGGCGGTCGAGGACTCAAACTGTACCGTTCAAGTCCTTGTCTCAGAGGCACTGAGTTGATTGGTATGGAGCCAGGCACCTCCAGATCTGAATCTTGAACTGGCTCCAAATTCTGCATGTCCACACCCCTTGTAGTAGATGATTGAGAATTAGTAGAAGTCACCACCGGCCATGTGCACTGGCTCAAACTTCTGCATGTCCACACCCCAAGTAGTCGATGATTGCGAATTAGTAGCAGTCACCACCGGATTCACTGTCAGGATGATCCATCCTCTCTCCTTCATCAGCTTCAGATCCCACTGTTTCCCTGAGCAGGAAGGTCTGGAATTGAAAATACAGAGGACATTAAACAAAATTCACTCAGTACATGGCACTTTTGGTTTATAAGCTGGAAATTGAGCCATCAGTGCAGTGTTAAGAGTGTCAGGATGGCAAGTGGTCTAAGGCGCTGCGTTCAGATCGCAGTTTCCTTTGGAGGCGTGGGTTCGAATCCCACTTCTGACAAGTGTCTTTTGCGAGGTGGATACATTTTTGGACTTTTTTTTTCCAAGCACCCGTATCAAAAACAATGTCAACAGTTTCTGTAAATTATCGATAAGATCTATTGTCCGTTGCTTGCACTAATTTCCTGAAGTTGGCTAAATCGCAGTAAATCGGTAAAGCGGGAAATCACAGCATCTTCAACAAATCGTGATAGAGGGTCAGAGATAAAGGTTTCGACCCTACATATCAAGAGCGCAGCTGTCAATAGTTCAGCAGGTTCACAGTGCAGAAGGTTCAGTGGCACCAGGGTCCCCTGCGTCCCAATCACAGCTGGTTTTTAACTTCTGTATTCAGGGCATGGGATCGGTGTGTTGCATCGTGCACACACGGTGCCTGTTTCGCAGATAAGTTTTAATAAATACACAGAGAATAATATAGAGTCATTGGCCACGAGGAACACCTTCCCTGACCTTTTATTCTCTCCGGTTCCACGTCACCGCGCCTACCATCCAACTCCAAAACTCGGGGGAGACTAACACTCCCTACCTACCTTGGTGTGCATCATAGGCGTGCCCATGACGAACACAAGATTTCTCCTTAACCAATACACAACAAACATAGCTGCTCAAAAAAAAGATACTATACTAATCCAGTATACAAGAATAGTACACAACAAGAAATGCCACATTCAGTCAATCCACCCCGAATCCTTGCAGCCGCGTTGAGCATGGCCGTCGAGGACTCAAACTGTACTGTTCAAGTCCTTGTCTCAGAGGCACTGAGTTGATTGGTATGGAGCCAGGCACCTCCTGATCTGAATCTTGAACTGGCTCCAAATTCTGCATGTCCACACCCCTTGTAGTAGATGATTGAGAATTAGTAGCAGTTTCCACCGGCCATGTGCACTGGCTCAAACTTCTGCATGTCCACACCCCAAGTAGTCGATGATTGAGAATTAGTAGCAGTCACCACCGGATTCACTGTCAGAATGATCCATCCTCTCTCCTTCATCAGCTTCAGATCCCACTGTTTCCCTGAGCAGGAAGGTCTGGAATTGAAAATACAGAGGACATTAAACAACATTCGCTCAGTACATGGCACTCATTTTGGTTTATAAGCTGGAAATTGAGCCATCAGTGCAGTGACAAGAGTGTCAGGATGGCCGAGTGGTCTAAGGTGCTGCGTTCAGGTCGCAGTCTCCGTTGGAGGCGTGGGTTTGAATCCCCCATCTGACAAGTGTCTTTTGCGAGGTGGATACATTTTTGGACTTTTTTTTTCCAAGCACCCGTATCAAAAACAATGTCAACAGTTTCTGTAAATTATCGATAAGATCTATTGTCCGTTGCTTGCACTAATTTCCTGAAGTTGGCTAAATCGCAGTAATTCGGTAAAGCGGGAAATCACAGCATCTTCAACAAATCGTGATAGAGGGGCAGAGATAAAGGTTTCGACCCTACATATCAAGAGCGCAGCTGTCAATAGTTCAGCAGGTTCACAGTGCAGAAGGTTCAGTGGCACCAGGGTCCCCTGCGTCCCAATCACAGCTGGTTTTTAACTTCTGTATTCAGGGCATGGGAGGGGTGTGTTGCATCGTGCACACACGGTGCCTCTTTCGCAGATAAGTTTTAATAACTACACAGAGAATAATATAGAGTCATTGGCCACGAGGAACACCTTCCCTGACCTTTTATTCTCTCTTGTTCCACGTCACCGCGCCTACCATCCAACTCCAAAAGTTGGGGGAGACTAACACTCCCTACCTCCCTTGGTGTGCATCATAGGCGTGCCCATGACGAACACAACATTTCTCCTTAACCAATACAAAACAAACATAGCTGCTCAAAAAAAAGATACTATACTAATCCAGTATACAAGAATAGTACACAACAAGAAATGCCACATTCAGTCAATCCACCCCGAATCCTTGCAGCCGCGTTGAGCATGGCGGTCGAGGACTCAAACTGTACCGTTCAAGTCCTTGTCTCAGAGGCACTGAGTTGATTGGTATGGAGCCAGGCACCTCCTGATCTGAATCTTGAACTGGCTCCAAATTCTGCATGTCCACACCCCTTGTAGTAGATGATTGAGAATTAGTAGCAGTCACCACCGGCCATGTGCACTGGCTCAAACTTCTGCATGTCCACACCGCAAGTAGTCGATGATTGCGAATTAGTAGCAGTCACCACCGGATTCACTGTCAGGATGATCCATCCTCTCTCCTTCATCAGCTTCAGATTCCACTGTTTCCCTGAGCAGGAAGGTCTGGAATTGAAAAGACAGAGGACATTAAACAAAATTCACTCAGTACATGGCACTCATTTTGGTTTATAAGCTGGAAATTGAGCCATCAGTGCAGTGTTAAGAGTGTCAGGATGGCGAGTGGTCTAAGGCGCTGCGTTCAGGTCGCAGTCTCCTTTGGAGGCATGGGTTCGAATCCCACTTCTGACAAGTGTCTTTTGCGAGGTGGATACATTTTTGGACTTTTTTTTTCCAAGCACCCGTATCAAAAACAATGTCAACAGTTTCTGTAAATTATCGATAAGATCTATTGTCCGTTGCTTGCACTAATTTCCTGAAGTTGGCTAAATCGCAGTAAATCGGTAAAGCGGGAAATCACAGCATCTTCAACAAATCGTGATAGAGGGGCAGAGATAAAGGTTTCGACCCTACATATCAAGAGCGCAGCTGTCAATAGTTCAGCAGGTTCACAGTGCAGAAGGTTCAGTGGCACCAGGGTCCCCTGCGTCCCAATCACAGCTGGTTTTTAACTTCTGTATTCAGGGCATGGGAGGGGTATTTTGCATTGTGCACACACGGTGCCTGTTTCGCAGATAAGTTTTAATAAATACACAGAGAATAATATAGAGTCATTGGCCTCGAGGAACACCTTCCCTGACCTTTTATTCTCTCCGGTTCCACGTCACCACGCCTACCATCCAACTCCAAAAGTTGGGGGAGACTAACACTCCCTACCTCCCTTGGTGTGCATCATAGGCGTGCCCATGACGACACAACATTTCTCCTTAACCAATACAAAACAAACATAGCTGCTCAAAAAAAATATACTATACTAATCCAGTATACAAGAATAGTACACAACAAGAAATGCCACATTCAGTCAATCCACCCCGAATCCTTGCAGCCGCGTTGAGCATGGCGGTCGAGGTCTCAAACTGTACCGTTCAAGTCCTTGTCTCAGAGGCACTGAGTTGATTGGTATGGAGCCAGGCACCTCCTGATCTGAATCTTGAACTGGCTCCAAATTCTGCATGTCCACACCCCTTGTAGTAGATGATTGAGAATTAGTAGCAGTTTCCACCGGCCATGTGCACTGGCTCAAACTTCTGCATGTCCACACCCCAAGTAGTCGATGATTGAGAATTAGTAGCAGTCACCACCGGATTCACTGTCAGAATGATCCATCCTCTCTCCTTCATCAGCTTCAGATCCCACTGTTTCCCTGAGCAGGAAGGTATGGAATTGAAAATACAGAGGACATTAAACAACATTCGCTCAGTACATGGCACTCATTTTGGTTTATAAGCTGGAAATTGAGCCATCAGTGCAGTGACAAGAGTGTCAGGATGGCTGAGTGGTCTAAGGCGCTGCGTTCAGGTCGCAGTCTCCGTTGGAGACGTGGGTTTGAATCCCCCATCTGACAAGTGTCTTTTGCGAGGTGGATACATTTTTGGACTTTTTTTTTCCAAGCACCCGTATCAAAAACAATGTCAACAGTTTCTGTAAATTATCGATAAGATCTATTGTCCGTTGCTTGCACTAATTTCCTGAAGTTGGCTAAATCGCAGTAATTCGGTAAAGCGGGAAATCACAGCATCTTCAACAAATCGTGATAGAGGGGCAGAGATAAAGGTTTCGACCCTACATATCAAGAGCGCAGCTGTCAATAGTTCAGCAGGTTCACAGTGCAGAAGGTTCAGTGGCACCAGGGTCCCCTGCGTCCCAATCACAGCTGGTTTTTAACTTCTGTATTCAGGGCATGGGAGGGGTGTGTTGCATCGTGCACACACGGTGCCTCTTTCGCAGATAAGTTTTAATAACTACACAGAGAATAATATAGAGTCATTGGCCACGAGGAACACCTTCCCTGACCTTTTATTCTCTCTGGTTCCACGTCACCGCGCCTACCATCCAACTCCAAAAGTTGGGGGAGACTAACACTCCCTACCTCCCTTGGTGTGCATCATAGGCGTGCCCATGACGAACACAACATTTCTCCTTAACCAATACAAAACAAACATAGCTGCTCAAAAAAAAGATACTATACTAATCCAGTATACAAGAATAGTACACAACAAGAAATGCCACATTCAGTCAATCCACCCCGAATCCTTGCAGCCGCGTTGAGCATGGCGGTCGAGGACTCAAACTGTACCGTTCAAGTCCTTGTCTCAGAGGCACTGAGTTGATTGGTATGGAGCCAGGCACCTCCTGATCTGAATCTTGAACTGGCTCCAAATTCTGCATGTCCACACCCCTTGTAGTAGATGATTGAGAATTAGTAGCAGTCACCACCGGCCATGTGCACTGGCTCAAACTTCTGCATGTCCACACCCCAAGTAGTCGATGATTGCGAATTAGTAGCAGTCACCACCGGATTCACTGTCAGGATGATCCATCCTCTCTCCTTCATCAGCTTCAGATCCCACTGTTTCCCTGAGCAGGAAGGTCTGGAATTGAAAAGACAGAGGACATTAAACAAAATTCACTCAGTACATGGCACTCATTTTGGTTTATAAGCTGGAAATTGAGCCATCAGTGCAGTGTTAAGAGTGTCAGGATGGCGAGTGGTCTAAGGCGCTGCGTTCAGGTCGCAGTCTCCTTTGGAGGCATGGGTTCGAATCCCACTTCTGACAAGTGTCTTTTGCGAGGTGGATACATTTTTGGACTTTTTTTTTCCAAGCACCCGTATCAAAAACAATGTCAACAGTTTCTGTAAATTATCGATAAGATCTATTGTCCGTTGCTTGCACTAATTTCCTGAAGTTGGCTAAATCGCAGTAAATCGGTAAAGCGGGAAATCACAGCATCTTCAACAAATCGTGATAGAGGGGCAGAGATAAAGGTTTCGACCCTACATATCAAGAGCGCAGCTGTCAATAGTTCAGCAGGTTCACAGTGCAGAAGGTTCAGTGGCACCAGGGTCCCCTGCGTCCCAATCACAGCTGGTTTTTAACTTCTGTATTCAGGGCATGGGAGGGGTGTTTTGCATTGTGCACACACGGTGCCTGTTTCGCAGATAAGTTTTAATAAATACACAGAGAATAATATAGAGTCATTGGCCTCGAGGAACACCTTCCCTGACCTTTTATTCTCTCCGGTTCCACGTCACCATGCCTACCATCCAACTCCAAAAGTTGGGGGAGACTAACACTCCCTACCTCCCTTGGTGTGCATCATAGGCGTGCCCATGACGACACAACATTTCTCCTTAACCAATACAAAACAAACATAGCTGCTCAAAAAAAATATACTATACTAATCCAGTATACAAGAATAGTACACAACAAGAAATGCCACATTCAGTCAATCCACCCCGAATCCTTGCAGCCGCGTTGAGCATGGCGGTCGAGGACTCAAACTGTACCGTTCAAGCCCTTGTCTCAGAGGCACTGAGTTGATTGGTATGGAGCCAGGCACCTCCTGATCTGAATCTTGAACTGGCTCCAAATTCTGCATGTCCACACCCCTTGTAGTAGATGATTGAGAATTAGTAGCAGTCACCACCGGCCATGTGCACTGGCTCAAACTTCTGCATGTCCACACCCCAAGTAGTCGATGATTGCGAATTAGTAGCAGTCACCACCGGATTCACTGTCAGGATGATCCATCCTCTCTCCTTCATCAGCTTCAGATCCCACTGTTTCCCTGAGCAGGAAGGTCTGGAATTGAAAATACAGAGGACATTAAACAAAATTCACTCAGTACATGGCACTCATTTTGGTTTATAAGCTGGAAATTGAGCCATCAGTGCAGTGTTAAGAGTGTCAGGATGGCCGAGTGGTCTAAGGCGCTGCGTTCAGATCGCAGTTTCCTTTGGAGGCGTGGGTTTGAATCCCACTTCTGACAAGTGTCTTTTGCGAGGTGGATACATTTTGGGACTTTTTTTTTCCAAGCACCCGTATCAAAAACAATGTCAACAGTTTCTGTAAATTATCGATAAGATCTATTGTCCGTTGCTTGCACTAATTTCCTGAAGTTGGCTAAATCGCAGTAAATCGGTAAAGCGGGAAATCACAGCATCTTCAACAAATCGTGATAGAGGGGCAGAGATAAAGGTTTCGACCCTACATATCAAGAGCGCAGCTGTCAATAGTTCAGCAGGTTCACAGTGCAGAAGGTTCAGTGGCACCAGGGTCCCCTGCGTCCCAATCACAGCTGGTTTTTAACTTCTGTATTCAGGGCATGGGAGGGGTGTGTTGCATCGTGCACACACGGTGCCTCTTTCGCAGATAAGTTTTAATAAATACACAGAGAATAATATAGAGTCATTGGCCACAAGGAACACCTTCCCTGACCTTTTATTCTCTCCGGTTCCACGTCACCGCGCCTACCATCCAACTCCAAAAGTTGGGGGAGACTAACACTCCCTACCTCCCTTGGTGTGCATCATAGGCGTGCCCATGACGAACACAACATTTCTCCTTAACCAATACAAAACAAACATAGCTGCTCAAAAAAAAGATACTATACTAATCCAGTATACAAGAATAGTACACAACAAGAAATACCACATTCAGTCAATCCACCCCGAATCCTTGCAGCCGCGTTGAGCATGGCGGTCGAGGACTCAAACTGTACCGTTCAAGTCCTTGTCTCAGAGGCACTGAGTTGATTGGTATGGAGCCAGGCACCTCCTGATCTGAATCTTGAACTGGCTCCAAATTCTGCATGTCCACACCCCTTGTGGTAGATGATTGAGAATTAGTAGCAGTCACCACCGGCCATGTGCACTGGCTCAAACTTCTGCATGTCCACACCGCAAGTAGTCGATGATTGCGAATTAGTAGCAGTCACCACCGGATTCACTGTCATGATGATCCATCCTCTCTCCTTCATCAACTTCAGATCCCACTGTTTCCCTGAGCAGGAAGGTCTGGAATTGAAAATACAGAGGACATTAAACAAAATTCACTCAGTACATGGCACTCATTTTGGTTTATAAGCTGGAAATTGAGCCATCAGTGCAGTGTTAAGAGTGTCAGGATGGCCGAGTGGTCTAAGGCGCTGCGTTCAGGTCGCAGTCTCCCTTGGAGGCGTGGGTTCGAATCCCACTTCGGACAAGTGTCTTTTGCGAGGTGGATACATTTGTGGACTTTTTTTTCCCAAGCACCCGTATCAAAAACAATGTCAACAGTTTCTGTAAATTATCGATAAGATCTATTGTCCGTTGCTTGCACTAATTTCCTGAAGTTGGCTAAATCGCAGTAAATCGGTAAACCGGGAAATCACAGCATCTTCAACAAATCGTGATAGAGGGGCAGAGATAAAGGTTTCGACCCTACATATCAAGAGCGCATCTGTCAATAGTTCAGCAGGTTCACAGTGCAGAAGGTTCAGTGGCACCAGGGTCCCCTGCGTCCCAATCACAGCTGGTTTTTAACTTCTGTATTCAGGGCATGGGAGGGGTGTGTTGCATCGTGCACACACGGTGCCTGTTTCGCAGATACGTTTTAATAAATACACAGAGAATAATATAGAGTCATTGGCCACGAGGAACACCTTCCCTGACCTTTTATTCTCTCCGGTTCCACGTCACCGCGCCTACCATCCAACTCCAAAACTCGGGGGAGACTAACACTCCCTACCTCCCTTGGTGTGCATCATAGGCGTGCCCATGACGAACACAACATTTCTCCTTAACCAATACAAAACAAACATAGCTGCTCAAAAAAAACATACTATACTAATCCAGTATACAAGAATAGTACACAACAAGAAATGCCACATTCAGTCAATCCACCCCGAATCCTTGCAGCCGCGTTGAGCATGGCGGTCGAGGACTCAAACTGTACCATTCAAGTCCTTGTCTCAGAGGCACTGAGTTGATTGGTATGGAGCCAGGCACCTCCTGATCTGAATCTTGAACTGGCTCCAAATTCTGCATGTCCACACCCCTTGTAGTAGATGATTGAGAATTAGTAGCAGTCACCACCGGCCATGTGCACTGGCTCAAACTTCTGCATGTCCACAACCCAAGTAGTCGATGATTGAGAATTAGTAGCAGTCACCACCGGATTCACTGTCAGAATGATCCATCCTCTCTCCTTCATCAGCTTCAGATCCCACTGTTTCCCTGAGCAGGAAGGTCTGGAATTGAAAATACAGAGGACATTAAACAACATTCACTCAGTACATGGCACTCATTTTGGTTTATAAGCTGGAAATTGAGCCATCAGTGCAGTGTCAAAAGTGTCAGGATGGCCGAGTGGTCTAAGGCACTGCGTTCAGGTCGCAGTCTCCTTTGGAGGCGTGGGTTCGAATCCCACTTCTGACAAGTGTCTTTTGCGAGGTGGATAAATTTTTGGACTTTTTTTTTCCAAACACCCGTATCAAAAACAATGTCAACAGTTTCTGTAAATTATCGATAAGATCTATTGTCCGTTGCTTGCACTAATTTCCTGAAGTTGGCTAAATCGCAGTAAATCGGTAAAGCAGGAAATCACAGCATCTTCAACAAATCTTGATAGAGGGGCCGAGATAAAGGTTTCGACCCTACATATCAAAAGCACAGCTGTCAATAGTTCAGCAGGTTCACAGTGCAGAAGGTTCAGTGGCACCAGGGTCCCCTGCATCCCAATCACAGCTGGTTTTTAACTTCTGTATTCAGGGCATGGGAGGGGTGTGTTGCATCGTGCACACACGGTGCCTGTTTCGCAGATAAGTTTTAATAAATACACAGAGAATAATATAGAGTCATTGGCCACGAGGAACACCTTCCCTGACCTTTTATTCTCTCCGGTTCCACGTCACCGCGCCTACCATCCATCTCCAAAACTCGGGGGAGACTAACACTCCCTACCTCCCTTGGTGTGCATCATAGGAGTGCCCATGACGAACACAACATTTCTCCTTAACCAATACAAAACAAACATAGCTGCTCAAAAAAAAGATACCATACTAAACCAGTATACAAGAATAGTACACAACAAGAAATGCCACATTCAGTCAATCCACCCCAAATCCTTGCAGCCGCGTTGAGCATGGCGGTCGAGGACTCAAACTGTACCGTTCAAGTCCTTGTCTCAGAGGCACTGAGTTGATTGGTATGGAGCCAGGCTCCTCCTGATCTGAATCTTGAACTGGCTGCAAATTCTGCATGTCCACACCCCCTGTAGTAGATGATTGAGAATTAGTAGCAGTCACCACCGGCCATGTGCACTGCCTCAAAAAACAGCATGTCCACACCCCATGTAGTAGATGATTGAGAATTAGTAGCAGTCACCACCGGATCCACTGTCAGGATGATCCATCCTCTCTCCTTCATCAGCTTCAGATCCCACTGTTTCCCTGAGCAGGAAGGTCTGGAATTGAAAATACAGAGGACATTTAACAACATTCACTCAGTACATGGCACTCATTTTGGTTTATAAGCTGGAAATTGAGCCATCAGTGCAGTGTCAAGAGTGTCAGGATGGCCGAGTGGTCTAGGTGCTGCGTTCAGGTCGCAGTCTCCTTTGGAGGCGTTGGTTCGAATACCACTTCTGACAAGTGTCTTTTGCGAGGTGGATACATTTTTGGACTTTTTTTTTCCAAGCACCCGTATCAAAAACAATGTCAACAGTTTCTGTAAATTATCGATAAGATCTATTGTCCGTTGCTTGCACTAATTTCCTGAAGTTGGCTAAATCGCAGTAAATCGGTAAAGCGGGAAATCACAGCATCTTCAACAAATCGTGATAGAGGGGCAGAGATAAAGGTTTCGACCCTACATATCAAGAGCGCAGCTGTCAATAGTTCAGCAGGTTCACAGTGCAGAAGGTTCAGTGGCACCAGGGTCCCCTGCGTCGCAATCACAGCTGGTTTTTAACTTCTGTATTCAGGGCATGGGAGGGGTGTGTTGCATCGTGCACACACGGTGCCTCTTTCGCAGATACGTTTTAATAAATACACAGAGAATAATATAGAGTCATTGGCCACGAGGAACACCTTCCCTGACCTTTTATTCTCTCCGGTTCCACGTCACCGCGCCTACCATCCAACTCCAAAAGTTGGGGGAGACTAACACTCCCTACCTCCCTTGGTGTGCATCATAGGCGTGCCCATGACGAACACAACATTTCTCCTTAACCAATACAAAACAAACATAGCTGCTCAAAAAAAAGATACTATACTAATCCAGTATACAAGAATAGTACACAACAAGAAATGCCACATTCAGTCAATCCACCCCGAATCCTTGCAGCCGCGTTGAGCATGGCAGTCGAGGACTCAAACTGTACCATTCAAGTCCTTGTCTCAGAGGCACTGAGTTGATTGGTATGGAGCCAGGCACCTCCTGATCTGAATCTTGAACTGGCTCCAAATTCTGCATGTCCACACCCCTTGTAGTAGATGATTGAGAATTAGTAGCAGTCACCACCGGCCATGTGCACTGGCTCAAACTTCTGCATGTCCACACCCCAAGTAGTCGATGATTGCGAATTAGTAGCAGTCACCACCGGATTCCCTGTCAGGATGATCCATCCTCTCTCCTTCATCAGCTTCAGATCCCACTGTTTCCCTGAGCAGGAAGGTCTGGAATTGAAAATACAGAGGACATTAAACAAAATTCACTCAGTACATGGCACTCATTTTGGTTTATAAGCTGGAAATTGAGCCATCAGTGCAGTGTTAAGAGTGTCAGGATGGCAAGTGGTCTAAGGCGCTGCGTTCATGTCGCAGTCTCCTTTGGAGGCGTGGGTTCGAATCCCACTTCTGACAAGTGTCTTTTGCGAGGTGGATACATTTTTGGACTTTTTTTTTCCAAGCACCCGTATCAAAAACAATGTCAACAGTTTCTGTAAATTATTGATAAGATCTATTGTCCGTTGCTTGCACTAATTTCCTGAAGTTGGCTAAATCGCAGTAAATCGGTAAAGCGGGAAATCACAGCATCTTCAACAAATCGTGATAGAGGGGCAGAGATAAAGGTTTCGACCCTACATATCAAGAGCGCAGCTGTCAATAGTTCAGCAGGTTCACAGTGCAGAAGGTTCAGTGGCACCAGGGTCCCCTGCGTCCCAATCACAGCTGGTTTTTAACTTCTGTATTCAGGGCATGGGAGGGGTGTGTTGCATCGTGCACACACGGTGCCTGTTTCGCAGATAAGTTTTAATAAATACACAGAGAATAATATAGAGTCATTGGCCACGAGGAACACCTTCCCTGACCTTTTATTCTCTCCGGTTCCACGTCACCGCGCCTACCATCCAACTCCAAAACTCGGGGGAGACTAACACTCCCTACCTCCCTTGGTGTGCATCATAGGCGTGCCCATGACGAACACAACATTTCTCCTTAACCAATACAAAACAAACATAGCTGCTCAAAAAAAAGATACTATACTAATCCAGTATACAAGAATAGTACACAACAAGAAATACCACATTCAGTCAATCCACCCCGAATCCTTGCAGCCGCGTTGAGCATGGCGGTCGAGGACTCAAACTGTACCGTTCAAGTCCTTGTCTCAGAGGCACTGAGTTGATTGGTATGGAGCCAGGCACCTCCTGATCTGAATCTTGAACTGGCTCCAAATTCTGCATGTCCACACCCCTTGTAGTAGATGATTGAGAATTAGTAGCAGTCACCACGGGCCATGTGCACTGGCTCAAACTTCTGCATGTCCACACCCCAAGTAGTCGATGATTGAGAATTAGAAGCAGTCACCACCGGATTCACTGTCAGAATGATCCATCCTCTCTCCTTCATCAGCTTCAGATCCCACTGTTTTCCTGAGCAGGAAGGTCTGGAATTGAAAATACAGAGGACATTAAACAACATTCACTCAGTACATGGCACTCATTTTGGTTTATAAGCTGGAAATTGAGCCATCAGTGCAATGTCAAGAGTGTCAGGATGGCCGAGTGGTCTAAGGCGCTGCGTTCAGGTCGCAGTGTCCTTTGGAGGCGTGGGTTCGAATCCTCCTTCTGACAAGTGTCTTTTGCGAGGTGGATACATTTTTGGACTTTTTTTTTCCAAGCACCCATATCAAAAAAAATGTCAACAGTTTCTGTAAGTTATCGATAAGATCTATTGTCCGTTGCTATCACTAATTTCCTGAAGTTGGCTAAATCGCAGTAAATCGGTAAAGCGGGAAATCACAGCATCTTCAACAAATCGTGATAGAGGGGCAAAGATAAAGGTTTCGACCCTACATATCAAGAGCACAGCTGTCAATAGTTCAGCAGGTTCACAGTGCAGAAGGTTCAGTGGCACCAGGGTCCCCTGCGTCCCAATCACAGCTGGTTTTTAACTTCTGTATTCAGGGCATGGGAGGGGTGTGTTGCATCGTGCACACACGGTGCCTGTTTCGCAGATAAGTTTTAATAAATACACAGAGAATAATATAGAGTCATTGGCCACGAGGAACACCTTCCCTGACCTTTAATTCTCTCCGGTTCCACGTCACCGCGCCTACCATCCAACTCCAAAAGTTGGGGGAGACTAACACTCCCTACCTCCCTTGGTGTGCATCATAGGCGTGCCCATGACGAACACAACATTTCTCCTTAACCAATACAAAACAAACAGAGCTGCTCAAAAAAAAGATACTATACTAATCCAGTATACAAGAATAGTACACAACAAGAAATGCCACATTCAGTCAATCCACCCCGAATCCTTGCAGCCACGTTGAGCATGGCGGTCGAGGACTCAAACTGTACCGTTCAAGTCCTTGTCTCAGAGGCACTGAGTTGATTGGTATGGTGCCAGGCACCTCCTGATCTGAATCTTGAACTGGCTCCAAATTCTGCATGTCCACACCCCTTGTAGTAGATGATTGAGAATTAGTAGCAGTCACCACCGGCCATGTGCACTGGCTCAAACTTCTGCATGTCCACACCCCATGTAGTCGATGATTGAAAATTAGTAGCAGTCACCACCGGATTCACTGTCAGGATGATCCATCCTCTCTCCTTCATCAGCTTCAGATCCCACTGTTTCCCTGAGCAGGAAGGTCTGGAATTGAAAATACAGAGGACATTAAACAACATTCACTCAGTACATGGCACTCATTTTGGTTTATAAGCTGGAAATTGAGCCATCAGTGCAGTGTCAAGAGTGTCAGGATGGCCGAGTGGTCTAAGGCGCTGCGTTCAGGTCGCAGTCTGCTTTGGAGGCGTGGGTTCGAATCCCACTTCTGACAAGTATCTTTTGCGAGGTGGATACATTTTTTGACATTTTTTTTCCAAGCACCAGTATCAAAAACAATGTCAACAGTTTCTGTAAATTATCGATAAGATCTATTGTCCGTTGCTTGCACTAATTTCCTGAAGTTGGCTAAATCGCAGTAAATCGGTAAAGCGGGAAATCACAGCATCTTCAACAAATCGTGATAGAGGGGCAGAGATAAAGGTTTCGACCGTACATATCAAGAGCGCAGCTGTCAATAGTTCAGCAGGTTCACAGTGCAGAAGGTTCAGTGGCACCAGGGTCCCCTGCGTCCCAATCACAGCTGGTTTTTAACTTCTGTATTCAGGGCATGGGAGGGGTGTGTTGCATCGTGCACACACGGTGCCTGTTTCACAGATAAGTTTTAATAAATACACAGAGAATAATATAGAGTCATTGGCCACGAGGAACACCTTCCCTGACCTTTTATTCTCTCCGGTTCCACGTCACCGCGCCTACCATCCAACTCCAAAACTCGGGGGAGACTAACACTCCCTACCTCCCTTGGTGTGCATCATAGGCGTGCCCATGACGAACACAACATTTCTCCTTAACCAATACAAAACAAACATAGCTGCTCAAAAAAAAGATACTATACTAAACCAGTATACAAGAATAGTACACAACAAGAAATGCCACATTCAGTCAATCCACCCCGAATCCTTGCAGCCGCGTTGAGCATGGCGGTCGAGGACTCAAACTGTACCGTTCAAGTCCTTGTCTCAGAGTCACTGAGTTGATTGGTATGGAGCCAGGCACCTCCTGATCTGAATCTTGAACTGGCTCCAAATTCTGCATGTCCACACCCCCTGTAGTAGATGATTGAGAATTAGTAGCAGTCACCACCGGCCATGTGCACTGGCTCAAAATTCAGCATGTCCACACCCCATGTAGTAGATGATTGAGAATTAGTAGCAGTGACCACCGGATCCACTGTCAGGATGATCCATCCTCTCTCCTTCATCAGCTTCAGATCCCACTGTTTCCCTGAGCAGGAAGGTCTGGAATTGAAAATACAGAGGACATTAAACAACATTCACTCGGTACATGGCACTCATTTTGGTTTATAAGCTGGAAATTGAGCCATCAGTGCAGTGTCAAGTGTGTCAGGATGGCCGAGTGGTCTAAGGCGCTGCGTTCAGGTTGCAGTCTCCTTTGGAGGCGTGGGTTCGAATCCCACTTATGACAAGTGTCTTTTGCGAGGTGGATACATTTTTGGACTTTTTTTTTCCAAGCACCTCTATCAAAAACAATGTCAACAGTTTCTGTAAATTATCGATAAGATCTATTGTCCGTTGCTTGCACTAATTTCCTGAAGTTGGCTAAATCGCAGTAAATCGGTAAAGCGGGAAATCACAGCATCTTCAACAAATCATGATAGAGGGGCAGAGATAAAGGTTTCGACCCTACATATCAAGAGCGCAGCTGTCAATAGTTCAGCAGGTTCACAGTGCAGAAGGTTCAGTGGCACCAGGGTCCCCTGCGTCCCAATCACAGCTGGTTTTTAACTTCTGTATTCAGGGGATGGGAGGGGTGGGGGTGTTGCGTCGTGCACACACAGTGTCTGTTTTGCAGAGAAGTTTTAATAAATACACAAAGAATAATATGGAGTCTTTAGCCACGAGGAACACCTTCCCCTACCTTTTATTCTCTCGGATTCCACATCACCGCACCTACCATCCAACTCCAAAACTCGGGGGAGACTAACACTCCCTACCTCCCTTGGTGTGCATCATGGGCGTGCCCATGACGAACACAACATTTCTCCTTAACCAATACAAAACAAACATAGCTGCTCAAAAAAAAGATACTATACTAATCCAGTATACAAGAATAGTACACAACAATAAATACCACATTCAGTCAATCCACCCCGAATCCTTGCAGCCGCGTTGAGCATGGCGGTCGAGGACTCAAACTGTACCGTTCAAGTCCTTGTCTCAGAGGCACTGAGTTGATTGGTATGGAGCCAGGCACCTCCTGATCTGAATCTTGAACTGGCTCCAAATTCTGCATGTCCACACCCCCTGTAGTAGATGATTGAGAATTAGTAGCAGTCACCACCGGCCATATGCACTGGCTCAAAATTCTGCAAGTCCACACCCCATGTAGCAGATGATTGAGAATTAGTAGCAGTCACCACAGGTTCCACTGTCAGGATGATCCATCCTCTCTCCTTCATCAGCTTCAGATCCCACTGTTTCCCTGAGCAGGAAGGTCTGGAATTGAAAATACAGAGGACATTAAATAACATTCACTCAGTACATGGCACTCATTTTGGTTTATAAGCTGCAAATTGAGCCATCAGTCTGGTGTCAAGAGTGTCAGGATGGCCGGGTGGTCTAAGGTGCTGCATTCAGGTCACAGTCTCTCTTGGAGACGTGGGTTCAAACCTCTCTTCTGACAAGTGTCTTTGCGAGGTGGATACATTTTTGGACTTTTTTTTCCAAGCACCCTTATCAAAAACAATGTCAACAGTTTCTGTAAATTATCGATAAGATCTATTGTCCGTTGCTTGCACTAATTGCCTGAAGTTGGCTAAATCGCAGTAAATCGGTAAAGCAGGAAATCACAGCATCTTCAACAAATCGTGATAGAGGGGCCGAGATAAAGGTTTCGACCCTACATATCAAAAGCACAGATGTCCATAGTTCAGCAGGTTCACGGTGCAGAAGGTTCAGTGGCACCAGGATCCCCTGCGTCCCAATCACAGCTGGTTTTTAACTTCTGTATTCTGGGCATGGGAGGGGTATGTTGCATCGTGCACACACAGTGCCTGTTTCGCAAATAAGTTTTAATAAATACACAGAGAATAATATAGAGTCATTGGCCACGAGGAACACCTTCCCTGACCCTTTATTCTCTCCGGTTCCACGTCACCGCGCCTACCATCCAACTCCAAAACTCGGGGGAGACTAACACTCCCTACCTCCCTTGGTGTGCATCATAGGCGTGCCCATGACGAACACAACATTTCTCCTTAACCAATACAAAACAAAAATAGCTGCTCAAAAAAAAGATACAATACTAAACCAGTATACAAGAATAGTACACAACAAGAAATGCCACATTCAGTCAATCCACCCCGAATCCTTGCAGCCGCGTTGAGCATGGCGGTCGAGGACTCAAACTGTACCGTTCAAGTCCTTGTCTCAGAGGCACTGAGTTGATTGGTATGGAGCCAGGCACCTCCTGATCTGAATCTTGAACTGGCTCCAAATTCTGCATGTCCACACCCCCTGTAGTAGATGATTGAGAATTAGTAGCAGTCACCACCGGCCATGTGCACTGGCTCAAAATTCAGCGTGTCCACACCCCATGTAGTAGATGATTGAGAATTAGTAGCAGTCACCACCGGATCCACTGTCAGGATGATCCATCCTCTCTCCTTCATCAGCTTCAGATCCCACTGTTTCCCTGAGCAGGAAGGTCTGGAATTGAAAATACAGAGGACATTAAACAACATTCACTCAGTACATGGCACTCATTTTGGTTTATAAGCTGGAAATTGAGCCATCAGTGCAGTGTCACAAGTGTCAGGATGGCCGAGTGGTCTAAGGTGCTGCGTTTAGGTCGCAGTCTCCTTTGGAGGCGTGGGTTCGAATCCCACTTCTGACAAGTGTCTTTTGCGAGGTGGATACATTTTTTGACTTTTTTTTTCCAAGCACCCGTATCAAAAACAATGTCAACAGTTTCTGTAAATAATCGATAAGATCTATTGTCTGTTGCTTGCACTAATTTCCTGAAGTTGGCTAAATTGCAGTAAATCGGTAAAGCGGGAAATCACAGCATCTTCAACAAATCGTGATAGAGGGGCAGAGATAAAGGTTTTGACCCTACATATCAAGAGCGCAGCTGTCAATAGTTCAGCAGGTTCACAGTGCAGAAGGTTCAGTGGCAACAGGGTCCCCTGCGTCCCAATCACAGCTGGTTTTTAACTTCTGTATTCAGGGCATGGGAGGGGTGTGTTGCATCGTGCACACACGGTGCCTGTTTCGCAGATAAGTTTTAATAAATACACAGAGAATAATATAGAGTCATTGGCCACGAGGAACACCTTCCCTGACCTTTAATTCTCTCCGGTTCCACGTCACCGCGCCTACCATCCAACTCCAAAAGTTGGGGGAGACTAACACTCCCTACCTCCCTTGGTGTGCATCATAGGCGTGCCCATGACGAACACAACATTTCTCCTTAACCAATACAAAACAAACAGAGCTGCTCAAAAAAAAGATACTATACTAATCCAGTATACAAGAATAGTACACAACAAGAAATGCCACATTCAGTCAATCCACCCCGAATCCTTGCAGCCACGTTGAGCATGGCGGTCGAGGACTCAAACTGTACCGTTCAAGTCCTTGTCTCAGAGGCACTGAGTTGATTGGTATGGAGCCAGGCACCTCCTGATCTGAATCTTGAACTGGCTCCAAATTCTGCATGTCCACACCCCTTGTAGTAGATGATTGAGAATTAGTAGCAGTCACCACCGGCCATGTGCACTGGCTCAAACTTCTGCATGTCCACACCCCATGTAGTCGATGATTGAGAATTAGTAGCAGTCACCACCGGATTCACTGTCAGGATGATCCATCCTCTCTCCTTCATCAGCTTCAGATCCCACTGTTTCCCTGAGCAGGAAGGTCTGGAATTGAAAATACAGAGGACATTAAACAACATTCACTCAGTACATGGCACTCATTTTGGTTTATAAGCTGGAAATTGAGCCATCAGTGCAGTGTCAAGAGTGTCAGGATGGCCGAGTGGTCTAAGGCGCTGCGTTCAGGTCGCAGTTTGCTTTGGAGGCGTGGGTTCGAATCCCACTTTTGACAAGTATCTTTTGCGAGGTGGATACATTTTTTGACTTTTTTTTTCCAAGCACCCGTATCAAAAACAATGTCAACAGTTTCTGTAAATTATCGATAAGATCTATTGTCCGTTGCTTGCACTAATTTCCTGAAGTTGGCTAAATCGCAGTAAATCGGTAAAGCGGGAAATCACAGCATCTTCAACAAATCGTGATAGAGGGGCAGAGATAAAGGTTTCGACCGTACATATCAAGAGCGCAGCTGTCAATAGTTCAGCAGGTTCACAGTGCAGAAGGTTCAGTGGCACCAGGGTCCCCTGCGTCCCAATCACAGCTGGTTTTTAACTTCTGTATTCAGGGCATGGGAGGGGTGTGTTGCATCGTGCACACACGGTGCCTGTTTCACAGATAAGTTTTAATAAATACACAGAGAATAATATAGAGTCATTGGCCACGAGGAACACCTTCCCTGACCTTTTATTCTCTCCGGTTCCACGTCACCGCGCCTACCATCCAACTCCAAAACTCGGGGGAGACTAACACTCCCTACCTCCCTTGGTGTGCATCATAGGCGTGCCCATGACGAACACAACATTTCTCCTTAACCAATACAAAACAAACATAGCTGCTCAAAAAAAAGATACTATACTAAACCAGTATACAAGAATAGTACACAACAAGAAATGCCACATTCAGTCAATCCACCCCGAATCCTTGCAGCCGCGTTGAGCATGGCGGTCGAGGACTCAAACTGTACGTTCAAGTCCTTGTCTCAGAGTCACTGAGTTGATTGGTATGGAGCCAGGCACCTCCTGATCTGAATCTTGAACTGGCTCCAAATTCTGCATGTCCACACCCCCTGTAGTAGATGATTGAGAATTAGTAGCAGTCACCACCGGCCATGTGCACTGGCTCAAAATTCAGCATGTCCACACCCCATGTAGTAGATGATTGAGAATTAGTAGCAGTGACCACCGGATCCACTGTCAGGATGATCCATCCTCTCTCCTTCATCAGCTTCAGATCCCACTGTTTCCCTGAGCAGGAAGGTCTGGAATTGAAAATACAGAGGACATTAAACAACATTCACTCGGTACATGGCACTCATTTTGGTTTATAAGCTGGAAATTGAGCCATCAGTGCAGTGTCAAGTGTGTCAGGATGGCCGAGTGGTCTAAGGCGCTGCGTTCAGGTTGCAGTCTCCTTTGGAGGCGTGGGTTCGAATCCCACTTCTGACAAGTGTCTTTTGCGAGGTGGATACATTTTTGGACTTTTTTTTTCCAAGCACCTCTATCAAAAACAATGTCAACAGTTTCTGTAAATTATCGATAAGATCTATTGTCCGTTGCTTGCACTAATTTCCTGAAGTTGGCTAAATCGCAGTAAATCGGTAAAGCGGGAAATCACAGCATCTTCAACAAATCATGATAGAGGGGCAGAGATAAAGGTTTCGACCCTACATATCAAGAGCGCAGCTGTCAATAGTTCAGCAGGTTCACAGTGCAGAAGGTTCAGTGGCACCAGGGTCCCCTGCGTCCCAATCACAGCTGGTTTTTAACTTCTGTATTCAGGGGATGGGAGGGGTGGGGGTGTTGCGTCGTGCACACACAGTGTCTGTTTTGCAGAGAAGTTTTAATAAATACACAAAGAATAATATGGAGTCTTTAGCCACGAGGAACACCTTCCCCTACCTTTTATTCTCTCGGATTCCACATCACCGCACCTACCATCCAACTCCAAAACTCGGGGGAGACTAACACTCCCTACCTCCCTTGGTGTGCATCATGGGCGTGCCCATGACGAACACAACATTTCTCCTTAACCAATACAAAACAAACATAGCTGCTCAAAAAAAAGATACTATACTAATCCAGTATACAAGAATAGTACACAACAATAAATACCACATTCAGTCAATCCACCCCGAATCCTTGCAGCCGCGTTGAGCATGGCGGTCGAGGACTCAAACTGTACCGTTCAAGTCCTTGTCTCAGAGGCACTGAGTTGATTGGTATGGAGCCAGGCACCTCCTGATCTGAATCTTGAACTGGCTCCAAATTCTGCATGTCCACACCCCCTGTAGTAGATGATTGAGAATTAGTAGCAGTCACCACCGGCCATATGCACTGGCTCAAAATTCTGCAAGTCCACACCCCATGTAGCAGATGATTGAGAATTAGTAGCAGTCACCACAGGTTCCACTGTCAGGATGATCCATCCTCTCTCCTTCATCAGCTTCAGATCCCACTGTTTCCCTGAGCAGGAAGGTCTGGAATTGAAAATACAGAGGACATTAAATAACATTCACTCAGTACATGGCACTCATTTTGGTTTATAAGCTGCAAATTGAGCCATCAGTCTGGTGTCAAGAGTGTCAGGATGGCCGGGTGGTCTAAGGTGCTGCATTCAGGTCACAGTCTCTCTTGGAGACGTGGGTTCAAACCTCTCTTCTGACAAGTGTCTTTGCGAGGTGGATACATTTTTGGACTTTTTTTTCCAAGCACCCTTATCAAAAACAATGTCAACAGTTTCTGTAAATTATCGATAAGATCTATTGTCCGTTGCTTGCACTAATTGCCTGAAGTTGGCTAAATCGCAGTAAATCGGTAAAGCAGGAAATCACAGCATCTTCAACAAATCGTGATAGAGGGGCCGAGATAAAGGTTTCGACCCTACATATCAAAAGCACAGATGTCCATAGTTCAGCAGGTTCACGGTGCAGAAGGTTCAGTGGCACCAGGATCCCCTGCGTCCCAATCACAGCTGGTTTTTAACTTCTGTATTCTGGGCATGGGAGGGGTATGTTGCATCGTGCACACACAGTGCCTGTTTCGCAAATAAGTTTTAATAAATACACAGAGAATAATATAGAGTCATTGGCCACGAGGAACACCTTCCCTGACCCTTTATTCTCTCCGGTTCCACGTCACCGCGCCTACCATCCAACTCCAAAACTCGGGGGAGACTAACACTCCCTACCTCCCTTGGTGTGCATCATAGGCGTGCCCATGACGAACACAACATTTCTCCTTAACCAATACAAAACAAAAATAGCTGCTCAAAAAAAAGATACAATACTAAACCAGTATACAAGAATAGTACACAACAAGAAATGCCACATTCAGTCAATCCACCCCGAATCCTTGCAGCCGCGTTGAGCATGGCGGTCGAGGACTCAAACTGTACCGTTCAAGTCCTTGTCTCAGAGGCACTGAGTTGATTGGTATGGAGCCAGGCACCTCCTGATCTGAATCTTGAACTGGCTCCAAATTCTGCATGTCCACACCCCCTGTAGTAGATGATTGAGAATTAGTAGCAGTCACCACCGGCCATGTGCACTGGCTCAAAATTCAGCGTGTCCACACCCCATGTAGTAGATGATTGAGAATTAGTAGCAGTCACCACCGGATCCACTGTCAGGATGATCCATCCTCTCTCCTTCATCAGCTTCAGATCCCACTGTTTCCTGAGCAGGAAGGTCTGGAATTGAAAATACAGAGGACATTAAACAACATTCACTCAGTACATGGCACTCATTTTGGTTTATAAGCTGGAAATTGAGCCATCAGTGCAGTGTCACAAGTGTCAGGATGGCCGAGTGGTCTAAGGTGCTGCGTTTAGGTCGCAGTCTCCTTTGGAGGCGTGGGTTCGAATCCCACTTCTGACAAGTGTCTTTTGCGAGGTGGATACATTTTTTGACTTTTTTTTTCCAAGCACCCGTATCAAAAACAATGTCAACAGTTTCTGTAAATAATCGATAAGATCTATTGTCTGTTGCTTGCACTAATTTCCTGAAGTTGGCTAAATTGCAGTAAATCGGTAAAGCGGGAAATCACAGCATCTTCAACAAATCGTGATAGAGGGGCAGAGATAAAGGTTTTGACCCTACATATCAAGAGCGCAGCTGTCAATAGTTCAGCAGGTTCACAGTGCAGAAGGTTCAGTGGCAACAGGGTCCCCTGCGTCCCAATCACAGCTGGTTTTTAACTTCTGTATTCAGGGCATGGGAGGGGTGTGTTGCATCGTGCACACACGGTGCCTGTTTCGCAGATAAGTTTTAATAAATACACAGAGAATAATATAGAGTCATTGGCCACGAGGAACACCTTCCCTGACCTTTAATTCTCTCCGGTTCCACGTCACCGCGCCTACCATCCAACTCCAAAAGTTGGGGGAGACTAACACTCCCTACCTCCCTTGGTGTGCATCATAGGCGTGCCCATGACGAACACAACATTTCTCCTTAACCAATACAAAACAAACAGAGCTGCTCAAAAAAAAGATACTATACTAATCCAGTATACAAGAATAGTACACAACAAGAAATGCCACATTCAGTCAATCCACCCCGAATCCTTGCAGCCACGTTGAGCATGGCGGTCGAGGACTCAAACTGTACCGTTCAAGTCCTTGTCTCAGAGGCACTGAGTTGATTGGTATGGAGCCAGGCACCTCCTGATCTGAATCTTGAACTGGCTCCAAATTCTGCATGTCCACACCCCTTGTAGTAGATGATTGAGAATTAGTAGCAGTCACCACCGGCCATGTGCACTGGCTCAAACTTCTGCATGTCCACACCCCATGTAGTCGATGATTGAGAATTAGTAGCAGTCACCACCGGATTCACTGTCAGGATGATCCATCCTCTCTCCTTCATCAGCTTCAGATCCCACTGTTTCCCTGAGCAGGAAGGTCTGGAATTGAAAATACAGAGGACATTAAACAACATTCACTCAGTACATGGCACTCATTTTGGTTTATAAGCTGGAAATTGAGCCATCAGTGCAGTGTCAAGAGTGTCAGGATGGCCGAGTGGTCTAAGGCGCTGCGTTCAGGTCGCAGTTTGCTTTGGAGGCGTGGGTTCGAATCCCACTTCTGACAAGTATCTTTTGCGAGGTGGATACATTTTTTGACTTTTTTTTTCCAAGCACCCGTATCAAAAACAATGTCAACAGTTTCTGTAAATTATCGATAAGATCTATTGTCCGTTGCTTGCACTAATTTCCTGAAGTTGGCTAAATCGCAGTAAATTGGTAAAGCGGGAAATCACAGCATCTTCAACAAATCGTGATAGAGGGGCAGAGATAAAGGTTTCGACCGTACATATCAAGAGCGCAGCTGTCAATAGTTCAGCAGGTTCACAGTGCAGAAGGTTCAGTGGCACCAGGGTCCCCTGCGTCCCAATCACAGCTGGTTTTTAACTTCTGTATTCAGGGCATGGGAGGGGTGTGTTGCATCGTGCACACACGGTGCCTGTTTCACAGATAAGTTTTAATAAATACACAGAGAATAATATAGAGTCATTGGCCACGAGGAACACCTTCCCTGACCTTTTATTCTCTCCGGTTCCACGTCACCGCGCCTACCATCCAACTCCAAAACTCGGGGGAGACTAACACTCCCTACCTCCCTTGGTGTGCATCATAGGCGTGCCCATGACGAACACAACATTTCTCCTTAACCAATACAAAACAAACATAGCTGCTCAAAAAAAAGATACTATACTAAACCAGTATACAAGAATAGTACACAACAAGAAATGCCACATTCAGTCAATCCACCCCGAATCCTTGCAGCCGCGTTGAGCATGGCGGTCGAGGACTCAAACTGTACGTTCAAGTCCTTGTCTCAGAGTCACTGAGTTGATTGGTATGGAGCCAGGCACCTCCTGATCTGAATCTTGAACTGGCTCCAAATTCTGCATGTCCACACCCCCTGTAGTAGATGATTGAGAATTAGTAGCAGTCACCACCGGCCATGTGCACTGGCTCAAAATTCAGCATGTCCACACCCCATGTAGTAGATGATTGAGAATTAGTAGCAGTGACCACCGGATCCACTGTCAGGATGATCCATCCTCTCTCCTTCATCAGCTTCAGATCCCACTGTTTCCCTGAGCAGGAAGGTCTGGAATTGAAAATACAGAGGACATTAAACAACATTCACTCGGTACATGGCACTCATTTTGGTTTATAAGCTGGAAATTGAGCCATCAGTGCAGTGTCAAGTGTGTCAGGATGGCCGAGTGGTCTAAGGCGCTGCGTTCAGGTTGCAGTCTCCTTTGGAGGCGTGGGTTCGAATCCCACTTCTGACAAGTGTCTTTTGCGAGGTGGATACATTTTTGGACTTTTTTTTTCCAAGCACCTCTATCAAAAACAATGTCAACAGTTTCTGTAAATTATCGATAAGATCTATTGTCCGTTGCTTGCACTAATTTCCTGAAGTTGGCTAAATCGCAGTAAATCGGTAAAGCGGGAAATCACAGCATCTTCAACAAATCATGATAGAGGGGCAGAGATAAAGGTTTCGACCCTACATATCAAGAGCGCAGCTGTCAATAGTTCAGCAGGTTCACAGTGCAGAAGGTTCAGTGGCACCAGGGTCCCCTGCGTCCCAATCACAGCTGGTTTTTAACTTCTGTATTCAGGGGATGGGAGGGGTGGGGGTGTTGCGTCGTGCACACACAGTGTCTGTTTTGCAGAGAAGTTTTAATAAATACACAAAGAATAATATGGAGTCTTTAGCCACGAGGAACACCTTCCCCTACCTTTTATTCTCTCCGATTCCACATCACCGCACCTACCATCCAACTCCAAAACTCGGGGGAGACTAACACTCCCTACCTCCCTTGGTGTGCATCATGGGCGTGCCCATGACGAACACAACATTTCTCCTTAACCCCTTCTGTGCCGCGGACGTAGTGGTTACGTCCCGCGGCACAGTGCTGCTGTGCCGAGGACGTAACCACTACGTCCTCGGCACACAGCCCAGAGGGAGCGCTCTCGCTCCCTCTGTGTGCTTCCCCCCACCCCCCCAAAGTCAGGGATGGAAGGGGAAGCCCTTCCCCTTCCACCCCCGACCCCCCCACCCCCCCATAATGACGTCAGCGCGCGATCACGCGCTGACTTCATTATGGGGATTTCGCCGCACAGGAAGCCATTTGCTTCCTGTGCGGCGAACGGAGAAGAGGTGAGTTCCTCTTCCCGGTGGGTGGGGGGTTTGGGCTAAAGAGGCACCGGGGGAAAGGAAAGGCTTTTCCTTTCCCCCGGTGTCTCTTTGAGCATTCCTGCTGCCCGATCGCATTGCGATCGGGCAGCAGGAATGCCCACTAGACACCAGGGATTTTTTTTTTTTATTGTTGTTACCTGTTTTTGGCATGCGGGGAGCGGCCCCTTGGGCAAGGGTCGCTCCCCTTGTGGGGGCAATTTGTTACGGCCATTTCTGCCCCCCTTGGGGGCAGATTGGCCTACTTTTTAGGCGGGTCTGCCCCCAAGGGGGGCAGAAACCACTGGATCACCAGGGATTTTTATTTTCTGTGCATTTATGTTGGGGGGGGGGTGCCCCCTTAGGCAAGGGGCGCCCCCCCCAAGGGGGCAGAGAACTGTTGGCCTTTTCTGCCCCCCTTGGGGGCAGATCGGCCTATTTTTTTTAGGTCCATCTGCCCCCAAGGGGGGCAGAAGCCACTTAGGCACCAGGGATTGTGTGTGTAGTGAATGGGGGGGCGCCCCCTTGGGCAAGGGTCGCTCCCCTGTGGGGGGCATGTCCGTTAGGGCCATTTCTGCCCCCCTTGAGGGCAGATTGGCTACTTTTTAGCCAGATCTGCCCCCAAGGGGGGCAGAAAACACTAGATCACCAGGGTTTTTTATTTTTATGTGTATTTATGTGGGGGGGGGTGCCCCCTTGGGCAAGGGGCGCCCCCCCAAGGGGGCAGAGAACTGTTGGCCTTTTCTACCCCCCTTGGGGGCAAATCGGCCTATTTTTTTTAGGTCCATCTGCCCCCAAGGGGGGCAGAAGCCACTTAGGCACCAGGGATTGTGTGTGTAGTGGATGGGGGGGCGCCCCCTTGGGCAAGGGTCGCTCCCCTTTGGGGGGCATGTCTTTTAGGGCCATTTCTGCCCCCCTTGAGGGCAGATCAGCTTATTATTTTTAGGCTGATCTGCCCCCAAGGGGGGCAGAAACCACTAGAACGCCAGGGATGTTTTTTTATGTGTTTATTTTTGTGTGGGGGCGTCCCCTTGTGCACGGGCGCCCCCCCAAGGGGGGCATTGACCTGTTGGCCATTTCTGCCCCCCTTGGGGGCAGATGGGCCTATTTTTCTAGACCCACCTGCCCCCAAGGGGGGCAGAAGCCACGTAGACACCAGGGATAGTGTGTGTGTGTGTGTGTGTGTTAGTGGATGGGGGGGGGCTTGGGCAAGGGTCGCCCCCCACTTTGGGGGCACATGTACCCAGGCCATTTCTGCACCCCTTGGAGACAGATCAGCCTATTATTTTTAGGCTGATCTGCCCCCAAGGGGGGCAGAAACCACTAGAACGCCAGGGATTTTTTTTTATGTGTTTCTTTTTGTGTGGGGGCGTCCCCTTGGGCACGGGCGCCCCCCCAAGGGGGGCATTGACCTGTTGGCCATTTCTGCCCCCCCTGGGGGCAGATGGGCCTATTTTTCTAGAACCACCTGCCCCCAAGGGGGGCAGAAGCCACGTAGACACCAGGGATAGTGTGTGTGTGTGTGTGTGTGTTAGTGGATGGGGGGGGGCTTGGGCAAGGGTCGCCCCCCACTTTGGGGGCACATGTACCCAGGCCATTTCTGCACCCCTTGGAGACAGATCAGCCTATTATTTTTAGGCTGATCTGCCCCCAAGGGGGGCAGAAACCACTAGAACGCCAGGGAATTTTTTTTTATTTGTTTATTTTTGTGGGGGGGGCGTCCCCTTGGTCACGGGGCGCCCCCCCAAGGGGGGCATTGACCTGTTGGCCATTTCTACACCCCCTGGGGGCAGATGGGCCTATTTTCTTAGGCCCACCTGCCCCCAAGGGGGCAGAAGCCACTTAGGCACCAGGGATAGTGTTGTGTGTGTTTTTTTTGTTTGAGGGCTGTCCCCTTTGGCAAGGGTCGCTCTCCATGGGGACACAGTACTAAAGGTATTTTTTGGCTTCCTTGGGGCAGACAGGCCTATTTTTTTAGTAGGCCCATCTGCCCCTATGGCAGAATCCACTTAGGCACCAATTTCTAAAATGTTTGATGGTGGGGTGTTTGTCAACTGAAGAAGTCTTTGCATTTGTGATAAAAAATGTTTTCCTCCTTTTTGTTCTAGTTCAAAGCTTTTGCTTTATTTGCTGTGGCTCCTTGCGGTTTTGGCGGTGGTTGACCTGCAGTTTGCACAGTTGCATGTTTTAGGTAAGTAAAAACAATTTACTCCAAAGGAGTATTGTTGCCATGCATGAATGACATGTTTGTAGGGGGTGTACTAAATGCAGGATTGTGTGTGAAATTGTCCTTAGGTTTGTGCACAATGATATTTGTTTTGTCTTATTTCTAATTTGCCTTTCTTTCTTTCTTTTTAGTGGGATATCATTGGTGATTGCTGTGTAGTTGCTGGTGAATCAAGCTTTTTCAGGCAAGTGAGCGGTATATTTTTTGAGTTTGTAACTCTTACTAACAAAGCTACACTTTGTTACTTGTCTTACACAGTGCTGGTTGTTGGTGGTGAATTTGTCCAGTTAATTTTAGCAGGAGAGATCATGGCTAGCCGCAGGATGACCGCTCAGCAGGTGGTTGGTATGCTTTTTGAGTCACAGTCTGATCATGACTATGAGACGGACTCTGCATCTGAGGCAGAGGAGGAAGTCAGAGATTCTGGCAGTGATGTTTCTGTTGGAGGGGAATCTTCTGATGATGAAGCCACACTCAGTGCAGATGAAGGTTCTGTTTTAGAGGAGGACATTGATGTGCCAATAGTGCAGCAACCTGGGGCTGAAAGGTTTCCCGTTAGAAGACCTGATGTCTGGGTTGCCCCAAACATGGAGCAGCCAGAGTTGCCTGCCTTTACTGGTCTCCCGGGGTGTAACGCCAATACAGAGAACTTTATGCCTATCAATTTCTTTGAGTTATTCATGGATGATGTGTTTTTGGAAGAGATTGTTGAGCAGACTAATTTGTATGCGGAGCAGCATTTGAGGGACAACGCTGCTAGACTTAGGCCACACTCTAGAGCTGCCCAGTGGATTCCCACAAATTTGGAGGAGCTAAAAAAGTTTTTGGGTTTGACTTTTTTGATGGGGTTGATAAGGAAGCCGTCACTGGCTTCTTATTGGTCTACTAGTCCCTTGATGGCAACAGCTATATTTCCAGCTACCATGAGTCGTAATCGGTATTTGCTTCTTCTTAGGATGCTGCATTTTGTTGACAATGCATTAGCCTTGCCACGAGATCACCCAGATTCTGACCGTCTTTTTAAGATTAGGCCTGTCCTTGATCATTTTGTAGATCGGTTTTCGGAGGTCTATGTTCCAGGCAAAGAGATAAGTGTGGACGAGTCTTTGGTCCTCTTCAAGGGTCGTTTGTTTTTTAGGCAGTACATTCCTAGCAAAAGGGCACGATATGGAATTAAATTGTATATGCTGTCTGAAAGTAGGACAGGATATGTGTATAGTTTCCGTGTGTACACTGGTAGGGATTCCAATATTGACCCCCCTGGTTGTCCTCCCACTTTTGGAGTTACTGAGAAAATAGTGTGGGATCTTGGTAGACGACTGTTCAACAAAGGTCACCATTTGTATGTAGATAACTTCTACACTGGTGTGCAGTTGATCAAGGAATTGTTTAGAGTGGACACAGTTGCTTGTGGCACAATCCGTTCTAACTGGAAAGGCTATCCAAGGGAGCTTGTCTGTAAAAAACTTGAGAGGGGACAGTGCTGTGCCTTGCGGAACGAGGAGCTGCTAGCTTTGAAATTTTCAGACAAGAGGGATGTCTACATGCTAAGTACCATCCATGATGAGAGTACTTCCCCTGTGACTGTTTGGGGCCAGGTTGCTGAAGTGCGCAAACCTGTGTGCATTTTAGATTATAATAAGCACATGGGAGGTGTAGATAGAGTTGACCAGAGGTTGGAACCTTATACTGCTATTCGTAAGTCTTATGTTTGGTATAAGAAGTTAGCACTTCACCTCTTCCACTTAGCAACCTTCAATGCTTTTATTGTGTTTAGGGATAGGTCTCCAGACTCAAAGATGACATTTGTGAAATTTCAGGAGTCAGTGATAGAGAGCCTTATTGTGGTGGAACAGGCCAGAGTTCCTAGAGAAGCAGTGGTGGAGGATGTGGCTAGATTGAAAGATCGCCACTTTGCTGAGCACATTCCTCCCACACCCAAAAAAGACTTTCCAGCTAAGAAATGTAGAGTGTGTTTTCGAAGAGGTATCCGGAGGGAGTCTCGAATGTACTGCCCAGATTGTCCTTCAAAGCCTGGGCTGTGTTTCGGTGCTTGTTTTAAGAATTACCACACCCAGAAGAATTTCTGGGAACAACCATGAGTGTAAACTCATGTCTGTTTTGTATTTTCATGTGTTTAGTTTCATGGTTAGCATTTCTGTCATGTTGTTAGTTAGAGCTTTTGTGTTTGTTGTTTTGTAATTCTTTCTACTTAGTTAGGGGTTCCTCTGTTTAAAAAAATAAAATAAAATATGATGCCATTGTGTGTGGAGTGGAGCTTGGCTGAGACTGTACATATTGACTTGATGTTGGCTACTGCAACACACTGCCAGCCAAACACCAGTCCACACACTCCCATCAGCTGGTGTGATTGTTGTATCAGGCATGTGGGCGTATGTAAGTGATGGGCCCTTGAGTGGCGCTGTCTGTCGATGTGAGTGTTGTAATGTGCTGGGCCCGTGGCTGGCGGTGTGAATGGCCTTGTGTGTGTCATGTATGAAAGTTGTGTGAATGGACTGTAAAGCGGTTGGTGCCTTGTCGCGGCTTTACAGCTCACGAGCTGTGAGTCATTGGTTCAGTTTTTTGCCTTTCAGTTACTAACAGTGCTTTTCATTTTTGTGAAAGCTCTTGTTAGTAAAATTTGATCCACTGAACCATCACTCACCCTCGTGCCAAATCCAACCAGTATGTGTGGTAAAAATGACCAAACCTGCTCCGCTGTAATCAGGCGTCGCAGCACACCTATGACACGCTAGGTGCCTCAGGTGGGACCCCGATGATGAAGCATGCCACCAACTTGGTTGGTGGGTGAGGGGTCTTTTTCACATAACCTAAGTGTGTTTCTTTTCAAAATTTTAGTGTTTGGCACATCACGGACGTATGTGGGCACATCAAAACGATATATTACAAAACTACCTGTGTTTGGGGGGGGAGAGGGCACCTATGTTTTTGGTCCTGTGTGCGGCCTTCATCTAGGGAAACCTACCAAACCCAGACATTTTTTAAAACTAGACACCCCAAGGAGTCTAGGGAGGAGTGGCTTGCGTGGATCCCCCAACATTTTCTTACCCAGACTCCTCTGTAAACCTCAAAATGTGCTTAAAAAAAGCATATTTTCCTGACTTTTCTTCGTACGATCACCACTCCAGCACAAAATTCCTACTCCCCAGTGTTCCCCTCAGTCTCCCAAATAAAATGACACCTCACGTATGTGGGTCCCCAAAGCAGAGTCAGTCTAAAGATGTATAAAAGAATATGTCCTTATAAACTCGCAGTACTATCCCCTGGATCTCTACAAGTTTTGGGCCTTATTCTGTTGGAGGCACCTGGCCCACCCACACAACTGAGGTATCATTTTTATCAGGAGACTTGGGGGAACGCTGGGTGGAAGGAAATTTGTGGCTCCACTCAGATTCCAGAACTTTCTGTCACCGAAATGTGTGAAAAATGCGTTTTTTTTGCCAAAATTTGAGGTTTGGAAAGGATTCTGGGTAACAGAACCTGGTCAGAGCCCCTCAAGTCACCCCATCTTGGATTCCCCTAGGTCTCTAGTTTTCAGAAATGCACAGGTTTGGTAGGTTTCCCTAGGTGCTGGCTGAGCTACAGGACAAAAACTACAGGTAGGCACTGTTTTCAATGAAAAAATGTGATGTGTCCACGCTGCGCTTTGGGGCGTTTCCTGTCGCGGGCGCTAGGCCTACCCACACAAGTGAGGTATCATTTTTATCGGGAGACGTGGGGGAACGCTGGGTGGAAGGAAATTTGTGGCCCCTCTCAGATTCCAGAACTTTCTGCCACAGAAATGTGAGGAACATGTGTTTTTTTAGCCAAATTTTGAGGTTTGCAAAGGATTCTGGGTAACAGAACCTGGTCCGAGCCACACAAATCACCCCATCTTGGATTCCCCTAGGTCTCTAGTTTTCAGAAATGCACAGGTTTCGTAGGTTTCCCTAGGTGGCGGCTGAGCTACAGGCCAAAATCTACAGGTAGGCACTTTGCTAAAAACAGGTCTGTTTTCTGTGATGTGTCCACGTTGCGCTTTGGGGCGTTTCCTGTCGCGGGCGCTAGGCCTACCCACACAAGTGAGGTATCATTTTTATCGGGAGACGTGGGGGAACGCTGGGTGGAAGGAAATTTGTGGCTCCTCTCAGATTCCAGAACTTTCTGCCACAGAAATGTGTGGAACATGTGTTTTTTTAGCCAATTTTTGAGCTTTGCAAAGGATTCTGGGTAACAGAACCAGGTCCGAGCCCCGCCAGTCACCCCTCCTTGGATTCCCCTAGGTCTCTAGTTTTCAGAAATGTACAGGTTTGGTAGGTTTCCTTAGGTGCCGGCTGAGCTAGAGGCCAAAATCTACAGGTAGTCACTTCGCAAAAAACACCTCTGTTTTCTTCCAAAATTTTGGTGGTGTCCACGTTGCGCTTTGGGGTGTTTCCTGTCGCGGGCGCTAGGCCTACCCACGCAAGTGAGGTATCATTTTTATCGGGAGACTTGGGGGAACGCTGGGTGGAAGGAAATTTGTGGCTCCTCCCAGATTCCAGAACTTTCTGCCACAGAAATGTGAGGAACATGTGTTTTTTTAGCCAATTTTTTAGCTTTGCAAAGGATTCTGGGTAACAGAACCTGGTCCGAGCCCCGCCAGTCACCCCTCCTTGGATTCCCCTAGGTCTCTAGTTTTCAGAAATGTACAGGTTTGGTAGGTTTCCCTAGGTGCCGGCTGAGCTAGAGGCCAAAATCTACAGGTAGTCACTTCGCAAAAAACACCTCTGTTTTCTTCCAAAATTTTGGTGGTGTCCACGTTGCGCTTTGGGGCGTTTCCTGTCGCGGGCGCTATGCCTACCCACGCAAGTGAGGTATCATTTTTATCGGGAGACTTGGGGGAACGCTGGGTGGAAGGAAATTTGTGGCTCCTCCCAGATTCCAGAACTTTCTGCCACAGAAATGTGAGGAACATGTGTTTTTTTAGCCAATTTTTGAGGTTTGCAAAGGATTCTGGGTAACAGAACCTGGTCCGAGCCCCGCCAGTCACCCCTCCTTGGATTCCCCTAGGTCTCTAGTTTTCAGAAATGCACAGGTTTGGTAGGTTTCCCTAGGTGGCGGCTGAGCTAGAGGCCAAAATCTACAGGTATGCACTTTGCTAAAAACAGGTCTGTTTTCTGTGATGTGTCCACGTTGCGCTTTGGGGCGTTTCCTGTCGCGGGCGCTAGGCCTACCCACACAAGTGAGGTATCATTTTTATCGGGAGACGTGGGGGAACGCTGGGTGGAAGGAAATTTGTGGCTCCTCTTGGATTCCAGAACTTTCTGCCACAGAAATGTGAGGAACATGTGTTTTTTTAGCCAATTTTTGAGCTTTGCAAAGGATTCTGGGTAACAGAACCTGGTCCGAGCCCCGCCAGTCACCCCTCCTTGGATTCCCCTAGGTCTCTAGTTTTCAGAAATGTACAGGTTTGGTAGGTTTCCCTTGGTGCCGGCTGAGCTAGAGGCCAAAATCTACAGGTAGTCACTTCGCAAAAAAAACCTCTGTTTTCTTCCAAAATTTTGGTGGTGTCCACGTTGCGCTTTGGGGCGTTTCCTGTCGCGGGCGCTAGGCCTACCCACGCAAGTGAGGTATCATTTTTATCGGGAGACTTGGGGGAACGCTGGGTGGAAGGAAATTTGTGGCTCCTCCCAGATTCCAGAACTTTCTGCCACAGAAATGTGAGGAACATGTGTTTTTTTAGCCAATTTTTGAGCTTTGCAAAGGATTCTGGGTAACAGAACCTGGTCCGAGCCCCGCCAGTCACCCCTCCTTGGATTCCCCTAGGTCTCTAGTTTTCAGAAATGCACAGGTTTGGTAGGTTTCTCTAGGTGGCGGCTGAGCTAGAGGCCAAAATCTACAGGTAGGCACTTTGCTAAAAACAGGTCTGTTTTCTGTGATGTGTCCACGTTGCGCTTTGGGGCGTTTCCTGTCGCGGGCGCTAGGCCTACCCACACAAGTGAGGTATCATTTTTATCGGGAGACGTGGGGGAACGCTGGGTAGAAGGAAATTTGTGGCTCCTCTCGGATTCCAGAACTTTCTGCCACAGAAATGTGAGGAACATGTGTTTTTTTAGCCAATTTTTGAGCTTTGCAAAGGATTCTGGGTAACAGAACCTGGTCCGAGCCCCGCCAGTCACCCCTCCTTGGATTCCCCTAGGTCTCTAGTTTTCAGAAATGTACAGGTTTGGTAGGTTTCCCTAGGTGCCGGCTGAGCTAGAGGCCAAAATCTACAGGTAGTCACTTCGCAAAAAACACCTCTGTTTTCTTCCAAAATTTTGGTGGTGTCCACGTTGCGCTTTGGGGCGTTTCCTGTCGCGGGCGCTAGGCCTACCCACGCAAGTGAGGTATCATTTTTATCGGGAGACTTGGGGGAACGCTGGGTGGAAGGAAATTTGTGGCTCCTCCCAGATTCCAGAACTTTCTGCCACAGAAATGTGAGGAACATGTGTATTTTTAGCCAAATTTTGAGCTTTGCAAAGGATTCTGGGTAACAGAACCTGGTCCGAGCCCCGCCAGTCACCCCTCCTTGGATTCCCCTAGGTCTCTAGTTTTCAGAAATGCACAGGTTTGGTAGGTTTCCTTAGGTGGCGGCTGAGCTAGAGGCCAAAATCTACAGGTAGGCACTTTGCTAAAAACAGGTCTGTTTTCTGTGATGTGTCCACGTTGCGCTTTGGGGCGTTTCCTGTCGCGGGCGCTAGGCCTACCCACACAAGTGAGGTATCATTCTTATCGGGAGACATGGGGGAACGCTGGGTGGAAGGAAATTTGTGGCTCCTCTCGGATTCCAGAACTTTCTGCCACAGAAATGTGAGGAACATGTGTTTTTTTAGCCAATTTTTGAGCTTTGCAAAGGATTCTGGGTAACAGAACCTGGTCCGAGCCCCGCCAGTCACCCCTCCTTGGATTCCCCTAGGTCTCTAGTTTTCAGAAATGTACAGGTTTGGTAGGTTTCCCTAGGTGCCGGCTGAGCTAGAGGCCAAAATCTACAGGTAGTCACTTCGCAAAAAACACCTCTGTTTTCTTCCAAAATTTTGGTGGTGTCCACGTTGCGCTTTGGGGCGTTTCCTGTCGCGGGCGCTAGGCCTACCCACGCAAGTGAGGTATCATTTTTATCGGGAGACTTGGGGGAACGCTGGGTGGAAGGAAATTTGTGGTTCCTCCCAGATTCCAGAACTTTCTGCCACAGAAATGTGAGGAACATGTGTTTTTTTAGCCAATTTTTGAGCTTTGCAAAGGATTCTGGGTAACAGAACCTGGTCCGAGCCCCGCCAGTCACCCCTCCTTGGATTCCCCTAGGTCTCTAGTTTTCAGAAATGCACAGGTTTGGTAGGTTTCCCTAGGTGGCGGCTGAGCTAGAGGCCAAAATCTACAGGTAGGCACTTTGCTAAAAACAGGTCTGTTTTCTGTGATGTGTCCACGTTGCGCTTTGGGGCGTTTCCTGTCGCGGGCTCTAGGCCTACCCACACAAGTGAGGTATCATTTTTATCGGGAGACGTGGGGGAACGCTGGGTTGAAGGACATTTGTGGCTCCTCTCAGATTCCAGCACTTTCTGCCACAGAAATGTGAGGAACATGTGTTTTTTTAGCCAATTTGTGAGCTTTGCAAAGGATTCTGGGTAACAGAACCTGGTCCGAGCCCCGCCAGTCACCCCTCCTTGGATTCCCCTAGGTCTCTAGTTTTCAGAAATGCACAGGTTTGGTAGGTTTCCCTAGGTGGCGGCTGAGCTAGAGGCCAAAATCTACAGGTAGGCACTTTGCTAAAAACAGGTCTGTTTTCTGTGATGTGTCCACGTTGCGCTTTGGGGCGTTTCCTGTCGCGGGCGCTAGGCCTACCCACACAAGTGAGGTATCATTTTTATCGGGAGACATGGGGGAACGCTGGGTGGAAGGACATTTGTGGCTCCTCTCAGATTCCAGCACTTTCTGCCACAGAAATGTGAGGAACATGTGTTTTTTTAGCCAATTTTTGAGCTTTGCAAAGGATTCTGGGTAACAGAACCTGGTCCGAGCCCCGCCAGTCACCCCTCCTTGGATTCCCCTAGGTCTCTAGTTTTCAGAAATGTACAGGTTTGGTAGGTTTCCCTAGGTGCCGGCTCAGCTAGAGGCCAAAATCTACAGGTAGTCACTTCGCAAAAAACACCTCTGTTTTCTTCCAAAATTTTGGTGGTGTCCACGTTGCGCTTTGGGGCGTTTCCTGTCGCGGGCGCTAGGCCTACCCACGCAAGTGAGGTATCATTTTTATCGGGAGACTTGGGGGAACACTGGGTGGAAGGAAATTTGTGGCTCCTCCCAGATTCCAGAACTTTCTGCCACAGAAATGTGAGGAACATGTGTTTTTTTAGCCAATTTTTGAGCTTTGCAAAGGATTCTGGGTAACAGAACCTGGTCCGAGCCCCGCCAGTCACCCCTCCTTGGATTCCCCTAGGTCTCTAGTTTTCAGAAATGCACAGGTTTGGTAGGTTTCCCTAGGTGGCGGCTGAGCTAGAGGCCAAAATCTACAGGTAGGCACTTTGCTAAAAACAGGTCTGTTTTTTGTGATGTGTCCACGTTGCGCTTTGGGGCGTTTCCTGTCGCGGGCGCTAGGCCTACCCACACAAGTGAGGTACCATTTTTATCGGGAGACGTGGGGGAACGCTGGGTGGAAGGACATTTGTGGCTCCTCTCAGATTCCAGCACTTTCTGCCACAGAAATGTGAGGAACATGTGTTTTTTTAGCCAATTTTTGAGCTTTGCAAAGGATTCTGGGTAACAGAACCTGGTCCGAGCCACACAAATCACCCCATCTTGGATTCCCCTAGGTCTCTAGTTTTCAGAAATGCACAGGTTTGGTAGGTTTCCCTAGGTGGCGGCTGAGCTAGAGGCCAAAATCTACAGGTAGGCACTTTGCTAAAAACAGGTCTGTTTTCTGTGATGTGTCCACATTGCGCTTTGGGGTGTTTCCTGTCGCGGGCGCTAGGCCTACCCACACAAGTGAGGTATCATTTTTATCGGGAGACATGGGGGAACGCTGGGTGGAAGGAAATTTGTGGCTCCTCTCAGATTCCAGAACTTTCTGCCACAGAAATGTGAGGAACATGTGTTTTTTTAGCCAAATTTTGAGGTTTGCAAAGGATTCTGGGTAACAGAACCTGGTCCGAGCCACACAAATCACCCCATCTTGGATTCCCCTAGGTCTCTAGTTTTCAGAAATGCACAGGTTTGGTAGGTTTCCCTAGGTGGCGGCTGAGCTAGAGGCCAAAATCTACAGGTAGGCACTTTGCTAAAAACAGGTCTGTTTTCTGTGATGTGTCCACGTTGCGCTTTGGGGCGTTTCCTGTCGCGGGCGCTAGGCCTACCCCCACAAGTGAGGTATCATTTTTATCGGGAGACTTGGGGGAACATAGAATAGCAAAACAAGTGTTATTGCCCCTTGTCTTTCTCTACATTTTTCCCTTCCAAATGTAAGACAGTGTGTAAAAAAGACGTCTATTTGAGAAATGCCCTGTAATTCACATGCTAGTATGGGCACCCCGGAATTCAGAGATGTGCAAATAACCACTGCTTCTCAACACCTTATCTTGTGCCCATTTTGGAAATACAAAGGTTTTTTTGATAGCTATTTTTTACTCTTTATATTTCAGCAAATGAATTGCTGTATACCCGGTATAGAATGAAAACCCACTGCAGGGTGCAGGTCATTTATTGGCTCTGGGTACCTAGAGTTCTTGATGAACCTACAAGCCCTATATATCCCCGCAACCAGAAGAGTCCAGCAGACGTAACGGTATATTGCTTTCGAAAATCTGACATTGCAGGAAAAAGTTACAGAGTAAAACTTAGAGAAAAATTGATGTTTTTTTCACCTCAATTTCAATATTTTTCTTTTTCAGTTGCTATTTTCTGTAGGAAACCCTTGTAGGATCTACACAAATTACCCCTTGCTGAATTCAGAATTTTGTCTACTTTTCAGAAATGTTGCGGTTTATGGGATCCAGCGTTGGTTTCATGCCCATTTCTGTCACTGACTGGAAGGAGGCTGAAAGCACAAAAAATCGTAAAAATGGGGTATGTCCCAGTAAAATGCCAAAATTGGGTTGAAAAATTGGGTTTTCTGATTCAAGTCTGCCTGTTCCTGAAAGCTGGGAAGCTGGTGATTTTATCACCGCAAACCCTTTGTTGATGCCCTTTTCAGGGAAAAAACCACAAGCCTTCTTCTGCAGCCCATTTTTCCAATTTTTTTTAAAAAAATGAAATTTTCACTGTTTTTTGGCTAATTTCTTGGCCTCCTTCTGGGGAACCCACAAAGTCTGGGTACCTCTAGAATCCCTAGGATGTTGGAAAAAAAGGACGCAAATTTGGCATGGGTAGCTTATGTGAACAAAAAGTTATGAGGGCCTAAGCGCGAACTGCTCCAAATAGCCAAAAAAAGGCTCGGCACAGGAGGGGGAAAAGGCCTGGCAGCGAAGGGGTTAACCAATACAAAATAAACATAGCTGCCCAAAAAAAAGATACTATACTAATCCAATATACAAGAATAGTACACAACAAGAAATGCCACATTCAGTCAATGCACCCCGAATCCTTGCAGCCGCGTTGAGCATGGCGGTCGAGGACTCAAACTGTACCGTTCAAGTCCTTGTCTCAGAGGCACTGAGTTGATTGGTATGGAGCCAGGCACCTCCTGATCTGAATCTTGAACTGGCTCCAAATTCTGCATGTCCACACCCCTTGTAGTAGATGATTGAGAATTAGTAGCAGTCACCACCGGCCATGTGCACTGGCTCAAAATTCTGCATGTCCACACCCCATGTAGTCGATGATTGAGAATTAGTAGCAGTCACCACCGGATCCACTGTCAGGATGATCCATCCTCTCTCTTTCATCAGCTCCAGATCCCACTTTTTCCCTGAGCAGAAAGGTCTGGAATTGAAAATACAGAGGACATTAAACAACATTCACTCAGTACATGGCACTCATTTTGGTTGATAAGCTGGAAATTAAGCCATCAGTCTGGTGTCAAGAGTGTCAGGATGGCCGGGTGGTCTAAGGTGCTGTGCTCAGGTTGCAGTCTCCCTTGGAGACGTGGGTTCAAACCCCACTTCTGACAAGTGCCTTTTGCGAGGTGGATACATTTATCGACTTTTTTTTCCAAGCACCCTTATCAAAAACAATATCAACAGTTTCTGTAAATTATCGATAAGATCTATTGTCCGTTGCTTGCACTAATTGCTTGAAGTTGGCTAAATCGCAGTAAATCGGTAAAGCAGGAAATCACAGCATCTTCAACAAATCGTGATAGAGGGGCCGAGATAAAGGTTTCGACCCTACATATCAAAAGCGCAGCTGTCAATAGTTCAGCAGGTTCACAGTGCAGAAGGTTCAGTGGCACCAGGGTCCCCTGCGTCCCAATCACAGCTGGTTTTTAACTTCTGTATTCAGGGGATGGGAGGGGTGGGGGTGTTGCGTCGTGAACACACAGTGCCTGTTTTGCAGAGAAGTTTTAATAAATACACAAAGAATAATATGGAGTCTTTGGCCACGAGGAACACCTTCCCCTACCTTTTATTCTCTCCGATTCCACATCACCGCACCTACCATCCAACTCCAAAACTCGGGGGAGACTAACACTCCCTACCTCCCTTGGTGTGCATCATGGGCGTGCCCATGACGAACACAACATTTCTCCTTAACCAATACAAAACAAACATAGCTGCTCAAAAAAAAAGATACTATACTAATCCAGTATGCAAGAATAATACACAACAATAAATACCACATTCAGTCAATCCACCCCGAATCCTTGCAGCCGCGTTGAGCATGGCGGTCGAGGACTCAAACTGTACCGTTCAAGTCCTTGTCTCAGAGGCACTGAGTTGATTGGTATGGAGCCAGGCACCTCCTGATCTGAATCTTGAACTGGCTCCAAATTCTGCATGTCCACACCCCCTGTAGTAGATGATTGAGAATTAGTAGCAGTCACCACCGGCCATATGCACTGGCTCAAAATTCTGCAAGTCCACACCCCATGTAGTAGATGATTGAGAATTAGTAGCAGTCACCACAGGGTCCACTGTCAGGATGATCCATCCTCTCTGCTTCATCAGCTTCAGATCCCACTGTTTCCCTGAGCAGGAAGGTCTGGAATTGAAAATACAGAGGACATTAAATAACATTCACTCAGTACATGGCACTCATTTTGGTTTATAAGCTGGAAATTGAGCCATCAGTCTGGTGTCAAGAGTGTCAGGATAGCCGGGTGGTCTAAGGTGCTGCATTCAGGTCGCAGTCTCCCTTGGAGACGTGGGTTCAAACCCCACTTCTGACAAGTTTCTTTTGCGAGGTGGATACATTTTTGGACTTTTTTTTTCCAAGCACCCTTATCAAAAACAATGTCAACAGTTTCTGTAAATTATCGATAAGATCTATTGTCCGTTGCTTGCACTAATTGCCTGAAGTTGGCTAAATCGCAGTAAATCGGTAAAGCAGGAAATCACAGCATCTTCAACAAATCGTGATAGAGGGGCCGAGATAAAGGTTTCGACCCTACATATCAAAAGCACAGCTGTCAATAGTTCAGCAGGTTCACAGTGCAGAAGGTTCAGTGGCACCAGGTTTCCCTGCATCCCAATCACAGCTGGTTTTTAACTTCTGTATTCAGGGCATGGGAGGTGTGTGTTCCATCGTGCACACACGGTGCCTGTTTCGCAGATAAGTTTTAATAAATACACAGAGAATAATATAGAGTCATTGGCCACGAGGAACACCTTCCCTGACCTTTTATTCTCTCGGTTCCACGTCACCGCGCCTACCATCCAACTCCAATACTCGGGGGAGACTAACACTCCCTACCTCCCTTGGTGTGCATCATAGGCGTGCCCATGACGAACACAACATTTCTCCTTAACCTATACAAAACAAACATAGCTGCTCAAAAAAAAGATACTATACTAATCCAGTATACAAGAATGGTACACAACTAGAAATGCCACATTCAGTCAATCCACCCCGAATCCTTGCAGCGGCGTTGAGCATGGCGGTCGAGGACTCAAACTGTACCGTTCAAGTCCTTGTCTCAGAGGCACTGAGTTGATTGGTATGGAGCCAGGCACCTCCTGATCTGAATCGTGAACTGGCTCTAAATTCTGCAAGTCCACACCCCTTCTAGTAGATGATTGAGAATTAGTAGCAGTCACCACCCGCCATGCGCACTGGCTCAAACTTCTGCATGTCCACACCCCATGTAGTCGATGATTGAGAATTAGTAGCAGTCACCACCGGATTCACTTTCAGGATGATCCATCCTCTCTCCTTCATCAGCTTCAGATCCCACTGTTTCCCTGAGCAGGAAGGTCTGGAATTGAAAATACAGAGGACATTAAACAACATTTACTCAGTACATGGCACTCATTTTGGTTTATAAGCTGGAAATTGAGCCATCAGTACAGTGTCAGGATGGCCGAGTGGTCTAAGGCGCCTTGTTCAGGTCGTAGTCTCCTTTGGAGGCGTGGGTTCGAATCCCACTTCTGACAAGTGTCTTTTGCGAGGTGGATAAATTTTTGGACTTTTTTTTCCCAAGCACCCGTATCAAAAACAATGTCAACAGTTTCTGTAAATTATCGATAAGATCTATTGTCCGTTGCTTGCACTAATTTCCTGAAGTTGGCTAAATCGCAGTAAATTGGTAAAGCGGGAAATCACAGCATCTTCAACAAATCGTGATAGAGGGGCAGAGATAAAGGTTTCGACCCTACATATCAAGAGCGCAGCTGTCAATAGTTCAGCAGGTTCACAGTGCAGAAGGTTCAGTGGCACCAGGGTCCCCTGCGTCCCAATCACAGCTGGTTTTTAACTTCTGTATTCAGGGCATGGGAGGGGTGTTTTGCATCGTGCACTCACGCTGCCTGTTTCGCAGATAAGTTTAAATAAATACACAGAGAATAATATAGAGTCATTGGCCACGAGGAACACCTTCCCTGACCTTTAATTCGCTCCGGTTCCACGTCACCGCGCCTACAATCCAACTCCAAAACTCGGGGGAGACTAACACTCCCTACCTCCCTTGGTGTGCATCATATGCGTGCCCATGACGAACACAACATTTCTCCTTAACCAATACAAAACAAACATAGCTGCTAAAAAAAAACATACTATACTAATCCAGTATACAAGAATGGTACACAACAAGAAATGCCACATTCAGTCAATCCACCCCGAATCCTTGCAGCCGCGTTGAGCATGGGGGTCGAGGACTCAAACTGTACCGTTCAAGTCCTTGTCTCAGAGGCACTGAGTTGATTGGTATGGAGCCAGGCACCTCCTGATCTGAATCTTGAACTGGCTCCAAATTCTGCATGTACACACCCCCTGTAGTAGATGATTGAGAATTAGTAGCAGTCACCACCGGCCATGTGCACTGGCTCAAAATTCAGCATGTCCACACCCCATGTAGTAGATGATTGAGAATTAGTAGCAGTGACCACCGGCCATGTGCACTGGCTCAAAAGTCAGCATGTCCACACCCCATGTAGTAGATGATTGAGAATTAGTAGCAGTCACCACCGGATCCACTGTCAGGATGATCCATCCTCTCTCCTTCATCAGCTTCAGATCCCACTGTTTCCATGAGCAGTAAGGTCTGTAATTGAAAATACAGAGGACATTAAACAACATTCACTCAGTACATGGCACTCATTTTGGTTTATATGCTGGAAATTGAGCCATCAGTGCAGGGTCAAGAGTGTTAGGATGGCCGAGTGGTCTAAGGCGCTGCGTTCAGGTTGCAGTCTCCTTTGGAGGCGTGGGTTCGAATCCCACTTCTGACAAGTGTCTTTTGCGAGGTGGATACATTTTTGAACTTTTTTTTTCCAAGCACCCGTATCAAAAACAATGTCAACAGTTTCTGTAAATTATCGATAAGATCTATTGTCCGTTGCTTGCACTAATTTCCTGAAGTTGGCTAAATCGCAGTAAATCGGTAAAGCTGGAAATCACAGCATCTTCAACAAATCGTGATAGAGGGGCAGAGATAAAGGTTTCGACCCTACATATCAAGAGCGCAGCTGTCAATAGTTCAGCAGGTTCACAGTGCAGAAGGTTCAGTGGCACCAGGGTCCCCTGCGTCCCAATCACAGCTGGTTTTTAACTTCTGTATTCAGGGCATGGGAGGGGTGTGTTGCGTCGTGCACACACAGTGCCTGTTTTGCAGATAAGTTTTAATAAATACACAAAGAATAATATGGAGTCTTTGGCCACGAGGAACACCTTCCCCTACCTTTTATTCTCTCCGGTTCCACGTCACCGCGCCTACCATCCAACTCTAAAACTCGGGGGAGACTAACACTCCCTACCTCCCTTGGTGTGCATCATAGGCGTGCCCATGACGAACACAACATTTCTCCTTAACCAATACAAAACAAACATAGCTGCTCAAAAAAAAGATACTATACTAAACCAGTATACAAGAATAGTACGCAACAAGAAATGCCACATTCAGTCAATCCACCCCGAATCCTTGCAGCCGCGTTGAGCATGGCGGTCGAGGACTCAAACTGTACCGTTCAAGTCCTTGTCTCAGAGGCACTGAGTTGATTGGTATGGAGCCAGGCACCTCCTGATCTGAATCTTGAACTGGCTCCAAATTCTGCATGTCCACACCCCCTGTGGTAAATGATTGAGAATTAGTAGCAGTCACCACCGTCCATGTGCACTGGCTCAAAATTCAGCATGTCCACACCCCATGTAGTAGATGATTGAGAATTAGTAGCAGTCACCACCGGATCCACTGTCAGGATGATCCATCCTCTCTCCTTCATCAGCTTCAGATCCCACTGTTTCCCTGAGCAGGAAGGTCTGGAATTGAAAATACAGAGGACATTAAATAACATTCACTCAGTACATGGCACTCATTTTGGTTTATAAGCTGAAAATTGAGCCATCCGTCTGGTGTCAAGAGTGTCACGATGGCCAGGTGGTCTAAGGTGCGGGGTTCAGGTCGCAGTCTCCCTTGGAGACATGGGTTCAAACCCCACTCCTGACAAGTGTCTTTTGCGAGGTGGATACATTTTTGGACTTTTTTTTTCCAAGCACCCTTATCAAAAACAATGTCAACAGTTTCTGTAAATTATCAATAAGATCTATTGTCCGTTGCTTGCACTAATTGCCTGAAGTTGGCTAAATCGCAGTAAATCGGTAAAGCAGGAAATCACAGCATCTTCAACAAATCGTGATAGAGGGGCTGAGATAAAGGTTTCGACCCTACATATCAAAAGCACAGCTGTCAATAGTTCAGCAGGTTCACAGTGCAGAAGGTTCAGTGGCACCAGGTTCCCCTGCATCCCAATCACAGCTGGTTTTTAACTTCTGTATTCAGGGCATGGGAGGGGTGTGTTGCATCGTGCACACACAGTGCCTGTTTCGCAGATAAGTTTTAATAAATACACAGAGAATAATATAGAGTCATTGGCCACGAGGAACACCTTCCCTGACCTTTTATTCTCTCCGGTTCAACGTCACCGCGCCTACCATCCAACTCCAAAACTCGGGGGAGACTAACACTCCCTACCTCCCTTGGTGTGCATCATAGGCGTGCCCATGACGAACACAACATTTCTCCTTAACGAATACAAAACAAACATAGCTGCTCAAAAAAAAGATACTATACTAATCCAGTATACAAGAATGGTACACAACAAGAAATGCCACATTCAGTCAATCCACCCCGAATCCTTGCAGCCGCGTTGAGCATGGCGGTCGAGGACTCAAACTGTACCGTTCAAGTCCTTGTCTCAGAGGCACTGAGTTGATTGGTATGGAGCCAGGCACCTCCTGATCTAAATCGTGAACTGGCTCCAAATTCTGCAAGTCCACACCCCTTGTAGTAGATGATTGAGAATTAGTAGCAGTCACCACCCGCCATGCGCACTGGCTCAAACTTCTGCATGTCCACACCCCATGTAGTCGATGATTGAGAATTAGTAGCAGTCACCACCGGATTCACTGTCAGGATGATCCATCCTCTCTCCTTCATCAGCTTCAGATCCCACTGTTTCCCTGAGCAGGAAGGTCTGGAATTGAAAATACAGAGGACATTAAACAACATTCACTCAGTACATGGCACTCATTTTGGTTTATACGCTCGAAATTGAGCCATGAGCGAGGTGTGAAGAGTGTCAGGATGGCCGAGTGGTCTAAGGTGCTGCGTTCAGGTTGCAGTCTCCCTTGGAGGCGTGGGTTAAAATCCCACTTCTGACAAGTGTATTTTGCGAGGTGTATACATTTTTGGACTTTTTTTTCCCAAGCACCGTATCAAAAACAATGTCAACAGTTTCTGTAAATTATCGATAAGATCTATTTTCCGTTGCTTGCACTAATTGCCTGAAGTTGGCTAAATCGCAGTAAATCGGTAAAGCAGGAAATCACAGCATCTTCAACAAATCGTGATAGAGGGGCCGAGATAAAGGTTTCGACCCTACATATCAAAAGCGCAGCTGTCAATAGTTCAGCAGGTTCACAGTGCAGAAGGTTCAGTGGCACCAGGGTCCCCTGCGTCACAATCACAGCTGGTTTTTAACTTCTGTATTCAGGGGATGGGAGGGGTGGGGGTGTTGCGTCGTGCACACACAGTGCCTGTTTTGCAGAGAAGTTTTAATAAATACACAAAGAATAATATGGAGTCTTTGGCCACGAGGAACACCTTCCCCTACCTTTTATTCTCTCCGATTCCACATCACCGCACCTAACATCCAACTCCAAAACTCGGGGGAGACTAACACTCCCTACCTCCCTTGGTGTGCATCATGGGCGTGCCCATGACGAACACAACATTTCTCCTTAACCAATACAAAACAAACATAGCTGCTCAAAAAAAAGATACTATACTAATCCAGTATACAAGAATAGTACACAACAATAAATACCACAGTCAGTCAATCCACCCCAATCCTTGCAGCCGCGTTGAGCATGGTGGTCGAGGACTCAAACTGTACCGTTCAAGTCCTTGTCTCAGAGGCACTGAGTTGATTGGTATGGAGCCAGGCACCTCCTGATCTGAATCTTGAACTGGCTCCAAAATTCTGCAAGTGCACACCCCATGTAGTAGATGATTGAGAATTAGTAGCAGTCACCACAGGGTCCACTGTCAGGATGATCCATCCTCTCTCCTTCATCAGCTTCAGATCCCACTGTTTCCCTGAGCAGGAAGGTCTGGAATTGAAAATACAGAGGACATTAAATAACATTCACTCAGTTCATGGCACTCATTTTGGTTTATAAGCTGGAAATTGAGCCATCAGTCTGGTGTCAAGAGTGTCAGGATGGCCGGGTGGTCTAAGGTGCTGCATTCAGGTCGCAGTCTCCCTTGGAGACGTGGGTTCAACCCCACTTCTGACAAGTGTCTTTTGCGAGGTGGATACATTTTTGGACTTTTTTTTCCAAACACCCTTATCAAAAACAATGTCAACAGTTTCTGTAAATTATCGATAAGATCTATTGTCCGTTGCTTGCACTAATTGCCTGAAGTTGGCTAAATCGCAGTAAATCGGTAAAGCAGGAAATCACAGCATCTTTAACAAATCGTGATAGAGGGGCAGAGATAAAGGTTTCGACCCTACATATCAAAAGCACAGCTGTCAATAGTTCAGCAGGTTCACAGTGCAGAAGGTTCAGTGGCACCAGGGTCCCCTGCGTCCCAATCACAGCTGGTTGTTAACTTCTGTATTCAGGGCATGGGAGGGGTGTGTTGCATCGTGCACACACAGTGCCTGTTTCACAGATAAGTTTTAATAAATACTCAGAGAATAATATAGAGTCATTGGCCACGAGGAACACCTTCTCTGACCTTTTATTCTCTCCGGTTCCACGTCACCGCGCCTACCATCCAACTCCAAAACTTGGGGGAGACTAACACTCCCTACCTCCCTTGGTGTGCATCATAGGCGTGCCCATGACGAACACAACATTTCTCCTTAACCAATACAAAACAAACATAGCTGCTCAAAAAAAAGATACTATACTAAACCAGTATACAAGAATAGTACACAACAAGAAATGCCACATTCAGTCAATCCACCCCGAATCCTTGCAGCCGCGTTGAGCATGGCGGTCGAGGACTCAAACTGTACCGTTCAAGTCCTTGTCTCAGAGGCACTGAGTTGATTGGTATGGAGCCAGGCACCTCCTGATCTGAATCTTGAACTGGCTCCAAATTCTGCATGTCCACACCCCCTGTAGTAGATGATTGAGAATTAGTAGCAGTCACCACCGGCCATGTGCACTGGCTCAAAATTCAGCATGTCCACACCCCATGTAGTAGATGATTGAGAATTAGTAGCAGTCACCACCGGATCCACTGTCAGGATGATCCATCCTCTCTCCTTCATCAGCTTCAGATCCCACTGTTTCCCTGAGCAGTAAGATCTGGAATTGAAAATACAGAGGACATTAAACAACATTCACTCAGTACATGGCACTCATTTTGGTCTATAAGCTGGAAATTGAGCCATCAGTGCAGTGTCAAGAGTGTCAGGATGGCCGAGTGGTCTAAGGTGCTGCGTTCAGGTCGCAGTCTCCTTTGGAGGCGTGGGTTCGAATCCCACTTCTGACAAGTGTATTTTGCGAGGTGGATACATTTTTGGACTTTTTTTTTTCCAAGCACCCGTATCAAAAACAATGTCAACAGTTTCTGTAAATTATCAATAAGATCTATTGTCCGTTGCTTGCACTAATTTCCTGAAGTTGGCTAAATCGCAGTAAATCGGTAAAGCGGGAATTCACAGCATCTTCAACAAATCGTGATAGAGGGGCAGAGATAAAGGTTTCGACCCTACATATCAAGAGCGCAGCTGTCAATAGTTCAGCAGGTTCACAGTGCAGAAGGTTCAGTGGCACCAGGGTCCCCTGCGTCCCAATCACAGCTAGTTTTTAACTTCTGTATTCAGGGCATGGGAGGGGTGTGTTGCGTCGTGCACACACAGTGCCTGTTTTGCAGATAAGTTTTAATAAATACACAAAGAATAATATGGAGTCTTTGGCCACGAGGAACACCTTCCCCTACCTTTTATTCTCTCCGGTTCCACGTCACCGCGCCTACCATCCAACTCCAAAACTCGGGGGAGACTAACACTCCCTACCTCCCTTGGTGTGCATCATAGGCGTGCCCATGACGAACACAACATTTCTCCTTAACCAATACAAAACAAACATAGCTGCTCAAAAAAAAGATACTATATTAATCCAGTAAACAAGAATAGTACATAACAAGAAATGCCACATTCAGTCAATCCACCCCGAATCCTTGCAGCCGCGTTGAGCATGGCGGTGAAGGACTCAAACTGTACCGTTCAAGTCCTTGTCTCAGAGGCACTGAGTTGATTGGTATGGAGCCAGGCACCTCCTGATCTGAATCTTGAACTGGCTCCAAATTCTGCATGTCCACACCCCTTGTAGTAGATGATTGAGAATTAGTAGCAGTCACCACCGGCCATGTGCACTGGCTCAAACTTCTGCATGTCCACACCCCATGTAGTCGATGATTGAGAATTAGTAGCAGTCACCACCGGATTCACTGTCAGGATGATCCATCCTCTCTCCTTCATTAGCTTCAGATCCCACTGTTTCCCTGAGCAGGAAGGTCTGGAATTGAAAATACAGAGGACATTAAACAACATTCACTCAGTACATGGCACTCATTTTGGTTTATGCACTCGAAATTGAGCCATGAGAGAGGTGTGAAGAGTGTCAGGATGGCCGAGTGGTCTAAGGTGCTGTGTTCAGATCACAGTCTCCCTTGGAGGCGTGGGTTCAAATCCCACTTCTGACAAGTGTATTTTGCGCGGTGGATACATTTTTGGACTTTTTTTTCCCAAGCACCGTATCAAAAACAATGTCAACAGTTTCTGTAAATTATCGATAAGACCTATTTTCCGTTGCTTGCACTAATTGCCTGAAGTTGGCTAAATCGCAGTAAATCGGTAAAGCAGGAAATCACAGCATCTTCAACAAATCGTGATAGAGGGGCCGAGATAAAGGTTTCGACCCTACATATCAAAAGCGCAGCTGTCAATAGTTCAGCAGGTTCACAGTGCAGAAGATTCAGTGGCACCAGGGTCCCCTGCGTCACAATCACAGCTGGTTTTTAACTTCTGTATTCAGGGGATGGGAGGGGTGGGGGTGTTGCGTCGTGCACACACAGTGCCTGTTTTGTAGAGAAGTTTTAATAAATACACAAGGAATAATATGGAGTCTTTGGCCACGAGGAACACCTTCCCCTACCTTTTATTCTCTCCGATTCCACATCACCGCACCTACTATCCAACTCCAAAACTTGGGGGAGACTAACACTCCCTACCTCCCTTGTTGTGCATCATGGGCGTTCCCATGACAAACACAACATTTCTCCTTAACCAATACAAAACAAACATAGCTGCTCAAAAAAAAGATACTATACTAATCCAGTATACAAGAATAGTACACAACAATAAATACCACATTCAGTCAATCCAACCCGAATCCTTGCAGCCGCGTTGAGCATGGCGGTCGAGGACTCAAACTGTACCGTTCAAGTCCTTGTCTCAGAGGCACTGAGTTGATTGGTATGGAGCCAGGCCCCTTCTGATCTGAATCTTGAACTGGCTCCAAATTCTGCATGTCCACACCCCCTGTACTAGATGATTGAGAATTAGTAGCAGTCACCACCGGCCATATGCACTGGCTCAAAATTCTGCAAGTCCACACCCCATGTAGTAGATGATTGAGAATTAGTAGCAGTCACCACTGAGTCCACTGTCAGGATGATCCATCCTCTCTCCTTCATCAGCTTCAGATCCCACTGTTTCCCTGAGCAGGAAGGTCTGGAATTGAAAGTACAGAGGACATTAAACAACATTCACTCAGTACATGGCACTCATTTTGGTTTATACGCTCGAAATTGAGCCATGAGGGAGGTGTGAAGAGTGTCAGGATGGCCGAGTGGTCTAAGGCGCTGCGTTCAGGTCATAGTCTCCCTTGGAGACGTGGGTTCAAACCCCTCTTCTGACATGTGTCTTTTGCGAGGTGGATACATTTTTTGACTTTTTTTTTCCAAGCACCCTTATCAAAAACAATGTCAACAGTTTCTGTAAATTATCGATAAGATCTATTGTCCGTTGCTTGCACTAATTGCCTGAAGTTGGCAAAATCGCAGTAAATCGGTAAAGCAGGAAATCACAGCATCTTCAACAAATCGTGATAGAGGGGCCGAGATAAAGGTTTCGACCCTACATATCAAAAGCGCAGCTGTCAATAGTTCAGCAGGTTCACAGTGCAGAAGGTTCAGTGGCACCAGGGTCCCCTGCGTCCCAATCACAGCTGGTTTTTATCTTCTGTATTCAGGGCATGGGAGGGGTGTGTTGCATCGTGCACACACAGTGCCTGTTTCGCAAATAAGTTTTAATAAATACACAGAGAATAATATAGAGTCATTGGCAAGGAGGAACACCTTCCCTGACCTTTTATTCTCTCTGGTTCCACGTCACCGCGCCTACCATCCAACTCCAAAACTCGGGGGAGACTAACACTCCCTACCTCCCTTGGTGTGCATCATAGGCGTGCCCATGACGAACACAAAATTTCTCCTTAACCAATACAAAACAAACATAGCTGCTCAAAACAAATATACTATACTAAACCAGTATACAAGAATAGTACACAACAAGAAATGCCACATTCAGTCAATCCACCCAGAATCCTTGCAGCCGCGTTGAGCATGGCGGTCGAGGACTCAAACTGTACCGTTCAAGTCCTTGTCTCAGAGGCACTGAGTTGATTGGTATGGAGCCAGGCACCTGCTGATCTGAATCTTGAACTGGCTCCAAATTCTGCATGTCCACACCCCCTGTAGTAGATGATTGAGAATTAGTAGCAGTCACCACCGGCCATGTGCACTGGCTCAAAATTCAGCATGTCCACACCCCATGTAGTAGATGATTGAGAATTAGTAGCAGTCACCACCGGATCCACTGTCAGGATGATCCATCCTCTCTCCTTCATCAGCTTCAGATCCCACTGTTTCCCTGAGCAGGAAGGTCTGGAATTGAAAGTACAGAGGACATTAAACAACATTCACTCAGTACATGGCACTCATTTTGGTTTATAAACTGGAAATTGAGCCATCAATGCAGCGTCATGAGTGTCAGGATGGCCGAGTGGTCTAAGGTGCTGCGTTCAGGTCGCAGTCTTCTTTGGAGGCGTGGGTTCGAATCCCACTTCTGACAAGTGTCTTTTGCGAGGTGGATACATTTTTTGTCTTTTTTTTTCCAAGCACCCGTATCAAAAACAATGTCAACAGTTTCTGTAAATTATCGATAAGATCTATTGTCCGTTGCTTGCACTAATTTCCTGAAGTTGGCTAAATCGCAGTAAATCGGTAAAGCGGGAAATCACAGCATCTTCAACAAATCGTGATAGAGGGGCAGAGATAAAGGTTTTGACCCTACATAACAAGAGCGCAGCTGTCAATAGTTCAGCAGGTTCACAGTGGAGAAGGTTCAGTGGCACCAGGGTCCCCTGCGTCCCAATCACAGCTGGTTTTTAACTTCTGTATTCAGGGCATGGGAGGGGTGTGTTGCATCGTGCACACATGGTGCCTGTTTCGCAGATAAGTTTTAATAAATACACAGAGAATAATATAGAGTCATTGGCCACGAGGAACACCTTCCCTGGCCTTTTATTCTCTCCGGTTCCACATCACCGCACCTACCATCCAACTCCAAAACTCGGGGGAGACTAACACTCCCTACCTCCCTTGGTGTGCATCATGGGCGTGCCCATGACGAACACAACATTTCTCCTTAACCAATAAAAACAAACATAGCTGCTCAAAAAAAAGATACTATACTAATCCAGTGTACAAGAATAGTACACAACAAGAAATGCCACATTCAGTCAATCCACCCCGAATCCTTGCAGCCGCATTGAGCATGGCGGTCGAGGACTCAAACTGTACCGTTCAAGTCCTTGTCTCAGAGGCACTGAGTTGATTGGTATGGAGCCAGGCACCTCCTGATCTGAATCTTGAACTGGCTCCAAATTCTGCATGTCCACACCCCTTGTAGTAGATGATTGAGAATTAGTAGCAGTCACCACCGGCCATGTGCACTGGCTCAAACTTCTGCATGTCCACACCCCATGTAGTCGATGATTGAGAATTAGTAGCAGTCACCACCGGATTCACTGTCAGGATGATCCATCCTCTCTCCTTCATCAGCTTCAGATCCCACTGTTTCCCTGAGCAGGAAGGTCTGGAATTGAAATACAGAGGACATTAAACAACATTCACTCAGTACATGGCACTCATTTTGGTTTATACGCTCGAAATTGAGCCATGAGGGAGGTGTGAAGAGTGTGAGGATGGCTGAGTGGTCTAAGGCGCTGCGTTCAGGTCGAAGCCTCCCTTGGAGGTGTGGGTTCAAATCGCACTTCTGACAAGTGTATTTTGCGAGGTAGATACATTTTTGAACTTTTTTTTCCCAAGCACTGTATAAAAAACATTGTCAACAGTTTCTGTAAATTATCGATAAGATCTATTTTCCGTTGCTTGCACTAATTGCCTGAAGTTGGCTAAATCGCAGTAAATCGGTAAAGCAGGAAATCACAGCATCTTCAACAAATCGTGATAGAGGGGCCGAGATAAAGGTTTCGACCCTACATATCAAAAGCGCAGCTGTCAATAGTTCAGCAGGTTCACAGTGCAGAAGGTTCAGTGGCACCAGGGTCCCCTGCGTCCCAATCACAGCTGGTTTTTAACTTCTGTATTCAGAGGATGGGAGGGGTGGGGGTGTTGCGTCGTGCACACACAGTGCCTGTTTTGCAGAGAAGTTTTAATAAATACACAAAGAATAATATGGAGTCTTTAGCCACGAGGAACACCTTCCCCTACCTTTTATTCTCTCCGATTCCACATCACCACACCTACCATCCAACTCTAAAACTCGGGGGAGACTAACACTCCCTACCTCCCTTGGTGTGCATCATGGGCGTGCCCATGACGAACACAACATTTCTCCTTAACCAATACAAAACAAACATAGCTGCTCAAAAAAAATATACTATACTAATCCAGTATACAAGAATAGTACACAACAAGAAATACCACATTCAGTCAATCCACCCCGAATCCTTGCAGCCGCGTTGAGCATGGCGGTCGAGGACTCAAACTGTACCGTTCAAGTCCTTGTCTCAGAGGCACTGAGTTGATTGGTATGGAGCCAGGAGCCTCCTGATCTGAATCTTGAACTGGCTCCAAATTCTGCATGTCCACACCCCCTGTAGTAGATGATTGAGAATTAGTAGCAGTGACCACCGGCCATATGCACTGGCTCAAAATTCTGCAATTCCACACTCCATGTAGTAGATGATTGAGAATTAGTAGCAGTCACCACAGGGTCCACTGTCAGGATGATCCATCCTCTCTCCTTCATCAGCTTCAGATCCCACTGTTTCCCTGAGCAGGAAGGTCTGGAATTGAAAATACAGAGGACATTAAATAACATTCACTCAGTACATGGCACTCATTTTTGTTATATGGTGGAAGTTGAGCCATCAGTCTGGTGTCAAGAGTGTCAGGATGGCCGGGTGGTCTAAGGTGCTGTATTCAGGTCATAGTCTCCCTTGGGGACGTGGGTTCAAACCCCTGTTCTGACATGTGTCTTTTGCGAGGTGGATACATTTTTGGACTTTTTTTTTCCAAGCACCCTTATCAAAAACAATGTCAACAGTTTCTGTAAATTATCGATAAGATCTATTGTCCGTTGCTTGCACTAATTTCCTGAAGTTGGCTAAATCGCAGTAAATCGGTAAAGCAGGAAATCACAGCATCTTCAACAAATCGTGATAGAGGGGCCGAGATAAAGGTTTCGACCCTACATATCAAAAGCACAGCTGTCAATAGTTCAGCAGGTTCACAGTGCAGAAGGTTCAGTGGCACCAGGGTCCCCTGCGTCCCTATCACAGCTGGTTTTTAACTTCTGTATTCAGGGCATGGGAGGGGTGTGTTGCATCGTGCACACACAGTGCCTGTTTCGCAAATAAGTTTTAATAAATACACAGAGAATAATATAGAGTCATTGGCCACGAGGAACACCTTCCCTGACCTTTTATTCTCTCCGGTTCCACGTCACCGCACCTACCATCCAACTCCAAAACTCGGGGGAGACTAACACTCCCTACCTCCCTTGGTGTGCATCATAGGCGTGCCCATGACGAACACAACATTTCTCCTTAACCAATACAAAACAAACATAGCTGCTCAAAAAAAAGATACTATACTAAACCAGTATACAAGAATAGTACACAACAAGAAATGCCACATTCAGTCAATCCACCCCGAATCCTTGCAGCCGCGTTGAGCATGGCGGTCGAGGACTCAAACTGTACCGTTCAAGTCCTTGTCTCAGAGGCACTGAGTTGATTGGTATGGAGCCAGGCACCTCCTGAACTGAATCTTGAACTGGCTCCAAATTCTGCATGTCCACACCCCCTGTAGTAGATGATTGAGAATTAGTAGCAGTCACCACCGGCCATGTGCACTGGCTCAAAATTCAGCATGTCCACACCCCATGTAGTAGATGATTGAGAATTAGTAGTAGTCACTACCGGATCCACTGTCAGGATGATCCATCCTCTCTCCTTCATCAGCTTCAGATCCCACTGTTTCCCTGAGCAGGAAGGTCTGGAATTGAAAATACAGAGGACATTAAACAACATTCACTCAGTACATGGCACTCATTTTGGTTTATAAGCTGGAAATTGAGCCATCATTGCAGTGTCACGAGTGTCAGGATGGCCGAGTGGTCTAAGGCGCTGCGTTCAGGTCGCAGTCTCCTTTGGAGGCGTAGGTTCAAATCCCACTTCTGACAAGTGTCTTTTGCGAGGTGGATACATTTTTTGTCTTTTTTTTTCCAAGCACCCGTATCAAAAACAATGTCAACAGTTTCTGTAAATTATTGATAAGATCTATTGTCCGTTGCTTGCACTAATTTCCTGAAGTTGGCTAAATCGCGGTAAATCGGTAAAGCGGGAATTCACAGCATCTTCAACAAATCGTGATAGAGGGGCAGAGATAAAGGTTTTGACCCTACATATCAAGAGCGCAGCTGTCAATAGTTCAGCAGGTTCACAGTGCAGAAGGTTCGGTGGCACCAGGGTCCCCTGCGTCCCAATCACAGCTGGTTTTTAACTTCTGTATTCAGGGCATGGGAGGGGTGTGTTGCATCGTGCACACACAGTGCCTGTTTCGCAGATAAGTTTTAATAAATACACAGAGAATAATATAGAGTCATTGGCCACGAGGAACACCTTCCCTGACCTTTTATTCTCTCCGGTTCCACGTCACCGCGCCTACCATCCAACTCCAAAACTCGGGGAGACTAACACTCCCTACCTCCCTTGGTGTGCATCATAGGCGTGCCCATGACGAACACAACATTTCTCCTTAACCAATACAAAACAAACATAGCTGCTCAAAAAAAAGATACTATACTAATCCAGTATACAAGAATAGTACACAACAAGAAATGCCACATTCAGTCAATCCACCCCGAATCCTTGCAGCCGCGTTGAGCATGGCGGTCGAGGACTCAAACTGTACCGTTCAAGTCCTTGTCTCAGAGGCACTGAGTTGATTGGTATGGAGCCAGGCACCTCCTGATCTGAATCTTGATCTGGCTCCAAATTCTGCATGTCCACACCCCTTATAGTAGATGATTGAGAATTAGTAGCAGTCACCACCGGCCATGTGCACTGGCTCAAACTTCTGCATGTCCACACCCCATGTAGTCGATGATTGAGAATTAGTAGCAGTCACCACCGGATTCACTGTCAGGATGATCCATCCTCTCTCCTTCATCAGCTTCAGATCCCACTGTTTCCCTGAGCAGGAAGGTCTGGAATTGAAATACAGAGGACATTAAACAACATTCACTCAGTACATGGCACTCATTTTGGTTTATACGCTCGAAATTGAGCCATGAGGGAGGTGTGAAGAGTGTCAGGATGGCCGAGTGGTCTAAGGCACTGCGTTCAGGTCGCAGCCTCCCTTGGAGGTGTGGGTTCAAATCCCACTTCAGACAAGTGTATTTTGCGAGGTGGATACATTTTTTGACTTTTTTTTCCCAAGCACTGTATCAAAAACATTGTCAACAGTTTCTGTAAATTATCGATAAGATCTATTTTCCGTTGCTTGCACTAATTGCCTGAAGTTGGCTAAATCGCAGTAAATCGGTAAAGCAGGAAATCACAGCATCTTCAACAAATCGTGATAGAGTGGCCGAGATAAAGGTTTCGACCCTACATATCAAAAGCGCAGCTGTCAATAGTTCAGCAGGTTCACAGTGCAGAAGGTTCAGTGGCACCAGGGTCCCCTGCGTCCCAATCACAGCTGGTTTTTATCTTCTGTATTCAGGGCATGGGAGGGGTGTGTTGCATCGTGCACACACAGTGCCTGTTTCGCAAATAAGTTTTAATAAATACACAGAGAATAATATAGAGTCATTGGCCAGGAGGAACACCTTCCCTGACCTTTTATTCTCTCCGGTTCCACGTCACCGCGCCTACCATCCAACTCCAAAACTCGGGGGAGACTAACACTCCCTACCTCCCTTGGTGTGCATCATAGGCGTGCCCATGACGAACACAACATTTCTCCTTAACCAATACAAAACAAACATAGCTGCTCAAAAAAAAGATACTATACTAAACCAGTATACAAGAATAGTACACAACAAGAAATGCCACATTCAGTCAATCCACCCCGAATCCTTGCAGCCGCGTTGAGCATGGCGGTCGAGGACTCAAACTGTACCGTTCAAGTCCTTGTCTCAGAGGCACTGAGTTGATTGGTCTGGAGCCAGGCACCTCCTGATCTGAATCTTGAACTGGCTCCAAATTCTGCATGTCCACACCCCCTGTAGTAGATGATTGAGAATTAGTAGCAGTCACCACCGGCCATGTGCACTGGCTCAAAATTCAGCATGTCCACACCCCATGTAGTAGATGATTGAGAATTAGTAGCAGTCACCACCGGATCCACTGTCAGGATGATCCATCCTCTCTCCTTCATCAGCTTCAGATCCCACTGTTTCCCTGAGCAGGAAGGTCTGGAATTGAAAATACAGAGGACATTAAACAACATTCACTCAGTACATGGCACTCATTTTGGTTTATAAGCTGGAAATTGAGCCATCATTGCAGTGTCACGAGTGTCAGGATGGCTGAGTGGTCTAAGGTGCTGCGTTCAGCTCACAGTCTCCTTTGGAGGAGTAGGTTCGAATCCCACTTCTGACAAGTGTCTTTTGCGAGGTGGATACATTTTTTGTCTTTTTTTTTCCAAGCACCCGTATCAAAAACAATGTCAACAGTTTCTGTAAATTATCGATAAGATCTATTGTCCGTTGCTTGCACTAATTTCCTGAAGTTGGCTAAATCGCAGTAAATCGGTAAAGCAGGAAATCACAGCATCTTCAACAAATCGTGATAGAGGGGCCGAGATAAAGGGTTCGACCCTACATATCAAAAGCACAGCTGTCAATAGTTCAGCAGGTTCACAGTGCAGAAGGTTCAGTGGCACCAGGGTCCCCTGCGTCCCAATCACAGCTGGTTTTTAACTTCTGTATTCAGGGCATGGGAGGGGTGTGTTGCATTGTGCACACACAGTGCCTGTTTCGCAAATAAGTTTTAATAAATACACAGAGAATAATATAGAGTCATTGGCCACGAGGAACACCTTCCCTGACCTTTTATTCTCTCCGGTTCCACGTCACCGCGCCTACCATCCAACTCCAAAACTCAGGGGAGACTAAAACTCCCTACCTCCCTTGGTGTGCATCATAGGCGTGCCCATGACGAACACAAAATTTCTCCTTAGCCAATACAAAACAAACATAGCTGCTCAAAAAAAAGATACTATACTAAACCAGTATACAAGGATAGTACACAACAAGAAATGCCACATTCAGTCAATCCACCCCGAATCCTTGCAGCCGCGTTGAGCATGGCGGTCGAGGACTCAAACTGTACCGTTTAAGTCCTTGTCTCAGAGGCACTGAGTTGATTGGTATGGAGCCAGGCACCTCCTGATCTGAATCTTGAACTGGCTCCAAATTCTGCATGTCCACACCCCCTGTAGTAGATGATTGAGAATTAGTAGCAGTCACCACCGGCCATGTGCACTGGCTCAAAATTCAGCATGTCCACACCCCATGTAGTAGATGATTGAGAATTAGTAGCAGTCACCACCGGATCCACTGTCACGATGATCCATCCTCTCTCCTTCATCAGCTTCAGATCCCACTGTTTCCCTGAGCAGGAAGGTCTGGAATTGAAAATACAGAGGACATTAACCCCTTCGCTGCCATGCCTTTTCCCCCTCCTGTGCCAAGCCTTTTTTTGGCTATTTGGAGCAGTTCGCGCTTAGGCCCTCATAACTTTTTGTTCACATAAGCTACCCACGCCAAATTTGCGTCCTTTTTTTCCAACATCATAGGGATTCTAGTGGTACCCAGACTTTGTGGGTTCCCCAGAAGGAGGCCAAGAAATTAGCCAAAAAACAGTGAAAATTTCGTTTTTTTAAAAAAAATGGGAAAAATGGGCTGCAGAAGAAGGCTTGTGGTTTTTCCCCTGAAAAGAGCATCAACAAAGGGTTTGCGGTGCTGAAATCACCAGCTTCCCAGCTTTCAGGAACAGGCAGACTTGAATCAGAAAACCCAATTTTTCAACACAATTTTGGCATTTTACTGGGACATACCCTATTTTTATGATTTTTTGTGCTTTCAGCCTCCTTCCAGTCAGTGACAGAAATGGGCATGAAACCAACGCTGGATCCCAGAAACCGCAACATTTTTGAAAAGTAGACAAAAATCTGAATTCAGCAAGGGGTCATTTGTGTAGATCCTACAAGGGTTTCCTACAGAAAATAACAACTGAAAAAGAAAAATATTGAAATTGAGGTGAAAAAAACATCAATTTTTCTCTAGGTTTTACTCTGTAACTTTTTCCAGCAATGTCAGATTTTCGAAAGCAATATACCGTTACGTCTGCTGGACTCTTCTGGTTGGGGGGATATATAGGGCTTATAGGTTCATCAAGAACTCTAGGTACCCAGAGTCAATAAATGACCTGCACCCTGCAGTGGGTTTTCAATCTATGCCGGGTATACAGCAATTCATTTGCTGAAATATAAAGAGTAAGAAATAGCTATCAAGAAAACCTTTGTATTTCCAAAATGGGCACAAGATAAGGTGTTGAGAAGCAGTGGTTATTTGCACTTCTCTGGATTCCGGGGTGCCCATACTAGCATGTGAATTACAGGGCATTTCTCAAATAGATGTCTTTTTTACACACTGTCTTACATTTGGAAGGAAAAAATGTAGAGAAAAACAAGGGGCAATAACACTTGTTTTGCTATTCTATGTTCCCCCAAGTCTCCCGATAAAAATGATACCTCACTTGTGTGGGTAGGCCTAGCGCCCGCGACAGGATATGCCCCAAAACACAACGTGGACACATCACAGAAAACAGAGGTGTTTTTTGCAAAGTGCCTACCTGTAGATTTTGGCCTGTAGCTCAGCCGCCACCTAGGGAAACCTACCAAACCTGTGCATTTCAGAAAACTAGAGACCTAGGGGAATCCAAGATGGGGTGACTTGTGTGGCTCGGACCAGGTTCTGTTACCCAGAATCCTTTGCAAACCTCAAAATGTGGCTAAAAAAACACATGTTCCTCACATTTCTGTGGCAGAAAGTTCTGGAATCTGAGAGGAGCCACGAATTTCCTTCCTCCCAGCGTTCCCCCACGTCTCCCGATAAAAATGATACCTCACTTGTGTGGGTAGGCCTAGTGCCCGCGACAGGAAATGCCCCAAAGCGCAACGTGGACACAGCCAAATTGGTGAAGGAAAACAGAGGTGTTTTTTGCAAAGTGCCTACCTGTAGATTTTGGCCTGTAGCTCAGCCGCCACCTAGGGAAACCTACCAAACCTGTGCATTTCTGAAAACTAGAGACCTAGGGGAATCCAAGATGGGGTGACTTGTGTGGCTGGGACCAGGTTCTGTTACCCAGAATCCTTTGCAAACCTCAAAGTTTTGCTAAAAAAACACATGTTTCTCTCATTTCTGTGGCAGAACGTTCTGGAATCTGAGAGGAGCCACGAATTTCCTTCCACCCAGCGTTCCCCCTCATCTCCCGATAAAAATGATACCTCACTTGTGTGGGTAGGCCTAGCGCCCGCGACAGGAAATGCCCCAAAGCGCAACGTGGACACAGCCAAATTGGTGAAGGAAAACAGAGGTGTTTTTTGCAAAGTGCCTACCTGTAGATTTTGGCCTGTAGCTCAGCCGCCACCTAGGGAAACCTACCAAACCTGTGCATTTCTGAAAAGTAGAGACCTAGGGGAATCCAAGATGGGGTGACTTGTGTGGCTCGGACCAGGTTCTGTTACCCAGAATCCTTTGCAAACCTCAAAATTTGGCTAAAAAAACACATGTTCCTCACATTTCTGTGGCAGAAAGTTCTGGAATCTGAGAGGAGCCACGAATTTCCTTCCACCCACCGTTCCCCCACATCTCCCGATAAAAATGATACCTCACTTGTGTGGGTAGGCCTAGCGCCCGTGACAGGAAACGCCCCAAAGCGCAACGTGGACACAGCCAAATTGGTGAAGGAAAACAGAGGTGTTTTTTGCAAAGTGCCTACCTGTAGATTTTGGCCTGTAGCTCAGCCGCCACCTAGGGAAACCTACCAAACCTGTGCATTTCTGAAAACTAGAGACCTAGGGGAATCCAAGATGGGGTGACTTGTGTGGCCCGGACCAGGTTCTGTTACCCAGAATCCTTTGCAAACCTCAAAATTTGGCTAAAAATACACATGTTCCTCACATTTCTGTGGCAGAAAGTTCTGGAATCTGAGAGGAGCCACGAAGTTCCTTCCACCCAGCGTTCCCCCACGTCTCCCGATAAAAATGATACCTCACTTGTGTGGGTAGGCCTAGCGCCCGCGACAGAAAATGCCCCAAAGCGCAACGTGGACACAGCCAAATTGGTGAAGGAAAACAGAGGTGTTTTTTGCAAAGTGCCTACCTGTAGATTTTGGCCTGTAGCTCAGCCGCCACCTAGGGAAACCTACCAAACCTGTGCATTTCTGAAAACTAGAGACCTAGGGGAATCCAAGATGGGGTGACTTGTGTGGCCCGGACCAGGTTCTGTTACCCAGAATCCTTTGCAAACCTCAAAATTTGGCTAAAAAAACACATGTTCCTCACATTTCTGTGGCAGAAAGTTCTGGAATCTGAGAGGAGCCACGAATTTCCTTCCACCCAGCGTTCCCCCACGTCTCCCGATAAAAATGATACCTCACTTGTGTGGGTAGGCCTAGCGCCCGCGACAGGAAATGCCCCAAAGCGCAACGTGGACACAGCCAAATTGGTGAAGGAAAACAGAGGTGTTTTTTGCAAAGTGCCTACCTGTAGATTTTGGCCTGTAGCTCAGCCGCCATCTAGGGAAACCTACCAAACCTGTGCATTTCTGAAAACTAGAGACCTAGGGGAATCCAAGATGGGGTGACTTGTGTGGCTCGGACCAGGTTCTGTTACCCAGAATCCTTTGCAAACCTCAAAATTTGGCTAAAAATACACATGTTCCTCACATTTCTGTGGCAGAAAGTTCTGGAATCTGAGAGGAGCCACGAATTTCCTTCCACCCAGCGTTCCCCCACGTCTCCCGATAAAAATGATACCTCACTTGTGTGGGTAGGCCTAGCGACCGCGACAGGAAATGCCCCAAAGCGCAACGTGGACACAGCCAAATTGGTGAAGGAAAACAGAGGTGTTTTTTGCAAAGTGCCTACCTGTAGATTTTGGCCTGTAGCTCAGCCGCCACCTAGGGAAACCTACCAAACCTGTGCATTTCTGAAAACTAGAGACCTAGGGGAATCCAAGATGGGGTGACTTGTGTGGCTCGGACCAGGTTCTGTTACCCAGAATCCTTTGCAAACCTCAAAATTTGGCTAAAAATACACATGTTCCTCACATTTCTGTGGCAGAAAGTTCTGGAATCTGAGAGGAGCCATGAATTTCCTTCCACCCAGCGTTCCCCCACGTCTCCCGATAAAAATGATACCTCACTTGTGTGGGTAGGCCTAGCGCCCGCGACAGGAAATGCCCCAAAGCGCAACGTGGACACAGCCAAATTGGTGAAGGAAAACAGAGGTGTTTTTTGCAAAGTGCCTACCTGTAGATTTTGGCCTGTAGCTCAGCCGCCGCCTAGGGAAACCTACCAAACCTGTGCATTTCTGAAAACTAGAGACCTAGGGGAATCCAAGATGGGGTGAGTTGTGTGGCCCGGACCAGGTTCTGTTACCCAGAATCCTTTGCAAACCTCAAAATTTGGCTAAAAAAACACATGTTCCTCAAATTTCTGTGGCAGAAAGTTCTGGAATCTGAGAGGAGCCATGAATTTCCTTCCACCCAGCGTTCCCCCACGTCTCCCGATAAAAATGATACCTCACTTGTGTGGGTAGGCCTAGCGCCCGCGACAGGAAATGCCCCAAAGCGCAACGTGGACACAGCCAAATTGGTGAAGGAAAACAGAGGTGTTTTTTGCAAAGTGCCTACCTGTAGATTTTGGCCTGTAGCTCAGCCGCCACCTAGGGAAACCTACCAAACGTGTGCATTTCTGAAAAGTAGAGACCTAGGGGAATCCAAGATGGGGTGACTTGTGTGGCTCGGACCAGGTTCTGTTACCCAGAATCCTTTGCAAACCTCAAAATTTGGCTAAAAAAACACATGTTCCTCACATTTCTGTGGCAGAAAGTTCTGGAATCTGAGAGGAGCCACGAATTTCCTTCCACCCAGCGTTCCCCCACGTCTCCTGATAAAAATGATACCTCACTTGTGTGGGTAGGCCTAGCGCCCGCGACAGGAAACGCCCCAAAGCGCAACGTGGACACATCACATTTTTTCATTGAAAACAGTGCCTACCTGTAGATTTTGGCCTCTAGCTCAGCCGGCACCTAGGGAAACTTACCAAACCTGTGCATTTCTGAAAACTAGAGACCTAGGGGAATCCAAGATGGGGTGACTTGTGTGGCTCGGACCAGGTTCTGTTACCCAGAATCCTTTGCAAACCTCAAATTCTGTCTAAAAAAAAACATTCTCCACACATTTCGGTGACAGAAAGTTCTGGAATCTGAGTGGAGCCACAAATTTCCTTCCACCCAGCGTTCCCCCAAGTCTCCTGATAAAAATGATACCTCACTTGTGTGGGTGGGCCAGGTGCCTGCAACAGAATAAGGCCCAAAACTTGTAGAGATAGAGGGGATAGCACAGCAAGTTTAAAAGGACATATTATTTTATACATCTTTAGACTGACTCTGCTTTGGGGACCCACATAAGTGAGATGTCATTTTACTTGGGAGGCTGAGGGGAACACTGGGGAGTAGGAATTTTGTGCTGAAGTGGTGATCCTACGAAGAAAAGTCAGGAAAATATGCTTTTTTTAAGCACATTGAGGTTTACAGAGGAGTCTGGGTAAGAAAATGTTGGGGGATCCACGCAAGCCACACCTCCCTGGACTCCTTGGGGTGTCTAGTTTTATAAAATGCCGGGGTTTGGTAGGTTTCCCTAGATGAAGGCCGCACACAGGACCAAAAACATAGGTGCCCTCTCCCCCCCAAACACAGGTAGTTTTGTAATATATCGTTTTGATGTGCCCACATACGTCCGTGATGTGCCAAACACTAAAATTTTGAAAAGAAACAGTTAGGTTATGTGAAAAAGACCCCTCACCCACCAACCAAGTTGGTGGCATGCTTCATCATCGGGGTCCCACCTGAGGCACCTAGCGTGTCACAGGTGTGCTGCGACGCCTGATTACAGCGGAGCAGGTTTTGTCATTTTTACCACACATACTGGTTGGATTTGGCACGAGGGTGAGTGATGGTTCAGTGGATCAAATTTTACTAACAAGAGCTTTCACAAAAATGAAATGCACTATTTGTAACTGAAAGGCAAAAAACTGAACCAATGACTCACAGCTCGTGAGCTGTAAAGCCGCGACAAGGCACCAACCGCTTTACAGTCCATTCACACAACTTTCATACATGACACACACAAGGCCATTCACACCGCCAGCCACGGGCCCAGCACATTACAACACTCACATCGACAGACAGCGCCACTCAAGGGCCCATCACTTACATACGCCCACATGCCTGATACAACAATCACACCAGCTGATGGGAGTGTGTGGACTGGTGTTTGGCTGGCAGTGTGTTGCAGTAGCCAACAGCAAGTCAATATGTACACTCTCAGCCAAGCCCCACTCCACCCACAATTGCATCATTTTTTTTTTTTTTTTTTTAACAGAGGAACCCCTAACTAAGTAGAAAGAATTACAAAACTACAAACACAAAAGCTCTAACTAAGAACATGACAGAAATGCTAACCATGAAACTAAACACATGAAAATACAAAACAGACATGAGTTTACACTCATGGTTGTTCCCAGAAATTCTTCTGGGTGTGGTAATTCTTAAAACAAGCACCGACACACAGCCCAGGCTTTGAAGGACAATCTGGGCAGTACATTCGAGACTCCCTCCGGATACCTCTTCGAAAACACACTCTACATTTCTTAGCTGGAAAGTCTTTTTTGGGTGTGGGAGGAATGTGCTCAGCAAAGTGGCGATCTTTCAATCTTGCCACATCCTCCACCACTGCTTCTCTAGGAACTCTGGCCTGTTCCACCACAATAAGGCTCTCTATCACTGACTCCTGAAATTTCACAAATGTCATCTTTGACTCTGGAGACCTATCCCTAAACACAATAAAAGCATTGAAGGTTGCTAAGTGGAAGAGGTGAAGTGCTAACTTCTTATACCAAACGTAAGACTTACGAAGAGCAGTATAAGGTTCCAACCTCTGGTCAACTCTATCTACACCTCCCATGTGCTTATTATAATCTAAAATGCACACAGGTTTGCGCACTTCAGCAACCTGGCCCCAAACAGTCACAGGGGAAGTACTCTCATCATGGATGGTACTTAGCATGTAGACATCCCTCTTATCTGAAAATTTCAAAGCTAGCAGCTCCTCGTTCCGCAAGGCACAGCACTGTCCTCTCTCAAGTTTTTTACAGACAAGCTCCCTTGGATAGCCTTTCCGGTTAGAACGGATTGTGCCACAAGCAACTGTGTCCACTCTAAACAATTCCTTGAACAATTGCACACCAGTGTAGAAGTTATCTACATACAAATGGTGACCTTTGTTGAACAGTCGTCTACCAAGATCCCACACAATTTTCTCAGTAACTCCAAAAGTGGGAGGACAACCAGGGGGGGTCAATATTGGAATCCCTACCAGTGTACACACGGAAACTATACACATATCCTGTCCTACTTTCAGACAGCATATACAATTTAATTCCATATCGTGCCCTTTTGCTAGGAATGTACTGCCTAAAAACCAAACGACCCTTGAAGAGGACCAAAGACTCGTCCACACTTAACTCTTTGCCTGGAACATAGACCTCCGAAAACCGATCTACAAAATGATCAAGGACAGGCCTAATCTTAAAAAGACGGTCAGAATCTGGGTGATCTCGTGGCAAGGCTAATGCATTGTCAACAAAATGCAGCATCCTAAGAAGAAGCAAATACCGATTACGACTCATGGTCGCTGGAAATATAGCTGTTGCCATCAAGGGACTAGTAGACCAATAAGAAGCCAGTGACGGCTTCCTTATCAACCCCATCAAAAAAGTCAAACCCAAAAACTTTTTTAACTCCTCCAAATTTGTGGGAATCCACTGGGCAGCTCTAGAGTGTGGCCTAAGTCTAGCAGCGTTGTCCCTCAAATGCTGCTCCGCATACAAATTAGTCTGCTCAACAATCTCTTCCAAAAACACATCATCCATGAATAACTCAAAGAAATTGATAGGCATAAAGTTCTCTGTATTGCCGTTACACCCCGGGAGACCAGTAAAGGCAGGCAACTCTGGCTGCTCCATGTTTGGGGCAACCCAGACATCAGGTCTTATAACGGGAAACCTTTCAGCCCCAGGTTGCTGCACTATTGGCACATCAATGTCCTCCTCTAAAACAGGCCCTTCATCTGCACTGAGTGTGGCTTCATCATCAGAAGATTCCCCTCCAAGAGAAACATCACTGCCAGAATCTCTGACTTCCTCCTCTGCCTCAGATGCAGAGTCTGTCTCATAGTCATGATCAGACTGTGACTCAAAAAGCATACCAACCACCTGCTGAGCGGTCATCCTGCGGCTAGCCATGATCTCTCCTGCTAAAATTAACTGGACAAATTCACCACCAACAACCAGCACTGTGTAAGACAAGTGACAAAGTGTAGCTTTGTTAGTAAGAGTTATAAACTCAAAAACTATACCGCTCACTTGCCTGAAAAAGCTTGATTCACCAGCAACTACACAGCAATCACCAATGATATCCCACTAAAAATAAAGAAAGAAAGGCAAATTAGAAATAAGACAAAACAAATATCATTGTGCACAAACCTAAGGACAATTTCACACACAATCCTGCATTTAGTACACCCCCTACAAACATGTCATTCATGCATGGCAACAGTACTCCTTTGGAGTAAATTGTTTTTACTTACCTAAAACATGCAACTGTGCAAACTGCAGGTCAACCACCGCCAAAACCTCAAGGAGCCACAGCAAATAAAGCAAAAGCTTTGAACTAGAACAAAAAGGAGGAAAACATTTTTTATCACAAATGCAAAGACTTCTTCAGTTGACAAACACCGGACCATCAAACATTTAGAAATTGGTGCCTAAGTGGATTCTGCCATAGGGGCAGATGGGCCTACTAATAAAATAGACCTGTCTATCCCAAGGAAGCCAGAAAATACCTTTAGTAGTGTGTCCCCATGGAGAGCAACCCTTGCCAAAGGGGACAGCCCTCAAAAAGAAAAAAAAAAAAAAAACACACACAACTCTATCCCTGGTGCCTAAGTGGCTTCTGCCCCCCTTGGGGGCAGGTGGGCCTAAGAAAATAGGCCCATCTGCCCCCAGCGGGTGTAGAAATGGGCAACAGGTCAATGCCCCCCTTGGGGGGGCGCCCCGTGACCAAGGGGACGCCCCCCACAAAAATAAACAAATAAAAAAAAATCCCTGGCGTTCTAGTAGTTTCTGCCCCCCTTGGGGGCAGACCAGCCTAAAAATAATAGGCTGATCTGTCTCCAAGGGGTGCAGAATTGGCCTGGGTACATGTGCCCCCAAAGTGGGGGGCAACCCTTGCCCAAGGCCCCACCCATCCACTAACACACACACACACACACACACTATCCCTGGTGTCTAAGTGGCTTCTGCCCCCCTTGGGGACAGGTGGGCCTAAGAAAATAGGCCCATCTGTCCCCAGGGGGTGTAGAAATGGGCAACAGGTCAATGCCCCCCTTGGGGGGGCGCCCCGTGACCAAGGGGACGCCCCCCACAAAAATAAACAAATAAAAAAAAAACCCTGGCGTTCTAGTGGTTTCTGCCCCCCTTGGGGGCAGACCAGCCTAAAAATAATAGGCTGATCTGTCTCCAAGGGGTGCAGAAATGGCCTGGGTACATGTGCCCCAAAGTGGGGGGCGACCCTTGCCCAAGGCCCCCCCCCATCCACTAACACACACACACACACACACACACACACACACACACTATCCCTGGTGTCTAAGTGGCTTCTGCCCCCCTTGGGGACAGGTGGGCCTAAGAAAATAGGCCCATCTGCCCCCAGGGGGTGTAGAAATGGGCAACAGGTCAATGCCCCCCTTGGGGGGGCGCCCCGTGACCAAGGGGACGCCCCCCCACAAAAATAAACAAATAAAAAAAAATCCCTGGCGTTCTAGTAGTTTCTGCCCCCCTTGGGGGCAGACCAGCCTAAAAATAATAGGCTGATCTGTCTCCAAGGGGTGCAGAAATGGCCTGGGTACATGTGTCCCCAAAGTGGGGGGCAACCCTTGCCCAAGGCCCCACCCATCCACTAACACACACACACACACACACTATCCCTGGTGTCTAAGTGGCTTCTGCCCCCCTTGGGGACAGGTGGGCCTAAGAAAATAGGCCCATCTGCCCCCAGGGGGTGTAGAAATGGGCAACAGGTCAATGCCCCCCCCCCACAAAAATAAACAAATAAAAAAAAAACCCTGGCGTTCTAGTGGTTTCTGCCCCCCTTGGGGGCAGACCAGCCTAAAAATAATAGGCTGATCTGTCTCCAAGGGGTGCAGAAATGGCCTGGGTACATGTGCCCCAAAGTGGGGGGTGACCCTTGCCCAAGGCCCCCCCCCATCCACTAACACACACACACACACACACACTATCCCTGGTGTCTAAGTGGCTTCTGCCCCCCTTGGGGACAGGTGGGCCTAAGAAAATAGGCCCATCTGCCCCCAGGGGGTGTAGAAATGGGCAACAGGTCAATGCCCCCCTTGGGGGGGCGCCCCGTGACCAAGGGGACGCCCCCCCACAAAAATAAACAAATACAAAAAAATCCCTGGCGTTCTAGTAGTTTCTGCCCCCCTTGGGGGCAGACCAGCCTAAAAATAATAGGCTGATCTGTCTCCAAGGGGTGCAGAAATGGCCTGGGTACATGTGCCCCCAAAGTGGGGGGCGACCCTTGCCCAAGGCCCCCCCATCCACTAACACACACACACACACACACACACTATCCCTGGTGTCTAAGTGGCTTCTGCCCCCCTTGGGGGCAGGTGGGCCTAAGAAAATAGGCCCATCTGCCCCCAGGGGGTGTAGAAATGGGCAACAGGTCAATGCCCCCCTTGGGGGGACGCCCCATGACCAAGGGGACGCCCCCCCACAAAAATAAACACATAAAAAAAAATCCCTGGCGTTCTAGTGGTTTCTACCCCCCTTGGGGCAGATCAGCCTAAAAATAATAGGCTGATCTGCCCTCAAGGGGGGCAGAAATGGCCCGAAAAGACATGCCCCCCAAAGGGGAGCGACCCTTGCCCAAGGGGGCGCCCCCCCATCCACTACACACACAATCCCTGGTGCCTTAGTGGCTTCTGCCCCCCTTGGGGGCAGATGGACCTAAAAAAAATAGGCCGATCTGCCCCCAAGGGGGGCAGAAAAGGCCAACAGTTCTCTGCCCCCTTGGGGGGGGTGCCCCTTGCCCAAGGGGGCACCCCCCTCCACATAAATGCACATAAAAATATAAAACCCTGATGATCTAGTGTTTTCTGCCCCCCTTGGGGGCAGATCTGCCTAAAAAGTAGGCCAATCTGCCCCCAAGGGGGGCAGAAATGGCCGTAAGTAATTGCCCCCAAAAGGGGAGCGACCCTTGCCCAAAGGGCCGCTCCCCGCATGCCAGAAACACAGAAGTAAAACAAAAAAAACAAATCCCTGGTGTCTAGTGGGCATTCCTGCTGCCCGATCGCAATGCGATCGGGCAGCAGGAATGCTCAAAGAGACACCGGGGAAAAGGAAAAGCCTTTCCTTTTCCCCGGTGCCTCTTTAGCCCCAACCCCCCACCCACCGGGAAGAGGAACTCACCTCTTCTCTCGTCGCCGCACAGGAAGCAAATGGCTTCCTGTGCGGCGAGGAACCCATAATGAAGTCAGCGCGCGATCGCGCGCTGACGTCATTATGGGGGGGTGGGGGGGTCGGGGTGGAAGGGGAAGGGCTTCCCCTTCCATCCCCGACTTTGGGGGGTGGGAGGGAAGCACACAGAGGGAGCGAGAGCGCTCCTTCTGGGCTGTGTGCCGAGGACGTAGTGGTTACGTCCTCGGCACAGCAGCACTGTGCCGCGGGACGTAACCACTACGTCCGCGGCACAGAAGGGGTTAAACAACATTCACTCAGTACATGGCACTCATTTTGGTTTATAAGCTGGAAATTGAGCCATCAGTGCAGTGTCAAGAGTGTCAGGATGGCCGAGTGGTCTAAGGCGCTGCGTTCAGGTCGCAGTCTCCTTTGGAGGCGTGGATTCGAATCCCACTTCTGACAAGTGTCTTTTGCGAGGTGGATACATTTTTTGTCTTTTTTTTTCCAAGCACCCGTATCAAAAACAATGTCAACAGTTTCTGTAAATTATCGATAAGATCTATTTTCCGTTGCTTGCACTAATTGCCCGAAGTTGGCTAAATCGCAGTAAATTGGTAAAGCAGGAAATCACAGCATCTTCAACAAATCGTGATAGAGGGGCCGAGATAAAGGTTTCGACCCTACATATCAAAAGCGCAACCGTTCAAGTCCTTGTCTCAGAGGCACTGAGTTGATTGGTATGGAGCCAGGCACCTCCTGATCTGAATCTTGAACTGGCTCCAAATTCTGCATGTCCACACCCCTTGTATTAGATGATTGAGAATTAGTAGCAGTCACCACCGGCCACGTGCACTGGCTCAAACTTCTGCATGTCCACACCCCATGTAGTCGATGATTGAGAATTAGTAGCAGTCACCACCGGATTCACTGTCAGGATGATCCATCCTCTCTCCTTCATCAGCTTCAGATCCCACTGTTTCCCTGAGCAGGAAGGTCTGGAATTGAAAATACAGAGGACATTAAACAACATTCACTCAGTACATGGCACTCATTTTGGTTTATACGCTCGAAATTGAGCCATGAGCAAGGTGTGAAGAGTGTCAGGATGGCCGAGTGGTCTAAGGCGCTGCGTTCAGATTGCAGCCTCCCTTGGAGGTGTGGGTTCAAATCCCATTTCTGACAACTGTATTTTGCGAGGTGGATACATTTTTGGACTTTTTTTTCCCAAGCACCGTATCAAAAACAATGTCAACAGGTTCTGTAAATTATCGATAAGATCTATTTTCCGTTGCTTGCACTAATTGCCTGAAGTTGGCTAAATCGCAGTAAATCGGTAAAGCAGGAAATCACAGCATCTTCAACAAATCGTGATCGAGGGGCCGAGATAAAGGTTTCGACCCTACATATCAAAAGCGCAGCTGTCAATAGTTCAGCAGGTTCACAGTGCAGAAGGTTCAGTGGCACCAGGGTCCCCTGCGTCCCAATCACAGCTGGTTTTTAACTTCTGTATTCAGGGCATGGGAGGGGTGTGTTGCATCGTGCACACACAGTGCCTGTTTCACAGATAAGTTTTAATAAATACACAGAGAATAATATAGAGTCATTGGCCACGAGGAACACCTTCCCTGACCTTTTATTCTCTCCGGTTCCACGTCACCGCGCCTACCATCCAACTCCAAAACTCGGGGGAGACTAGCACTCCCTACCTCCCTTGGTGTGCATCATAGGCGTGCCCATGACGAACACAATATTTCTCCTTAACCAATACAAAACAAACATAGCTGCTCAAAAAAAAGATACTATACTAAACCAGTATACAAGAATAGTACACAACAAGAAATGCCACATTCAGTCAATCCACCCCGAATCCTTGCAGCTGCGTTGAGCATGGCGGTCGAGGCCTCAAACTGTACCGTTCAAGTCCTTGTCTCAGAGGCACTGAGTTGATTGGTATGGAGGCAGGCACCTCCTGATCTGAATCTTGAACTGGCTCCAAATTCTGCATGTCCACACCCCCTGTAGTAGATGATTAAGAATTAGTAGCAGTCACCACTGGCCATGTGCACTGGCTCAAAATTCAGCATGTCCACACCCCATATAGTAGATGATTGAGAATTAGTAGCAGTCTCCACCGGATCCACTGTAAGGATGATCCATCCTCTCTCCTTCATCAGCTTCAGATCCCACTGTTTCCCTGAGCAGGAAGGTCTGGAATTGAAAATACAGAGGACATTAAACAACATTCACTCAGTACATGGCACTCATTTTGGTTTATAAGCTGGAAATTGAGCCCTCAGTGCAGTGTCAAGAGTGTCAGGATGGCCGAGTGGTCTAAGGTGCTGGGTTCAGGTCGCAGTCTCCTTTGGAGGCGTGGGTTCGAATCCCACTTCTGACAAGTGTCTTTTGCGAGGTGGATACATTTTTGGACTTTTTTTTCCCAAGCACTGTATCAAAAACAATGTCAACAGTTTCTGTAAATTATCGATAAGATCTATTTTCCGTTGCTTGCACTAATTGCCTGAAGTTGGCTAAATCGCAGTAAATCGGTAAAGCGGGAAATCACAGCATCTTCAACAAATCGTGATAGAGGGGCCGAGATAAAGGTTTCGACCCTACATATGAAAAGCGCAGCTGTCAATAGTTGAGCAGGTTCACAGTGCAGAAGGTTCAGTGGCACCAGGGTCCCCTGCGTCCCAATCACAGCTGGTTTTTAACTTCTGTATTCAGGGCATGGGAGGGCTGTGTTGCATCGTGCACACACAGTGCCTGTTTCGCAGATAAGTTTTAATAAATACACAAAGAATAATATGGAGTCTTTGGCCACGAGGAACACCTTCCCCTACCTTTTAATCTCTCCGGTTCCACGTCACCGCGCCTACCATCCAACTCCAAAACTCGGGGGAGACTAACACTCCCTACCTCCCTTGGTGTGCATCAAAGGCGTGCCCATGACGAACACAAAATTTCTCCTTAACCAATACAAAACAAACATAGCTGCTCAAAAAAAAGATACTATACTAATCCAGTATACAAGAATAGTACACAACAAGAAATGCCACATTCAGTCAATCCACCCCGAATCCTTGCAGCCGCGTTGAGCATGGCGGTCGAGGACTCAAACTGTACCGTTCAAGTCCTTGTCTCAGAGGCACTGAGTTGATTGGTATGGAGCCAGGCACCTCCTGATCTGAATCTTGAACTGGCTCCAAATTCTGCATGTCCACACCCCCTGTAGTAGATGATTGAGAATTAGTAGCAGTCACCACCGGCCATGTGCACTGGCTCAAAATTCAGCATGTCCACACCCCATGTAGTAGATGATTGAGAATTAGTAGCAGTCACCACCGGATCCACTGTCAGGATGATCCATCCTCTCTCCTTCATCAGCTTCAGATCCCACTGTTTCCCTGAGCAGGAAGGTCTGGAATTGAAAATACAGAGGACATTAAACAACATTCACTCAGTACATGGCACTCATTTTGGTTTATAAGCTGGAAATTGAGCTATCAGTGCAGTGTCAAGAGTGTCAGGATGGCCGAGTGGTCTAAGGCGCTGCGTTCAGATCGCAGTCTCCTTTGGAGGCGTGGATTCGAATCCCACTTCTGACAAGTGTCTTTTGCGAGGTGGATACATCTTTTGACTTTTTTTTCTCCAAGCACCCGTATCAAAAACAATGTCAACAGTTTCTGTAAATTATCGATAAGATCTATTGTCCGTTGCTTGCACTAATTTCCTGAAGTTGGCTAAATCGCAGTAAATCGGTAAAGCGGGAAATCACAGCATCTTCAACAAATCGTGATAGAGGGGCAGAGATATAGATTTCGACCCTACATATCAAGAGCGCAGCTGTCAATAGTTCAGCAGGTTCACAGTGCAGAAGGTTCAGTGGCACCAGGGTCCCCTGCGTCCCAATCACAGCTGGTTTTTAACTTCTGTATTCAGGGGATGGGAGAGGTGGGGGTGTTGCGTCGTGCACACACAGTGCCTTTTTTGCAGAGAAGTTTTAATAAATACACAAAGAATAATATGGAGTCTTTAGCCACGAGGAACACCTTCCCCTACCTTTTATTCTCTCCGATTCCACATCACCGCACCTACCATCCAACTCTAAAACTCGGGGGAGACTAACACTCCCTACCTCCCTTGGTGTGCATCATAGGCGTGCCCATGACGAACACAACATTTCTCCTTTACCAATACAAAACAAACATAGCTGCTCAAAAAAAAGATACTATACTAATCCAGTATACAAGAATAGTACACAACAAGAAATGGCACATTCAGTCAATCCACCCCGAATCCTTGCAGCTGCGTTGAGCATGGCGGTCGAGGACTCAAACTGTACCGTTCAAGTCCTTGTCTCAGAGGCACTGAGTTGATTGGTATGGAGCCAGGCACCTCCTGATCTGAATCTTGAACTGGCTCCAAATTCTGCATGTCCACACCCCTTGTAGTAGATGATTGAGAATTAGTAGCAGTCACCACCGGCCATGTGCACTGGCTCAAACTTCTGCATGTCCACACCCCAAGTAGTCGATGATTGAGAATTAGTAGCAGTCACCACCGGATTCACTGTCAGGATGATCCATCCTCTCTCCTTCATCAGCTTCAGATCCCACTGTTTCCCTGAGCAGGAAGGTCTGGAATTGAAAATACAGAGGACATTAAATAACATTCACTCAGTACATGGCACTCATTTTGGTTTATATGCTGGAAATTGAGCCATCAGTCTGGTGTCAAGAGTGTCAGGATGGCCGGGTGGTCTAAGGTGCTGTATTCAGGTCACAGTCTCCCTTGGAGACGTGGGTTCAAACCCCTCTTCTGACATGTGTCTTTTGCGAGGTGGATACATTTTTGGACTTTTTTTTTCCAAGCACCCTTATCAAAAACAATGTCAACAGTTTCTGTAAATTATCGATAAGATCTATTGTCCGTTGCTTGCACTAATTGCCTGAAGTTGGCTAAATCGCAGTAAATCAGTAAAGTGGGAAATCACAGCATCTTCAACAAATCGTGATAGAGGGGCCGAGATAAAGGTTTCGACCCTACATATCAAAAGCACAGCTGTCAATAGTTCAGCAGGTTCACAGTGCAGAAGGTTCAGTGGCACCAGGGTCCCCTGCGTCCCAATCACAGCTGGTTTTTAACTTCTGTATTCAGGGCATGGGAGGGGTGTGTTGCATCGTGCACACATGGTGCCTGTTTCGCAAATAAGTTTTAATAAATACACAGAGAATAATATAGAGTCATTGGCCACGAGGAACACCTTCCCTGGCCTTTTATTCTCTCCGGTTCCACGTCACCGCGCCTACCATCCAACTCCAAAACTCGGGGGAGACTAACACTCCCTACCTCCCTTGGTGTGCATCATAGGCGTGCCCATGACGAACACAACATTTCTCCTTAACCAATACAAAACAAACATAGCTGCTAAAAAAAAAGATACTATACTAAACCAGTATACAAGAATAGTACACAACAAGAAATGCCACATTCAGTCAATCCACCCCGAATCCTTGCAGCCGCGTTGAGCATGGCGGTCGAGGACTCAAACTGTACCGTTCAAGTCCTTGTCTCAGAGGCACTGAGTTGATTGGTATGGAGCCAGGCACCTCCTGATCTGAATCTTGAACTGGCTCCAAATTCTGCATGTCCACACCCCCTGTAGTAGATGATTGAGAATTAGTAGCAGTCACCACCGGCCATATGCACTGGCTCAAAATTCTGCAAGTCCACACCCCATGTAGTAGATGATTGAGAATTAGTAGCAGTCACCACAGGGTCCACTGTCAGGATGATCCATCCTCTCTCCTTCATCAGCTTCAGATCCCACTGTTTCCCTGAGCAGGAAGGTCTGGAATTGAAATACAGAGGACATTAAACAACATTCACTCAGTACATGGCACTCATTTTGGTTTATAAGCTGGAAATTGAGCCATCATTGCAGTGTGACGAGTGTCAGGATGGCCGAGTGGTCTAAGGCGCTGCATTCAGGTTGCAGTCTCCTTTGGAGGCGTAGGTTCAAATCCCACTTCTGGCAAGTGTCTTTTGCGAGGTGGATACATTTTTTGTCTTTTTTTTTCCAAGCACCCGTATCAAAAACAATGTCAACAGTTTCTGTAAATTATCGATAAGATCTATTGTCCGTTGCTTGCACTAATTTCCTGAAGTTGGCTAAATCGCAGTAAATCGGTAAAGCGGGAAATCACAGCATCTTCAACAAATCGTGATAGAGGGGCAGAGATAAAGGTTTTGACCGTACATATCAAGAGCGCAGCTGTCAATAGTTCAGCAGGTTCACAGTGCAGAAGGTTCAGTGGCACCAGGGTCCCCTGCGTCCCAATCACAGCTGGTTTTTAACTTCTTTATTCAGGGCATGGGAGGGGTGTGTTGCATCGTGCACACATGGTGCCTGTTTCGCAGATAAGTTTTAATAAATACACAGAGAATAATATAGAGTCATTGGCCACGAGGAACACCTTCCCTGGCCTTTTATTCTCTCCGGTTCCACGTCACCGCGCCTACCATCCAACTCCAAAACTCGGGGGAGACTAACACTCCCTACCTCCCTTTGTGTGCATCATAGGCGTGCCCATGACGAACACAACATTTCTCCTTAACCAATACAAAACAAACATAGCTGCTCAAAAAAAAGATACTATACTAATCCAGTATACAAGAATAGTACACAACAAGAAATGCCACATTCAGTCAATCCACCCCGAATCCTTGCAGCTGCGTTGAGCATGGCGGTCGAGGACTCAAACTGTACCGTTCAAGTCCTTGTCTCAGAGGCACTGAGTTGATTGGTATGGAGCCAGGCACCTCCTGATCTGAATCTTGAACTGGCTCCAAATTCTGCATGTCCACACCCCTTGTAGTAGATGATTGAGAATTAGTAGCAGTCACCACCGGCCATGTGCACTGGCTCAAACTTCTGCATGTCCACACCCCAAGTAGTCGATGATTGAGAATTAGTAGCAGTCACCACCGGATTCACTGTCAGGATGATCCATCCTCTCTCCTTCATCAGCTTCAGATCCCACTGTTTCCCTGAGCAGGAAGGTCTGGAATTGAAAATACAGAGGACATTAAACAACATTCACTCAGTACATGGCACTCATTTTGGTTTATATGCTGGAAATTGAGCCATCAGTCTGGTGTCAAGAGTGTCAGGATGGCCGGGTGGTCTAAGGTGCTGTATTCAGGTCACAGTCTCCTTTGGAGGCGTGGGTTCGAATCCCACTTCTGACAAGTGTCTTTTGCGAGGTGGATACATTTTTTGTCTTTTTTTTTCCAAGCACCCGTATCAAAAACAATGTCAACAGTTTCTGTAAATTATCGATAAGATCTATTGTCCGTTGCTTGCACTAATTTCCTGAAGTTGGCTAAATCGCAGTAAATCGGTAAAGCGGGAAATCACAGCATCTTCAACAAATCGTGATAGAGGGGAAGAGATAAAGGTTTTGACCCTACATATCAAGAGCGCAGCTGTCAATAGTTCAGCAGGTTCACAGGGCAGAAGGTTCAGTGGCACCAGGGTCCCCTGCGTCCCAATCACAGCTGGTTTTTAACTTCTGTATTCAGGGCATGGGAGGGGTGTGTTGCATCGTGCACACATGGTGCCTGTTTCGCAGATAAGTTTTAATAAATACACAGAGAATAATATAGAGTCATTGGCCACGAGGAACACCTTCCCTGGCCTTTTATTCTCTCCGGTTCCACGTCACCGCGCCTACCATCCAACTCCAAAACTCGGGGGAGACTAACACTCCCTACCTCCCTTGGTGTGCATCATAGGCGTGCCCATGACGAACACAACATTTCTCCTTAACCAATACAAAACAAACATAGCTGCTCAAAAAAAAGATACTATACTAATCCAGTATACAAGAATAGTACACAACAAGAAATGCCACATTCAGTCAATCCACCCCGAATCCTTGCAGCCGCGTTGAGCATGGCGGTCGAGGACTCAAACTGTACCGTTCAAGTCCTTGTCTCAGAGGCACTGAGTTGATTGGTATGGAGCCAGGCACCTCCTGATCTGAATCTTGAACTGGCTCCAAATTCTGCATGTCCACACCCCCTGTAGTAGATGATTGAGAATTAGTAGCAGTCACCACCGGCCATGTGCACTGGCTCACACTTCTGCATGTCCACACCCCATGTAGTCGATGATTGAGAATTAGTAGCAGTCACCACCGGATTCACTGTCAGGATGATCCATCCTCTCTCCTTCATCAGCTTCAGATCCCACTGTTTCCCTGAGCAGGAAGGTCTGGAATTGAAATACAGAGGACATTAAACAACATTCACTCAGTACATGGCACTCATTTTGGTTTATACGCTCGAAATTGAGCCATGAGGGAGGTGTGAAGAGTGACAGGATGGCTGAGTGGTCTAAGGCGCTGCGTTCAGGTCGCAGCCTCCCTTGGAGGTGTGGGTTCAAATCCCACTTCTGACAAGTGTATTTTGCGAGGTGGATACATTTTTGGACTTTTTTTTCCCAAGGACTGTATCAAAAACATTGTCAACAGTTTCTGTAAATTATCGATAAGATCTATTTTCCGTTGCTTGCACTAATTGCCTGAAGTTGGCTAAATCGCAGTAAATCGGTAAAGCAGGAAATCACAGCATCTTCAACGAATCGTGATAGAGGGGCCGAGATAAAGGTTTCGACCCTACATATCAAAAGCGCAGCTGTCAATAGTTCAGCAGGTTCACAGTGCAGAAGGTTCAGTGGCACCAGGGTCCCCTGCGTCCCAATAACAGCTGGTTTTTAACTTCTGTATTCAGGGGATGGGAGAGGTGGGGGTGTTGCGTCGTGCACACACAGTGCCTGTTTTGCAGAGAAGTTTTAATAAATACACAAAGAATAATATGGAGTCTTTAGCCACGAGGAACACCTTCCCCTACCTTTTATTCTCTCCGATTCCACATCACCGCACCTACCATCCAACTCTAAAACTCGGGGTAGACTAACACTCCCTACCTCCCTTGGTGTGCATCATGGGCGTGCCCATGACGAACACAACATTTCTCCTTAACCAATACAAAACAAACATAGCTGCTCAAAAAAAAGATACTATACTAATCCAGTATACAAGAATAGTACACAACAAGAAATACCACATTCAGTCAATCCACCCCGAATCCTTGCAGCCGCGTTGAGCATGGCGGTCGAGGACTCAAACTGTACCGTTCAAGTCCTTGTCTCAGAGGCACTGAGTTGATTGGTATGGAGCCAGGAGCCTCCTGATCTGAATCTTGAACTGGCTCCAAATTCTGCATGTCCACACCCCCTGTAGTAGATGATTGAGAATTAGTAGCAGTCACCACCGGCCATATGCACTGGCTCAAAATTCTGCAAGTCCACACCCCATGTAGTAGATGATTGAGAATTAGTAGCAGTCACCACAGGGTCCACTGTCAGGATGATCCATCCTCTCTCCTTCATCAGCTTCAGATCCCACTGTTTCCCTGAGCAGGAAGGTCTGGAATTGAAAATACAGAGGACATTAAATAACATTCACTCAGTACATGGCACTCATTTAGGTTTATATGCTGGAAATTGAGCCATCAGTCTGGTGTCAAGAGTGTCAGGATGGCCGCGTGGTCTAAGGTGCTGTATTTAAGTCACAGTCTCCCTTGGAGACGTGGGTTCAAACCCCTCTTCTGACATGTGTCTTTTGCGAGGGGGATACATTTTTGGACTTTTTTTTTCCAAGCACCCTTATCAAAAACAATGTCAACAGTTTCTGTAAATTATCGATAAGATCTATTGTCCGTTGCTTGCACTAATTGCCTGAAGTTGGCTAAATCGCAGTAAATCAGTAAAGTGGGAAATCACAGCATCTTCAACAAATCGTGATAGAGTGGCCGAGATAAAGGTTTCGACCCTACATATCAAAAGCACAGCTGTCAATAGTTCAGCAGGTTCACAGTGCAGAAGGTTCAGTGGCACCAGGGTCCCCTGCGTCCCAATCACAGCTGGTTTTTAACTTCTGTATTCAGGGCATGGGAGGGGTGTGTTGCATCGTGTACACATGGTGCCTGTTTCGCAAATAAGTTTTAATAAATACACAGAGAATAATATAGAGTCATTGGCCACGAGGAACACCTTCCCTGGCCTTTTATTCTCTCCGGTTCCACGTCACCGCGCCTACCATCCAACTCCAAAACTCGGGGGAGACTAACACTCCCTACCTCCCTTGGTGTGCATCATAGGCGTGCCCATGACGAACACAACATTTCTCCTTAACCAATACAAAACAAACATAGCTGCTAAAAAAAAAGATACTATACTAAACCAGTATACAAGAATAGTACACAACAAGAAATGCCACATTCAGTCAATCCACCCCGAATCCTTGCAGCCGCGTTGAGCATGGCGGTCGAGGACTCAAACTGTACCGTTCAAGTCCTTGTCTCAGAGGCACTGAGTTGATTGGTATGGAGCCAGGCACCTCCTGATCTGAATCTTGAACTGGCTCCAAATTCTGCATGTCCACACCCCCTGTAGTAGATTATTGAGAATTAGTAGCAGTCACCACCGGCCATATGCACTGGCTCAAAATTCTGCAAGTCCACACCCCATGTAGTAGATGATTGAGAATTAGTAGCAGTCACCACAGGGTCCACTGTCAGGATGATCCATCCTCTCTCCTTCATCAGCTTCAGATCCCACTGTTTCCCTGAGCAGGAAGGTCTGGAATTGAAATACAGAGGACATTAAACAACATTCACTCAGTACATGGCACTCATTTTGGTTTATACGCTCGAAATTGAGCCATGAGGGAGGTGTGAAGAGTGTCAGGATGGCCGAGTGGTCTAAGGCGCAGCGTTCAGTTCGCAGCCTCCCTTGGAGGTGTGGGTTCAAATCCCACTTCTGACAAGTGTATTTTGCGAGGTGGATACATTTTTTGACTTTTTTTTCCCAAGCACTGTATCAAAAACATTGTCAACAGTTTCTGTAAATTATCGATAAGATCTATTGTCCGTTGCTTGCACTAATTGCCTGAAGTTGGCTAAATCGCAGTAAATCGGTAAAGCAGGAAATCACAGCATCTTCAACAAATCGTGATAGAGGGGCCGAGATAAAGGTTTCGACCCTACATATCAAAAGCACAGCTGTCAATAGTTCAGCAGGTTCACAGTGCAGAAGGTTCAGTGGCACCAGGGTCCCCTGCGTCCCAATCACAGCTGGTTTTTAACTTCTGTATTCAGGGCATGGGAGGGGTGTGTTGCATCGTGCACACACAGTGCCTGTTTCGCAAATAAGTTTTAATAAATACACAGAGAATAATATAGAGTCATTGGCCACGAGGAACACCTTCCCTGACCTTTTATTCTCTCCGGTTCCACGTCACCGCGCCTACCATCCAACTCCAAAACTCGGGGGAGACTAACACTCCCTACCTCCCTTGGTGTGCATCATAGGCGTGCCCATGACGAACACAACATTTCTCCTTAACCAATACAAAACAAACATAGCTGCTCAAAAAAAAGATACTATACTAAACCAGTATACAAGAATAGTACACAACAAGAAATGCCACATTCAGTCAATCCACCCTGAATCCTTGCAGCCGCGTTGAGCATGGCGGTCGAGGACTCAAACTGTACCGTTCAAGTCCTTGTCTCAGAGGCACTGAGTTGATTGGTATGGAGCCAGGCACCTCCTGATCTGAATCTTGAACTGGCTCCAAATTCTGCATGTCCACACCCCCTGTAGTAGATGATTGAGAATTAGTAGCAGTCACCACCGGCCATGTGCACTGGCTCAAAATTCAGCATGTCCACACCCCATGTAGTAGATGATTGAGAATTAGTAGCAGTCACCACCGGATCCACTGTCAGGATGATCCATCCTCTCTCCTTCATCAGCTTCAGATCCCACTGTTTCCCTGAGCAGGAAGGTCTGGAATTGAAAATACAGAGGACATTAAACAACATTCACTCAGTACATGGCACTCATTTTGGTTTATAAGCTGGAAATTGAGCCATCATTGCAGTGTGACGAGTGTCAGGATGGCCGAGTGGTCTAAGGCGCTGCATTCAGGTTGCAGTCTCTTTTGGAGGCGTAGGTTCAAATCCCACTTCTGGCAAGTGTCTTTTGCGAGGTGGATACATTTTTTGTCTTTTTTTTTCCAAGCACCCGTATCAAAAACAATGTCAACAGTTTCTGTAAATTATCGATAAGATCTATTGTCCGTTGCTTGCACTAATTTCCTGAAGTTGGCTAAATCGCAGTAAATCGGTAAAGCGGGAAATCACAGCATCTTCAACAAATCGTGATAGAGGGGCAGAGATAAAGGTTTTGACCGTACATATCAAGAGCGCAGCTGTCAATAGTTCAGCAGGTTCACAGTGCAGAAGGTTCAGTGGCACCAGGGTCCCCTGCGTCCCAATCACAGCTGGTTTTTAACTTCTGTATTCAGGGCATGGGAGGGGTGTGTTGCATCGTGCACACACAGTGCCTGTTTCGCAGATAAGTTTTAATAAATACACAGAGAATAATATAGAGTCATTGGCCAGGAGGAACACCTTCCCTGGCCTTTTATTCTCTCCGGTTCCACGTCACCGCGCCTACCATCTAACTCCAAAACTCGGGGGAGACTAACACTCCCTACCTCCCTTGGTGTGCATCATAGGCGTGCCCATGACGAACACAACATTTCTCCTTAACCAATACAAAACAAACATAGCTGCTCAAAAAAAAGATACTATACTAATCCAGTATACAAGAATAGTACACAACAAGAAATGCCACATTCAGTCAATCCACCCCGAATCCTTGCAGCCGCGTTGAGCATGGCGGTCGAGGACTCAAACTGTACCGTTCAAGTCCTTGTCTCAGAGGCACTGAGTTGATTGGTATGGAGCCAGGCACCTCCTGATCTGAATCTTGAACTGGCTCCAAATTCTGCATGTCCACACCCTTTGTAGTAGATGATTGAGAATTAGTAGCAGTCACCACCGGCTATGTGCACTGGCTCAAACTTCTGCATGTCCACACCCCATGTAGTCGATGATTGAGAATTAGTAGCAGTCACCACCGGATTCACTGTCAGGATGATCCATCCTCTCTCCTTCATCAGCTTCAGATCCCACTGTTTCCCTCAGCAGGAAGGTCTGGAATTGAAAATACAGAGGACATTAAACAACATTCACTCAGTACATGGCACTCATTTTGGTTTATACGCTCAAAATTGAGCCATGAGGGAGGTGTAAAGAGTGTCAGGATGGCTGAGTGGTCTAAAGTGCTGCATTCAGGTTGCAGCCTCCCTTCGAGGTGTGGGTTCAAATCCCACTTCTGACAAGTGTTTTTTGCGAGGTGGATACATTTTTGGACTTTTTTTTCCCAAGCACTGTATCAAAAACATTGTCAACAGTTTCTGTAAATTATCGATAAGATCTATTTTCCGTTGCTTGCACTAATTGCCTGAAGTTGGCTAAATCGCAGTAAATCGGTAAAGCAGGAAATCACAGCATCTTCAACAAATCGTGATAGAGGGGCCGAGATAAAGGTTTCGACCCTACATATCAAAAGCGCAGCTGTCAATAGTTCAGCAGGTTCACAGTGCAGAAGGTTCAGTGGCACCAGGGTCCCCTGCGTCCCAATCACAGCTGGTTTTTAACTTCTGTATTCAGGGGATGGGAGGGGTGGGGGTGTTGCGTCGTGCACACACAGTGCCTGTTTTGCAGAGAAGTTTTAATAAATACACAAAGAATAATATGGAGTCTTTAGCCACGAGGAACACCTTCCCCTACCTTTTATTCTCTCCGATTCCACATCATCGCACCTACCATCCAACTCCAAAAATCGGGGGAGACTAACACTCCCTACCTCCCTTGGTGTGCATCATGGGCGTGCCCATGACGAACACAACATTTCTCCTTAACCAATACAAAACAAACATAGCTGCTCAAAAAAAAGATACTATACTAATCCAGTATACAAGAATAGTACACAACAATAAATACCACATTCAGTCAATCCACCCCGAATCCTTGCAGCCGCGTTGAGCATGGCGGTCGAAGACTCAAACTGTACCGTTCAAGTCCTTGTCTCAGAGGCACTGAGTTGATTGGTATGGAGCCAGGCACCTCCTGATCTGAATCTTGAACTGGCTCCAAATTCTGCATGTCCACACCCCCTGTAGCAGATGATTGAGAATTAGTAGCAGTCACCACCGGCCATATGCACTGGCTCAAAATTCTGCAAGTCCACACCCCATGTAGTAGATGATTGAGAATTAGTAGCAGTCACCACAGGGTCCACTGTCAGGATGATCCATCCTCTCTCCTTCATCAGCTTCAGATCCCACTGTTTCCCTGAGCAGGAAGGTCTGGAATTGAAAATACAGAGGACATTAAATAACATTCACTCAGTACATGGCACTCATTTTGGTTTATAAGCTGGAAATTGAGCCATCAGTCTGGTGTCAAGAGTGTCAGGATGGTCGGGTGGTCTAAGGTGCTGCAGTCAGGTCACAGTCTCCCTTGGAGACGTGGGTTCAAACCCCTCTTCTGACAAGTGTCTTTTGCGAGGTGGATACGTTTTTGGACTTTTTTTTTTCAAGCACCCTTATCAAAAAAACAATGTCAACAGTTTCTGTAAATTATCGATAAGATCTATTGTCCGTTGCTTGCACTAATTGCCTGAAGTTGGCTAAATCGCAGTAAATCGGTAAAGCAGGAAATCACAGCATCTTCAACAAATCGTGATAGAGGGGCCGAGATAAAGGTTTCGACCCTACATATCAAAAGCACAGCTGTCAATAGTTCAGCAGGTTCACAGTGCAGAAGGTTCAGTGACACCAGGGTCCCCTGCATCCCAATCACAGCTGGTTTTTAACTTCTGTATTCAGGGCATGGGAGGGGTGTGTTGCATCGTGCACACACAGTGCCTGTTTCGCAAATAAGTTTTAATAAATACACAGAGAATAATATAGAGTCATTGGCCACGAGGAACACCTTCCCTGACCTTTTATTCTCTCCGGTTCCACGTCACCGCGCCTACCATCCAACTCCAAAACTCGGGGGAGACTAACACTCCCTACCTCCCTTGGTGTGCATCATAGGCGTGCCCATGACGAACACAACATTTCTCCTTAACCAATACAAAACAAACATAGCTGCTCAAAAAAAAGATACTATACTAAACCAGTATACAAGAATAGTACACAACAAGAAATGCCACATTCAGTCAATCCACCCAGAATCCTTGCACCCGCGTTGAGCATGGCGGTCGAGGACTCAAACTGTACCGTTCAAGTCCTTGTCTCAGAGGCACTGAGTTGATTGGTATGGAGCCAGGCACCTCCTGATCTGAATCTTGAACTGGCTCCAAATTCTGCATGTCCACACCCCTTGTAGTAGATGATTGAGAATTAGTAGCAGTCACCACCAGCCATGTGCACTGGCTCAAACTTCTACATGTCCACACCCCATGTAGTCGATGATTGAGAATTAGTAGCAGTCACCACCGGATTCACTGTCAGGATGATCCATCCTCTCTCCTTCATCAGCTTCAGATCCCACTGTTTCCCTGAGCAGGAAGGTCTGGAATTGAAAATACAGAGGACATTAAACAACATTCACTCAGTACATGGCACTCATTTTGGTTTATACGCTCGAAATTGAGCCTTCAGGGGGGTGTAAAGAGTGTCAGGATGGCCGAGTGGTCTAAGGCGCTGCATTCAGGTCGCAGCCTCCCTTGGAGGTGTGGGTTCAAATCCCACTTCTGACAAGGGTTTTTTGCGAGGTGGATACATTTTTGGACTTTTTTTTCCCAAGCACTGTATCAAAAACATTGTCAACAGTTTCTGTAAATTATCGATAAGATCTATTTTCCGTTGCTTGCACTAATTGCCTGAAGTTGGCTAAATTGCAGTAAATCGGTAAAGCAGGAAATCACAGCATCTTCAACAAATCGTGATAGAGGGGCCGAGATAAAGGTTTCGACCCTACATATCAAAAGCGCAGCTGTCAATAGTTCAGCAGGTTCACAGAGCAGAAGGTTCAGTGGCACCAGGGTCCCCTGCGTCCCAATCACAGCTGGTTTTTAACTTCTGTATTCAGGGGATGGGAGGGGTGTGGGTGTTGCGTCGTGCACACACAGTGCCTGTTTTGCAGAGAAGTTTTAATAAATACACAAAGAATAATATGGAGTCTTTAGCCACGAGGAACACCTTCCCCTACCTTTTATTCTCTCCGATTCCACATCACCGCACCTACCATCCAACTCCAAAACTCGGGGGAGACTAACACACCCTACCTCCCTTGGTGTGCATCATGGGCGTGCCCATGACGAACACAACATTTCTCCTTAACCAATACAAAACAAACATAGCTGCTCAAAAAAAAGATACTATACTAATCCAGTATACAAGAATAGTACACAACAATAAATACCACATTCAGTCAATCCACCCCGAATCCTTGCAGCCGCGTTGAGCATGGCGGTCGAAGACTCAAACTGTACCGTTCAAGTCCTAGTCTCAGAGGCACTGAGTTGATTGGTATGGAGCCAGGCACCTCCTGATCTGAATCTTGAACTGGCTCCAAATTCTGCATGTCCACACCCCCTGTAGTAGATGATTGAGAATTAGTAGCAGTCACCACCGGCCATATGCACTGGCTCAAGATTCTGCAAGTCCACACCCCATGTAGTAGATGATTGAGAATTAGTAGCAGTCACCACAGGGTCCACTGTCAGGATGATCCATCCTCTCTCCTTCATCAGCTTCAGATCCCACTGTTTCCCTGAGCAGGAAGGTCTGGAATTGAAAATACAGAGGACATTAAATAACATTCACTCAGTACATGGCACTCATTTTGGTTTATAAGCTGGAAATTGAGCCATCAGTCTGGTGTCAAGAGTGTCAGGATGGCCGGGTGGTCTAAGGTGCTGCATTCAGGTCACAGTCTCCCTTGGAGACTTGGGCTCAAACCCCTCTTCTGACAAGTGTCTTTTGCGAGGTGGATACGTTTTTGGACTTTTTTTTTTCAAGCACCCTTATCAAAAACAATGTCAACAGTTTCTGTAAATTATCGATAAGATCTATTGTCCGTTGCTTGCACTAATTGCCTGAAGTTGGCTAAATCGCAGTAAATCGGTAAAGCAGGAAATCACAGCATCTTCAACAAATCGTGATAGAGGGGCCGAGATAAAGGTTTCGACCCTACATATCAAAAGCACAGCTGTCAATAGTTCAGCAGGTTCACAGTGCAGAAGGTTCAGTGGCACCAGGGTCCCCTGCATCCCAATCACAGCTGGTTTTTAACTTGTGTATTCAGGGCATGGGAGGGGTGTGTTGCATCGTGCACACACAGTGCCTGTTTCGCAAATAAGTTTTAATAAATACACAGAGAATAATATAGAGTCATTGGCCAAGAGGAACACCTTCCCTGACCTTTTATTCTCTCCGGTTCCACGTCACCGCGCCTACCATCCAACTCCAAAACTCGGGGGAGACTAACACTCCCTACCTCCCTTGGTGTGCATCATAGGCGTGCCCATGACGAACACAACCTTTCTCCTTAACCAATACAAAACAAACATAGCTGCTCAAAAAAAAGATACTATACTAAACCAGTATACAAGAATAGTACACAACAAGAAATGCCACATTCAGTCAATCCACCCAGAATCCTTGCAGCCGCGTTGAGCATGGCGGTCGAGGACTCAAACTGTACCGTTCAAGTCCTTGTCTCAGAGGCACTGAGTTGATTGGTATGGAGCCAGGCACCTCCTGATCTGAATCTTGAACTGGCTCCAAATTCTGCATGTCCACACCCCTTGTAGTAGATGATTGAGAATTAGTAGCAGTCACCACCGGCCATGTGCACTGGCTCAAACTTCTGCATGTCCACACCCCAAGTAGTCGATGATTGCGAATTAGTAGCAGTCACCACCGGATTCACTGTCAGGATGATCCATCCTCTCTCCTTCATCAGCTTCAGATCCCACTGTTTCCCTGAGCAGGAAGGTCTGGAATTGAAATACAGAGGACATTAAACAACATTCACTTAGTACATGGCTCTCATTTTGGTTTATACGCTCGAAATTGAGCCATGTGGGAGGTGTGAAGAGTGTCAGGATGGCCGAGTGGTCTAAGGCGCTGCGTTCAGGTCGCAGCCTCCCTTGGAGGTGTGGGTTCAAATCCCACTTCTGACAAGTGTGTTTTGCGAGGTGGATACATTTTTGGACTTTTTTTTCACAAGCACTGTATCAAAAACATTGTCAACAGTTTCTGTAAATTATCGATAAGATCTATTTTCCGTTGCTTGCACTAATTGCCTGAAGTTGGCTAAATCGCAGTAAATCGGTAAAGCAGGAAATCACAGCATCTTCAACAAATCGTGATAGAGGGGCCGAGATAAAGGTTTCGACCCTACATATCAAAAGCGCAGCTGTCAATAGTTCAGCAGGTTCACAGTGCAGAAGGTTCAGTGGCACCAGGGTCCCCTGCGTCCCAATCACAGCTGGTTTTTAACTTCTGTATTCAGGGGATGGGAGGGGTGGGGGTGTTGCGTGGTGCACACACAGTGCCTGTTTTGCAGAGAAGTTTTAATAAATACACAAAGAATAATATGGAGTCTTTAGCCACGAGGAACACCTTCCCCTACCTTTTATTCTCTCCGATTCCACATCACCGCACCTACCATCCAACTCTAAAACTCGGGGGAGACTAACACTCCCTACCTCCCTTGGTGTGCATCATAGGCGTGCCCATGACGAACACAACATTTCTCCTTAACCAATACAAAACAAACATAGCTGCTCAAAAAAAAGATACTATACTAATCCAGTATACAAGAATAGTACACAACAAGAAATACCACATTCAGTCAATCCACCCCGAATCCTTGCAGCCGCGTTGAGCATGGCGGTCGAGGACTCAAACTGTACCGTTCAAGTCCTTGTCTCAGAGGCACTGAGTTGATTGGTATGGAGCCAGGAGCCTCCTGATCTGAATCTTGAACTGGCTCCAAATTCTGCATGTCCACACCCCCTGTAGTAGATGATTGAGAATTAGTAGCAGTCACCACCGGCCATATGCACTGGCTCAAAATTCTGCAAGTCCGCACCCCATGTAGTAGATGATTGAGAATTAGTAGCAGTCACCACAGGGTCCACTGTCAGGATGATCCATCATCTCTCCTTCATCAGCTTCAGATCCCACTGTTTCCCTGAGCAGGAAGGTCTGGAATTGAAAATACAGAGGACATTAAATAACATTCATTCAGTACATGGTACTCATTTTGGTTTATATGCTGGAAATTGAGCCGTCAGTCTAGTGTCAAGAGTGTCAGGATGGCCGGCTGGTCTAAGGTGCTGTATTCAGATCACAGTCTCCCTTGGAGACCTGGGTTCAAACCCCTCTTCTGACATGTGTCTTTTGCGAGGTGGATACATTTTTGGACTTTTTTTTTCAAAGCACCCTTATCAAAAACAATGTCAACAGTTTCTGTAAATTATCGATAAGATCTATTGTCCGTTGCTTGCACTAATTGCCTGAAGTTGGCTAAATCGCAGTAAATCGGTAAAGCAGGAAATCACAGCATCTTCAACAAATCGTGATAGAGGGGCCGAGATAAAGGTTTCGACCCTACATATTAAAAGCACAGCTGTCAATAGTTCAGCAGGTTCACAGTGCAGAAGGTTCAGTGGCACCAGGGTCCCCTGCGTCCCAATCACAGCTGGTTTTTAACTTCTGTATTCAGGGCATGGGAGGGGTGTGTTGCATCGTGCACACACAGTGCCTGTTTCGCAAATAAGTTTTAATAAATACACAGAGAATAATATAGAGTCATTGGCCACGAGGAACACCTTCCCTGACCTTTTATTCTCTCCGGTTCCACGTCACTGCGCCTACCATCCAACTCCAAAACTCGGGGGAGACTAACACTCCCTACCTCCCTTGGTGTGCATCATAGGCGTGCCCATGACGAACACAACATTTCTCCTTAACCAATACAAAACAAACATAGCTGCTCAAAAAAAAGATACTATACTAAACCAGTATACAAGAATAGTACACAACAAGAAATGCCACATTCAGTCAATCCACCCCGAATCCTTGCAGCCGCGTTGAGCATGGCGGTCGAGGACTCAAACTGTACCGTCCAAGTCCTTGTCTCAGAGGCACTGAGTTGATTGGTATGGAGCCAGGCACCTCCTGATCTGAATCTTGAACTGGCTCCAAATTCTGCATGTCCACACCCCCTGTAGTAGATGATTGAGAATTAGTAGCAGTCACCACCGGCCATGTGCACTGGCTCAAAATTCAGCATGTCCACACCCCATGTAGTAGATGATTGAGAATTAGTAGCAGTCACCACCGGATTTACTGTCATCATGATCCATCCTCTCTCCTTCATCAGCTTCAGATCTCACTGTTTCCCTGAGCAGGAAGGTCTGGAATTGAAAATACAGAGGACATTAAACAACATTCACTCAGTACATGGCACTCATTTTGGTTTATAAGCTGGAAATTGAGCCATCAGTGCAGTGTCAATAGTGTCAGGATGGCCCAGTGGTCTAAGGCGATGCGTTCAAGTCGCAGTCTCCTTTCGAGGTGTGGGTTCGAATCCCACTTCTGACAAGTGTCTTTTGCGAGGTGGATAAATTTTTGGACTTTTTTTTTCCAAGCACCCGTATCAAAAACAATGTCAACAGTTTCTGTAAATTATCGATAAGATCTATTGTCCGTTGCTTGCACTAATTTCCTGAAGTTGGCTAAATCGCAATAAATCGGTAAAGCGGGAAATCACAGCATCTTCAACAAATCGTGATAGAGGGGCAGAGATAAAGGTTTCGACCCTACATATCAAGAGCGCAGCTGTCAATAGTTCAGCAGGATCACAGTGCAGAAGGTTCAGTGGCACCAGGGTCCCCTGCGTCCCAATCACAGCTGGTTTTTAACTTCTGTATTCAGGGCATGGGAGGGGTGTGTTGCATCGTGCACACACGGTGCCTGTTTCACAGATAAGTTTTAATAAATACACAGAGAATAATATAGAGTCATTGGCCACGAGGAACACCTTCCCTGACCTTTTATTCTCTCCGGTTCCACGTCACCGCACTACCATCCAACTCCAAAACTCGGGGGAGACTAACACTCCCTACCTCCCTTGGTGTGCATCATAGGCGTGCCCATGACGAACACAACATTTCTCCTTAACCAATACAAAACAAACATAGCTGCTCAAAAAAAAGATACTATACTAATCCAGTATACAAGAATAGTACACAACAAGAAATGCCACATTCAGTCAATCCACCCCGAATCCTTGCAGCCGCGTTGAGCATGGCGGTCGAGGACTCAAACTGTACCGTTCAAGTCCTTGTCTCAGAGGCACTGAGTTGATTGGTATGGAGCCAGGCACCTCCTGATCTGAATCTTGAACTGGCTCCAAATTCTGCATGTCCACACCCCTTGTAGTAGATGATTGAGAATTAGTAGCAGTCACCACCGGCCATGTGCACTGGCTCAAAATTCAGCATGTCCACACCCCATGTAGTAGATGATTGAGAATTAGTAGCAGTCACCACCGGATCCACTGTCAGGATGATCCATCCTCTCTCCTTCATCAGCTTCAGATCCCACTGTTTCCCTGAGCAGGAAGGTCTGGAATTGAAAATACAGAGGACATTAAACAACATTCACTCAGTACATGGCACTCATTTTGGTTTATAAGCTGGAAATTGAGCCATCAGTGCAGTGTCACGAGTGTCAGGATGGCCGAGTGGTCTAAGGCACTGCGTTCAGGTCGCAGTCTCATTTGGAGGCGTGGGTTCGAATCCCACTTCTGACAAGTGTCTTTAGCGAGGTGGATACATATTTTGACTTTTTTTTTCCAAGCACCCGTATCAAAAACAATGTCAACAGTTTCTGTAAATTATCGATAAGATCTATTGTCCGTTGCTTGCACTAATTTCCTGAAGTTGGCTAAATCGCAGTAAATCGGTAAAGCGGGAAATCACAGCATCTTCAACAAATAGTGATAGAGGAGCAGAGATAAAGGTTTTGACCCTACATATCAAGAGCGCAGCTGTCAATAGTTCAGCAGGTTCACAGTGCAGAAGGTTCAGTGGCACCAGGGTCCCCTGCGTCCCAATCACAGCTGGTTTTTAACTTCTGTATTCAGGGCCTGGGAGGGGTGTGTTGCATCGTGCACACATGGTGCCTATTTCGCAGATAAGTTTTAATAAATACACAGAGAATAATATAGAGTCATTGGCCACGAGGAACACCTTCCCTGGCCTTTTATTCTCTCCGGTTCCACGTCACCGCGCCTACTATCCAACTCCAAAACTCGGGGGAGACTAACACTCCCTACCTCCCTTGGTGTGCATCATAGGCGTGCCCATGACGAACACAACATTTCTCCTTAACCAATACAAAACAAACATAGCTGCTCAAAAAAAAGATACTATACTAATCCAGTATACAAGAATAGTACACAACAAGAAATGCCACATTCAGTCAATCCACCCCGAATCCTTGCAGCCGCGTTGAGCATGGCGGTCGAGGACTCAAACTGTACCGTTCAAGTCCTTGTCTCAGAGGCACTGAGTTGATTGGTATGGAGCCAGGCACCTCCTTATCTGAATCTTGAACTGGCTCCAAATTCTGCATGTCCACACCCCCTGTAGTAGATGATTGAGAATTAGTAGCAGTCACCACCGGCCATGTGCACTGGCTCAAAATTCAGCATGTCCACACCCCATGTAGTAGATGATTGAGAATTAGTAGCAGTCACCACCGGATCCACTGTCAGGATTATCCATCCTCTCTCCTTCATCAGCTTCAGATCCCACTGTTTCCCTGAGCAGGAAGGTCTGGAATTGAAAATACAGAGGACATTAAACAACATTCACTCAGTACATGGCACTCATTTTGGTTTATAAGCTGGAAATTGAGCCATCAGTGTAGTGTCAAGAGTGTCAGGATGGCCGAGTGGTCTAAGGCGCTGCGTTCAGGTTGCAGTCTCCTTTGGAGGCGTGGGTTCAAATCCCACTTCTGACAAGTGTCTTTTGCGCGGTGGATACATTTTTGGCCTTTTTTTTTTCCAAGCACCCGTATCAAAAACAATGTCAACAGTTTCTGTAAATTATCGATAAGATCTATTGTCCGTTGCTTGCACTAATTTCCTGAAGTTGGCTAAATCGCAGTAAATCGGTAAAGCGGGAAATCACAGCATCTTCAACAAATCGTGATAGAGGGGCAGAGATAAAGGTTTCGACCCTACATATCAAGAGCGCAGCTGTCAATAGTTCAGCAGGTTCACAGTGCAGAAGGTTCAGTGGCACCAGGGTCCCCTGCGTCCCAATCACAGTTGGTTTTTAACTTCTGTATTCAGGGCATGGGAGGGGTGTGTTGCATCGTGCCCACACGGTGCCTGTTTCGCAAATAAGTTTTAATAAATACACAGAGAATAATATAGAGTCATTGGCCACGAGGAACACCTTCCCTGACCTTTTATTCTCTCCGGTTCCACGTCACCGCGCCTACCATCCAACTCCAAAACTCAGGGGAGACTAACACTCCCTACCTCCCTTGGTGTGCATCATAGGCGTGCCCATGACGAACACAACATTTCTCCTTAACCAATACAAAACAAACATAGCTGCTCAAAAAAAAGATACTATACTAATCCAGTATACAAGAATAGTACACAACAAGAAATGCCACATTCAGTCAATCCACCCCGAATCCTTGCAGCCGCGTTGAGCATGGCGGTCGAGGACTCAAACTGTACCGTTGAAGTCCTTGTCTCAGAGGCACTGAGTTGATTGGTATGGAGCCAGGCACCTCTTGATCTGAATCTTGAACTGGCTCCAAATTCTTCATGTCCACACCCCTTGTAGTAGATGATTGAGAATTAGTAGCAGTCACCACCGGCCATGTGCACTGGCTCAAAATTCAGCATGTCCACACCCCATGTAGTCGATGATTGAGAATTAGTAGCAGTCACCACCGGATTCACTGTCAGGATGATCCATCCTCTCTCCTTCATCAGCTTCAGATCCCACTGTTTCCCTGAGCAGGAAGGTCTGGAATTGAAAATACAGAGGACATTAAACAACATTCACTCAGTACATAGCACTCATTTTGGTTTATACGCTCGAAATTGAGCCATGAGGGAGGTGTGAAGAGTGTCAGGATGGCCGAGTGGTCTAAGTTGCTGTGTTCAGGTCGCAGCCTCCTTTGGAGGTGTGGGTTCAAATCCCACTTCTGACAAGTGTATATTGCAAGGTGGATACATTTTTGGACTTTTTTTTCCCAAGCACCGTATCAAAAACAATGTCAACAGTTTCTGTAAATTATCGATAAGATCTATTTTCCGTTGCTTGCACTAATTGCCTGAAGTTGGCTAAATCGCAGTAAATCGGTAAAGCAGGAAATCACAGCATCTTCAACAAATCGTGATAGAGGGGCCGAGATAAAGGTTTCGACCCTACATATCAAAAGCACAGCTGTCAATAGTTCAGCAGGTTCACAGTGCAGAAGGTTCAGTGGCACCAGGGTCCCCTGCGTCCCAATCACAGTTGGTTTTTAACTTCTGTATTCAGGGGATGGGAGGGGTGGGGGTGTTGCGTCGTGCACACACAGTGCCTGTTTTGCAGAGAAGTTTTAATAAATACACAAAGAATAATATGGAGTCTTTAGCCACGAGGAACAACTTCCCCTACCTTTTATTCTCTCCGATTCCACATCACCGCACCTACCATCCAACTCCAAAACTCGGGGGAGACTAACACTCCCTACCTCCCTTGGTGTGCATCATGGGCGTGCCCATGACGAACACAACATTTCTCCTTAACCAATACAAAACAAACATAGCTGCTCAAAAAAAAGATACTATACTAATCCAGTATACAAGAATAGTACACAACAATAAATACCACATTCAGTCAATCCACCCCGAATCCTTGCAGCCGCGTTGAGCATGGCGGTCGAGGTGTCAAACTGTACCGTTCAAGTCCTTGTCTCAGAGGCACTGAGTTGATTGGTATGGAGCCAGGCACCTCCTGATCTGAATCTTGAACTGGCTCCAAATTCTGCATGTCCACACCCCCTGTAGTAGATGATTGAGAATTAGTAGCAGTCACCACCGGCCATATGCACTGGCTCAAAATTCTGCAAGTCCACACCCCATGTAGTAGATGATTGAGAATTAGTAGCAGTCACCACAGGGTCCACTGTCAGGATGATCCATCCTCTCTCCTTCATCAGCTTCAGATCCCACTGTTTCCCTGAGCAGGAAGGTCTGGAATTGAAAATACAGAGGACATTAAATAACATTCACTCAGTACATGGCACTCATTTTGGTTTATAAGCTGCAAATTGAGCCATCAGTCTGGTGTCAAGAGTGTCAGGATGGCCGGGTGGTCCAAGGTGCTCCATTCAGGTCACAGTCTCCCTTGGAGATGTGGGTTCAAACCCCTCTTCTGACAAGTGTCTTTTGCGAGCTGGATACATTTTTGGACTTTTTTTTTCCAAGCACCTTTATCAAAAACAATGTCAACAGTTTCTGTAAATTATCGATAAGATCTATTGTCCGTTGCTTGCACTAATTGCCTGAAGTTGGCTACATCGCAGTAAATCGGTAAAGCAGGAAATCACAGCATCTTCAACAAATCGTGATAGAGGGGCCGAGATAAAGGTTTCGACCCTACATATCAAAAGCACAGCTGTCAATAGTTCAGCAGGTTCACAGTGCAGAAGGTTCAGTGGCACCAGGGTCCCCTGCGTCCCAATCACAGCTGGTTTTTAACTTCTGTATTCAGGGCACGGGAGGGGTGTGTTGCATCGTGCACACACAGTGCCTGTTTCGCAAATAAGTTTTAATAAATACACAGAGAATAATATAGAGTCATTGGCCACGAGGAACACCTTCCATGACCTTTTATTCTCTCCGGTTCCACGTCACCGCGCCTACCATCCAACTCCAAAACTTGGGGGAGACTAACACTCCCTACCTCCCTTGGTGTGCATCATAGGCGTGCCCATGACGAACACAACATTTCTCCTTAACCAATACAAAACAAACATAGCTGCTCAAAAAAAAGATACTATACTAAACCAGTATACAAGAATAGTACACAACAAGAAATGCCACATTCAGTCAATCCACCCTGAATCCTTGCAGCCGCGTTGAGCATGGCAGTCGAGGACTCAATCTGTACCGTTCAAGTCCTTGTCTCAGAGGCACTGAGTTGATTGGTATGGAGCCAGGCACCTCCTGATCTGAATCTTGAACTGGCTCCAAATTCTGCATGTCCACACCCCCTGTAGTAGATGATTGAGAATTAGTAGCAGTCACCACCGGCCATGTGCACTGGCTCAAAATTCAGCATGTCCACACCCCATGTAGTAGATGATTGAGAATTAGTAGCAGTCACCACCGGATCCACTGTCAGGATGATCCATCCTCTCTCCTTCATCAGCTTCAGATCCCACTGTTTCCCTGAGCAGGAAGGTCTGGAATTGAAAATACAGAGGACATTAAACAGCATTCACTCAGTACATGGCACTCATTTTGGTTTATAAGCTGGAAATTGAGCCATCAGTGCAGTGTCATGAGTGTCAGGATGGCCGAGTGGTCTAAGGCACTGCGTTCAGGTTGCAGTCTCATTTGGAGGCGTGGGTTCGAATCCCACTTCTGACAAGTGTCTTTTGCGAGGTGGATACATTTTTTGACTTTTTTTTTCCAAGCACCCGTATCAAAAACAATGTCAACAGTTTCTGTAAATTATCGATAAGATCTATTGTCCGTTGCTTGCACTAATTTCCTGAAGTTGGCTAAATCGCAGTAAATCGGTAAAGCGGGAAATCACAGCATCTTCAACAAATCGTGATAGAGGAGCAGAGATAAAGGGTTTGACCCTACATATCAAGAGCGCAGCTGTCAATAGTTCAGCAGGTTCACAGTGCAGAAGGTTCAGTGGCACCAGGGTCCCCTGCGTCCCAATCACAGCTGGTTTTTAACTTCTGTATTCAGGGCATGGGAGGGGTGTGTTGCATTGTGCACACATGGTGCCTATTTCGCAGATAAGTTTTAATAAATACACAGAGAATAATATAGAGTCATTGGCCACGAGGAACACCTTCCCTGGCCTTTTATTCTCTCCGGTTCCACGTCACCGCGCCTACCATCCAACTCCAAAACTCGGGGGAGACTAACACTCCCTACCTCCCTTGGTGTGCATCATAGGCGTGCCCATGACGAACACAACATTTCTCCTTAACCAATACAAAACAAACATAGCTGCTCAAAAAAAAGATACTATACTAATGCAGTATACAAGAATAGTACACATCAAGAAATGCCACATTCAGTCAATCCACCCCGACTCCTTGCAGCCGCGTTGAGCATGGCGGTCGAGGACTCAAACTGTACCGTTCAAGTCCTTGTCTCAGAGGCACTGAGTTGATTGGTATGGAGCCAGGCACCTCCTGATCTGAATCTTGAACTGGCTCCAAATTCTGCATGTCCACACCCCCTGTAGTAGATGATTGAGAATTAGTAGCAGTCACCACCGGCCATGTGCACTGGCTCAAAATTCAGCATGTCCACACCCCATGTAGTAGATGATTGAGAATTAGTAGCAATCACCACCGGATCCACTGTCAGGATGATCCATCCTCTCTCCTTCATCAGCTTCAGATCCCACTGTTTCCCTGAGCAGGAAGGTCTGGAATTGAAAATACAGAGGACATTAAACAACATTCACTCAGTACATGGCACTCATTTTGGTTTATAAGCTGGAAATTGAGCCATCAGTGCAGTGTCAAGAGTGTCAGGATGGCCAAGTGGTCTAAGGCGATGCGTTCAGGTCACAGTCTCCTTTTGAGGTGTGGGTTCGAATCCCACTTCTGACAAGTGTCTTTTGCGAGGTGGATACATTTTTGGACTTGTTTTTTCCAAGCACCCGTATCAAAAACAATGTCAACAGTTTCTGTAAATTATCGATAAGATCTATTGTCCGTTGCTTGCACTAATTTCCTGAAGTTGGCTAAATCGCAGTAAATCGGTAAAGCGGGAAATCACAGCATCTTCACCAAATCGTGATAGAGGGGCAGAGATAAAGGTTTCGACCCTACATATCAAGAGCGCAGCTGTCAATAGTTCAGCAGGATCACAGTGCAGAAGGTTCAGTGGCACCAGGGTCCCCTGCGTCCCAATCACAGCTGATTTTTAACTTCTGTATTCAGGGCATGGGAGGGGTGTGTTGCATCGTGCACACACGGTGCCTGTTTCGCAGATAAGTTTTAATAAATACACAGAGAATAATATAGAGTCATTGGCCACGAGGAACACCTTCCCTGACCTTTTATTCTCTCCGGTTCCACGTCACCGCACTACCATCCAACTCCAAAACTCGGGGGAGACTAACACTCCCTACCTCCCTTGGTGTGCATCATAGGCGTGCCCATGACGAACACAACATTTCTCATTAACCAATACAAAACAAACATAGCTGCTCAAAAAAAAGATACTATACTAATCCAGTATACAAGAATAGTACACAACAAGAAATGCCACATTCAGTCAATCCACCCCGAATCCTTGCAGCCGCGTTGAGCATGGCGGTCGAGGACTCAAACTGTACCGTTGAAGTCCTTGTCTCAGAGGCACTGAGTTGATTGGTATGGAGCCAGGCACCTCTTGATCTGAATCTTGAACTGGCTCCAAATTCTTCATGTCCCCACCCCTTGTAGTAGATGATTGAGAATTAGTAGCAGTCACCACCGGCCATGTGCACTGGCTCAAAATTCAGCATGTCCACACCCCATGTAGTCGATGATTGAGAATTAGTAGCAGTCACCACCGGATTCACTGTCAGGATGATCCATCCTCTCTCCTTCATCAGCTTCAGATCCCACTGTTTCCCTGAGCAGGAAGGTCTGGAATTGAAAATACAGAGGACATTAAACAACATTCACTCAGTACATGGCACTCATTTTGGTTTATACGCTCGAAATTGAGCCATGAGGGAGGTGTGAAGAGTGTCAGGATGGCCGAGTGGTCTAAGTTGCTGCGTTCAGGTCGCAGCCTCCTTTGGAGATGTGGGTTCAAATCCCACTTCTGACAAGTGTATTTTGCGAGGTGGATACATTTTTGGACTTTTTTTTCCCAAGCACCGTATCAAAAACAATGTCAACAGTTTCTGTAAATTATCGATAAGATCTATTTTCCGTTGCTTGCACTAATTGCCTGAAGTTGGCTAAATCGCAGTAAATCGGTAAAGCAGGAAATCACAGCATCTTCAACAAATCGTGATAGAGGGGCCGAGATAAAGGTTTCGACCCTACATATCAAAAGCACAGCTGTCAATAGTTCAGCAGGTTCACAGTGCAGAAGGTTCAGTGGCACCAGGGTCCCCTGCGTCCCAATCACAGCTGGTTTTTAACTTCTGTATTCAGGGGATGGGAGGGGTGGGGGTGTTGCGTCGTGCACACACAGTGCCTGTTTTGCAGAGAAGTTTTAATAAATACACAAAGAATAATATGGAGTCTTTAGCCACGAGGAACACCTTCCCCTACCTTTTATTCTCTCCGATTCCACATCACCGCACCTACCATCCAACTCCAAAACTCGGGGGAGACTAACACTCCCTACCTCCCTTGGTGTGCATCATGGGCGTGCCCATGACGAACACAACATTTCTCCTTAACCAATACAAAACAAACATAGCTGCTCAAAAAAAAGATACTATACTAATCCAGTATACAAGAATAGTACACAACAATAAATACCACATTCAGTCAATCCACCCCGAATCCTTGCAGCCGCGTTGAGCATGGCGGTCGAGGTCTCAAACTGTACCGTTCAAGTCCTTGTCTCAGAGGCACTGAGTTGATTGGTATGGAGCCAGGCACCTCCTGATCTGAATCTTGAACTGGCTCCAAATTCTGCATGTCCACACCCCCTGTAGTAGATGATTGAGAATTAGTAGCAGTCACCACCGGCCATATGCACTGGCTCAAAATTCTGCAAGTCCACACCCCATGTAGTAGATGATTGAGAATTAGTAGCAGTCACCACAGGGTCCACTGTCAGGATGATCCATCCTCTCTCCTTCATCAGCTTCAGATCCCACTGTTTCCCTGAGCAGGAAGGTCTGGAATTGAAAATACAGAGGACATTAAATAACATTCACTCAGTACATGGCACTCATTTTGGTTTATAAGCTGGAAATTGAGCCATCAGTCTGGTGTCAAGAGTGTCAGGATGGCCGGGTGGTCCAAGGTGCTCCATTCAGGTCACAGTCTCCCTTGGAGATGTGGGTTTAAATCCCTCTTCTGACAAGTGTCTTTTGCGAGCTGGATACATTTTTGGACTTTTTTTTTCCAAGCACCCTTATCAAAAACAATGTCAACAGTTTCTGTAAATTATCGATAAGATCTATTGTCCGTTGCTTGCACTAATTGCCTGAAGTTGGCTAAATCGCAGTAAATCGGTAAAGCAGGAAATCACAGCATCTTCAACAAATCGTGATAGAGGGGCCGAGATAAAGGTTTCGACCCTACATATCAAAAGCACAGCTGTCAATAGTTCAGCAGGTTCACAGTGCAGAAGGTTCAGTGGCACCAGGGTCCCCTGCGTCCCAATCACAGCTGGTTTTTAACTTCTGTATTCAGGGCACGGGAGGGGTGTGTTGCATCGTGCACACACAGTGCCTGTTTCGCAAATAAGTTTTAATAAATACACAGAGAATAATATAGAGTCATTGGCCACGAGGAACACCTTCCATGACCTTTTATTCTCTCCGGTTCCACGTCACCGCGCCTACCATCCAACTCCAAAACTTGGGGGAGACTAACACTCCCTACCTCCCTTGGTGTGCATCATAGGCGTGCCCATGACAAACACAACATTTCTCCTTAACCAATACAAAACAAACATAGCTGCTCAAAAAAAAGATACTATACTAAACCAGTATACAAGAATAGTACACAACAAGAAATGCCACATTCAGTCAATCCACCCTGAATCCTTGCAGCCACGTTGAGCATGGCAGTCGAGGACTCAATCTGTACCGTTCAAGTCCTTGTCTCAGAGGCACTGAGTTGATTGGTATGGAGCCCGGCACCTCCTGATCTGAATCTTGAACTGGCTCCAAATTCTACATGTCCACACCCCCTGTAGTAGATGATTGAGAATTAGTAGCAGTCACCACCGGCCATGTGCACTGGCTCAAAATTCAGCATGTCCACACCCCATGTAGTAGATGATTGAGAATTAGTAGCAGTCACCACCGGATCCACTGTCAGGATGATCCATCCTCTCTCCTTCATCAGCTTCAGATCCCACTGTTTCCCTGAGCAGGAAGGTCTGGAATTGAAAATACAGAGGACATTAAACAACATTCACTCAGTACATGGCACTCATTTTGGTTTATAAGCTGGAAATTGAGCCATCAGTGCAGTGTCACGAGTGTCAGGATGGCCGAGTGGTCTAAGGCACTGCGTTCAGGTTGCAGTCTCATTTGGAGGCGTGGGTTCGAATCCCACTTCTGACAAGTGTCTTTTGCGAGGTGGATAAATTTTTTGACTTTTTTTTTCCAAGCACCCGTATCAAAAACAATGTCAACAGTTTCTGTAAATTATCGATAAGATCTATTGTCCGTTGCTTGCACTAATTTCCTGAAGTTGGCTAAATCGCAGTAAATCAGTAAAGCGGGAAATCACAGCATCTTCAACAAATCGTGATAGAGGAGCAGAGATAAAGGTTTTGACCCTACATATCAAGAGCGCAGCTGTCAATAGTTCAGCAGGTTCACAGTGCAGAAGGTTCAGTGGCACCAGGGTCCCCTGCGTCCCAATCACAGCTGGTTTTTAACTTCTGTATTCAGGGCATGGGAGGGGGTGTGTTGCATCGTGCACACATGGTGCCTATTTCGCAGATAAGTTTTAATAAATACACAGAGAATAATATAGAGTCATTGGCCACGAGGAACACCTTCCCTGGCCTTTTATTCTCTCCGGTTCCACGTCACCGCGCCTACCATCCAACTCCAAAACTCGGGGGAGACTAACACTCCCTACCTCCCTTGGTGTGCATCATTGGCGTGCCCATGACAAACACAACATTTCTCCTTAACCAATAAAAAACAAACATAGCTGCTCAAAAAAAAGATACTATACTAATCCAGTATACAAGAATAGTACACATCAAGAAATGCCACATTCAGTCAATCCACCCCGAATCCTTGCAGCCGCGTTGAGCATGGCGGTCGAGGACTCAAACTGTACCGTTCAAGTCCTTGTCTCAGAGGCACTGAGTTGATTGGTATGGAGCCAGGCACCTCCTGATCTGAATCTTGAACTGGCTCCAAATTCTGCATGTCCACACCCCCTGAAGTAGATGATTGAGAATTAGTAGCAGTCACCACCGGCCATGTGCACTGGCTCAAAATTCAGCATGTCCACACCCCATGTAGTAGATGATTGAGAATTAGTAGCAATCACCACCGGATCCACTCTCAGGATGATCCATCCTCTCTCCTTCATCAGCTTCAGATCCCACTGTTTCCCTGAGCAGGAAGGTCTGGAATTGAAAATACAGAGGACATTAAACAACATTCACTCAGTACATGGCACTCATTTTGGTTTATAAGCTGGAAATTGAGCTTTCAGTGCAGTGTCAAGAGTGTCAGGATGGCTAAGTGGTCTAAGGCGCAGCGTTCAGGTTGCAGTCTCCTTTCGTGGTGTGGGTTCGAATCCCACTTCTGACAAGTGTCTTTTGCGAGGTGGATACATTTTTTGACTTTTTTTTTCCAAGCACCCATATCAAAAACAATGTCAACAGTTTCTGTAAATTATCGATAAGATCTATTGTCCGTTGCTTGCACTAATTTCCTGAAGTTGGCTAAATCGCAGTAAATCGGTAAAGCGTGAAATCACAGCATCTTCAACAAATCGTGATAGAGGAGCAGAGATAAAGGTTTTGACCCTACATATCAAGAGCGCAGCTGTCAATAGTTCAGCAGGATCACAGTGCAGAAGGTTCAGTGGCACCAGGGTCCCCTGCGTCCCAATCACAGCTGGTTTTTAACTTCTGTATTCAGGGCATGGGAGGGGTGTGTTGCATTGTGCACACACGGTGCCTGTTTCGCAGATAAGGTTTAATAAATACACAGAGAATAATATAGAGTCATTGGCCACGAGGAACACCTTCCCAGACCTTTTATTCTCTCCAGTTCCACGTCACCGCGCCTACCATCCAACTCCAAAACTCGGGGGAGACTAGCACTCCCTACCTCCCTTGGTGTGCATCATAGGCGTGCCCATGACGAACACAACATTTCTCCTTAACCAATACAAAACAAACATAGCTGCTCAAAAAAAAGATACTATACTAATCCAGTATACAAGAATAGTACACAACAAGAAATGCCACATTCAGTCAATCCACCCCGAATCCTTGCAGCCGCGTTGAGCATGGCGGTCGAGGACTCAAAATGTACCGTTCAAGTCCTTGTCTCAGAGGCACTGAGTTGATTGGTATGGAGCCAGGCACCTCCTGATCTGAATCTTGAACTGGCTCCAAATTCTGCATGTCCACCCCCCTTGTAGTAGATGATTGAGAATTAGTAGCAGTCACCACCGGCCATGTGCACTGGCTCAAAATTCAGCATGTCCACACCCCATGTAGTAGATGATTGAGAATTAGTAGCAGTCACCACCGGATCCACTGTCAGGATGATCCATCCTCTCTCCTTCATCAGCTTCAGATCCCACTGTTTCCCTGAGCAGGAAGGTCTGGAATTGAAAATACAGAGGACATTAAACAACATTCACTCAGTACATGGCACTCATTTTGGTTTATAAGCTGGAAATTGAGCCATCAGTGCAGTGTCAAGAGTGTCAGGATGGCCGAGTGGTCTAAGGCGTTGCGTTTAGGTCGCAGTCTCCTTTGGAGGCGTGGGTTCGAATCCCACTTCTGACAAGTGTCTTTTGCGAGGTGGATACATTTTTGGACTTTTTTTTCCCAAGCACCGTATCAAAAACAATGTCAACAGTTTCTGTAAATTATCGATAAGATCTATTTTCCGTTGCTTGCACTAATTTCCTGAAGTTGTCTAAATCGCAGTAAATCGGTAAAGCAGGAAATCACAGCATCTTCAACAAATCGTGATAGAGGGGCCGAGATAAAGGTTTCGACCCTACATATCAAAAGCGCAGCTGTCAATAGTTCAGCAGGTTCACAGTGCAGAAGGTTCAGTGGCACCAGGGTCCCCTGCGTCCCAATCACAGCTGGTTTTTAACTTCTGTATTCAGGGGATGGGAGGGGTGGGGGTGTTGCGTCGTGCAAACACAGTGCCTGTTTTGCAGAGAAGTTTTAATAAATACACAAAGAATAATATGGAGTCTTTAGCCACGAGGAACACCTTCCCCTACCTTTTATTCTCTCCGATTCCACATCACCGCACCTACCATCCAACTCCAAAACTCGGGGGAGACTAACACTCCCTACCTCCCTTGGTGTGCATCATGGGCGTGCCCATGACGAACACAACATTTCTCCTTAACCAATACAAAACAAACATAGCTGCTCAAAAAAAAGATACTATACTAATCCAGTATACAAGAATAGTACACAACAATAAATACCACATTCAGTCAATCCACCCCGAATCCTTGCAGCCGCATTGAGCATGGCGGTCGAGGACTCAAACTGTACCGTTCAAGTCCTTGTCTCAGAGGCACTGAGTTGATTGGTATGGAGCCAGGCACCTCCTGATCTGAATCTTGAACTGGCTCCAAATTCTGCATGTCCACACCCCCTGTAGTAGATGATTGAGAATTAGTAGCAGTCACCACCGGCCATATGCACTGGCTCAAAATTCTGCAAGTCCACACCCCATGTAGTAGATGATTGAGAATTAGTAGCAGTCACCACAGGGTCCACTGTCAGGATGATCCATCCTCTCTCCTTCATCAGCTTCAGATCCCACTGTTTCCCTGAGCAGGAAGGTCTGGAATTGAAAATACAGAGGACATTAAATAACTTTCACTCAGTACATGGCACTCATTTTGGTTTATAAGCTGGAAATTGAGCCATCAGTCTGGTGTCAAGAGTGTCAGGATGGCCGGGTGGTCCAAGGTGCTCCATTCAGGTCACAGTCTCCCTTGGAGGTGTGGGTTCAAACCCCTCTTCTGACAAGTGTCTTTTGCGAGCTGGATACATTTTTGGACTTTTTTTTTCCAAGCACCCTTATCAAAAACAATGTCAACAGTTTCTGTAAATTATCGATAAGATCTATTGTCCGTTGCTTGCACTAATTGCCTGAAGTTGGCTACATCGCAGTAAATCGGTAAAGCAGGAAATCACAGCATCTTCAACAAATCGTGATAGAGGGGCCGAGATAAAGGTTTCGACCCTACATATCAAAAGCACAGCTGTCAATAGTTCAGCAGGTTCACAGTGCAGAAGGTTCAGTGGCACCAGGGTCCCCTGCGTCCCAATCACAGCTGTTTTTTAACTTCTGTATTCAGGGCACGGGAGGGGTGTGTTGCATCGTGCACACACAGTGCCTGTTTCGCAAATAAGTTTTAATAAATACACAGAGAATAATATAGAGTCATTGGCCACGAGGAACACCTTCCATGACCTTTTATTATCTCCGGTTCCACGTCACCGCGCCTACCATCCAACTCCAAAACTTGGGGGAGACTAACACTCCCTACCTCCCTTGGTGTGCATCATAGGCGTGCCCATGACGAACACAACATTTCTCCTTAACCAATACAAAACAAACATAGCTGCTCAAAAAAAGGATACTATACTAAACCAGTATACAAGAATAGTACACAACAAGAAATGCCACATTCAGTCAATCCACCCTGAATCCTTGCAGCCGCGTTGAGCATGGCAGTCGAGGACTCAATCTGTACCGTTCAAGTCCTTGTCTCAGAGGCACTGAGTTGATTGGTATGGAGCCAGGCACCTCCTGATCTGAATCTTGAACTGGCTCCAAATTCTGCATGTCCACACCCCCTGTAGTAGATGATTGAGAATTAGTAGCAGTCACCACCGGCCATGTGCACTGGCTTAAAATTCAGCATGTCCACACCCCATGTAGTAAATGATTGAGAATTATTAGCAGTCACCACCGGATCCACTGTCAGGATGATCCATCCTCTCTCCTTCATCAGCTTCAGATCCCACTGTTTCCCTGAGCAGGAAGGTCTGGAATTGAAAATACAGAGGACATTAAACAACATTCACTCAGTACATGGCACTCATTTTGGTTTATAAGCTGGAAATTGAGCCATCAGTGCAGTGTCACGCGTGTCAGGATGGCCGAGTGGTCTAAGGCACTGCGTTGAGGTCGCAGTCTCATTTGGAGGCGTGAGTTCGAATCCCACTTCTGACAAGTGTCTTTTGCGAGGTGGATACATTTTTTGACTTTTTTTTTCCAAGCACCCGTATCAAAAACAATGTCAACAGTTTCTGTAAATTATCGATAAGATCTATTGTCCGTTGATTGCACTAATTTCCTGAAGTTGGCTAAATCGCAGTAAATCGGTAAAGCGGGAAATCACAGCATCTTCAACAAATCGTGATAGAGGAGCAGAGATAAAGGTTTTGACCCTACATATCAAGAGCGCAGCTGTCAATAGTTCAGCAGGTTCACAGTGCAGAAGGTTCAGTGGCACCAGGGTCCCCTGCGTCCCAATCACAGCTGGTTTTTAACTTCTGTATTCAGGGCATGGGAGGGGTGTGTTGCATCGTGCAGACATGGTGCCTATTTCGCAGATAAGTTTTAATAAATACACAGAGAATAATATAGAGTCATTGGCCACGAGGAACACCTTCCCTGGCCTTTTATTCTCTCTGGTTCCACGTCAACGCGCCTACCATCCAACTCCAAAACTCGGGGGAGACTAACACTCCCTACCTCCCTTGGTGTGCATCATAGGCGTGCCCATGACGAACACAACATTTCTCCTTAACCAATACAAAACAAACATAGCTGCTCAAAAAAAAGATACTATACTAATCCAGTATACAAGAATAGTACACAACAAGAAATGCCACATTCAGTCAATCCACCCCGAATCCTTGCAGCCGCGTTGAGCATGGCGGTCGAGGACTCAAACTGTACCGTTCAAGTTCTTGTCTCAGAGGCACTGAGTTGATTGGTATGGAGCCAGGCACCTCCTGATCTGAATATTGAACTGGCTCCAAATTCTGCATGTCCACACCCCTTGTAGTAGATGATTGAGAATTAGTAGCAGTCACCACCGGCCATGTGCACTGGCTCAAACTTCTGCATGTCCACACCCCAAGTAGTCGATGATTGCGAATTAGTAGCAGTCACCACCGGATTCTCTGTCATGATGATCCATCCTCTCTCCTTCATCAGCTTCAGATCCCACTGTTTCCCTGAGCAGGAAGGTCTGGAATTGAAAATACAGAGGACATTAAACAAAATTCACTCAGTACAGGCACTCATTTTGGTTTATAAGCTGGAAATTAAGCCATCAGAGCAGTGTTAAGAGTGTCAGGATGGCCGAGTGGTCTAAGGCGCTGCGTTCAGGTCACAGTCTCCTTTGGAGGCGTGGGTTCGAATACCACTTCTGACAAGTGTCTTTTGCGAGGTGGATACATTTTTGGACTTTTTTTTTCCAAGCACCCGTATCAAAAACAATGTCAACAGTTTCTGTAAATTATCGATAAGATCTATTGTCCGTTGCTTGCACTAATTTCCTGAAGTTGGCTAAATCGCAGTAAATCTGTAAAGTGGGAAATCACAGCATCTTCAACAAATCGTGATAGAGGGGCAGAGATAAAGGTTTCGACCCTACATATCAAGAGCGCAGCTGTCAATAGTTCAGCAGGTTCACAGTGCAGAAGGTTCAGTGGCACCAGGGTCCCCTGCGTCCCAATCACAGCTGGTTTTTAACTTCTGTATTCAGGGCATGGGAGGGGTGTGTTGCATCGTGCACACACGGTGCCTCTTTCGCAGATAAGTTTTAATAAATACACAGAGAATAATATAGAGTCATTGGCCATGAGGAACACCTTCCCTGACCTTTTATTCTCTCCGGTTCCACGTCACCGCGCCTACCATCCAACTCCAAAAGTTGGGGGAGACTAACACTCCCTACCTCCCTTGGTGTGCATCATAGGCGTGCCCATGACGAACACAACATTTCTCCTTAACCAATACAAAACAAACATAGCTGCTCAAAAAAAAGATACTATACTAATCCAGTATACAAGAATAGTACATAACAAGAAATGCCACATTCAGTCAATCCACCCCGAATCCTTGCAGCCGCGTTGAGCATGGCGGTCGAGGACTCAAACTGTACCGTTCAAGTCCTTGTCTCAGAGGCACTGAGTTGATTGGTATGGAGCCAGGCACCTCCTGATCTGAATCTTGAACTGGCTCCAAATTCTGCATGTCCACACCCCTTGTAGTAGATGATTGAGAATTAGTAGCAGTCACCACCGGCCATGTGCACTGGCTCAAACTTCTGCATGTCCACACCCCAAGTAGTCGATGATTGCGAATTAGTAGCAGTCACCACCGGATTCACTGTCAGGATGATCCATCCTCTCTCCTTCATCAGCTTCAGATCCCACTGTTTCCCTGAGCAGGAAGGTCTGGAATTGAAAATACAGAGGACATTAAACAAAATTCACTCAGTACATGGCACTCATTTTGGTTTATAAGCTGGAAATTGAGCCATCAGTGCAGTGATAAGAGTGTCAGGATGGCGAGTGTTCTAAGGCGCTGCGTTCAGGTCGCAGTCTCCTTTGGAGGCGTGGGTTCGAATCCCACTTCTGACAAGTGTCTTTTGCTAGGTGGATACATTTTTGGACTTTTTTTTTCCAAGCACCTGTATCAAAAACAATGTCAACAGTTTCTCTAAATTATCGATAAGATCTATTGTCCGTTGCTTGCACTAATTTCCTGAAGTTGGCTAAATCGCAGTAAATCAGTAAAGCGGGAAATCACAGCATCTTCAACAAATCGTGATAGAGGGGCAGAGATAAAGGTTTCGACCCTACATATCAAGAGCGCAGCTGTCAATAGTTCAGCAGGTTCACAGTGCAGAAGGTTCAGTGGCACCAGGGTCCCCTGCGTCCCAATCACAGCTGGTTTTTAACTTCTGTATTCAGGGCATGGGAGGGGTGTTTTGCATCGTGCACACACGGTGCCTGTTTCGCAGATAAGTTTTAATAAATACACAGAGAATAATATAGAGTCATTGGCCTCGAGGAACACCTTCCCTGACCTTTTATTCTCTCCGGTTCCACGTCACCACGCCTACCATTCAACTCCAAAACTTGGGGGAGACTAACACTCCCTACCTCCCTTGGTGTGCATCATAGGCGTGCCCATGACGAACACAACATTTCTCCTTAACCAATACAAAACAAACATAGCTGCTCAAAAAAAAGATACTATACTAATCCAGTATACAAGAATAGTACACAACAAGAAATGCCACATTCAGTCAATCCACCCCGAATCCTTGCAGCCGCGTTGAGCATGGCGGTCGAGGACTCAAACTGTACCATTCAAGTCCTTGTCTCAGAGGCACTGAGTTGATTGGTATGGAGCCAGGCACCTCCTGATCTGAATCTTGAACTGGCTCCAAATTCTGCATGTCCACACCCCTTGTAGTAGATGATTGAGAATTAGTAGCAGTCACCACCGGCCATGTGCACTGGCTCAAACTTCTGCATGTCCACACCCCAAGTAGTCGATGATTGAGAATTAGTAGCAGTCACCACCGGATTCACTGTCAGAATGATCCATCCTCTCTCCTTCATCAGCTTCAGATCCCACTGTTTCCCTGAGCAGGAAGGTCTGGAATTGAAAATACAGAGGACATTAAACAACATTCACTCAGTACATGGCACTCATTTTGGTTTATAAGCTGGAAATTGAGCCATCAGTGCAGAGTCAAGAGTGTCAGGATGGCCGAGTGGTCTAAGGCGCTGCGTTCAGTTCGCAGTCTATTTTGGAGGCGTGGGTTTGAATCCCCCTTCTGGCAAGTGTCTTTTGCGAGGTGGATACATTTTTGGACTTCTTTTTTCCAAGCACCCGTATCAAAAACAATGTCAACAGTTTCTGTAAATTATCGATAAGATCTATTGTCCGTTGCTTGCACTAATTTCCTGAAGTTGGCTAAATCGCAGTAAATCGGTAAAGCGGGAAATCACAGCATCTTCAACAAATCGTGATAGAGGGGCAGAGATAAAGGTTTCGACCCTACATATCAAGAGCGCAGCTGTCAATAGTTCAGCAGGTTCACAGTGCAGAAGGTTCAGTGGCACCAGGGTCCCCTGCGTCCCAATCACAGCTGGTTTTTAACTTCTGTATTCAGGGCATGGGAGGGGTGTGTTGCATCGTGCACACACGGTGCCTGTTTCGCAGATAAGTTTTAATAAATACACAGAGAATAATATAGAGTCATTGGCCACGAGGAACACCTTCCCTGACCTTTTATTCTCTCCGGTTCCACGTCACCGCGCCTACCATCCAACTCCAAAAGTTGGGGGAGACTAACACTCCCTACCTCCCTTGGTGTGCATCATAGGCGTGCCCATGACGAACACAACATTTCTCCTTAACCAATACAAAACAAACATAGCTGCTCAAAAAAAAGATACTATACTAATCCAGTATACAAGAATAGTACACAACAAGAAATGCCACATTCAGTCAATCCACCCCGAATCCTTGCAGCCGCGTTGAGCATGGCGGTCGAGGACTCAAACTGTACCGTTCAAGTTCTTGTCTCAGAGGCACTGAGTTGATTGGTATGGAGCCAGGCACCTCCTGATCTGAATATTGAACTGGCTCCAAATTCTGCATGTCCACACCCCTTGTAGTAGATGATTGAGAATTAGTAGCAGTCACCACCGGCCATGTGCACTGGCTCAAACTTCTGCATGTCCACACCCCAAGTAGTCGATGATTGCGAATTAGTAGCAGTCACCACCGGATTCTCTGTCATGATGATCCATCCTCTCTCCTTCATCAGCTTCAGATCCCACTGTTTCCCTGAGCAGGAAGGTCTGGAATTGAAAATACAGAGGACATTAAACAAAATTCACTCAGTACAGGCACTCATTTTGGTTTATAAGCTGGAAATTAAGCCATCAGAGCAGTGTTAAGAGTGTCAGGATGGCCGAGTGGTCTAAGGCGCTGCGTTCAGGTCGCAGTCTCCTTTGGAGGCGTGGGTTCGAATACCACTTCTGACAAGTGTCTTTTGCGAGGTGGATACATTTTTGGACTTTTTTTTTCCAAGCACCCGTATCAAAAACAATGTCAACAGTTTCTGTAAATTATCGATAAGATCTATTGTCCGTTGCTTGCACTAATTTCCTGAAGTTGGCTAAATCGCAGTAAATCTGTAAAGTGGGAAATCACAGCATCTTCAACAAATCGTGATAGAGGGGCAGAGATAAAGGTTTCGACCCTACATATCAAGAGCGCAGCTGTCAATAGTTCAGCAGGTTCACAGTGCAGAAGGTTCAGTGGCACCAGGGTCCCCTGCGTCCCAATCACAGCTGGTTTTTAACTTCTGTATTCAGGGCATGGGAGGGGTGTGTTGCATCGTGCACACACGGTGCCTCTTTCGCAGATAAGTTTTAATAAATACACAGAGAATAATATAGAGTCATTGGCCATGAGGAACACCTTCCCTGACCTTTTATTCTCTCCGGTTCCACGTCACCGCGCCTACCATCCAACTCCAAAAGTTGGGGGAGACTAACACTCCCTACCTCCCTTGGTGTGCATCATAGGCGTGCCCATGACGAACACAACATTTCTCCTTAACCAATACAAAACAAACATAGCTGCTCAAAAAAAAGATACTATACTAATCCAGTATACAAGAATAGTACATAACAAGAAATGCCACATTCAGTCAATCCACCCCGAATCCTTGCAGCCGCGTTGAGCATGGCGGTCGAGGACTCAAACTGTACCGTTCAAGTCCTTGTCTCAGAGGCACTGAGTTGATTGGTATGGAGCCAGGCACCTCCTGATCTGAATCTTGAACTGGCTCCAAATTCTGCATGTCCACACCCCTTGTAGTAGATGATTGAGAATTAGTAGCAGTCACCACCGGCCATGTGCACTGGCTCAAACTTCTGCATGTCCACACCCCAAGTAGTCGATGATTGCGAATTAGTAGCAGTCACCACCGGATTCACTGTCAGGATGATCCATCCTCTCTCCTTCATCAGCTTCAGATCCCACTGTTTCCCTGAGCAGGAAGGTCTGGAATTGAAAATACAGAGGACATTAAACAAAATTCACTCAGTACATGGCACTCATTTTGGTTTATAAGCTGGAAATTGAGCCATCAGTGCAGTGATAAGAGTGTCAGGATGGCGAGTGTTCTAAGGCGCTGCGTTCAGGTCGCAGTCTCCTTTGGAGGCGTGGGTTCGAATCCCACTTCTGACAAGTGTCTTTTGCTAGGTGGATACATTTTTGGACTTTTTTTTTCCAAGCACCTGTATCAAAAACAATGTCAACAGTTTCTCTAAATTATCGATAAGATCTATTGTCCGTTGCTTGCACTAATTTCCTGAAGTTGGCTAAATCGCAGTAAATCAGTAAAGCGGGAAATCACAGCATCTTCAACAAATCGTGATAGAGGGGCAGAGATAAAGGTTTCGACCCTACATATCAAGAGCGCAGCTGTCAATAGTTCAGCAGGTTCACAGTGCAGAAGGTTCAGTGGCACCAGGGTCCCCTGCGTCCCAATCACAGCTGGTTTTTAACTTCTGTATTCAGGGCATGGGAGGGGTGTTTTGCATCGTGCACACACGGTGCCTGTTTCGCAGATAAGTTTTAATAAATACACAGAGAATAATATAGAGTCATTGGCCTCGAGGAACACCTTCCCTGACCTTTTATTCTCTCCGGTTCCACGTCACCACGCCTACCATTCAACTCCAAAACTTGGGGGAGACTAACACTCCCTACCTCCCTTGGTGTGCATCATAGGCGTGCCCATGACGAACACAACATTTCTCCTTAACCAATACAAAACAAACATAGCTGCTCAAAAAAAAGATACTATACTAATCCAGTATACAAGAATAGTACACAACAAGAAATGCCACATTCAGTCAATCCACCCCGAATCCTTGCAGCCGCGTTGAGCATGGCGGTCGAGGACTCAAACTGTACCATTCAAGTCCTTGTCTCAGAGGCACTGAGTTGATTGGTATGGAGCCAGGCACCTCCTGATCTGAATCTTGAACTGGCTCCAAATTCTGCATGTCCACACCCCTTGTAGTAGATGATTGAGAATTAGTAGCAGTCACCACCGGCCATGTGCACTGGCTCAAACTTCTGCATGTCCACACCCCAAGTAGTCGATGATTGAGAATTAGTAGCAGTCACCACCGGATTCACTGTCAGAATGATCCATCCTCTCTCCTTCATCAGCTTCAGATCCCACTGTTTCCCTGAGCAGGAAGGTCTGGAATTGAAAATACAGAGGACATTAAACAACATTCACTCAGTACATGGCACTCATTTTGGTTTATAAGCTGGAAATTGAGCCATCAGTGCAGTGTCAAGAGTGTCAGGATGGCCGAGTGGTCTAAGGCGCTGCGTTCAGTTCGCAGTCTATTTTGGAGGCGTGGGTTTGAATCCCCCTTCTGGCAAGTGTCTTTTGCGAGGTGGATACATTTTTGGACTTCTTTTTTCCAAGCACCCGTATCAAAAACAATGTCAACAGTTTCTGTAAATTATCGATAAGATCTATTGTCCGTTGCTTGCACTAATTTCCTGAAGTTGGCTAAATCGCAGTAAATCGGTAAAGCGGGAAATCACAGCATCTTCAACAAATCGTGATAGAGGGGCAGAGATAAAGGTTTCGACCCTACATATCAAGAGCGCAGCTGTCAATAGTTCAGCAGGTTCACAGTGCAGAAGGTTCAGTGGCACCAGGGTCCCCTGCGTCCCAATCACAGCTGGTTTTTAACTTCTGTATTCAGGGCATGGGAGGGGTGTGTTGCATCGTGCACACACGGTGCCTGTTTCGCAGATAAGTTTTAATAAATACACAGAGAATAATATAGAGTCATTGGCCACGAGGAACACCTTCCCTGACCTTTTATTCTCTCCGGTTCCACGTCACCGCGCCTACCATCCAACTCCAAAACTCGGGGGAGACTAACACTCCCTACCTCCCTTGGTGTGCATCATAGGCGTGCCCATGACGAACACAACATTTCTCCTTAACCAATACAAAACAAACATAGCTGCTCAAAAAAAAGATACTATACTAATCCAGTATACAAGAATAGTACACAACAAGAAATGCCACATTCAGTCAATCCACCCCGAATCCTTACAGCCGTGTTGAGCATGGCGGTCGAGGACTCAAACTGTACCGTTCAAGTCCTTGTCTCAGAGGCACTGAGTTGATTGGTATGGAGCCAGGCACCTCCTGATCTGAATCTTGAACTGGCTCCAAATTCTGCATGTCCAACCCCCTTGTAGTAGATGATTGAGAATTAGTAGCAGTCACCACCGGCCATGTGCACTGGCTCAAACTTCTGCATGTCCACACCCCATGTAGTCGATGATTGAGAATTAGTAGCAGTCACCACCGGATTCACTGTCAGGATGATCCATCCTCTCTCCTTCATCAGCTTCAGATCCCACTGTTTCCCTGAGCAGGAAGGTCTGGACTTGAAAATACAGAGGACATTAAACAACATTGACTCAGTACATGGCACTCATTTTGGTTTATACGCTCGAAATTGAGCCCTGAGCGAGGTGTGAAGAGTGTCAGGATGGCTGAGTGGTCTAAGGCGCTGCGTTCAGGTCGCAGCCTCCCTTGGAGGTGTGGATTCATATCCCACTTCTGACAAGTGTATTTTGAGAGGTGGATACATTTTGGACTTTTTTTTCCCAAGCACCGTATCAAAAACAATGTCAACAGTTTCTGTAAATTATCGATAAGATCTATTTTCCGTTGCTTGCACTAATTGCCTGAAGTTGGCTAAATCGCAGTAAATCGGTAAAGCAGGAAATCACAGCATCTTCAACAAATCGTGATAGAGGGGCCGAGATAAAGGTTTCGACCCTACATATCAAAAGCGCAGCTGTCAATAGTTCAGCAGGTTCACAGTGCAGAAGGTTCAGTGGCACCAGGGTCCCCTGCGTCCCAATCAGAGCTGGTTTTTAACTTCTGTATTCAGGGGATGGGAGGGGTGGGGGTGTTGCGTCGTGCACACACAGTGCCTGTTTTGCAGAGAAGTTTTAATAAATACACAAAGAATAATATGGAGTCTTTGGCCACGAGGAACACCTTCCCCTACCTTTTATTCTCTCCGATTCCACATCAACGCACCTAACATCCAACTCCAAAACTCGGGGAGACTAACACTCCCTACCTCCCTTGGTGTGCATGATGGGCGTGCCCATGACGAACACAACATTTCTCCTTAACCAATACAAAACAAACATAGCTGCTCAAAAAAAAGATACTATACTAATCCAGTATACTAGAATAGTACACAACAATAAATACCACATTCAGTCAATCCACCCCGAATCCTTGCAGCCGCGTTGAGCATGGCGGTCGAGGACTCAAACTGTACCGTTCAAGTCCTTGTCTCAGAGTCACTGAGTTGATTGGTATGGAGCCAGGCACCTCCTGATCTGAATCTTGAACTGGCTTCAAATTCTGCATGTCCACACCCCCTGTAGTAGATGATTGAGAATTAGTAGCAGTCACCACCGGCCATATGCACTGGCTCAAAATTCTGCAAGTCCACACCCCATGTAGTAGATGATTGAGAATTAGTAGCAGTCACCACAGGGTCCACTGTCAGGATGATCCATCCTCTCTCCTTCATCAGCTTCAGATCCCACTGTTTCCCTGAGCAGGAAGGTCTGGAATTGAAAATACAGAGGACATTAAATAACATTCACTCAGTACATGGCACTCATTTTGGTTTATAAGCTGGAAATTGAGGGATCAGTCTGGTGTCAGGAGTGTCAGGATGGCCGGGTGGTCTAAGGTGCTGCATTGAGGTCACAGTCTCCCTTGGAGACGTGGGTTCAAACCCCTCTTCTAACAAGTGTATTTACGAGGTGGATACATTTTTGGACTTTTTTTTCCAAGCACCCTTATCAAAAACAATGTCAACAGTTTCTGTAAATTATCGATAAGATCTATTGTCCGTTGCTTGCACTAATTTCCTGAAGTTGGCTAAATCGCAGTAAATCGGTAAAGCAGGAAATCACAGCATCTTCAACAAATCGTGATAGAGGGGCAGAGATAAAGGTTTCGACACTACATATCAAAAGCACAGCCGTCAATAGTTCAGCAAGTTCACAGTGCAGAAGGTTCAGTGGCACCAGGGTCCCCAGCATCCCAATCACAGCTGGTTTTTAACTTCTGTATTCTGGGCATGGGAGGGGTGTGTTGCATCGTGCACACACAGTGCCTGTTTCGCAAATAAGTTTTAATAAATACACAGAGAATAATATAGAGTCATTGGCCAAGAGGAACACCTTCCCTGACCTTTTATTCTCTCCAGTTCCACGTCACTGCGTCTACCATCCAACTCCAAAACTCGGGGGAGACTAACACTCCCTACCTCCCTTGGTGTGCATCATAGGCGTGCCCATGACGAACACAACATTTCTCCTTAACCAATACAAAACAAACATAGCTGCTAAAAAAAAAGATACTAGTATACAAGAATAGTACACAACAAGAAATGCCACATTCAGTCAATCCACCCCGAATCCTTGCAGCCGCGTTGAGCATGGCGGTCGAGGACTCAAACTGTACCGTTCAAGTCCTTGTCTCAGAGGCACTGAGTTGATTGGTATGGAGCCAGGCACCTCCTGATCTGAATCTTGAACTGGCTACAAATTCTGCAAGTCCACACCCCCCGTTGTAGATGATTGAGAATTAGTAGCAGTCACCACCGGCCATGTGCACTGGCTCAAAATTCAGCATGTCCACACCCCATGTAGTAGATGATTGAGAATTAGTAGCAGTCACCACCGGATCCACTGTCAGGATGATCCATCCTCTCTCCTTCATCAGCTTCAGATCCCACTGTTTCCCTGAGCAGGAAGGTCTGGAATTGAAAATACAGAGGACATTAAACAACATTCACTCAGTACATGGCACTCATTTTGGTTTATAAGCTGGAAATTGAGCCATCAGTGCAGTGTCAAGAGTGTCAGCATGGCCGAGTGGTCTAAGGCGCTGCGTTCAGGTCGCAGTCTCCTTTGGAGGCGTGGGTTCAAATCCCACTTCTGACAAGTGTCTTTTGCGAGGTGGATACATTTGTGGACTTTTTTTTTCCAAGCACCCGTATCAAAAACAATGTCAACAGTTTCTGTAAATTATCGATAAGATCTATTGTCCGTTGCTTGCACTAATTTCCTGAAGTTGGCTAAATCGCAGTAAATCGGTAAAGCGGGAAATCACAGCATCTTCAACAAATCGTGATAGAGGGGCAGAGATAAAGGTTTCGACCCTACATATCAAAAGCACAGCTGTCAATAGTTCAGCAGGTTCACAGTGCAGAAGGTTCAGTGGCACCAGGGTCCCCTGCATCCCAATCACAGCTGGTTTTTAACTTCTGTATTCAGGGCATGGGAGGGGTGTGTTGCATCGTGCACACACGGTGCCTGTTTCGCTGATAAGTTTTAATAAATACACAGAGAATAATATAGAGTCATTGGCCACGAGGAACACCTTCCCTGACCTTTTATTCTCTCCAGTTCCACGTCACCGCGCCTACCATCCAACTCCAAAACTCGGGGGAGACTAGCACTCCCTACCTCCCTTGGTGTGCATCATAGGCGTGCCCATGACGAACACAACATTTCTCCTTAACCAATACAAAACAAACATAGCTGCTCAAAAGAAAGATACCATACTAAACCAGTTTACAAGAATAGTACACAACAAGAAATGCCACATTCAGTCAATCCACCCCAAATCCTTGCAGCCGCGTTGAGCATGGCGGTCGAGGACTCAAACTGTACCGTTCAAGTCCTTGTCTCAGAGGCACTGAGTTGATTGATATGGAGCCAGGCACCTCCTGATCTGAATCTTGAACTGGCTCCAAATTCTGCATGTCCACACCCCCTGTAGTAGATGATTGAGAATTAGTAGCAGTCACCACCGGTCATGTGCACTGGCTCAAAATTCAGCATGTCCACACCCCATGTAGTAGATGATTGAGAATTAGTAGCAGTCACCACAGGATCCACTGTCAGGATGATCCATCCTCTCTCCTTCATCAGCTTCAGATCCCACTGTTTCCCTGAGCAGGAAGGTCTGGAATTGAAAATACAGAGGACATTAAACAACATTCACTCAGTACATGGCACTCATTTTGGTTTATAAGCTGGAAATTGAGCCATCAGTGCAGTGTCTAGAGTGTCAGGATGGCCGAGTGGTCTAGGCGCTGCGTTCAGGTCGCAGTCTCTTTTGGAGCCGTGGGTTCGAATACCACTTCTGACAAGTGTCTTTTGCGAGGTGGATACATTTTTTGACTTTTTTTTTCCAAGCACCCGTATCAAAAACAATGTCAACAGTTTCTGTAAATTATCGATAAGATCTATTGTCCGTTGCTTGCACTAATTTCCTGAAGTTGGCTAAATCGCAGTAAATCGGTAAAGCGGGAAATCACAGCATCTTCAACAAATCGTGATAGAGGGGCAGAGATAAAGGTTTCGACCCTACATATCAAGAGCGCAGCTGTCAATAGTTCAGCAGGTTCACAGTGCAGAAGGTTCAGTGGCACCAGGGTCCCCTGCGTCCCAATCACAGCTGGTTTTTAACTTCTGTATTCAGGGCATGGGAGGGGTGTGTTGCATCGTGCACACACGGTGCCTCTATCGCAGATAAGTTTTAATAAATACACAGAGAATAATATAGAGTCATTGGCCACGAGGAACACCTTCCCTGACCTTTTATTCTCTCCGGTTCCACGTCACCGCGCCTACCATCCAACTCCAAAAGTTGGGGAGACTAACACTCCCTACCTCCCTTGGTGTGCATCATAGGCGTGCCCATGACGAACACAACATTTCTCCTTAACCAATACAAAACAAACATAGCTGCTAAAAAAAAAGATACTATACTAATCCAGTATACAAGAATAGTACACAACAAGAAATGCCACATTCAGTCAATCCACCCCGAATCCTTGCAGCCGCGTTGAGCATGGCGGTCGAGGACTCAAACTGTACCGTTCAAGTCCTTGTCTCAGAGGCACTGAGTTGATTGGTATGGAGCCAGGCACCTCCTGATCTGAATCTTGAACTGGCTCCAAATTCTGCATGTCCACACCCCTTGTAGTAGATGATTGAGAATTAGTAGCAGTCACCACCGGCCATGTGCACTGGCTCAAACTTCTGCATGTCCACACCCCAAGTAGTCAATGATTGCGAATTAGTAGCAGTCACCACCGGATTCACTGTCAGGATGATCCATCCTCTCTCCTTCATCAGCTTCAGATCCCACTGTTTCCCTGAGCAGGAGGGTCTGGAATTGAAAATACAGAGGACATTAAACAAAATTCACTCAGTACATGGCACTCATTTTGGTTTATAAGCTGGAAATTGAGCCATCAGTGCAGTGTTAAGAGTGTCAGGATGGCAAGTGGTCTAAGGCGCTGCGTTCAGGTCGCAGTCTCCTTTGGAGGCGTGGGTTCGAATCCCACTTCTGACAAGTGTCTTTTGCGAGGTGGATACATTTTTGGACTTTTTTCTTCCAAGCACCCGTATCAAAAACAATGTCAACAGTTTCTGTAAATTATCGATAAGATCTATTGTCCGTTGCTTGCACTAATTTCCTGAAGTTGGCTAAATCGCAGTAAATCGGTAAAGCGGGAAATCACAGCATCTTCAACAAATCGTGATAGAGGGGCAGAGATAAAGGTTTCGACCCTACATATCAAGAGCGCAGCTGTCAATAGTTCAGCAGGTTCACAGTGCAGAAGGTTCAGTGGCACCAGGGTCCCCTGCGTCCCAATCACAGCTGGTTTTTAACTTCTGTATTCAGGGCATGGGAGGGGTGTGTTGCATCGTGCACACACGGTGCCTGTTTCGCAGATAAGTTTTAATAAATACACAGAGAATAATATAGAGTCATTGGCCACGAGGAACACCTTCCCTGACCTTTTATTCTCTCCGGTTCCACGTCACCGCGCCTACCATCCAACTCCAAAACTCGGGGGAGACTAACACTCCCTACCTCCCTTGGTGTGTATCATAGGCGTGCCCATGACGAACACAACATTTCTCCTTAAACAATACAAAACAAACATAGCTGCTCAAAAAAAAGATACTATACTATTCCAGTATACAAGAATAGTACACAACAAGAAATACCACATTCAGTCAATCCACCCCGAATCCTTGCAGCCGCGTTGAGCATGGCGGTCGAGGACTCAAACTGTACCGTTCAAGTCCTTGTCTCAGAGGCACTGAGTTGATTGGTATGGAGCCAGGCACCTCCTGATCTGAATCTTGAACTGGCTCCAAATTCTGCATGTCCACACCCCTTGTAGTAGATGATTGAGAATTAGTAGCAGTCACCACCGGCCATGTGCACTGGCTCAAACTTCTGCATGTCCACACCCCAAGTAGTCGATGATTGCGAATTAGTAGCAGTCACCACCGGATTCACTGTCAGGATGATCCATCCTCTCTCCTTCATCAGCTTCAGATCCCACTGTTTCCCTGAGCAGGAGGGTCTGGAATTGAAAATACAGAGGACATTAAACAAAATTCACTCAGTACATGGCACTCATTTTGGTTTATAAGCTGGAAATTGAGCCATCAGTGCAGTGTTAAGAGTGTCAGTATGGCAAGTGGTCTAAGGCGCTGCGTTCAGGTTGCAGTCTCCTTTGGAGGCGTGGGTTCGAATCCCACTTCTGACAAGTGTCTTTTGCGAGGTGGATACATTTTTGGACTTTTTTTTTCCAAGCACCCGTATCAAAAACAATGTCAACAGTTTCTGTAAATTATCGATAAGATCTATTGTCCGTTGCTTGCACTAATTTCCTGAAGTTGGCTAAATCGCAGTAAATCGGTAAAGCGGGAAATCACAGCATCTTCAACAAATCGTGATAGAGGGGCAGAGATAAAGGTTTCGACCCTACATATCAAGAGCGCAGCTGTCAATAGTTCAGCAGGTTCACAGTGCAGAAGGTTCAGTGGCACCAGGGTCCCCTGCGTCCCAATCACAGCTGGTTTTTAACTTCTGTATTCAGGGCATGGGAGGGGTGTGTTGCATCGTGCACACACGGTGCCTGTTTCGCAGATAAGTTTTAATAAATACACAGAGAATAATATAGAGTCATTGGCCACGAGGAACACCTTCCCTGACCTTTTATTCTCTCCGGTTCCACGTCACCGCGCCTACCATCCAACTCCAAAACTCGGGGGAGACTAACACTCCCTACCTCCCTTGGTGTGCATCATAGGCGTGCCCATGACGAACACAACATTTCTCCTTAGCCAATACAAAACAAACATAGCTGCTCAAAAAAAATATACTATACTAATCCAGTATTCAAGAATAGTACACAACAAGAAATGCCACATTCAGTCAATCCACCCCGAATCCTTGCAGCCGCGTTGAGCATGGCGGTCGAGGACTCAAACTGTACCGTTCAAGTCCTTGTCTCAGAGGCACTGAGTTGATTGGTATGGAGCCAGGCACCTCCTGATCTGAATCTTGAACTGGCTCTAAATTCTGCATGTCCACACCCCTTGTAGTAGATGATTGAGAATTAGTAGCAGTCACCACCGGCCAGGTGCACTGGCTCAAACTTCTGCATGTCCACACCCCATGTAGTCGATGATTGAGAATTAGTAGCAGTCACCACCGGATTCACTGTCAGGATGATCCATCCTCTCTCCTTCATCAGCTTCAGATCCCCCTGTTTCCCTGAGCAGGAAGGTCTGGAATTGAAAATACAGAGGACATTAAACAACATTCACTCAGTTCATGGCACTCATTTTGGTTTATACGCTCGAAATTGAGCCATGAGGGAGATGTGAAGAGTGTCAGGATGGCTGAGTGGTCTAAGGCGCTGCGTTCAGGTTGCAGCCTCCCTTGGAGTTGTGGGTTCAAATCCCACTTCTGACAAGTATATTTTGCGAGGTGGATACATTTTTGGACTTTTTTTTCCCAAGCACCGTATCAAAAACAATGTCAACAGTTTCTGTAAATTATCGATAAGATCTATTTTCCGTTGCTTGCACTAATTGCCTGAACTTGGCTAAATCGCAATAAATCGGTAAAGCAGGAAATCACAGCATCTTCAACAAATCGTGATAGAGGGGCCGAGATAAAGGTTTCGACCCTACATATCAAAAGCGCAGCTGTCAATAGTTCAGCAGGTTCACAGTGCAGAAGGTTCAGTGGCACCAGGGTCCCCTGCGTCCCAATCACAGCTGGTTTTTAACTTCTGTATTCAGGGGATGGGAGGGGTGGGGTGTTGCGTCGTGCACACACAGTGCCTGTTTTGCAGAGAAGTTTTAATAAATACACAAAGAATAATATGGAGTCTTTGGCCACGAGGAACACCTTCCCCTACCTTTTATTCTCTCCGATTCCACATCACCGCACCTAACATCCAACTCCAAAACTCGGGGGAGACTAACACTCCCTACCTCCCTTGGTGTGCATCATGGGCGTGCCCATGACGAACACAACATTTCTCCTTAACCAATACAAAACAAACATAGCTGCTCAAAAAAAGATACTATACTAATCCAGTATACAAGAATAGTACACAACAATAAATACCACATTCAGTCAATCCACCCCGAATCCTTGCAGCCGCGTTGAGCATGGCGGTCGAGGACTCAAACTGTACCGTTCAAGTCCTTGTCTCAGAGGCACTGAGTTGATTGGTATGGAGCCAGGCACCTCCTGATCTGAATCTTGAACTGGCTTCAAATTCTGCATGTCCACACCCCCTGTAGTAGATGATTGAGAATTAGTAGCAGTCACCACCGGCCATATGCACTGGCTCAAAATTCTGCAAGTCCACACCCCATGTAGTAGATGATTGAGAATTAGTAGCAGTCACCACAGGGTCCACTGTCAGGATGATCCATCCTCTCTCCTTCATCAGCTTCAGATCCCACTGTTTCCCTGAGCAGGAAGGTCTGGAATTGAAAATACAGAGGACATTAAATAACATTCACTCAGTACATGGCACTCATTTTGGTTTATAAGCTGGAAATTGAGCCATCAGTCTGGTGTCAAGAGTGTCAGGATGGCCGGGTGGTCTAAGGTGCTGCATTCAGGTCACAGTCTCCCTTGGAGACGTGGGTTCAAACCCCTCTTCTAACAAGTGTCTTTACGAGGTGGATACATTTTTGGCCTTTTTTTCCCAAGCACCCTTATCAAAAACAATGTCAACAGTTTCTGTAAATTATCGATAAGATCTATTGTCCGTTGCTTGCACTAATTGCCTGAAGTTGGCTAAATCGCAGTAAATCGGTAAAGCAGGAAATCACAGCATCTTCAACAAATCGTGATAGAGGGGCAGAGATAAAGGTTTCGACCCTACATATCAAAAGCACAGCCGTCAATAGTTCAGCAAGTTCACAGTGCAGAAGGTTCAGTGGCACCAGGGTCCCCTGCATCCCAATCACAGCTGGTTTTTAACTTCTGTATTCTGGGCATGGGAGGGGTGTGTTGCATCGTGCACACACAGTGCCTGTTTCGCAAATAAGTTTTAATAAATACACAGAGAATAATATAGAGTCATTGGCCACGAGGAACACCTTCCCTGACCTTTTATTCTCTCCAGTTCCACGTCACCGCGTCTACCATCCAACTCCAAAACTCGGGGGAGACTAACACTCCCTACCTCCCTTGGTGTGCATCATAGGCGTGCCCATGACGAACACAACATTTCTCCTTAACCAATACAAAACAAACATAGCTGCTAAAAAAAAAGATACTATACTAAACCAGTATACAAGAATAGTACACAACAAGAAATGCCACATTCAGTCAATCCACCCCGAATCCTTGCAGCCGCGTTGAGCATGGCAGTCGAGGACTCAAACTGTAACCTTCAAGTCCTTGTCTCAGAGGCACTGAGTTGATTGGTATGGAGCCAGGCACCTCCTGATCTGAATCTTGAACTGGCTCCAAATTCTGCATGTCCACACCCCCTGTAGTAGATGATTGAGAATTAGTAGCAGTCACCACCGGCCATGTGCACTGGCTCAAAATTCAGCATGTCCACACCCCATGTAGTAGATGATTGAGAATTAGTAGCAGTCACCACCGGATCCACTGTCAGGATGATCCATCCTCTCTCCTTCATCAGCTTCAGATCCCACTGTTTCCCTGAGCAGGAAGGTCTGGAATTGAAAATACAGAGGACATTAAACAACATTCACTCAGTACATGGCTCTCATTTTGGTTTATAAGCTGGAAATTGAGCCATCAGTGCAGTGTCAAGAGTGTCAGGATGGCCGAGTGGTCTAAGGCGCTGCGTTCAGGTCGCAATTTCCTTTAGAGGCGTGGGTTCAAATCCCACTTCTAACAAGTGTCTTTTGCGAGGTGGATACATTTTTGGACTTTTTTTTTCCAAGCACCCGTATCAAAAACAATGTCAACAGTTTCTGTAAATTATCGATAAGATCTATTGTCCGTTGCTTGCACTAATTTCCTGAAGTTGGCTAAATCGCAGTAAATCGGTAAAGCGGGAAATCACAGCATCTTCAACAAATCGTGATAGAGGGGCAGAGATAAAGGTTTCGACCCTACATATCAAGAGCGCAGCTGTCAATAGTTCAGCAGGTTCACAGTGCAGAAGGTTCAGTGGCACCATGGTCCCCTGCGTCCCAATCACAGCTGGTTTTTAACTTCTGTATTCAGGGCATGGGAGGGGTGTGTTGCATCGTGCACACACGGTGCCTGTTTCGCAGATAAGTTTTAATAAATACACAGAGAGTAATATAGAGTCATTGGCCACGAGGAACACCTTCCCTGACCTTTTATTCTCTCCGGTTCCACGTCACCGCGCCTACCATCCAAATCCAAAACTCGGGGGAGACTAACACTCCCTACCTCCCTTGGTGTGCATCATAGGCGTGCCCATGACGAACACAACATTTCTCCTTAACCAATACAAAACAAACATAGCTGCTCAAAAAAAAGATACTATACTAATCCAGTATTCAAGAATAGTACACAACAAGAAATGCCACATTCAGTCAATCCACCCCGAATCCTTGCAGCCACGTTGAGCATGGCGGTCGAGGACTCAAACTGTACCGTTCAAGTCCTTGTCTGAGAGGCACTGAGTTGATTGGTATGGAGCCAGGCACCTCCTGATCTGAATCTTGAACTGGCTCTAAATTCTGCATGTCCACACCCCTTGTAGTAGATGATTGAGAATTAGTAGCAGTCACCACCGGCCATGTGCACTGGCTCAAAATTCAGCATGTCCACACCCCATGTAGTAGATGATTGAGAATTAGTAGCAGTCACCACAGGATCCACTGTCAGGATGATCCATCCTCTCTCCTTCATCAGCTTCAGATCCCACTGTTTCCCTGAGCAGGAAGGTCTGGAATTGAAAATACAGAGGACATTAAACAACATTCACTCAGTACATGGCACTCATTTTGGTTTATAAGCTGTAAATTGTACCATCAATACAGTGTCTAGAGTGTCAGGATGGCCGAGTGGTCTAGGCGCTGCGTTCAGGTCGCAGTCTCTTTTGGAGGCGTGGGTTCGAATACCACTTCTGACAAGTGTCTTTTGCGAGGTGGATACATTTTTTGACTTTTTTTTTCCAAGCACCCGTATCAAAAACAATGTCAACAGTTTCTGTAAATTATCGATAAGATCTATTGTCCGTTGCTTGCACTAATTTCCTGAAGTTGGCTAAATCGCAGTAAATCGGTAAAGCGGCAAATCACAGCATCTTCAACAAATCGTGATAGAGGGGCAGAGATAAAGGTTTCGACCCTACATATCAAGAGCGCAGCTGTCAATAGTTCAGCAGGTTCACAGTGCAGAAGGTTCAGTGGCACCAGGGTCCCCTGCGTCCCAATCACAGCTGGTTTTTAACTTCTGTATTCAGGGCATGGGAGGGGTGTGTTGCATCGTGCACACACAGTGCCTCTATCGCAGATAAGTTTTAATAAATACAAAGAGAATAATATAGAGTCATTGGCCACGAGGAACACCTTCCCTGACCTTTTATTCTCTCCGGTTCCACGTCACCGCGCCTACCATCCAACTCCAAAAGTTGGGGGAGACTAACACTCCCTACCTCCCTTGGTGTGCATCATAGGCTTGCCCATGACGAACACAACATTTCTCCTTAACCAATACAAAACAAACATAGCTGCTCAAAAAAAAGATACTATACTAAAACAGTATACAAGAATAGTACACAACAAGAAATACCACATTCAGTCAATCCACCCCGAATCCTTGCAGCCGCGTTGAGCATGGCGGTCGAGGACTCAAACTGTACCGTTCAAGTCCTTGTCTCAGAGGCACTGAGTTGATTGGTATGGAGCCAGGCACCTCCTGATCTGAATCTTGAACTGGCTCCAAATTCTGCATGTCCACACCCCTTGTAGTAGATGATTGAGAATTAGTAGCAGTCACCACCGGCCATGTGCACTGGCTCAAACTTCTGCATGTCCACACCCCAAGTAGTCAATGATTGCGAATTAGTAGCAGTCACCACCGGATTCACTGTCAGGATGATCCATCCTCTCTCCTTCATCAGCTTCAGATCCCACTGTTTCCCTGAGCAGGAGGGTCTGGAATTGAAAATACAGAGGACATTAAACAAAATTCACTCAGTACATGGCACTCATTTTGGTTTATAAGCTGGAAATTGAGCCATCAGTGCAGTGTTAAGAGTGTCAGGATGGCAAGTGGTCTAAGGCGCTGCGTTCAGGTCGCAGTCTCCTTTGGAGGCGTGGGTTCGAATCCCACTTCTGACAAGTGTCTTTTGCGAGGTGGATACATTTTTGGACTTTTTTTTTCCAAGCACCCGTATCAAAAACAATGTCAACAGTTTCTGTAAATTATCGATAAGATCTATTGTCCGTTGCTTGCACTAATTTCCTGAAGTTGGCTAAATCGCAGTAAATCGGTAAAGCGGGAAATCACAGCATCTTCAACAAATCGTGATAGAGGGGCAGAGATAAAGGTTTCGACCCTACATATCAAGAGCGCAGCTGTCAATAGTTCAGCAGGTTCACAGTGCAGAAGGTTCAGTGGCACCAGGGTCCCCTGCGTCCCAATCACAGCTGGTTTTTAACTTCTGTATTCAGGGCATGGGAGGGGTGTGTTGCATCGTGCACACACGGTGCCTGTTTCGCAGATAAGTTTTAATAAATACACAGAGAATAATATAGAGTCATTGGCCACGAGGAACACCTTCCCTGACCTTTTATTCTCTCCGGTTCCACGTCACCGCGCCTACCATCCAACTCCAAAACTCGGGGGAGACTAACACTCCCTACCTCCCTTGGTGTGTATCATAGGCGTGCCCATGACGAACACAACATTTCTCCTTAAACAATACAAAACAAACATAGCTGCTCAAAAAAAAGATACTATACTATTCCAGTATACAAGAATAGTACACAACAAGAAATACCACATTCAGTCAATCCACCCCGAATCCTTGCAGCCGCGTTGAGCATGGCGGTCGAGGACTCAAACTGTACCGTTCAAGTCCTTGTCTCAGAGGCACTGAGTTGATTGGTATGGACCCAGGCACCTCCTGATCTGAATCTTGAACTGGCTCCAAATTCTGCATGTCCACACCCCTTGTAGTAGATGATTGAGAATTAGTAGCAGTCACCACCGGCCATGTGCACTGGCTCAAACTTCTGCATGTCCACACCCCAAGTAGTCGATGATTGCGAATTAGTAGCAGTCACCACCGGATTCACTGTCAGGATGATCCATCCTCTCTCCTTCATCAGCTTCAGATCCCACTGTTTCCCTGAGCAGGAGGGTCTGGAATTGAAAATACAGAGGACATTAAACAAAATTCACTCAGTACATGGCACTCATTTTGGTTTATAAGCTGGAAATTGAGCCATCAGTGCAGTGTTAAGAGTGTCAGTATGGCAAGTGGTCTAAGGCGCTGCGTTCAGGTCGCAGTCTCCTTTGGAGGCGTGGGTTCGAATCCCACTTCTGACAAGTGTCTTTTGCGAGGTGGATACATTTTTGGACTTTTTTTTTCCAAGCACCCGTATCAAAAACAATGTCAACAGTTTCTGTAAATTATCGATAAGATCTATTGTCCGTTGCTTGCACTAATTTCCTGAAGTTGGCTAAATCGCAGTAAATCGGTAAAGCGGGAAATCACAGCATCTTCAACAAATCGTGATAGAGGGGCAGAGATAAAGGTTTCGACCCTACATATCAAGAGCGCAGCTGTCAATAGTTCAGCAGGTTCACAGTGCAGAAGGTTCAGTGGCACCAGGGTCCCCTGCGTCCCAATCACAGCTGGTTTTTAACTTCTGTATTCAGGGCATGGGAGGGGTGTGTTGCATCGTGCACACACGGTGCCTGTTTCGCAGATAAGTTTTAATAAATACACAGAGAATAATATAGAGTCATTGGCCACGAGGAACACCTTCCCTGACCTTTTATTCTCTCCGGTTCCACGTCACCGTGCCTACCATCCAACTCCAAAACTCGGGGGAGACTAACACTCCCTACCTCCCTTGGTGTGCATCATAGGCGTGCCCATGACGAACACAACATTTCTCCTTAGCCAATACAAAACAAACATAGCTGCTCAAAAAAAATATACTATACTAATCCAGTATTCAAGAATAGTACACAACAAGAAATGCCACATTCAGTCAATCCACCCCGAATCCTTGCAGCCGCGTTGAGCATGGCGGTCGAGGACTCAAACTGTACCGTTCAAGTCCTTGTCTCAGAGGCACTGAGTTGATTGGTATGGAGCCAGGCACCTCCTGATCTGAATCTTGAACTGGCTCTAAATTCTGCATGTCCACACCACTTGTAGTAGATGATTGAGAATTAGTAGCAGTCACCACCGGCCAGGTGCACTGGCTCAAACTTCTGCATGTCCACACCCCATGTAGTCGATGATTGAGAATTAGTAGCAGTCACCACCGGATTCACTGTCAGGATGATCCATCCTCTCTCCTTCATCAGCTTCAGATCCCCCTGTTTCCCTGAGCAGGAAGGTCTGGAATTGAAAATACAGAGGACATTAAACAACATTCACTCAGTTCATGGCACTCATTTTGGTTTATACGCTCGAAATTGAGCCATGAGGGAGATGTGAAGAGTGTCAGGATGGCTGTGTGGTCTAAGGCGCTGCGTTCAGGTTGCAGCCTCCCTTGGAGTTGTGGGTTCAAATCCCACTTCCGACAAGTGTATTTTGCGAGGTGGATACATTTTTGGACTTTTTTTTCCCAAGCACCGTATCAAAAACAATGTCAACAGTTTCTGTAAATTATCGATAAGATCTATTTTCCGTTGCTTGCACTAATTGCCTGAACTTGGCTAAATCGCAATAAATCGGTAAAGCAGGAAATCACAGCATCTTCAACAAATCGTGATAGAGGGGCCGAGATAAAGGTTTCGACCCTACATATCAAAAGCGCAGCTGTCAATAGTTCAGCAGGTTCACAGTGCAGAAGGTTCAGTGGCACCAGGGTCCCCTGCGTCCCAATCACAGCTGGTTTTTAACTTCTGTATTCAGGGGATGGGAGGGGTGGGGTGTTGCGTCGTGCACACACAGTGCCTTTTTTGCAGAGAAGTTTTAATAAATACACAAAGAATAATATGGAGTCTTTGGCCACGAGGAACACCTTCCCCTACCTTTTATTCTCTCCGATTCCACATCACCGCACCTAACATCCAACTCCAAAACTCGGGGGAGACTAACACTCCCTACCTCCCTTGGTGTGCATCATGGGCGTGCCCATGACGAACACAACATTTCTCCTTAACCAATACAAAACAAACATAGCTGCTCAAAAAAAGATACTATACTAATCCAGTATTCAAGAATAGTACACAACAATAAATACCACATTCAGTCAATCCACCCCGAATCCTTGCAGCCGCGTTGAGCATGGCGGTCGAGGACTCAAACTGTACCGTTCAAGTCCTTGTCTCAGAGGCACTGAGTTGATTGGTATGGAGCCAGGCACCTCCTGATCTGAATCTTGAACTGGCTTCAAATTCTGCATGTCCACACCCCCTGTAGTAGATGATTGAGAATTAGTAGCAGTCACCACCGGCCATATGCACTGGCTCAAAATTCTGCAAGTCCACACCCCATGTAGTAGATGATTGAGAATTAGTAGCAGTCACCACAGGGTCCACTGTCAGGATGATCCATCCTCTCTCCTTCATCAGCTTCAGATCCCACTGTTTCCCTGAGCAGGAAGGTCTGGAATTGAAAATACAGAGGACATTAAATAACATTCACTCAGTACATGGCACTCATTTTGGTTTATAAGCTGGAAATTGAGCCATCAGTCTGGTGTCAAGAGTGTCAGGATGGCCGGGTGGTCTAAGGTGCTGCATTCAGGTCACAGTCTCCCTTGGAGACGTGGGTTCAAACCCCTCTCCTAACAAGTGTCTTTACGAGGTGGATACATTTTTGGCCTTTTTTTCCCAAGCACCCTTATCAAAAACAATGTCAACAGTTTCTGTAAATTATCGATAAGATCTATTGTCCGTTGCTTGCACTAATTGCCTGAAGTTGGCTAAATCGCAGTAAATCGGTAAAGCAGGAAATCACAGCATCTTCAACAAATCGTGATAGAGGGGCAGAGATAAAGGTTTCGACCCTACATATCAAAAGCACAGCCGTCAATAGTTCAGCAAGTTCACAGTGCAGAAGGTTCAGTGGCACCAGGGTCCCCTGCATCCCAATCACAGCTGGTTTTTAACTTCTGTATTCTGGGCATGGGAGGGGTGTGTTGCATCGTGCACTCACAGTGCCTGTTTCGCAAATAAGTTTTAATAAATACACAGAGAATAATATAGAGTCATTGGCCACGAGGAACACCTTCCCTGACCTTTTATTCTCTCCAGTTCCACGTCACCGCGCCTACCATCCAACTCCAAAACTCGGGGGAGACTAACACTCCCTACCTCCCTTGGTGTGCATCATAGGCGTGCCCATGACGAACACAACATTTCTCCTTAACCAATACAAAACAAACATAGCTGCTCAAAAAAAAGATACTATACTAAAACAGTATACAAGAATAGTACACAACAAGAAATGCCACATTCAGTCAATCCACCCCGAATCCTTGCAGCCGCGTTGAGCATGGCGGTCGAGGACTCAAACTGTACCGTTCAAGTCCTTGTCTCAGAGGCACTGAGTTGATTGGTATGGAGCCAGGCACCTCCTGATCTGAATCTTGAACTGGCTCCAAATTCTGCATGTCCAAACCCCTTGTAGTAGATGATTGAGAATTAGTAGCAGTCACCAACGGCCATGTGCACTGGCTCAAACTTCTGCATGTCCACACCCCAAGTAGTCAATGATTGCGAATTAGTAGCAGTCACCACCGGATTCACTGTCAGGATGATCCATCCTCTCTCCTTCATCAGCTTCAGATCCCACTGTTTCCCTGAGCAGGAGGGTCTGGAATTGAAAATACAGAGGACATTAAACAAAATTCACGCAGTACATGGCACTCATTTTGGTTTATAAGCTGGAAATTGAGCCATCAGTGCAATGTCAAGAGTGTCAGGATGGCCGAGTGGTCTAAGTCGCTGCGTTCAGATCGCAGTCTCCTTTGGTGGCGTGGGTTCGAATCCTCCTTCTGACAAGTGTCTTTTGCGAGGTGGATACATTTTTGGACTTTTTTTTTCCAAGCACCCGTATCAAAAACAATGTCAACAGTTTCTGTAAATTATCGATAAGATCTATTGTCCTTTGCTTGCACTAATTTCCTGAAGTTGGCTAAATCGCAGTAAATCGGTAAAGCGGGAAATCACAGCATCTTCAACAAATCGTGATAGAGGGGCAGAGATAAAGGTTTCGACCCTACATATCAAGAGCGCAGCTGTCAATAGTTCAGCAGGTTAACAGTGCAGAAGGTTCAGTGGCACCAGGGTCCCCTGCGTCCCAATCACAGCTGGTTTTTAACTTCTGTATTCAGGGCATGGGAGGGGTGTGTTGCATCGTGCACACACGGTGCCTGTTTCGCAGATAAGTTTTAATAAATACACAGAGAATAATATAGAGTCATTGGCCACGAGGAACACCTTCCCTGACCTTTTATTCTCTCCGGTTCCACGTCACCGCGCCTACCATCCAACTCCAAAACTCGGGGGAGACTAACACTCCCTACCTCCATTGGTGTGCATCATAGGCGTGCCCATGACGAACACAACATTTCTCCTTAACCAATACAAAACAAACATAGCTGCTCAAAAAAAAGATACTATACTAATCCAGTATACAAGAATAGTACACAACAAGAAATACCACATTCAGTCAATCCACCCCGAATCCTTGCAGCCGCGTTGAGCATGGCGGTCGAGGACTCAAACTGTACCGTTCAAGTCCTTGTCTCAGAGGCACTGAGTTGATTGGTATGGAGCCAGGCACCTCCTGATCTGAATCTTTAACTGGCTCCAAATTCTGCATGTCCACACCCCTTGTAGTAGATGATTGAGAATTAGTAGCAGTCACCACCGGCCATGTGCACTGGCTCAAACTTCTGCATGTCCACACCCCAAGTAGTCGATGATTGAGAATTAGAAGCAGTCACCACCGGATTCACTGTCAGAATGATCCATCCTCTCTCCTTCATCAGCTTCAGATCCCACTGTTTTCCTGAGCAGGAAGGTCTGGAATTGAAAATACAGAGGACATTAAACAACATTCACTCAGTACATGGCACTCATTTTGGTTTATAAGCTGGAAATTGAGCCATCAGTGCAGTGTCAAGAGTGTCAGGATGGCTGAGTGATCTAAGGCGCTGCGTTCAGGTCGCAGTCTCCTTTGGAGGCGTGGGTTCGAATTCTCCTTCTGACAAGTGTCTTTTGCGAGGTGGATACATTTTTGGACTTTTTTTTTCCAAGCACCCGTATCAAAAACAATGTCAACAGTTTCTGTAAATTATCGATAAGATCTATTGTCCGTTGCTTGCACTAATTTCCTGAAGTTGGCTAAATCGCAGTAAATCGGTAAAGCTGGAAATCACAGGATCTTCAACAAATCGTGATAGAGGGGCAGAGATAAAGGTTTCGACCCTACATATCAAGAGCGCAGCTGTCAATAGTTCAGCAGGTTAACAGTGCAGAAGGTTCAGTGGCACCAGGGTCCCCTGCGTCCCAATCACAGCTGGTTTTTAACTTCTGTATTCAGGGCATGGGAGGGGTGTGTTGCATCGTGCACACACAGTGCCTGTTTCGCAGATAAGTTTTAATAAATACACAGAGAATAATATAGAGTCATTGGCCACGAGGAACACCTTCCCTGACCTTTTATTCTCTCCGGTTCCACGTCACCGCGCCTACCATCCAACTCCAAAACTCGGGGGAGACTAACACTCTCTACCTCCCTTGGTGTGCATCATAGGCGTGCCCATGACGAACACAACATTTCTCCTTAACCAATACAAAACAAACATAGCTGCTCAAAAAAAAGATACTATACTAATCCAGTATACAAGAATAGTACACAACAAGAAATGCCACATTCAGTCAATCCACCCCGAATCCTTGCAGCCGCGTTGAGCATGGCGGTCGAGGACTCAAACTGTACCGTTCAAGTCCTTGTCTCAGAGGCACTGAGTTGATTGGTATGGAGCCAGGCACCTCCTGATCTGAATCTTGAACTGGCTCCAAATTCTGCATGTCCAACCCCCTTGTAGTAGATGATTGAGAATTAGTAGCAGTCACCACCGGCCATGTGCACTGGCTCAAACTTCTGCATGTCCACACCCCATGTAGTCGATGATTGAGAATTAGTAGCAGTCACCACCGGATTCACTGTCAGGATGATCCATCCTCTCTCCTTCATCAGCTTCAGATCCCACTGTTTCCCTGAGCAGGAGGGTCTGGAATTGAAAATACAGAGGACATTAAACAACATTGACTCAGTACATGGCACTCATTTTGGTTTATACGCTCGAAATTGAGCCCTGAGCGAGGTGTGAAGAGTGTCATGATGGCCGAGTGGTCTAAGGCGCTGCGTTTAGGTCGCAGTCTCCTTTGGAGGTGTGGATTCATATCCCACTTCTGACAAGTATATTTTGCGAGGTGGATACATTTTTGGACTTTTTTTTCCCAAGCACCGTATCAAAAACAATGTCAACAGTTTCTGTAAATTATCGATAAGATCTATTTTCCGTTGCTTGCACTAATTGCCTGAAGTTGGCTAAATCGCAGTAAATCGGTAAAGCAGGAAATCACAGCATCTTCAACAAATCGTGATAGAGGGGCCGAGATAAAGGTTTCGACCCTACATATCAAAAGCGCAGCTGTCAATAGTTCAGCAGGTTCACAGTGCAGAAGGTTCAGTGGCACCAGGGTCCCCTGCGTCCCAATCAGAGCTTGTTTTTAACTTCTGTATTCAGGGGATGGGAGGGGTGGGGGTGTTGCGTCGTGCACACACAGTGCCTGTTTTGCAGAGAAGTTTTAATAAATACACAAAGAATAATATGGAGTCTTTGGCCACGAGGAACACCTTCCCCTACCTTTTATTCTCTCCGATTCCACATCACTGCACCTAACATCCAACTCCAAAACTCGGGGGAGACTAACACTCCCTACCTCCCTTGGTGTGCATCATGAGCGTGCCCATGACGAACACAACATTTCTCCTTAACCAATACAAAACAAACATAGCTGCTCAAAAAAAAGATACTATACTAATCCAGTATACAAGAATAGTACACAACAATAAATACCACATTCAGTCAATCCACCCCGAATCCTTGCAGCCGCGTTGAGCATGGCGGTCGAGGACTCAAACTGTACTGTTCAAGTCCTTGTCTCAGAGGCACTGAGTTGATTGGTATGGAGCCAGGCACCTCCTGATCTGAATCTTGAACTGGCTTCAAATTCTGCATGTCCACACCCCCTGTAGTAGATGATTGAGAATTAGTAGCAGTCACCACCGGCCATATGCACTGGCTCAAAATTCTGCAAGTCCACACCCCATGTAGTAGATGATTGAGAATTAGTAGCAGTCACCACAGGGTCCACTGTCAGGATGATCCATCCTCTCTCCTTCATCAGCTTCAGATCCCACTGTTTCCCTGAGCAGGAAGGTCTGGAATTGAAAATACAGAGGACATTAAATAACATTCACTCAGTACATGGCACTCATTTTGGTTTATAAGCTGGAAATTGAGCCATCAGTCTGGTGTGAAGAGTGTCAGGATGGCCGGGTGGTCTAAGGTGCTGCATTCAGGTCACAGTCTCCCTTGGAGACGTGGGTTCAAACCCCTCTTCTAACAAGTGTCTTTACGAGGTGGATACATTTTTGGACTTTTTTTTCCAAGCACCCTTATCAAAAACATGGTCAACAGTTTCTGTAAATTATCGATAAGATCTATTGTCCGTTGCTTGCACTAATTGCCTGAAGTTGGCTAAATCGCAGTAAATCGGTAAAGCAGGAAATCACAGCATCTTCAACAAATCGTGATAGAGGGGCCGAGATAAAGGTTTCGACCCTACATATCAAAAGCACAGCCGTCAATAGTTCAGCAAGTTCACAGTGCAGAAGGTTCAGTGGCACCAGGGTCCCCTGCATCCCAATCACAGCTGGTTTTTAACTTCTGTATTCTGGGCATGGGAGGGGTGTGTTGCATCGTGCACACACGGTGCCTGTTTCGCAAATAAGTTTTAATAAATACACAGAGAATAATATAGAGTCATTGGCCACGAGGAACACCTTCCCTGACCTTTTATTCTCTCCAGTTCCACGTCACCGCGCCTACCATTCAACTCCAAAACTCGGGGGAGACTAACACTCCCTACCTCCCTTGGTGTGCATCATAGGCGTGCCCATGACGAACACAACATTTCTCCTTAACCAATACAAAACAAACATAGCTGCTCAAAAAAAAGATACTATACTAATCCAGTATACAAGAATAGTACACAACAAGAAATGCCACATTCAGTCAATCCACCCCGAATCCTTGCAGCCGCGTTGAGCATGGCGGTCGAGGACTCAAACTGTACCGTTCAAGTCCTTGTCTCAGAGGCACTGAGTTGATTGGTATGGAGCCAGGCACCTCCTGATCTGAATCTTGAACTGGCTCCAAATTCCGCATGTCCACACCCCTTGTAGTAGATGATTGAGAATTAGTAGCAGTCACCACCGGCCATGTGCACTGGCTCAAACTTCTGCATGTCCACACCCCATGTAGTCGATGATTGAGAATTAGTAGCAGTCACCACCGGATTCACTGTCAGGATGATCCATCCTCTCTCCTTCATCAGCTTCAGATCCCACTGTTTCCCTGAGCAGGAAGGTCTGGAATTGAAAACACAGAGGACATTAAACAACATTCACTCAGTACATGGCAGTCATTTTGGTTTATACGCTCGAAATTGAGCCATGAGCGAGGTGTGCAGAGTGTCGGGATGGCCGAGTGGTCTAAGGCGCTGCGTTTAGGTCGCAGCCTCCCTTGGAGGTGTGGGTTTAAATCCCACTTCTGACAAGTGTATTTTGCAAGGTGGATACATTTTTTGACTTTTTTTTCCAAAGCACCGTATCAAAAACAATGTCAACAGTTTCTGTAAATTATCGATAAGATCTATTTTCCGTTGCTTGCACTAATTGCCTGAAGTTGGCTAAATCGCAGTAAATCGGTAAAGCAGGAAATCACAGCATCTTCAACAAATCGTGATAGAGGGGCCGAGATAAAGGTTTCGACCCTACATATCAAAGCGCAGCTGTCAATAGTTCAGCAGGTTCACAGTGCAGAAGGTTCAGTGGCACCAGGGTCCCCAGCGTCCCAATCAGAGCTGGTTTTTAACTTCTGTATTCAGGGGATGGGAGGGGTGGGGGTGTTGCTTCGTGCACACAGAGTGCCTGTTTTGCAGAGAAGTTTTAATAAATACACAAAGAATAATATGGAGTCTTTGGCCACGAGGAACACCTTCCCCTACCTTTTATTCTCTCCGATTCCACATCACCGCACCTACCATCCAACTCCAAAACTCGGGGGAGACTAACACTCCCTACCTCCCTTGGTGTGCATCATGGGCGTGCCCATGACGAACACAACATTTCTCCTTAACCAATACAAAACAAACATAGCTGCTCAAAAAAAAGATACTATACTAATCCAGTATACAAGAATAGTACACAACAATAAATACCACATTCAGTCAATCCACCCCGAATCCTTGCAGCCGCGTTGAGCATGGCGGTCGAGGACTCAAACTGTACCGTTCAAGTCCTTGTCTCAGAGGCACTGAGTTGATTGGTATGGAGCCAGCCACCTCCTGATCTGAATCTTGAACTGGCTCCAAATTCTGCATGTCCACACCCCCTGTAGTAGATGATTGAGAATTAGTAGCAGTCACCACCGGCCATATGCACTGGCTCAAAATTCTGCAAGTCCACACCCCATGTAGTAGATGATTGAGAATTAGTAGCAGTCACCACAGGGTCCACTGTCAGGATGATCCATCCTCTCTCCTTCATCAGCTTCAGATCCCACTGTTTCCCTGAGCAGGAAGGTCTGGAATTGAAAATACAGAGGACATTAAATTACATTCACTCAGTACATGGCACTCATTTTGGTTTATAAGCTGGAAATTGAGCCATCAGTCTGGTGTCGAGAGTGTCAGGATGGCCGGGTGGTCTAAGGTGCTGTATTCAGGTCACAGTCTCTCTTGGAGACGTGGGATCAAGCCCCTTTTCTGACAAGTGTCTTTGCGAGGTGGATACATTTTTGGACTTTTTTTTCCAAGCACCCTTATCAAAAACAATGTCAACAGTTTCTGTAAATTATCGATAAGATCTATTGTCCGTTGCTTGCACTAATTGCCTGAAGTTGGCTAAATCGCAGTAAATCGGTAAAGCGGGAAATCACAGCATCTTCAACAAATCATGATAGAGGGGCAGAGATAAAGGTTTCGACCCTACATATCAAGAGCGCAGCTGTCCATAGTTCAGCAGGTTCACAGTGCAGAAGGTTCAGTGGCACCAGGGTCCCCTGCGTCCCAATCACAGCTGGTTTTTAACTTCTGTATTCAGGGCATGGGAGGGGTGTGTTGCATCGTGCACACATGGTGCCTGTTTCGCAGATAAGTTTTAATAAATACACAGAGAATAATATAGAGTCATTGGCCACGAGGAACACCTTCCCTGGCCTTTTATTCTCTCCGTTTCCACGTCACCGCGCCTACCATCCAACTCCAAAACTCGGGGGAGACTAACACTCCCTACCTCCCTTGGTGTGCATCATAGGCGTGCCAATGACGAACACAACATTTCTCCTTAACCAATACAAAACAAACATAGCTGCTTAAAAAAAAGATACTATACTAATCCAGTATACAAGAATAGTACAAAACAAGAAATTCCACATTCAGTCAATCAACCCAGAATCCTTGCAGCCGCGTTGAGCATGGCGGTCGAGGACTCAAACTGTACCGTTCAAGTCCTTGTCTCAGAGGCACTGAGTTGATTGGTATGGAGCCAGGCACCTCCTGATCTGAATCTTGAACTGGCTCCAAATTCTGCATGTCCACACCCCTTGTAGTAGATGATTGAGAATTAGTAGCAGTCACCACCGGCCATGTGCACAGGCTCAAACTTCTGCATGTCCTCACCCCAAGTAGTTGATGATTGAGAATTACTAGCAGTCACCACCGGATTCACTGTCAGGATGATCCATCCTCTCTCCTTCATCAGCTTCAGATCCCACTGTTTCCCTGAGCAGGAAGGTCTGGAATTGAAAATACAGAGGACATTAAACAACATTCACTCAGTACATGGCACTCATTTTGGTTTATAAGCTGGAAATTGAGCCATCAGTGCAGTGTCAAGAGTATCAGGATGGCCGAGTGGTCTAAGGCGCTGAGTTCAGGTCGCAGTCTCCTTTGGAGGCGTGGGCTCGAATCCCACTTCTGACAAGTGTCTTTTGCGAGGTGGATACATTTTTGGACTTTTTTTTTCCAAGCACCCGTATCAAAAACAATGTCAACAGTTTCTGTAAATTATCGATAAGATCTATTGTCCGTTGCTTGCACTAATTTCCTGAAGTTGGCTAAATCGCAGTAAATCGGTAAAGCGGGAAATCACAGCATCTTCAACAAATCGTGATAGAGGGGCAGAGATAAAGGTTTCGACCCTACATATCAAGAGCGCATCTGTCAATAGTTCAGCAGGTTCACAGTGCAGAAGGTTCAGTGGCACCAGAGTCCCCTGCGTCCCAATCACAGCTGGTTTTTAACTTCTGTATTCAGGGCATGGGAGGGGTGTGTTGCATCGTTCACACACGGTGCCTGTTTTGCAGATAAGTTTGAATAAATACACAGAGAATAATATAGAGTCATTGGCCACGAGGAACACCTTCCCTGACCTTTTATTCTCTCCGGTTCCACGTCACCGCGCCTACCATCCAACTCCAAAACTCGGGGGAGACTAACACTCCCTACCTCCCTTGGTGTGCATCATAGGTGTGCCCATGACGAACACAACATTTCTCCTTAACCAATACAAAACAAACATAGCTGCTCAAAAAAAAGATACTATACTAATCCAGTATACAAGAATAGTACACAACAAGAAATGCCACATTCAGTCAATCCACCCCGAATCCTTGCAGCCGCGTTGAGCATGGCGGTCGAGGACTCAAACTGTACCATTCAAGTCCTTGTCTCAGAGGCACTGAGTTGATTGGTATGGAGCCAGGCACCTCCTGATCTGAATCTTGAACTGGCTCCAAATTCTGCATGTCCACACCCCTTGTAGTAGATGATTGAGAATTAGTTGCAGTCACCACCAGCCATGTGCACTGGCTCAAACTTCTGCATGTCCACACCCCAAGTAGTCGATGATTGCGAATTAGTAGCAGTCACCACCGGATTCACTGTCAGGATGATCCATCCTCTCTCCTTCATCAGCTTCAGATCCCACTGTTTCCCTGAGCAGGAAGGTCTGGAATTGAAAATACAGAGGACATTAAACAACATTCACTCAGTACAGGGCACTCATTTTGGTTTATAAGCTGAAAATTGAGCCATCAGTGCAGTGTCAAGAGTGTCAGGATGGCTGAGTGGTCTAAGGCGCTGCGTTCAGGTCGCAGCTTCCCTTGGAGGTGTGGGTTCAAATCCCACTTCTGACAAGTGTATTTTGCGAGGTGGATACATTTTTGGACTTTTTTTTCCCAAGCACCGTATCAAAAACAATGTCAACAGTTTCTGTAAATTATCGATAAGATCTATTTTCCGTTGCTTGCACTAATTGCCTGAAGTTGGCTAAATCGCAGTAAATCGGTAAAGCAGGAAATCACAGCATCTTCAACAAATCGTGATAGAGGGGCCGAGATAAAGGTTTCGACCCTACATATCAAAAGCGCAGCTGTCAATAGTTCAGCAGATTCACAGTGCAGAAGGTTCAGTGGCACCAGGGTCCCCTGCGTCCCAATCAGAGCTGGTTTTTAACTTCTGTATTCAGGGGATGGGAGGGGTGGGGGTGTTGCGTCGTGCACACACAGTGCCTGTTTTGCAGAGAAGTTTTAATAAATACACAAAGAATAATATGGAGTCTTTGGCCACGAGGAACACCTTCCCCTACCTTTTATTCTCTCCGATTCCAAATCACGGCACCTACCATCCAACTCCAAAACTCGGGGGAGACTAACACTCCCTACCTCCCTTGGTGTGCATCATGGGCGTGCCCATGACGAACACATTTCTCCTTAACCAATACAAAACAAACATAGCTGCTCAAAAAAAAGATACTATACTAATCCAGTATACAAGAATAGTACACAACAATAAATACCACATTCAGTCAATACACCCCGAATCCTTGCAGCCGCGTTGAGCATGGCGGTCGAGGACTCAAACTGTACCGTTCAAGTCCTTGTCTCAGAGGCACTGAGTTGATTGGTATGGAGCCAGGCACCTCCTGATCTGAATCTTGAACTGGCTCCAAATTCTGCATGTCCACACCCCCTGTAGTAGATGATTGAGAATTAGTAGCAGTCACCACCGGCCATATGCACTGGCTCAAAATTCTGCAAGTCCACACCCCATGTAGTAGATGATTGAGAATTAGTAGCAGTCACCACAGGGTCCACTGTCAGGATGATCCATCCTCTCTCCTTCATCAGCTTCAGATCCCACTGTTTCCCTGAGCAGGAAGGTCTGGAATTGAAAATACAGAGGACATTAAATTACATTCACTCAGTACATGGCACTCATTTTGGTTTATAAGCTGGAAATTGAGCCATCAGTCTGGTGTCGAGAGTGTCAGGATGGCCGGGTGGTCTAAGGTGCTGTATTCAGGTCACAGTCTCTCTTGGAGACGTGGGATCAAGCCCCTTTTCTGACAAGTGTCTTTGCGAGGTGGATACATTTTTGGACTTTTTTTTCCAAGCACCCTTATCAAAAACAATGTCAACAGTTTCTGTAAATTATCGATAAGATCTATTGTCCGTTGCTTGCACTAATTGCCTGAAGTTGGCTAAATCGCAGTAAATCGGTAAAGCGGGAAATCACAGCATCTTCAACAAATCATGATAGAGGGGCAGAGATAAAGGTTTCGACCCTACATATCAAGAGCGCAGCTGTCCATAGTTCAGCAGGTTCACAGTGCAGAAGGTTCAGTGGCACCAGGGTCCCCTGCGTCCCAATCACAGCTGGTTTTTAACTTCTGTATTCAGGGCATGGGAGGGGTGTGTTGCATCGTGCACACATGGTGCCTGTTTCGCAGATAAGTTTTAATAAATACACAGAGAATAATATAGAGTCATTGGCCACGAGGAACACCTTCCCTGGCCTTTTATTCTCTCCGTTTCCACGTCACCGCGCCTACCATCCAACTCCAAAACTCGGGGGAGACTAACACTCCCTACCTCCCTTGGTGTGCATCATAGGCGTGCCAATGACGAACACAACATTTCTCCTTAACCAATACAAAACAAACATAGCTGCTTAAAAAAAAGATACTATACTAATCCAGTATACAAGAATAGTACAAAACAAGAAATTCCACATTCAGTCAATCAACCCAGAATCCTTGCAGCCGCGTTGAGCATGGCGGTCGAGGACTCAAACTGTACCGTTCAAGTCCTTGTCTCAGAGGCACTGAGTTGATTGGTATGGAGCCAGGCACCTCCTGATCTGAATCTTGAACTGGCTCCAAATTCTGCATGTCCACACCCCTTGTAGTAGATGATTGAGAATTAGTAGCAGTCACCACCGGCCATGTGCACAGGCTCAAACTTCTGCATGTCCACACCCCAAGTAGTTGATGATTGAGAATTACTAGCAGTCACCACCGGATTCACTGTCAGGATGATCCATCCTCTCTCCTTCATCAGCTTCAGATCCCACTGTTTCCCTGAGCAGGAAGGTCTGGAATTGAAAATACAGAGGACATTAAACAACATTCACTCAGTACATGGCACTCATTTTGGTTTATAAGCTGGAAATTGAGCCATCAGTGCAGTGTCAAGAGTATCAGGATGGCCGAGTGGTCTAAGGCGCTGAGTTCAGGTCGCAGTCTCCTTTGGAGGCGTGGGCTCGAATCCCACTTCTGACAAGTGTCTTTTGCGAGGTGGATACATTTTTGGACTTTTTTTTTCCAAGCACCCGTATCAAAAACAATGTCAACAGTTTCTGTAAATTATCGATAAGATCTATTGTCCGTTGCTTGCACTAATTTCCTGAAGTTGGCTAAATCGCAGTAAATCGGTAAAGCGGGAAATCACAGCATCTTCAACAAATCGTGATAGAGGGGCAGAGATAAAGGTTTCGACCCTACATATCAAGAGCGCATCTGTCAATAGTTCAGCAGGTTCACAGTGCAGAAGGTTCAGTGGCACCAGAGTCCCCTGCGTCCCAATCACAGCTGGTTTTTAACTTCTGTATTCAGGGCATGGGAGGGGTGTGTTGCATCGTTCACACACGGTGCCTGTTTTGCAGATAAGTTTGAATAAATACACAGAGAATAATATAGAGTCATTGGCCACGAGGAACACCTTCCCTGACCTTTTATTCTCTCCGGTTCCACGTCACCGCGCCTACCATCCAACTCCAAAACTCGGGGGAGACTAACACTCCCTACCTCCCTTGGTGTGCATCATAGGTGTGCCCATGACGAACACAACATTTCTCCTTAACCAATACAAAACAAACATAGCTGCTCAAAAAAAAGATACTATACTAATCCAGTATACAAGAATAGTACACAACAAGAAATGCCACATTCAGTCAATCCACCCCGAATCCTTGCAGCCGCGTTGAGCATGGCGGTCGAGGACTCAAACTGTACCATTCAAGTCCTTGTCTCAGAGGCACTGAGTTGATTGGTATGGAGCCAGGCACCTCCTGATCTGAATCTTAAACTGGCTCCAAATTCTGCATGTCCACACCCCTTGTAGTAGATGATTGAGAATTAGTTGCAGTCACCACCAGCCATGTGCACTGGCTCAAACTTCTGCATGTCCACACCCCAAGTAGTCGATGATTGCGAATTAGTAGCAGTCACCACCGGATTCACTGTCAGGATGATCCATCCTCTCTCCTTCATCAGCTTCAGATCCCACTGTTTCCCTGAGCAGGAAGGTCTGGAATTGAAAATACAGAGGACATTAAACAACATTCACTCAGTACAGGGCACTCATTTTGGTTTATAAGCTGAAAATTGAGCCATCAGTGCAGTGTCAAGAGTGTCAGGATGGCTGAGTGGTCTAAGGCGCTGCGTTCAGGTCGCAGCTTCCCTTGGAGGTGTGGGTTCAAATCCCACTTCTGACAAGTGTATTTTGCGAGGTGGATACATTTTTGGACTTTTTTTTCCCAAGCACCGTATCAAAAACAATGTCAACAGTTTCTGTAAATTATCGATAAGATCTATTTTCCGTTGCTTGCACTAATTGCCTGAAGTTGGCTAAATCGCAGTAAATCGGTAAAGCAGGAAATCACAGCATCTTCAACAAATCGTGATAGAGGGGCCGAGATAAAGGTTTCGACCCTACATATCAAAAGCGCAGCTGTCAATAGTTCAGCAGATTCACAGTGCAGAAGGTTCAGTGGCACCAGGGTCCCCTGCGTCCCAATCAGAGCTGGTTTTTAACTTCTGTATTCAGGGGATGGGAGGGGTGGGGGTGTTGCGTCGTGCACACACAGTGCCTGTTTTGCAGAGAAGTTTTAATAAATACACAAAGAATAATATGGAGTCTTTGGCCACGAGGAACACCTTCCCCTACCTTTTATTCTCTCCGATTCCAAATCACGGCACCTACCATCCAACTCCAAAACTCGGGGGAGACTAACACTCCCTACCTCCCTTGGTGTGCATCATGGGCGTGCCCATGACGAACACATTTCTCCTTAACCAATACAAAACAAACATAGCTGCTCAAAAAAAAGATACTATACTAATCCAGTATACAAGAATAGTACACAACAATAAATACCACATTCAGTCAATACACCCCGAATCCTTGCAGCCGCGTTGAGCATGGCGGTCGAGGACTCAAACTGTACCGTTCAAGTCCTTGTCTCAGAGGCACTGAGTTGATTGGTATGGAGCCAGGCACCTCCTGATCTGAATCTTGAACTGGCTCCAAATTCTGCATGTCCACACCCCCTGTAGTAGATGATTGAGAATTAGTAGCAGTCACCACCGGCCATATGCACTGGCTCAAAATTCTGCAAGTCCACACCCCATGTAGTAGATGATTGAGAATTAGTAGCAGTCACCACAGGGTCCACTGTCAGGATGATCCATCCTCTCTCCTTCATCAGCTTCAGATCCCACTGTTTCCCTGAGCAGGAAGGTCTGGAATTGAAAATACAGAGGACATTAAATAACATTCACTCAGTACATGGCACTCATTTTGGTTTATAAGCTGGAAATTGAGCCATCAGTCTGGTGTCAAGAGTGTGAGGATGGCCGGGTGGTCTAAGGTGCTGCATTCAGGTCACAGTCACCCTTGGAGATGTGGGTTCAAACCCCTCTTCTGACAAGTGTCTTTGCGAGGTGGATACATTTTGTGACTTTTTTTTCCAAGCACCCTTATCAAAAACAATGTCAACAGTTTCTGTAAATTATCGATAAGATCTATTTTCCGTTGCTTGCACTAATTGCCTGAAGTTGGCTAAATAGCAGTAAATCGGTAAAGCAGGAAATCACAGCATCTTCAACATATCGTGATAGAGGGGCCGAGATAAAGGTTTCGACCCTACATATCAAAAGCGCAGCTGTCAATAGTTCAGCAGATTCACAGTGCAGAAGGTTCAGTGGCACCAAGGTCCCCTGCGTCCCAATCAGAGCTGGTTTTTAACTTCTGTATTCAGGGGATGGGAGGGGTCGGTGTGTTGCGTCGTGCACACACAGTGCCTGTTTTGCAGAGAAGTTTTAATAAATACACAAAGAATAATATGGAGTCTTTGGCCACGAGGAACACCTTCCCCTACCTTTTATTCTCTCCGATTCCAAATCACGGCACCTACCATCCAACTCCAAAACTCGGGGGAGACTAACACTCCCTACCTCCCTTGGTGTGCATCATGGGCGTGCCCATGACGAACACATTTCTCCTTAACCAATACAAAACAAACATAGCTGCTCAAAAAAAAGATACTATACTAATCCAGTATACAAGAATAGTACACAACAATAAATACCACATTCAGTCAATACACCCCGAATCCTTGCAGCCGCGTTGAGCATGGCGGTCGAGGACTCAAACTGTACCGTTCAAGTCCTTGTCTCAGAGGCACTGAGTTGATTGGTATGGAGCCAGGCACCTCCTGATCTGAATCTTGAACTGGCTCCAAATTCTGCATGTCCACACCCCCTGTAGTAGATGATTGAGAATTAGTAGCAGTCACCACCGGCCATATGCACTGGCTCAAAATTCTGCAAGTCCACACCCCATGTAGTAGATGATTGAGAATTAGTAGCAGTCACCACAGGGTCCACTGTCAGGATGATCCATCCTCTCTCCTTCATCAGCTTCAGATCCCACTGTTTCCCTGAGCAGGAAGGTCTGGAATTGAAAATACAGAGGACATTAAATAACATTCACTGAGTACATGGCACTCATTTTGGTTTATAAGCTGGAAATTGAGCCATCAGTCTGGTGTCAAGAGTGTCAGGATGGCCGGGTGGTCTAAGGTGCTGCATTCAGGTCACAGTCACACTTGGAGATGTGGGTTCGAACCCCTCTTCTGACAAGTGTCTTTGCGAGGTGGATACATTTTTTGACTTTTTTTTCCAAGCACCCTTATCAAAAACAATGTCAACAGTTTCTGTAAATTATCGATAAGATCTATTGTCCGTTGGTTGCACTAATTGCCTGAAGTTGGCTAAATCGCAGTAAATCGGTAAAGCAGGAAATCACAGCATCTTCAACAAATCGTGATAGAGGTGCCGAGATAAAGGTTTCGACCCTACATATCAAAAGCACAGCTGTCCATAGTTCAGCAGGTTCACAGTGCAGAAGGTTCAGTGGCACCAGGGTCCCCTGCGTCCCAATCACAGCTGGTTTTTAACTTCTGTATTCTGGACATGGGAGGGGTGTGTTGCATCGTGCACACACAGTGCCTGTTTCGCAAATAAGTTTTAATAAATACACATGGAATAATATAGAGTCATTGGCCACGAGGAACACCTTCCCTGACCTTTTATTCTCTCCGGTTCCACGTCACCGCGCCTACCATCCAACTCCAAAACTCGGGGGAGACTAACACTCCCTACCTCCCTTGGTGTGCATCATAGGCGTGCCCATGACGAACACAACATTTCTCCTTAACCAATACAAAACAAACATAGCTGCTAAAAAAAAAGATACTATACTAAACCAGTATACAAGAATAGTACACAACAAGAAATGCCACATTCAGTCAATACACCCCGAATCCTTGCAGCCGCGTTGAGCATGGCGGTCGAGGACTCAAACTGTACCGTTCAAGTCCTTGTCTCAGAGGTACTGAGTTGATTGGTATGGAGTCAGGCACCTCCTGATCTGAATCTTGAACTGGCTTCAAATTCTGCATGTCCACACCGCCTGTAGTAGATGATTGAGAATTAGTAGCAGTCACCACCGGCCATGTGCACTGGCTCAAAATTCAGCATGTCCACACCCCATGTAATAGATGATTGAGAATTAGTAGCAGTCACCACCGGATCCACTGTCAGCATGATCCATCCTCTCTCCTTCATCAGCTTCAGATCCCACTGTTTCCCTGAGCAGGAAGGTCTGGAATTGAAAATACAGAGGACACTAAATAACATTCACTCAGTACATGGCACTCATTTTGGTTTATACGCTCGAAATTGAGCCATGAGCGAAGTGTGAAGAGTGTCAGGATGGCCAAGTGGTCTAAGGCGCTGCGTTCAGGTCGCAGCCTCCCTTGGAGGTGTGGGTTCAAATCCCACTTCTGACAAGTGTATTTTGCGAGGTGGATACATTCTTGGACTTTTTTTCCCCAAGCACCGTATCAAAAACAATGTCAACAGTTTCTGTAAATTATCGATAAGATCTATTTTCCGTTGCTTGCACTAATTGCCTGAAGTTGGCTAAATCGCAGTAAATCGGTAAAGCAGGAAATCACAGCATCTTCAACAAATCGTGATAGAGGGGCCGAGATAAAGGTTTCGACCCTACATATCAAAAGCGCAGCTGTCAATAGTTCAGCAGGTTCACAGTGCAGAAAGTTCAGTGGCACCAGGGTCCTCTGCGTCCCAATCAGACCTGGTTTTTAACTTCTGTATTCAGGGGATTGGAGGGGTGGGGGTGTTGCGTCGTGCACACACAGTGCCTGTTTTGCAGAGAAGTTTTAATAAATACACAAAGAATAATATGGAGTCTTTGGCCACGAGGAACACCTTCCCCTACCTTTTATTCTCTCCGATTCCACATCACCGCACCTACAATCCAACTCCAAAACTCGGGGGAGACTAACACTCCCTACCTCCCTTGGTGTGCATCATGGGCGTGCCCATGACTAACACAACATTTCTCCTTAACCAATACAAAACAAGCATAGCTGCTCAAAAAAAAGATACTATACTAATCTAGTATACAAAAATAGTACACAACAATAAATACCACATTCAGTCAATCCACCCCGAATCCTTGCAGCCGCGTTGAGCATGGCGGTCGAGGACTCAAACTGTACCGTTCAAGTCCTTGTCTCAGAGGGACTGAGTTGATTGGTATGGAGCCAGGCACCTCCTGATCTGAATCTTGAACTGGCTCCAAATTCTGCATGTCCACACCCCCTGTAGTAGATGATTGAGAATTAGTAGCAGTCACCACCGGCCATATGCACTGGCTCAAAATTCTGCAAGTCCACACCCCATGTAGTAGATGATTGAGAATTAGTAGCAGTCACCACAGGGTCCACTGTCAGGATGATCCATCCTCTCTCCTTCATCAGCTTCAGATCCCACTGTTTCCCTGAGCAGGAAGGTCTGGAAATGAAAATACAGAGGACATTAAATAACATTCACTCAGTACATGGCACTCATTTTGGTTTATAAGCTGAAAATTGAGCCATCAGTCTGGTATCAAGAGTGTCAGGATGGCCGGGTGGTCTAAGGTGCTGCATTCAGGTCACAGTCTCCCTTGGAGACGTGGGTTCAAACCCCTCTTCTGACAAGTGTCTTTGCGAGGTGGATACATTTTTGGACTTTTTTTTCCAAGCACCCTTATCAAAAACAATGTCAACAGTTTCTGTAAATTATCGATAAGATCTATTGTCCGTTGGTTGCACTAATTGCCTGAAGTTGGCTAAATCGCAGTAAATCGGTAAAGCAGGAAATCACAGCATCTTCAACAAATCGTGATAGAGGGGCCGAGATAAAGGTTTCGACCCTACATATCAAAAGCACAGCTGTCCATAGTTCAGCAGGTTCACAGTGCAGAAGGTTCAGTGGCACCAGGGTCGCCTGCGTCCCAATCACAGCTGGTTTTTAACTTCTGTATTCTGGGCATGGGAGGGGTGTGTTGCATCGTGCACACACAGTGCCTGTTTCGCAAATAAGTTATAATAAATACACAGAGAATAATATAGAGTCATTGGCCACGAGGAACACCTTCCCTGACCTTTTATTCTCTCCGGTTCCACGTCACCGCGCCTACCATCCAACTCCAAAACTCGGGGGAGACTAACACTCCCTACCTCCCTTGGTGTGCATCATAGGCGTGCCCATGACGAACACAACATTTCTCCTTAACCAATACAAAACAAACATAGCTGCTAAAAAAAAAGATACTATACTAAACCAGTATACAAGAATAGTACACAACAAGAAATGCCACATTCAGTCAATACACCCCGAATCCTTGCAGCCGCGTTGAGCATGGCGGTCGAGGACTCAAACTGTACCGTTCAAGTCCTTGTCTCAGAGGCACTGAGTTGATTGGTATGGAGCCAGGCACCTCCTGATCTGAATCTTGAACTGGCTCCAAATTCTACATGTCCACACCCCCTGTAGTAGATGATTGAGAATTAGTAGCAGTCACCACCGGCCATGTGCACTGGCTCAAAATTCAGCATGGCCACACCCCATGTAGTAGATGATTGAGAATTAGTAGCAGTCACCACCGGATCCACTGTCAGGATGATCCATCCTCTCCTTCATCAGCTTCAGATCCCACTGTTTCCCTGAGCAGGAAGGTCTGGAATTGAAAATACAGAGGACATTAAATAACATTCACTCAGTACATGGCACTCATTTTGGTTTATACGCTCGAAATTGAGCCATGAGCAAAGTGTGAAGAGTGTCAGGATGGCCGAGTGGTCTAAGGCGCTGCGTTCAGGTCGCAGCCTCCCTTGGAGGTGTGGGTTCGAATCCCACTTCTGACAAGTGTCTTTTGCGAGGTGGATACATTTTTGGACTTTTTTTTTCCAAGCACCCTTATCAAAAACAATGTCAACAGTTTCTGTGAATTATCGATAAGATCTATTGTCCGTTGCTTGCACTAATTTCCTGAAGTTGGCTAAATCGCAGTAAATCGGTAAAGCAGGAAATCACAGCATCTTCAACAAATCGTGACAGAGGAGCCGACATAAAGGTTTCGACCCTACATATCAAAAGCGCAGCTGTCAATAGTTCAGCAGGTTCACAGTGCAGAAGGTTCAGTGGCACCAGGGTCCCCTGCGTCCCAATCACAGCTGGTTTTTAACTTCTGTATTCAGGGGATGGGAGGGGTGGGGGTGTTGCGTTGTGCACACACAGTGCCTGTTTTGCAGAGAAGTTTTAATAAATACACAAAGAATAATATGGAGTCTTTAGCCACGAGAAACACCTTCCCCTACCTTTTATTCTCTCCGATTCCACATCACCGCACCTACCATCCAACTCCAAAACTCGGGGGAGACTAACACTCCCTACCTCCCTTGGTGTGCATCATGGGCGTGCCCGTGACGAACACAACATTTCTCCTTAACCAATACAAAACAAACATAGCTGCTCAAAAAAAAGATACTATACTAATCCAGTATACAAGAATAGTACACAACAATAAATACCACATTCAGTCAATCCACCCCGAATCCTTGCAGCCGCGTTGAGCATGGCGGTCGAAGTCTCAAACTGTACCGTTCAAGTCCTTGTCTCAGAGGCACTGAGTTGATTGGTATGGAGCCAGGCACCTCCTGATCTGAATCTTGAACTGGCTCCAAATTCTGCATATCCACACCCCCTGTAGTAGATGATTGAGAATTAGTAGCAGTCACCACCGGCCATATGCACTGGCTCAAAATTCTGCAAGTCCACACCCCATGTAGTAGATGATTGAGAATTAGTAGCAGTCACCACAGGGTCCACTGTCAGGATGATCCATCCTCTCTCCTTCATCAGCTTCAGATCCCACTGTTTCCCTGAGCAGGAAGGTCTGGAATTGAAAATACAGAGGACATTAAATAACATTCACTCAGTACATGGCACTCATTTTGGTTTATAAGCTCGAAATTGAGCCATCAGTCTGGTGTCAAGAGTGTCAGGATGGCCGGGTGGTCTAAGGTGCTGCATTCAGGTCACAGTCACCCTTGGAGATGTGGGTTCAAACCCCTCTTCTGACAAGTGTCTTTGCGAGGTGGATACATTTTTGGACTTTTTTTTTCCAAGCACCCGTATCAAAAACAATGTCAACAGTTTCTGTAAATTATCGATAAGATCTATTGACCGTTGCTTGCACTAATTTCCTGAAGTTGGCTAAATCGCAGTAAATCGGTAAAGCGGGAAATCGCAGCATCTTCAACAAATCGTGATAGAGGGGCAGAGATAAAGGTTTCGACCCTACATATCAAGACCGCATCTGTCAATAGTTCAGCAGGTTCACAGTGCAGAAGGTTCAGTGGCACCAGAGTCCCCTGCGTCCCAATCACAGCTGGTTTTTAACTTCTGTATTCAGGGCATGGGAGGGGTGTGTTGCATTGTGCACACACGGTGCCTGTTTTGCAGATAAGTTTTAATAAATACACAGAGAATAATATAGAGTCATTGGCCACGAGGAACACCTTCCCTGACCTTTTATTCTCTCCAGTTCCACGTCACCGCGCCTACCATCCAACTCCAAAACTCGGGGGAGACTAACACTCCCTACCTCCCTTGGTGTGCATCATAGGCGTGCCCATGACGAACACAACATTTCTCCTTAACCAATACAAAACAAACATAGCTGCTAAAAAAAAAGATACTATACTAAACCAGTATACAAGAATAGTACACAACAAGAAATGCCACATTCAGTCAATACACCCCGAATCCTTGCAGCCGCGTTGAGCATGGCGGTCGAGGACTCAAACTGTACCGTTCAAGTCCTTGTCTCAGAGGCACTGAGTTGATTGGTATGGAGCCAGGCACCTCCTGATCTGAATCTTGAACTGGCTCCAAATTCTATATGTCCACACCCCCTGTAGTAGATGATTGAGAATTAGTAGCAGTCACCACCGGCCATGTGCACTGGCTCAAAATTCAGCATGTCCACACTCCATGTAGTAGATGATTGAGAATTAGTAGCAGTCACCACCGGATCCACTGTCAGGATGATCCATCCTCTCCTTCATCAGCTTCAGATCCCACTGTTTCCCTGAGCAGGAAGGTCTGGAATTGAAAATACAGAGGACATTAAATAACATTCACTCAGTACATGGCACTCATTTTGGTTTATACGCTCGAAATTGAGCCATGAGCAAAGTGTGAAGAGTGTCAGGATGGCCGAGTGGTCTAAGGCGCTGCGTTCAGGTCGCAGCCTCCCTTGGAGGTGTGGGTTCAAATCTCACTTCTGGCAAGTGTATTTTGCGAGGTGGATACATTTTTGGACTTTTTTTTCCCAAGCACCGTATCAAAAACAATGTCAACAGTTTCTGTAAATTATCGATAAGATCTATTTTCCGTTGCTTGCACTAATTGCCTGAAGTTGGCTAAATCGCAGTAAATCGGTAAAGCAGGAAATCACAGCATCTTCAACAAATCGTGATAGAGGGGCCGAGATAAAGGTTTCGACCCTACATATCAAAAGCGCAGCTGTCAATAGTTCAGCAGGTTCACAGTGCAGAAGGTTCAGTGGCACCAGGGTCCCCTGCGTCCCAATCAGACCTGGTTTTTAACTTCTGTATTCAGGGGATGGGAGGGGTGGGGGTGTTGCGTCGTGCACACACAGTGCCTGTTTTGCAGAGAAGTTTTAATAAATACACAAAGAATAATATGGAGTCTTTGGCCACGAGGAACACCTTCCCCTACCTTTTATTCTCTCCGATTCCACATCACCGCACCTACCATCCAACTCCAAAACTCGGGGGAGACTAACACTCCCTACCTCCCTTGGTGTGCATCATGGGCGTGCCCATGACGAACACAACATTTCTCCTTAACCAATACAAAACAAACATAGCTGCTCAAAAAAAAGATACTATACTAAACCAGTATACAAAAATAGTACACAACAATAAATACCACATTCAGTCAATCCACCCCGAATCCTTGCAGCCGCCTTGAGCATGGCGGTCGAGGACTCAAACTGTACCGTTCAAGTCCTTGTCTCAGGGGCACTGAGTTGATTGGTATGGAGCCAGGCACCTCCTGATCTGAATCTTGAACTGGCTCCAAATTCTGCATGTCCACACCCCCTGTAGTAGATGATTGAGAATTAGTAGCAGTCACCACCGGCCATATGCACTGGCTCAAAATTCTGCAAGTCCACACCCCATGTAGTACATGATTGAGAATTAGTAGCAGTCACCACAGGGTCCACTGTCAGGATGATCCATCCACTCTCCTTCATCAGCTTCAGATCCCACTGTTTCCCTGAGCAGGAAGGTCTGGAATTGAAAATACAGAGGACATTAAATAACATTCACTCAGTACATGGCACTCATTTTGGTTTATAAGCTGGAAATTGAGCCATCAGTCTGGTGTCAAGAGTGTCAGGATTGCCGGGTGGTCTAAGGTGCTGCATTCAGATCACAGTCTCCCTTGGAGATGTGGGTTCAAACCCCTCTTCTGACAAGTGTCTTTGCGAGGTGGATACATTTTTTGACTTTTTTTTCCAAGCACCCTTATCAAAAACAATGTCAACAGTTTCTGTAAATTATCGATAAGATCTATTGTCCGTTGGTTGCACTAATTGCCTGAAGTTGGCTAAATCGCAGTAAATCGGTAAAGCAGGAAATCACAGCATCTTCAACAAATCGTGATAGAGGGGCCGAGATAAAGGTTTCGACCCTACATATCAAAAGCACAGCTGTCCATAGTTCAGCAGGTTCACAGTGCAGAAGGTTCAGTGGCACCAGGGTCCCCTGCGTCCCAATCACAGCTGGTTTTTAATTTCTGTATTCTGGGCATGGGAGGGGTGTGTTGCATCGTGCACACACAGTGCCTGTTTCGCAAATAAGTTTTAATAAATACACAGAGAATAATATAGAGTCATTGGCCACGAGGAACACCTTCCCTGACCTTTTATTCTCTCCGGTTCCACGTCACCGCGCCTACCATCCAACTCCAAAACTCGGGGGAGACTAACACTCCCTACCTCCCTTGGTGTGCATCATAGGCGTGCCCATGACGAACACAACATTTCTCCTTAATCAATACAAAACAAACATAGCTGCTAAAAAAAAAGATACTATACTAAACCAGTATACAAGAATAGTACACAACAAGAAATGCCACATTCAGTCAATCCACCCCGAATCCTTGCAGCCGCGTTGAGCATGGCGGTCGAGGACTCAAACTGTACCGTTCAAGTCCTTGTCTCAGAGGCACTGAGTTGATTGGTATGGAGCCAGGCACCTCCTGATCTGAATCTTGAACTGGCTCCAAATTCTGCATGTCCACACCCCTTGTAGTAGATGATTGAGAATTAGTAGCAGTCACCACCGGCCATGTGCACTGGCTCAAACTTCTGCATGTCCACACCCCAAGTAGTCGATGATTGCGAATTAGTAGCAGTCACCACCGGATTCACTGTCAGGATGATCCATCCTCTCTCCTTCATCAGCTTCAGATCCCACTGTTTCCCTGAGCAGGAAGGTCTGGAATTGAAAATACAGAGGACATTAAACAACATTCACTCAGTACATGGCACTCATTTTGGTTTATAAGCTGGAAATTGAGCCATCAGTGCAGTGTCAGGATGGCCGGGTGGTCTAAGGCGCTGCGTTCAGGTTGCAGTCTCCTTTGGAGGCGTGGATTTGAATCCCACTTCTGACAAGTGTCTTTTGCGAGGTGGATACATTTTTTGACTTTTTTTTCCAAGCACCCGTATCAAAAACAATGTCAACAGTTTCTGTAAATTATCGATAAGATCTATTGTCCGTTGCTTGCACTAATTTCCTGAAGTTGGCTAAATCGCAGTAAATCAGTAAAGCGGGAAATCACAGCATCTTCAACAAATCGTGATAGAGGGGCAGAGATAAAGGTTTCGACCCTACATATCAAGAGCGCAGCTGTCAATAGTTCAGCAGGTTCACAGTGCAGAAGGTTCAGTGGCACCAGGGTCCCCTGCGTCCCAATCATAGCTGGTTTTTAACTTCTGTATTCAGGGCATGAGAGGGGTGTGTTGGATCGTGCACACACGGTGCCTGTTTCGCAGATAAGTTTTATTAAATACACAGAGAATAATATAGAGTCATTGGCCACGAGGAACACCTTCCCTGACCTTTTATTCTCTCCGGTTCCACGTCACCGCGCCTACCATTCAACTCCAAAACTCAGGGGAGACTAACACTCCCTACCTCCCTTGGTGTGCATCATAGGCGTGCCCATGACGAACACAACATTTCTCCTTAACCAATACAAAACAAACATAGCTGCTCAAAAAAAAGATACTATACTAATCCAGTATACAAGAATAGTACACAACAAGAAATGCCACATTCAGTCAATCCACCCCGAATCCTTGCAGCCGCGTTGAGCATGGCGGTCGAGGACTCAAACTGTACCGTTCAAGTCCTTGTCTCAGAGGCACTGAGTTGATTGGTATGGAGCCAGGCACCTCCTGATCTGAATCTTGAACTGGCTCCAAATTCTGCATGTCCACACCCCTTGTAGTAGATGATTGAGAATTAGTAGCAGTCACCACCGGCCATGTGCACTGGCTCAAACTTCTGCATGTCCACACCCCATGTAGTCGATGATTGAGAATTAGTAGCAGTCACCACCGGATTCACTGTCAGGATGATCCATCCTCTCTCCTTCATCAGCTTCAGATCCCACTGTTTCCCTGAGCAGGAAGGTCTGGAATTGAAAATACAGAGGACATTAAACAACATTCACTCAGTACATGGCAGTCATTTTGGTTTATACGCTCGAAATTGAGCCATGAGCGAGGTGTGCAGAGTGTCGGGATGGCCGAGTGGTCTAAGGCGCTGCGTTCAGGTCGCAGCCTCCCTTGGAGGTGTGGGTTTAAATCCCACTTCTGACAAGTGTATTTTGCAAGGTGGATACATTTTTTGACTTTTTTTTCCAAAGCACCGTATCAAAAACAATGTCAACAGTTTCTGTAAATTATCGATAAGATCTATTTTCCGTTGCTTGCACTAATTGCCTGAAGTTGGCTAAATCGCAGTAAATCGGTAAAGCAGGAAATCACAGCATCTTCAACAAATCGTGATAGAGGGGCCGAGATAAAGGTTTCGACCCTACACATCAAAGCGCAGCTGTCAATAGTTCAGCAGGTTCACAGTGCAGAAGGTTCAGTGGCACCAGGGTCCCCAGCGTCCCAATCAGAGCTGGTTTTTAACTTCTGTATTCAGGGGATGGGAGGGGTGGGGGTGTTGCGTCGTGCACACAGAGTGCCTGTTTTGCAGAGAAGTTTTAATAAATACACAAAGAATAATATGGAGTCTTTGGCCACGAGGAACACCTTCCCCTACCTTTTATTCTCTCCGATTCCACATCACCGCACCTACCATCCAACTCCAAAACTCGGGGGAGACTAACACTCCCTACCTCCCTTGGTGTGCATCATGGGCGTGCCCATGACGAACACAACATTTCTCCTTAACCAATACAAAACAAACATAGCTGCTCAAAAAAAAGATACTATACTAATCCAGTATACAAGAATAGTACACAACAATAAATACCACATTCAGTCAATCCACCCCGAATCCTTGCAGCCGCGTTGAGCATGGCGGTCGAGGACTCAAACTGTACCGTTCAAGTCCTTGTCTCAGAGGCACTGAGTTGATTGGTATGGAGCCAGCCACCTCCTGATCTGAATCTTGAACTGGCTCCAAATTCTGCATGTCCACACCCCCTGTAGTAGATGATTGAGAATTAGTAGCAGTCACCACCGGCCATATGCACTGGCTCAAAATTCTGCAAGTCCACACCCCAAGTAGTCGATGATTGAGAATTAGTAGCAGTCACCACCGGATTCACTGTCAGGATGATCCATCCTCTCTCCTTCATCAGCTTCAGATCCCACTGTTTCCCTGAACAGGAAGGTCTGGAATTGAAAATACAGAGGACATTAAACAACATTCACTCAGTACATGGCACTCATTTTGGTTTAGAAGCTGGAAATTGAGCCATCAGTGCAGTGTCAAGAGTGTCAGGATGGCCGAGTGGTCTAAGGCGCTGCTTTCAGGTTGCAGTCTCCTTTGGAGGCGTGGATTTGAATCCCACTTCTGACAAGTTTCTTTTGCGAGGTGGATACATTTTTGGACTTTTTTTTTCCAAGCACCTGTATCAAAAACAATGTCAACAGTTTCTGTAAATTATCGATAAGATCTATTGTCCGTTGCTTGCACTAATTTCCTGAAGTTGGCTAAATCGCAGTAAATCAGTAAAGCGGTAAATCACAGCATCTTCAACAAATCGTGATAGAGGGGCAGAGATAAAGGTTTCGACCCTACATATCAAGAGCGCAGCTGTCAATAGTTCAGCAGGTTCACAGTGCAGAAGGTTCAGTGGCACCAGGGTCACCTGCGTCCCAATCATAGCTGGTTTTTAACTTCTGTATTCAGGGCATGAGAGGGGTGTGTTGCATCGTGCACACACGGTGCCTGTTTCGCAGATAAGTTTTAATAAATACACAGAGAATAATATAGAGTCATTGGCCACGAGGAACCCCTTCCCTGACCTTTTATTCTCTCCGGTTCCACGTCACCGCGCCTACCATCCAACTCCAAAACTCAGGGGAGACTAACACTCCCTACCTGCCTTGGTGTGCATCATAGGCGTGCCCATGACGAACACAACATTTCTCCTTAACCAATACAAAACAAACATAGCTGCTCAAAAAAAAGATACTATACTAATCCAGTATACAAGAATAGTACACAACAAGAAATGCCACATTCAGTCAATCCACCCCGAATCCTTGCAGCCGCGTTGAGCATGGCGGTCGAGGACTCAAACTGTACCGTTCAAGTCCTTGTCTCAGAGGCACTGAGTTGATTAGTATGGAGCCAGGCACCTCCTGATCTGAATCTTGAACTGGCTCCAAATTCTGCATGTCCACACCCCTTGTAGTAGATGATTGAGAATTAGTAGCAGTCACCACCGGCCATGTGCACTGGCTCAAACTTCTGCATGTCCACACCCCATGTAGTCGATGATTGAGAATTAGTAGCAGTCACCACCGGATTCACTGTCAGGATGATCCATCCTCTCTCCTTCATCAGCTTCAGATCCCACTGTTTCCCTGAGCAGGAAGGTCTGGAATTGAAAATACAGAGGACATTAAACAACATTCACTCAGTACATGGCACTCATTTTGGTTTATACGCTCGAAATTGAGCCATGAGCAAGGTGTGCAGAGTGTCAGGATGGCCGAGTGGTCTAAGGCGCTGCGTTCAGGTCGCAGCCTCCCTTGGAGGTGTGGGTTTAAATCCCACTTCTGACAAGTGTATTTTGCAAGGTGGATACATTTTTGGACTTTTTTTTCCCAAGCACCGTATCAAAAACAATGTCAACAGTTTCTGTAAATTATCGATAAGATCTATTTTCCGTTGCTTGCACTAATTGCCTGAAGTTGGCTAAATCGCAGTAAATCGGTAAAGCAGGAAATCACAGCATCTTCAACAAATCGTGATAGAGGGGCCGAGATAAAGGTTTCGACCCTACATATCAAAAGCGCAGATGTCAATAGTTCAGCAGGTTCACAGTGCAGAAGGTTCAGTGGCACCAGGGTCCCCTGCGTCCCAATCACAGCTGGTTTTTAACTTCTGTATTCTGGGCATGGGAGGGGTGTGTTGCATTGTGCACACACAGTGCCTGTTTCGCAAATAAGTTTTAATAAATACACAGAGAATAATATAGAGTCATTGGCCATGAGGAACACCTTCCCTGACCTTTTATTCTCTCCGGTTCCACGTCACCTCGCCTACCATCCAACTACAAAACTCGCGGGAGACTAACACTCCCTACCTCCCTTGGTGTGCATCATAGGCGTGCCCATGACGAACACAACATTTCTCCTTAACCAATACAAAACAAACATAGCTGCTAAAAAAAAAGATACTATACTAAACCAGTATACAAGAATAGTACACAACAAGAAATGCCACATTCAGTCAATCCACCCCGAATCCTTGCAGCCGCGTTGAGCATGGCGGTCGAGGACTCAAACTGTACCGTTCAAGTCCTTGTCTCAGAGGCACTGAGTTGATTGGTATGGAGCCAGGCACCTCCTGATCTGAATCTTGAACTGGCTCCAAATTCTGCATGTCCACACCCCCTGTAGTAGATGATTGAGAATTAGTAGCAGTCACCACCGGCCATGTGCACTGGCTCAAAATTCAGCATGTCCACACCCCATGTAGTAGATGATTGAGAATTAGTAGCAGTCACCACCGGATCCACTGTCAGGATGATCCATCCTCTCTCCTTCATCAGCTTCAGATCCCACTGTTTCCCTGAGCAGGAAGGTCTGGAATTGAAAATACAGAGGACATTAAACAACATTCACTCAGTACATGGCACTCATTTTGGTTTATAAGCTGGAAATTGAGCCATCAGTGCAGTGTCAAGAGTGTCAGGATGGCCGAGTGGTCTAAGGCGCTGCGTTCAGGTCACAGTCTCTTTTGGAGGTGTGGGTTCGAATCCCACTTCTGACAAGTGTCTTTTGCGAGGTGGATACATTTTTGGACTTTTTTTTTCCAAGCACCCGTATCAAAAACAATGTCAACAGTTTCTGTAAATTATCGATAAGATCTATTGTCCGTTGCTTGCACTAATTTCCTGAAGTTGGCTAAATCGCAGTAAATCGGTAAAGCGGGAAATCGCAGCATCTTCAACAAATCGTGATAGAGGGGCAGAGATAAAGGTTTCGACCCTACATATCAAGACCGCATCTGTCAATAGTTCAGCAGGTTCACAGTGCAGAAGGTTCAGTGGCACCAGAGTCCCCTGCGTCCCAATCACAGCTGGTTTTTAACTTCTGTATTCAGGGCATGGGAGGGGTGTGTTGCATCGTGCACACACGGTGCCTGTTTTGCAGATAAGTTTTAATAAATACACAGAGAATAATATAGAGTCATTGGCCACGAGGAACACCTTCCCTGACCTTTTATTCTCTCCGGTTCCACGTCACCGCGCCTACCATCCAACTCCAAAACTCGGGGGAGACTAACACTTCCTACCTCCCTTGGTGTGCATCATAGGCGTGCCCATGACGAACACAACATTTCTCCTTAACCAATACAAAACAAACATAGCTGCTTAAAAAAAAGATACTATACTAATCCAGTATACAAGAAAAGTACAAAACAAAAAATGCCACATTCAGTCAATCCACCCCGAATCCTTGCAGCCGCGTTGAGCATGGCGGTCGAGGACTCAAACTGTACCGTTCAAGTCCTTGTCTCAGAGGCACTGAGTTGATTGGTATGGAGCCAGGCACCTCCTGATCTGAATCTTGAACTGGCTCCAAATTCTGCATGTCCACACCCCCTGTAGTAGATGATTGAGAATTAGTAGCAGTCACCACCGGCCATGTGCACTGGCTCAAAATTCAGCATGTCCACACCCCATGTAGTAGATGATTGAGAATTAGTAGCAGTCACCACAGGGTCCACTGTCAGGATGATCCATCCTCTCTCCTTCATCAGCTTCAGATCCCACTGTTTCCCTGAGCAGGAAGGTCTGGAAATGAAAATACAGAGGACATTAAATAACATTCACTCAGTACATGGCACTCATTTTGGTTTATAAGCTGGAAATTGAGCCATCAGTCTGGTGTCAAGAGTGTCAGGATGGCCGGGTGGTCTAAGGTGCTGCATTCAGGTCACAGTCTCCATTGGAGACGTGGGTTCAAACCCCTCTTCTGACAAGTGTCTTTGCAAGGTGGATACATTTTTGGACTTTTTTTTCCAAGCACCCTTATCAAAAACAATGTCAACAGTTTCTGTAAATTATCGATAAGATCTATTGTCCGTTGGTTGCACTAATTGCCTGAAGTTGGCTAAATCGCAGTAAATCGGTAAAGCAGGAAATCACAGCATCTTCAACAAATCGTGATAGAGGGGCCGAGATAAAGGTTTCGACCCTACATATCAAAAGCACAGCTGTCCATAGTTCAGCAGGTTCACAGTGCAGAAGGTTCAGTGGCACCAGGGTCGCCTGCGTCCCAATCACAGCTGGTTTTTAACTTCTGTATTCTGGGCATGGGAGGGGTGTGTTGCATCGTGCACACACAGTGCCTGTTTCGCAAATAAGTTTTAATAAATACACAGAGAATAATATAGAGTCATTGGCCACGAGGAACACCTTCCCTGACCTTTTATTCTCTCCGGTTCCACGTCACCGCGCCTACCATCCAACTCCAAAACTCGGGGGAGACTAACACTCCCTACCTCCCTTGGTGTGCATCATAGGCGTGCCCATGACGAACACAACATTTCTCCTTAACCAATACAAAACAAACATAGCTGCTAAAAAAAAAGATACTATACTAAACCAGTAAACAAGAATAGTACACAACAAGAAATGCCACATTCAGTCAATACACCCCGAATCCTTGCAGCCGCGTTGAGCATGGCGGTCGAGGACTCAAACTGTACCGTTCAAGTCCTTGTCTCAGAGGCACTGAGTTGATTGGTATGGAGCCAGGCACCTCCTGATCTGAATCTTGAACTGGCTCCAAATTCTACATGTCCACACCCCCTGTAGTAGATGATTGAGAATTAGTAGCAGTCACCACCGGCCATGTGCACTGGCTCAAAATTCAGCATGGCCACACCCCATGTAGTAGATGATTGAGAATTAGTAGCAGTCACCACCGGATCCACTGTCAGGATGATCCATCCTCTCCTTCATCAGCTTCAGATCCCACTGAAGCTCCCTGAGCAGGAAGGTCTGGAATTGAAAATACAGAGGACATTAAATAACATTCACTCAGTACATGGCACTCATTTTGGTTTATACGCTCGAAATTGAGCCATGAGCAAAGTGTGAAGAGTGTCAGGATGGCCGAGTGGTCTAAGGCGCTGCGTTCAGGTCGCAGCCTCCTTTGGAGGTGTGGGTTCGAATCCCACTTCTGACAAGTGTCTTTTGCGAGGTGGATACATTTTTGGACTTTTTTTTCCCAAGCACCCTTATCAAAAACAATGTCAACAGTTTCTGTGAATTATCGATAAGATCTATTGTCCGTTGCTTGCACTAATTTCCTGAAGTTGGCTAAATCGCAGTAAATCGGTAAAGCAGGAAATCACAGCATCTTCAACAAATCGTGACAGAGGAGCCGACATAAAGGTTTCGACCCTACATATCAAAAGCGCAGCTGTCAATAGTTCAGCAGGTTCACAGTGCAGAAGGTTCAGTGGCACCAGGGTCCCCTGCGTCCCAATCACAGCTGGTTTTTAACTTCTGTATTCAGGGGATGGGAGGGGTGGGGGTGTTGCGTTGTGCACACACAGTGCCTGTTTTGCAGAGAAGTTTTAATAAATACACAAAGAATAATATGGAGTCTTTAGCCACGAGGAACACCTTCCCCTACCTTTTATTCTCTCCGATTCCACATCACCGCACCTACCATCCAACTCCAAAACTCGGGGGAGACTAACACTCCCTACCTCCCTTGGTGTGCATCATGGGCGTGCCCGTGACGAACACAACATTTCTCCTTAACCAATACAAAACAAACATAGCTGCTCAAAAAAAAGATACTATACTAATCCAGTATACAAGAATAGTACACAACAATAAATACCACATTCAGTCAATCCACCCCGAATCCTTGCAGCCGCGTTGAGCATGGCGGTCGAGGTCTCAAACTGTACCGTTCAAGTCCTTGTCTCAGAGGCACTGAGTTGATTGGTATGGAGCCAGGCACCTCCTGATCTGAATCTTGAACTGGCTCCAAATTCTGCATGTCCACACCCCCTGTAGTAGATGATTGAGAATTAGTAGCAGTCACCACCGGCCATATGCACTGGCTCAAAATTCTGCAAGTCCACACCCCATGTAGTAGATGATTGAGAATTAGTAGCAGTCACCACAGGGTCCACTGTCAGGATGATCCATCCTCTCTCCTTCATCAGCTTCAGATCCCACTGTTTCCCTGAGCAGGAAGGTCTGGAATTGAAAATACAGAGGACATTAAATAACATTCACTCAGTACATGGCACTCATTTTGGTTTATAAGCTGGAAATTGAGCCATCAGTCTGGTGTCAAGAGTGTCAGGATGGCCGGGTGGTCTAAGGTGCTGCATTCAGGTCACAGTCATCCTTGGAGATGTGGGTTCAAACCCCTCTTCTGACAAGTGTCTTTGCGAGGTGGATACATTTTTGGACTTTTTTTTTCCAAGCACCCGTATCAAAAACAATGTCAACAGTTTCTGTAAATTATCGATAAGATCTATTGACCGTTGCTTGCACTAATTTCCTGAAGTTGGCTAAATCGCAGTAAATCGGTAAAGCGGGAAATCGCAGCATCTTCAACAAATCGTGATAGAGGGGCAGAGATAAAGGTTTCGACCCTACATATCAAGACCGCATCTGTCAATAGTTCAGCAGGTTCACAGTGCAGAAGGTTCAGTGGCACCAGAGTCCCCTGCGTCCCAATCACAGCTGGTTTTTAACTTCTGTATTCAGGGCATGGGAGGGGTGTGTTGCATTGTGCACACACGGTGCCTGTTTTGCAGATAAGTTTTAATAAATACACAGAGAATAATATAGAGTCATTGGCCACGAGGAACACCTTCCCTGACCTTTTATTCTCTCCGGTTCCACGTCACCGCGCCTACCATCCAACTCCAAAACTCGGGGGAGACTAACACTCCCTACCTCCCTTGGTGTGCATCATAGGCGTGCCCATGACAAACACAACATTTCTCCTTAACCAATACAAAACAAACATAGCTGCTCAAAAAAAAGATACTATACTAATCCAGTATACAAGAATAGTACACAACAAGAAATGCCACATTCAGTCAATCCACCCCGAATCCTTGCAGCCGCGTTGAGCATGGCGGTCGAGGACTCAAACTGTACCGTTCAAGTCCTTGTCTCAGAGGCACTGAGTTGATTGGTATGGAGCCAGGCACCTCCTGATCTGAATCTTGAACTGGCTCCAAATTCTGCATGTCCACACCCCTTGTAGTAGATGATTGAGAATTAGTTGCAGTCACCACCAGCCATGTGCACTGGCTCAAACTTCTGCATGTCCACACCCCAAGTAGTCGATGATTGCGAATTAGTAGCAGTCACCACCGGATTCACTGTCAGGATGATCCATCCTCTCTCCTTCATCAGCTTCAGATCCCACTGTTTCCCTGAGCAGGAAGGTCTGGAATTGAAAATACAGAGGACATTAAACAACATTCACTCAGTACAGGGCACTCATTTTGGTTTATAAGCTGGAAATTGAGCCATCAGTGCAGTGTCAAGAGTGTCAGGATGGCCGAGTGGTCTAAGGTGCTGCGTTCAGGTCGCAGCCTCCCTTGGAGGTGTGGGTTCAAATCCCACTTCTGACAAGTGTATTTTGCGAGGTGGATACATTTTTGGACTTTTTTTTCCCAAGCACCGTATCAAAAACAATGTCAACAGTTTCTGTAAATTATCGATAAGATCTATTTTCCGTTGCTTGCACTAATTGCCTGAAGTTGGCTAAATCGCAGTAAATCGGTAAAGCAGGAAATCACAGCATCTTCAACAAATCGTGATAGAGGGGCCGAGATAAAGGTTTCGACCCTACATATCAAAAGCGCAGCTGTCAATAGTTCAGCAGGTTCACAGTGCAGAAGGTTCAGTGGCACCAGGGTCCCCTGCGTCCCAATCAGAGCTGGTTTTTAACTTCTGTATTCAGGGGATGGGAGGGGTGGGGGTGTTGCGTCGTGCACACACAGTGCCTGTTTTGCAGAGAAGTTTTAATAAATACACAAAGAATAATATGGAGTCTTTGGCCACGAGGAACACCTTCCCCTACCTTTTATTCTCTCCGATTCCAAATCACCGCACCTACCATCCAACTCCAAAACTCGGGGGAGACTAACACTCCCTACCTCCCTTGGTGTGCATCATGGGCGTGCCCATGACGAACACAACATTTCTCCTTAACCAATACAAAACAAACATAGCTGCTCAAAAAAAAGATACTATACTAATCCAGTATACAAGAATAGTACACAACAATAAATACCACATTCAGTCAATCCACCCCGAATCCTTGCAGCCGCGTTGAGCATGGCGGTCGAGGACTCAAACTGTACCGTTCAAGTCCTTGTCTCAGAGGCACTGAGTTGATTGGTATGGAGCCAGGCACCTCCTGATCTGAATCTTGAACTGGCTCCAAATTCTGCATGTCCACACCCCCTGTAGTAGATGATTGAGAATTAGTAGCAGTCACCACCGGCCATATGCACTGGCTCAAAATTCTGCAAGTCCACACCCCATGTAGTAGATGATTGAGAATTAGTAGCAGTCACCACAGGGTCCACTGTCAGGATGATCCATCCTCTCTCCTTCATCAGCTTCAGATCCCACTGTTTCCCTGAGCAGGAAGGTCTGGAAATGAAAATACAGAGGACATTAAATAACATTCACTCAGTACATGGCACTCATTTTGGTTTATAAGCTGGAAATTGAGCCATCAGTCTGGTGTCAAGAGTGTCAGGATGGCCGGGTGGTCTAAGGTGCTGCATTCAGGTCACAGTCTCCCTTGGAGACGTGGGTTCAAACCCCTCTTCTGACAAGTGTCTTTGCGAGGTGGATACATTTTTGGACTTTTTTTTCCAAGCACCCTTATCAAAAACAATGTCAAGAGTTTCTGTAAATTATCGATAAGATCTATTGGCCGTTGGTTGCACTAATTGCCTGAAGTTGGCTAAATCGCAGTAAATCGGTAAAGCAGGAAATCACAGCATCTTCAACAAATCGTGATAGAGGGGCCGAGATAAAGGTTTCGACCCTACATATCAAAAGCACAGCTGTCCATAGTTCAGCAGGTTCACAGTGCAGAAGGTTCAGTGGCACCAGGGTCGCCTGAGTCCCAATCACAGCTGGTTTTTAACTTCTGTATTCTGGGCATGGGAGGGGTGTGTTGCATCGTGCACACACAGTGCCTGTTTCGCAAATAAGTTTTAATAAATACACAGAGAATAATATAGAGTCATTGGCCACGAGGAACACCTTCCCTGACCTTTTATTCTCTCCAGTTCCACGTCACCGCGCCTACCATCCAACTCCAAAACTCGGGGGAGACTAACACTCCCTACCTCCCTTGGTGTGCATCATAGGCGTGCCCATGACGAACACAACATTTCTCCTTAACCAATACAAAACAAACATAGCTGCTAAAAAAAAAGATACTATACTAAACCAGTATACAAGAATAGTACACAACAAGAAATGCCACATTCAGTCAATACACCCCGAATCCTTGCAGCCGCGTTGAGCATGGCGGTCGAGGACTCAAACTGTACCGTTCAAGTCCTTGTCTCAGAGGCACTGAGTTGATTGGTATGGAGCCAGGCACCTCCTGATCTGAATCTTGAACTGGCTCCAAATTCTACATGTCCACACCCCCTGTAGTAGATGATTGAGTATTAGTAGCAGTCACCACCGGCCATGTGCACTGGCTCAAAATTCAGCATGTCCACACTCCATGTAGTAGATGATTGAGAATTAGTAGCAGTCACCACCGGATCCACTGTCAGGATGATCCATCCTCTCCTTCATCAGCTTCAGATCCCACTGTTTCCCTGAGCAGGAAGGTCTGGAATTGAAAATACAGAGGACATTAAATAACATTCACTCAGTACATGGCACTCATTTTGGTTTATACGCTCGAAATTGAGCCATGAGCAAAGTGTGAAGAGTGTCAGGATGGCCGAGAGGTCTAAGGCGCTGCGTTCAGGTCGCAGCCTCCCTTGGAGGTGTGGGTTCAAATCCCACTTCTGGCAAGTGTATTTTGCGAGGTGGATACATTTTTGGACTTTTTTTTCCCAAGCACCGTATCAAAAACAATGTCAACAGTTTCTGTAAATTATCGATAAGATCTATTTTCCGTTGCTTGCACTAATTGCCTGAAGTTGGCTAAATCGCAGTAAATCGGTAAAGCAGGAAATCACAGCATCTTCAACAAATCGTGATAGAGGGGCCGAGATAAAGGTTTCGACCCTACATATCAAAAGCGCAGCTGTCAATAGTTCAGCAGGTTCACAGTGCAGAAGGTTCAGTGGCACCAGGGTCCCCTGCGTCCCAATCAGACCTGGTTTTTAGCTTCTGTATTCAGGGGATGGGAGGGGTGGGGGTGTTGCGTCGTGCACACACAGTGCCTGTTTTGCAGAGAAGTTTTAATAAATACACAAAGAATAATATGGAGTCTTTGGCCACGAGGAACACCTTCCCCTACCTTTTATTCTCTCCGATTCCACATCACCGCACCTACCATCCAACTCCAAAACTCGGGGGAGACTAACACTCCCTACCTCCCTTGGTGTGCATCATGGGCGTGCCCATGACGAACACAACATTTCTCCTTAACCAATACAAAACAAACATAGCTGCTCAAAAAAAAGATACTATACTAAACCAGTATACAAAAATAGTACACAACAATAAATACCACATTCAGTCAATCCACCCCGAATCCTTGCAGCCGCGTTGAGCATGGCGGTCGAGGACTCAAACTGTACCGTTCAAGTCCTTGTCTCAGAGGCACTGAGTTGATTGGTATGGAGCCAGGCACCTCCTGATCTGAATCTTGAACTGGCTCCAAATTCTGCATGTCCACACCCCCTGTAGTAGATGATTGAGAATTAGTAGCAGTCACCACCGGCCATATGCACTGGCTCAAAATTCTGCAAGTCCACACCCCATGTAGTAGATGATTGAGAATTAGTAGCAGTCACCACAGGGTCCACTGTCAGGATGATCCATCCTCTCTCCTTCATCAGCTTCAGATCCCACTGTTTCCCTGAGCAGGAAGGTCTGGAAATGAAAATACAGAGGACATTAAATAACATTCACTCAGTACATGGCACTCAGTTTGGTTTATAAGCTGGAAATTGAGCCATCAGTCTGGTGTCAAGAGTGTCAGGATGGCCGGGTGGTCTAAGGTGCTGCATTCAGGTCACAGTCTCCCTTGGAGACATGGGTTCAAACCCCTCTTCTGACAAGTGTCTTTGCGAGGTGGATACATTTTTGGACTTTTTTTTCCAAGCACCCTTATCAAAAACAATGTTAACAGTTTCTGTAAATTATCGATAAGATCTATTGTCCGTTGCTTGCACTAATTGCCTGAAGTTGGCTAAATCGCAGTAAATCGGTAAAGCAGGAAATCACAGCATCTTCAACAAATCGTGATAGAGGGGCCGAGATAAAGGTTTCGACCCTACATATCAAATGCACAGCTGTCCATAGTTCAGCAGGTTCACAGTGCAGAAGGTTCAGTGGCACCAGGGTCGCCTGCGTCCCAATCACAGCTGGTTTTTAACTTCTGTATTCTGGGCATGGGAGGGGTGTGTTGCATCGTGCACACACAGTGCCTGTTTCGCAAATAAGTTTTAATAAATACACAGAGAATAATATAGAGTCATTGGCCACGAGGAACACCTTCCCTGACCTTTTATTCTCTCCGGTTCCACGTCACCGCGCCTACCATCCAACTCCAAAACTCGGGGGAGACTAACACTCCCTACCTCCCTTGGTGTGCATCATAGGCGTGCCCATGACGAACACAACATTTCTCCTTAACCAATACAAAACAAACATAGCTGCTAAAAAAAAAGATACTATACTAAACCAGTATACAAGAATAGTACACAACAAGAAATGCCACATTCAGTCAATCCACACCGAATCCGTGCAGCCGCGTTGAGCATGGCGGTCGAGGACTCAAACTGTACCGTTCAAGTCCTTGTCTCAGAGGCACTGAGTTGATTGGTATGGAGCCAGGCACCTCCTGATCTGAATCTTGAACTGGCTCCAAATTCTGCATGTCCACACCCCCTGTAGTAGATGATTGAGAATTAGTAGCTGTCACCACCGGCCATGTGCACTGGCTCAAAATTCAGCATGTCCACACCCCATGTAGTAGATGATTGAGAATTAGTAGCAGTCACCACCGGATCCACTGTCAGGATGATCCATCCTCTCCTTCATCAGCTTCAGATCCCACTGTTTCCCTGAGCAGGAAGGTCTGGAATTGAAAATACAGAGGACATTAAATAACATTCACTCAGTACATGGCACTCATTTTGGTTTATATGCTCGAAATTGAGCCATGAGCAAAGTGTGAAGAGTGTCAGGATGGCCGAGTGGTCTAAGGCGCTGCGTTCAGGTCGCAGCCTCCCTTGGAGGTGTGGGTTCAAATCCCACTTCTGACAAGTGTATTTTACGAGGTGGATACATTTTTGGACTTTTTTTTCCCTAGCACCGTATCAAAAACAATGTCAACAGTTTCTGTAAATTATCGATAAGATCTATTTTCCGTTGCTTGCACTAATTGCCTGAAGTTGGCTAAATCGCAGTAAATCGGTAAAGCAGGAAATCACAGCATCTTCAACAAATCGTGATAGAGGGGCCGAGATAAAGGTTTCGACCCTACATATCAAAAGCGCAGCTGTCAATAGTTCAGCAGGTTCACAGTGCAGAAGGTTCAGTGGCACCAGGGTCCCCTGCGTCCCAATCAGACCTGGTTTTTAACTTCTGTATTCAGGGGATGGGAGGGGTGGGGGTGTTGCGTCGTGCACACACAGTGCCTGTTTTGCAGAGAAGTTTTAATAAATACACAAAGAATAATATGGAGTCTTTGGCCACGAGGAACACCTTCCCCTACCTTTTATTCTCTCCGATTCCACATCACCGCACCTACCATCCAACTCCAAAACTCGGGGGAGACTAACACTCCCTACCTCCCTTGGTGTGCATCATGGGCGTGCCCATGACGAACACAACATTTCTCCTTAACCAATACAAATCAAACATAGCTGCTAAAAAAAAAGATACTATACTAAACCAGTATACAAGAATAGTACACAACAAGAAATGCCACATTCATTCAATCCACCCCGAATCCTTGCAGCCGCGTTGAGCATGGCGGTCGAGGACTCAAACTGTACCGTTCAAGTCCTTGTCTCAGAGGCACTGAGTTGATTGGTATGGAGCCAGGCACCTCCTGATCTGAATCTTGAACTGGCTCCAAATTCTGCATGTCCACACCCCCTGTAGTAGATGATTGAGAATTAGTAGCAGTCACCACCGGCCATGTGCACTGGCTCAAAATTGAGCATGTCCACACCCCATGTAATAGATGATTGAGAATTAGTAGCAGTCACCACCGGATCCACTGTCAGGATGATCCATCCTCTCTCCTTCATCAGCTTCAGATCCCACTGTTTCCCTGAGCAGGAAGGTCTGGAATTGAAAATACAGAGGACATTAAACAACATTCACTCAGTACATGGCACTCATTTTGGTTTATAAGCTGTAAATTGAGCCATCAGTGCAGTGTCAAGAGTGTCAGGATTGCCGAGTGGTCTAAGGCGCTGCGTTCAGGTCGCAGTCTCCTTTGGAGGCGTGGGTTCGAATCCCACTTCTGACAAGTGTCTTTTGCGAGGTGGATATATTTTTGGACTCTTTTTTTTCCAAGCACCCGCATCAAAAACAATGTCAACAGTTTCTGTAAATTATCAATAAGATCTATTGTCCGTTGCTTGCACTAATTTCCTGAAGTTGGCTAAATCGCAGTAAATCGGTAAAGCGGGAAATCACAGCATCTTCAACAAATCGTGATAGAGGGGCAGAGATGAAGGTTTCGACCCTACATATCAAGAGCGCAGCTGTCAATAGTTCAGCAGGTTCACAGTGCAGAAGGTTCAGTGGCACCATGGTCCCCTGCGTCCCAATCACAGCTGGTTTTTAACTTCTGTATTCAGGGCATGGGAGGGGTGTGTTGCATCGTGCACACACGGTGCCTGTTTCGCAGATAAGTTTTAATAAATATACAGAGAATAATATAGAGTCATTGGCCACGAGGAACACCTTCCCTGACCTTTTATTCTCTCCGGTTCCACGTCACCGCGCCTACCATCCAACTCCAAAACTCGGGGAGACTAACACTCCCTACCTCCCTTGGTGTGCATCATAGGCGTGCCCATGACGAACACAACATTTCTCCTTAACCAATACAAAACAAACATAGCTGCTCAAAAAAAAGATACTATACTAATCCAGTATACAAGAATAACACACAACAAGAAATGCCACATTCAGTCAATCCACCCCGAATCCTTGCAGCCGCGTTGAGCATGGCGGTCGAGGACTCAAACTGTACCGTTCAAGTCCTTGTCTCAGAGGCACTGAGTTGATTGGTTTGGAGCCAGGCACCTCCTGATCTGAATCTTGAACTGGCTCCAAATTCTGCATGTCCACACCCCCTGTAGTAGATGATTGAGAATTAGTAGCAGTCACCACCGACCATGTGCACTGGCTCAAAATTCAGCATGTCCACACCCCATGTAGTCGATGATTGAGAATTAGTAGCAGTCACCACCGGATTTACTGTCAGGATGATCCATCCTCTCTCCTTCATCAGCTTCAGATCCCACTGTTTCCCTGAGCAGGAAGGTCTGGAATTGAAAATACAGAGGACATTAAACAACATTCACTCAGTACATGGCACTCATTTTGGTTTATATGCTCGAAATTGAGCCATGAGGGAGGTGTGAAGAGTGTCAGGATGGCCGAGTGGTCTAAGGTGCTGCGTTCAGGTCACAGCCTCCCTTGAAGGTGTGGGTTCAAATCCCACTTCTGACAAGTGTATTTTGCGAGGTGGATACATTTTTGTACTTTTTTTTCCCAAGCACCGTATCAAAAACAATGTCAACAGTTTCTGTAAATTATCGATAAGATCTATTTTCCGTTGCTTGCACTAATTGCCTGAAGTTGGCTAAATCGCAGTAAATCGGTAAAGCAGGAAATCACAGCATCTTCAACAAATCGTGATAGAGGGGCCAAGATAAAGGTTTCGACCCTACATATCAAAAGCGCAGCAGTCAATAGTTCAGCAGGTTCACAGTGCAGAAGGTTCAGTGGCACCAGGGTCCCCTGCGTCCCAATCACAGCTGGTTTTTAACTTCTGTATTCAGGGGATGGGAGGGGTGGGGGTGTTGCGTCGTGCACACACAGTGCCTGTTTTGCAGAGAGGTTTTAATAAATACACAAAGAATAATATGGAGTCTTTAGCCACGAGGAACACCTTCCCCTACCTTTTATTCTCTCTGATTCCACATCACCGCACCTACCATCCAACTCCAAAACTCGGGGGAGACTAACACTCCCTACCTCCCTTGGTGTGCATCATGGGCGTGCCCATGACGAACACAACATTTCGCCTTAACCAATACAAAACAAACATAGCTGCTCAAAAAAAAGATACTATACTAATCCAGTATACAAGAATAGTACACAACAATAAATACCACATTCAGTCAATCCACCCCGAATCCTTGCAGCCGCGTAGAGCATGGCGGTCGAGGACTCAAACTGTACAGTTCAAGTCCTTGTCTCAGAGGCACTGAGTTGATTGGTATGGAGCCAGGCACCTCCTGATCTGAATCTTGAACTGGCTCCAAATTCTGCATGTCCACACCCCCTGTAGTAGATGATTGAGAATTAGTAGCAGTCACCACCGGCCATATGCACTGGCTCAAAATTCTGCAAGTCCACACCCCATGTAGTAGATGATTGAGAATTAGTAGCAGTCACCACAGGGTCCACTGTCAGGATGATCCATCCTCTCTCCTTCATCAGCTTCAGATCCCACTGTTTCCCTGAGCAGGAAGGTCTGGAATTGAAAATACAGAGGACATTAAATAACATTCACTCAGTACATGGCACTCATTTTGGTTTATAAGCTGGAAATTGAGCCATCAGTCTGGTGTCAAGAGTGTCAGGATGGCCGCGTGGTCCAAGGTGCTCCATTCAGGTCACAATCTCCCTTGGAGATGTGGGTTCAAACCCCTCCTCTGACAAGTGTCTTTTGCGACCTGGATACATTTTTGGACTTTTTTTTTCCAAGCACCCTTATCAAAAACAATGTGAACAGTTTCTGTAAATTATCGATAAGATCTATTGTCCGTTGCTTGCACTAATTGCCTGAAGTTGGCTAAATCGCAGTAAATCGGTAAAGCAGGAAATCACAGCATCTTCAACAAATCGTGATAGAGGGGCCGAGATAAAGGTTTCGACCCTACATATCAAAAGCACAGCTGTCAATAGTTCAGCAGGTTCACAGTGCAGAAGGTTCATTGGCACCAGGGTCCCCTGCGTCCCAATCACAGCTGGTTTTTAACTTCTGTATTCAGGGCACGGGAGGGGTGTGTTGCATCGTGCACACATGGTGCCTATTTCGCAGATAAGTTTTAATAAATACACAGAGAATAATATAGAGTCATTGGCCACGAGGAACACCTTCCATGACCTTTTATTCTCTCCGGTTCCACGTCACCGCGCCTACCATCCAACTCCAAAACTTGGGGGAGACTAACACTCCCTACCTCCCTTGGTGTGCATCATAGGCGTGCCCATGACGAACACAACATTTCTCCTTAACCAATACAAAACAAACATAGCTGCTCAAAAAAAAGATACTATACTAAACCAGTATACAAGAATAGTACACAACAAGAAATGCCACATTCAGTCAATCCACCCTGAATCCTTGCAGCCGCGTTGAGCATGGCAGTCGAGGACTCAAACTGTACCGTTCAAGTCCTTGTCTCAGAGGCACTGAGTTGATTGGTATGGAGCCAGGCACCTCCTGATCTGAATCTTGAACTGGCTCCAAATTCTGCATGTCCACACCCCCTGTAGTAGATGATTGAGAATTAGTAGCAGTCACCACCGGCCATGTGCACTGGCTCAAAATTCAGCATGTCCACACCCCATGTAGTAGATGATTGAGAATTAGTAGCAGTCACCATCGGATCCACTGTCAGGATGATCCATCCTCTCTCCTTCATCAGCTTCAGATCCCACTGTTTCCCTGAGCAGGAAGGTCTGGAATTGAAAATACAGAGGACATTAAACAACATTCACTCAGTACATGGCACTCATTTTGGTTTCTAAGCTGGAAATTGAGCCATCAGTGCAGTGTCAAGAGTGTCAGGATGGCCGAGTGGTCTAAGGTGCTGCGTTCAGGTCGCAGCCTCCCTTGGAGGTGTGGGTTCAAATCCCACTTCTGACAAGTGTATTTTGCGAGGTGGATACATTTTTGGAATTTTTTTTCCCAAGCACCGTATCAAAACAATGTCAACAGTTTCTGTAAATTATCGATAAGATCTATTTTCCGTTGCTTGCACTAATTGCCTGAAGTTGGCTAAATCGCAGTAAATCGGTAAAGCAGGAAATCACAGCATCTTCAACAAATCGTGATAGAGGGGCCGAGATAAAGGTTTCGACCCTACATATCAAAAGCACTGCTGTCAATAGTTCAGCAGGATCACAGTGCAGAAGGTTCAGTGGCACCAGGGTCCCCTGTGTCCCAATCACAGCTGGTTTTTAACTTCTGTATTCAGGGCATGGGAGGGGTGTGTTGCATCGTGCACACACGGTGCCTGTTTCGCCGATAAGTTTTAATAAATACACAGAGAATAATATAGAGTCATTGGCCACGAGGAACACCTTCCCTGACCTTTTATTCTCTCCGGTTCCACGTCACCGCGCCTACCATCCAACTCCAAAACTCGGGGGAGACTAACACTCCCTACCTCCCTTGGTGTGCATCATAGGCGTGCCCATGACGAACACAACATTTCTCCTTAACCAATACAAAACAAACATAGCTGCTCAAAAAAAAGATACTATACTAATCCAGTATACAAGAATAGTACACAACAAGAAATGCCACATTCAGTCAATCCACCCCGAATCCTTGCAGCCGCGTTGAGCATGGCGGTCGAGGACTCAAACTGTACCGTTCAAGTCCTTGTCTCAGAGGCACTGAGTTGATTGGTATGGAGCCAGGCACCTCCTGATCTGAATCTTGAACTGGCTCCAAATTCTGCATGTCCACACCCCTTGTAGTAGATTATTGAGAATTAGTAGCAGTCACCACCGGCCATGTGCACTGGCTCAAACTTCTGCATGTCCACACCCCAAGTAGTCGATGACTGCGAATTAGTAGCAGTCACCACCGGATTCACTGTCAGGATGATCCATCCTCTCTCCTTCATCAGCTTCAGATCCCACTGTTTCCCTGAGCAGGAAGGTCTGGAATTGAAAATACAGAGGACATTAAACAACATTCACTCAGTACATGGCACTCATTTTGGTTTATAAGCTGGAAATTGAGCCATCAGTGCAGTGTCAAGAGTGTCAGGATGGGCGAGTGGACTAAGGCTCTGTGTTCAGGTTGCAGTCTCCTTTGGAGGCGTGGGTTCGAATCCCACTTCTGACAAGTGTCTTTTGCGAGGTGGATACATTTTTGGACTTTTTTTTTTCCAAGCACCCGTATCAAAAACAATGTCAACAGTTTCTGTAAATTATCGATAAGATCTATTGTCCGTTGCTTGCACTAATTTCCTGAAGTTGGCTAAATCGCAGTAAATCGGTAAAGCGGGAAATCACAGCATCTTCAACAAATCGTGATAGAGGGGCAGAGATAAAGGTTTCGACCCTACATATCAAGAGCGCAGCTGTCAATAGTTCAGCAGGTTCACAGTGCAGAAGGTTCAGTGGCACCAGGGTCCCCTGCGTCCCAATCACAGTTGGTTTTTAACTTCTGTATTCAGGGCATGGGAGGGGTGTGTTGCATCGTGCACACACGGTGCCTGTTTCGCAGATAAGTTTTAATAAATACACAGAGAATAATATAGAGTCATTGGCCACGAGGAACACCTTCCCTGACCTTTTATTCTCTCTGGTTCCACGTCACCGCGCCTACCATCCAACTCCAAAACTCAGGGGAGACTAACACTCCCTACCTCCCTTGGTGTGCATCATAGGCGTGCCCATTACGAACACAACATTTCTCCTTAACCAATACAAAACAAACATAGCTGCTCAAAAAAAAGATACTATACTAATCCAGTATACAAGAATAGTACACAACAAGAAATGCCACATTCAGTCAATCCACCCCGAATCCTTGCAGCCGCGTTGAGCATGGCGGTCAAGGACTCAAACTGTACCGTTCAAGTCCTTGTCTCAGAGGCACTGAGTTGATTGGTATGGAGCCAGGCACCTCTTGATCTGAATCTTGAACTGGCTCCAAATTCTTCATGTCCACACCCCTTGTAGTAGATGATTGAGAATTAGTAGCAGTCACCACCGGCCATGTGCACTGGCTCAAAATTCAGCATGTCCACACCCCATGTAGTCGATGATTGAGAATTAGTAGCAGTCACCACCGGATTCACTGTCAGGATGATCCATCCTCTCTCCTTCATCAGCTTCAGATCCCACTGTTTGCCTGAGCAGGAAGGTCTGGAATTGAAAATACAGAGGACATTAAACAACATTCACTCAGTACATGGCACTCATTTTGGTTTATAAGCTGGAAATTGAGCCATCAGTGCAGTGTCAAGAGTGTCAGGATGGCCAAGTGGTCTAAGGTGCTGCGTTCAGGTCTCAGTCTCCTTTCGAGGCGTGGGTTCGAATCCCACTTCTGACAAGTGTCTTTTGCGAGGTGGATACATTTTTGGACTTTTTTTTTCCAAGCACCCGTATCAAAAACAATGTCAACAGTTTCTGTAAATTATCGATAAGATCTATTGTCCGTTGCTTGCACTAATTTCCTGAAGTTGGCTAAATCGCAGTAAATCGGTAAAGCGGGAAATCACAGCATCTTCAACAAATCGTGATAGAGGGGCAGAGATAAAGGTTTCGACCCTACATATCAAGAGCGCAGCTGTCAATAGTTCAGCAGGTTCACAGTGCAGAAGGTTCAGTGGCACCAGGGTCCCCTGCGTCCCAATCACAGCTGGTTTTTAACTTCTGTATTCAGGGCATGGGAGGGGTGTGTTGCATCGTGCACACACGGTGCCTGTTTCGCAGATAAGTTTTAATAAATACACAGAGAATAATATAGAGTCATTGGCCACGAGGAACACCTTCCCTGACCTTTTATTCTCTCCGGTTCCACGTCACCGCGCCTACCATCCAACTCCAAAACTCGGGGGAGACTAACACTCCCTACCTCCCTTGGTGTGCATCATAGGCGTGCCCATGACGAACACAACATTTCTCCTTAACCAATACAAAACAAATATAGCTGCTCAAAAAAAAGATACTATACTAATCCAGTATACAAGAATAGTACACAACAAGAAATGCCACATTCAGTCAATCCACCCCGAATCCTTGCAGCCGCGTTGAGCATGGTGGTCGAGGACTCAAACTGTAGCGTTCAAGTACTTGTCTCAGAGGCACTGAGTTGATTGGTATGGAGCCAGGCACCTCCTGATCTGAATCTTGAACTGGCTCCAAATTCTGCATGTCCACACCCCTTGTAGTAGATGATTGAGAATTAGTAGCAGTCACCACCGGCCATGTGCACTGGCTCAAACTTCTGCATGTCCACATCCCAAGTAGTCAATGACTGCGAATTAGTAGCAGTCACTACCGGATTCACTGTCAGGATGATCCATCCTCTCTCCTTCATCAGCTTCAGATCCCACTGTTTCCCTGAGCAGGAAGGTCTGGAATTGAAAATACAGAGGACATTAAACAACATTCACTCAGTACATGGCACTCATTTTGGTTTATAAGCTGGAAATTGAGCCATCAGTGCAGTGTCAAGAGTGTCAGGATGGCCGAGTGGTGTAAGGCGCTGCGTTCAGGTTGCAGTCTCCTTTGGAGGCGTGGGTTCGAATCCCACTTCTGACAAGTGTCTTTTGCGAGGTGGATACATTTTTGGACTTTTTTTTTTCCAAGCACCCTTATCAAAAACAATGTCAACAGTTTCTGTAAATTATCGATAAGATCTATTGTCCGTTGCTTGCACTAATTTCCTGAAGTTGGCTAAATCGCAGTAAATCGGTAAAGCGGGAAATCACAGCATCTTCAACAAATCGTGATAGAGGGGCAGAGATAAAGGTTTCGACCCTACATATCAAGAGCGCAGCTGTCAATAGTTCAGCAGGTTCACAGTGCAGAAGGTTCAGTGGCACCAGGGTCCCCTGCGTCCCAATCACAGTTGGTTTTTAACTTCTGTATTCAGGGCATGGGAGGGGTGTGTTGCATCGTGCACACACGGTGCCTGTTTCGCAGATAAGTTTTAATAAATACACAGAGAATAATATAGAGTCATTGGCCACGAGGAACACCTTCCCTGACCTTTTATTCTCTCCGGTTCCACGTCACCGCGCCTACCATCCAACTCCAAAACTCAGGGGAGACTAACACTCCCTACCTCCCTTGGTGTGCATCATAGGCGTGCCCATTACGAACACAACATTTCTCCTTAACCAATACAAAGCAAACATAGCTGCTCAAAAAAAAGATACTATACTAATCCAGTATACAAGAATAGTACACAACAAGAAATGCCACATTCAGTCAATCCACCCCGAATCCTTGCAGCCGCGTTGAGCATGGCGGTCAAGGACTCAAACTGTACCGTTCAAGTCCTTGTCTCAGAGTCACTGAGTTGATTGGTATGGAGCCAGGCACCTCTTGATCTGAATCTTGAACTGGCTCCAAATTCTTCATGTCCACACCCCTTGTAGTAGATGATTGAGAATTAGTAGCAGTCACCACCGGCCATGTGCACTGGCTCAAAATTCAGCATGTCCACACCCCATGTAGTCGATGATTGAGAATTAGTAGCAGTCACCACCGGATTCACTGTCAGGATGATCCATCCTCTCTCCTTCATCAGCTTCAGATCCCACTGTTTGCCTGAGCAGGAAGGTCTGGAATTGAAAATACAGAGGACATTAAACAACATTCACTCAGTACATGGCACTCATTTTGGTTTATAAGCTGGAAATTGAGCCATCAGTGCAGTGTGAAGAGTGTCAGGATGGCCAAGTGGTCTAAGGCGCTGCGTTCAGGTCTCAGTCTCCTTTCGAGGCGTGGGTTCGAATCCCACTTCTGACAAGTGTCTTTTGCGAGGTGGATACATTTTTGGACTTTTTTTTTCCAAGCACCCGTATCAAAAACAATGTCAACAGTTTCTGTAAATTATCGATAAGATCTATTGTCCGTTGCTTGCACTAATTTCCTGAAGTTGGCTAAATCGCAGTAAATCGGTAAAGCGGGAAATCACAGCATCTTCAACAAATCGTGATAGAGGGGCAGAGATAAAGGTTTCGACCCTACATATCAAGAGCGCAGCTGTCAATAGTTCAGCAGGTTCACAGTGCAGAAGGTTCAGTGGCACCAGGGTCCCCTGCGTCCCAATCACAGCTGGTTTTTAACTTCTGTATTCAAGGCATGGGAGGGGTGTGTTGCATCGTGCACACACGGTGCCTGTTTCGCAGATAAGTTTTAATAAATACACAGAGAATAATATAGAGTCATTGGCCACGAGGAACACCTTCCCTGACCTTTTATTCTCTCCGGTTCCACGTCACCGCGCCTACCATCCAACTCCAAAACTCGGGGGAGACTAACACTCCCTACCTCCCTTGGTGTGCATCATAGGCGTGCCCATGACGAACACAACATTTCTCCTTAACCAATACAAAACAAATATAGCTGCTCAAAAAAAAGATATTATACTAATCCAGTATACAAGAATAGTACACAACAAGAAATGCCACATTCAGTCAATCCACCCCGAATCCTTGCAGCCGCGTTGAGCATGGCGGTCGAGGACTCAAACTGTACCGTTCAAGTCCTTGTCTCAGAGGCACTGAGTTGATTGGTATGGAGCCAGGCACCTCCTGATCTGAATCTTGAACTGGCTCCAAATTCTGCATGTCCACACCCCTTGTAGTAGATGATTGAGAATTAGTAGCAGTCACCACCGGCCATGTGCACTGGCTCAAACTTCTGCATGTCCACACCCCAAGTAGTCGATGACTGCGAATTAGTAGCAGTCACTACCGGATTCACTGTCAGGATGATCCATCCTCTCTCCTTCATCAGCTTCAGATCCCACTGTTTCCCTGAGCAGGAAGGTCTGGAATTGAAAATACAGAGGACATTAAACAACATTCACTCAGTACATGGCACTCATTTTGGTTTATAAGCTGGAAATTGAGCCATCAGTGCAGTGTCAAGAGTGTCAGGATGGCCGAGTGGTCTAAGGCGCTGCGTTCAGGTCGCAGTCTCCTTTGGAAGCGTGGGTTCGAATCCCACTTCTGACAAGTGTCTTTTGCGAGGTGGATACATTTTTGGACTTTTTTTTTCCAAGCACCCGTATCAAAAACAATGTCAACAGTTTCTGTAAATTATCGATAAGATCTATTGTCCGTTGCTTGCACTAATTTCCTGAAGTTGGCTAAATCGCAGTAAATCGGTAAAGCGGGAAATCACAGCATCTTCAACAAATCATGATAGAGGGGCAGAGATAAAGGTTTCGACCCTACATATCAAGAGCGCAGCTGTCAATAGTTCAGCAGGTTCACAGTGCAGAAGGTTCAGTGGCACCAGGGTCCCCTGCGTCCCAATCACAGCTGGTTTTTAACTTCTGTATTCAGGGCATGGGAGGGGTGTGTTGCATCGTGCACACACAGTGCCTGTTTCGCAGATAAGTTTTAATAAATACACAGAGAATAATATAGAGTCATTGGCCACGAGGAACACCTTCCCTGACCTTTTATTCTCTCCGGTTCCACGTCACCGCGCCTACCATCCAACTCCAAAACTCGGGGGAGACTAACACTCCCTACCTCCCTTGGTGTGCATCATAGGTGTGCCCATGACGAACACAACATTTCTCCTTAACCAATACAAAACAAACATAGCTGCTCAAAAAAAAGATACTATACTAAACCAGTATACAAGAATAGTACACAACAAGAAATGCCACATTCAGTCAATCCAGCCCGAATCCTTGCAGCCGCGTTGAGCATGGCTGTCGAGGACTCAAACTGTACCGTTCAAGTCCTTGTCTCAGAGGCACGGAGTTGATTGGTATGGAGCCAGGCACCTCCTGATCTGAATCTTGAACTGGCTCCAAATTCTGCATGTCCACACCCCCTGTAGTAGATGATTGAGAATTAGTAGCAGTCACCACCGGCCATATGCACAGGCTCAAAATTCTGCAAGTCCACACCCCATGTAGTAGATGATTGAGAATTAGTAGCAGTCACCACCGGATCCACTGTCAGGATGATCCATCCTCTCTCCTTCATCAGCTTCAGATCCCACTGTTTCCCTGAGCAGGAAGGTCTGGAATTGAAAATACAGAGGACATTAAATAACATTCACTCAGTACATGGCACTCATTTTGGTTTATAAGCTGGAAATTGAGCCATCAGTGCAGTGGTACAAGTGTCAGGATGGCCGAGTGGTCTAAGGCGCTGCGTTCAGATCGCAGTCTCCTTTGGAGGCGTGGGTTCGAATCCCACTTCTGACAAGTGTCTTTTGCGAGGCGGACACATTTTTTGACTTTTTTTTCACAAGCACCCGTATCAAAAACAATGTCAACAGTTTCTGTAAATTATCGATAAGATCTTTTGTCCGTTGCTTGCACTAATTTCCTGAAGTTGGCTAAATCGCAGTAAATCAGTAAAGCGGGAAATCACAGCATCTTCAACAAATCGTGATAGAGGGGCAGAGATAAAGGTTTCGACCCTACATATCAAGAGCGCAGCTGTCAATAGTTCAGCAGGTTCACAGTGCAGAAGGTTCAGTGGCACCAGGGTCCCCTGCGTCCCAATCACAGCTGGTTTTTAACTTCTGTATTCAGGGCATGGGAGGGGTGTGTTGCATCGTGCACACACGGTGCCTGTTTCGCAGATAAGTTTTAATAAATACACAGAGAATAATATAGAGTCATTGGCCACGAGGAACACCTTCCCTGACCTTTTATTCTCTCCGGTTCCACGTCACCGCGCCTACCATCCAACTCCAAAACTCGGGGGAGACTAACACTCCCTACCTCCCTTGGTGTGCATCATAGGAGTGCCCATGACGAACACAACATTTCTCCTTAACCAATACAAAACAAACATAGCTGCTCAAAAAAAAGATACTATACTAAACCAGTATACAAGAATAGTACACAACAAGAAATGCCACATTCAGTCAATCCACCCCGAATCCTTGCAGCCGCGTTGAGCATGGCGGTCGAGGACTCAAACTGTACCGTTCAAGTCCTTGTCTCAGAGGCACTGGGTTGATTGGTATGGAGCCAGGCACCTCCTGATCTGAATCTTGAACTGGCTCCAAATTCTGCATGTCCACACCCCTTGTAGTAGATGATTGAGAATTAGTAGCAGTCACCACCGGCCATGTGCACTGGCTCAAAATTCAGCATGTCCACACCCCATGTAGTAGATGATTGAGAATTAGTAGCAGTCACCACCGGATTCACTGTCAGGATGATCCATCCTCTCTCCTTCATCAGCTTCAGATCCCACTGTTTCCCTGAGCAGGAAGGTCTGGAATTGAAAATACAGAGGACATTAAATAACATTCACTCAGTACATGTCACTCATTTTGGTTTATAAGCTGGAAATTGAGCCATCAGTCTGGTGTCAAGAGTGTCAGGATGGCCGGGTGGTCTAAGGTGCTGCGTTCAGGTCACAGTCTCCCTTGGAGACATGGGTTCAAACCCCACTTCTCACAAGTGTCTTTTGCGAGGTGGATACATTTTTGGACTTTTTTTTTTCCAAGCACCCTTATCAAAAACAATGTCAACAGTTTCTGTAAATTATCGATAAGATCTATTGTCCGTTGCTTGCACTAATTGCCTGAAGTTTGCTAAATCGCAGTAAATCGGTAAAGCAGGAAATCACAGCATCTTCAACAAATCGTGATAGAGGGGCCGAGATAAAGGTTTCGACCCTACATATCAAAAGCACAGCTGTCAATAGTTCAGCAGGTTCACAGTGCAGAAGGTTCAGTGGCACCAGGGTCCCCTGCGTCCCAATCACAGCTGGTTTTTAACTTCTGTATTCAGGGCATGGGAGGGGTTTGTTGCATTGTGCACACAAAGTGCCTGTTTCGCAAATAAGTTTGAATAAATACACAGAGAATAATATAGAGTCATTGGCCACGAGGAACACCTTCCCTGACCTTTTATTCTCTCCGGTTCCATGTCACCGCACCTACCATCCAACTCCAAAACTCGGGGGAGACTAACACTCCCTACCTCCCTTGGTGTGCATCATAGGCGTGCCCATGACGAACACAACATTTCTCCTTAACCAATACAAAACAAACATAGCTGCTCAAAAAAAAGATACTATACTAATCCAGTATACAAGAATAGTACACAACAAGAAATGCCACATTCAGTCAATCCACCCCGAATCCTTGCAGCCGCGTTGAGCATGGCGGTCGAGGACTCAAACTGTACCGTTCAAGTCCTTGTCTCAGAGGCACTGAGTTGATTGGTATGGAGCCAGGCACCTCCTGATCTGAATCTTGAACTGGCTCCAAATTCTGCATGTCCACACCCCTTGTAGTAGATGATTGAGAATTAGTAGCAGTCACCACCGGCCATGTGCACTGGCTCAAACTTCTGCATGTCCACACCCCAAGTAGTCGATGATTGCGAATTAGTAGCAGTCACCACCGGATTCACTGTCAGGATGATCCATCCTCTCTCCTTCATCAGCTTCAGATCCCACTGTTTCCCTGAGCAGGAAGGTCTGGAATTGAAAATACAGAGGACATTAAACAACATTCACTCAGTACATGGCACTCATTTTGGTTTATAAGCTGGAAATTGAGCCATCAGGGCAGTGTCAAGAGTGTCAGGATGGCCGAGTGGTCTAAGGCGCTGCGTTCAGGTTGCAGTCTCCTTTGGAGGCGTGGGTTCGAATCCCACTTCTGACAAGTGTCTTTTGCGAGGTGGATACATTTTTGGACTTTTTTTTTCCAAGCACCCGTATCAAAAACAATGTCAACAGTTTCTGTAAATTATCGATAAGATCTATTGTCCGTTGCTTGCACTAATTTCCTGAAGTTGGCTAAATCGCAGTAAATCGGTAAAGCGGGAAATCACAGCATCTTCAACAAATTGTGATAGAGGGGCAGAGATAAAGGTTTCGACCCTACATATCAAGAGCGCAGCTGTCAATAGTTCAGCAGGTTCACAGTGCAGAAGGTTCAGTGGCACCAGGGTCCCCTGCGTCCCAATCACAGCTGGTTTTTAACTTCTGTATTCAGGGCATGGGAGGGGTGTGTTGCATCGTGCACACACAGTGCCTGTTTTGCAGAGACGTTTTAATAAATACACAAAGAATAATATGGAGTCTTCGGCCACGAGGAACACCTTCCCCTACCTTTTATTCTCTCCGATTCCACATCACCGCACCTACCATCCAACTCCAAAACTCGGGGGAGACTAACACTCCCTACCTCCCTTGGTGTGCATCATGGGCGTGACCATGACAAACACAACATTTCTCCTTATCCAATACAAAACAAACATAGCTGCTCAAAAAAAAGATACTATACTAATCCAGTATACAAGAATAGTACACAACAATAAATACCACATTCAGTCAATCCACCCCGAATCCTTGCAGCCGCGTTGAGCATGGCGGTCGAGGACTCAAACTGTACCGTTCAAGTCCTTGTCTCAGAGGCACTGAGTTGATTGGTATGGAGCCAGGCACCTCCTGATCTGAATCTTGAACTGGCTCCAAATTCTGCATGTCCACACCCCCTGTAGTAGATGATTGAGAATTAGTAGCAGTCACCACCAGCCATATGCACTGGCTCAAAATTCTGCAAGTCCACACCCCATGTAGTAGATGATTGAGAATTAGTAGCAGTCACCACAGGGTCCACTGTCAGGATGATCCATCCTCTCTCCTTTATCAGCTTCAGATCCCACTGTTTCCCTGAGCAGGAAGGTCTGGAATTGAAAATACAGAGAACATTAAATAACATTCTCTCAGTACATGGCACTCATTTTGGTTTATAAGCTGGAAATTGAGCCACCAGTCTGGTGTCAAGAGTGTCAGGATGGCCAGGTGGTCTAAGGTGCTGCAGTCAGGTCACAGTCTCCCTTGGAAATGTGGGTTCCAACCCCACTTCTGACCAGTGTCTTTTGCGAGGTGGATACATTTTTGGACTTTTTTTTTTCAAGCACCCTTATCAAAAACAATGTCAACTGTTTCTGTAAATTATCGATAAGATCTATTGTCCGTTGCTTGCACTAATTGCCTGAAGTTGGCTAAATCGCAGTAAATCGGTAAAGCAGGAAATCACAGCATCTTCAACAAATCGTGATAGAGGGGCCGACATAAAGGTTTCGACCCTACATATCAAAAGCACAGCTGTCAATAGTTCAGCAGGTTCACAGGGCAGAACGTTCAGTGGCACCAGGGTCCCCTGCATCCCAATCACAGCTGGTTTTTAACTTCTGTATTCAGGGCATGGGAGGGGTGTGTTGCATCGTGCACACACAGTGCCTGTTTCACAGATAAGTTTTAATAAATACACAGAGAATAATATAGAGTCATTGGCCACGAGGAACACCTTCCCTGACCTTTTATTCTCTCCGGTTCCATGTCACCGCACCTACCATCCAACTCCAAAACTCGGGGGAAACTAACACTCCCTACCTCCCTTGGTGTGCATCATAGGCGTGCCCATGACGAACACAACATTTCTCCTTAACCAATACAAAACAAACATAGCTGCTCAAAAAAAAGATACTATACTAAACCAGTATACAAGAATAGTACACAACAAGAAATGCCACATTCAGTCAATCCACCCCGAATCCTTGCAGCCGCGTTGAGCATGGCGGTCGAGGACTCAAACTGTACCGTTCAAGTCCTTGTCTCAGAGGCACTGAGTTGATTGGTATGGAGCCAGGCACCTCCTGATCTGAATCTTGAACTGGCTCCAAATTCTGCATGTCCACTCCCCCTGTAGTAGATGATTGAGAATTAGTAGCAGTCACCACCGGCCATGTGCACTGGCTCAAAATTCAGCATGTCCACACCCCATGTAGTAGATGATTGAGAATTAGTAGCAGTCACCACCGGATCCACTGTCAATATGATCCATCCTCTCTCCTTCATCAGCTTCAGATCCCACTGTTTCCCTGAGCAGGAAGGTCTGGAATTGAAAATACAGAGCACATTAAACAACATTCACTCGGTACATGGCACTCATTTTGGTTTATACGCTCGAAATTGAGCCATGAGGGAGGTGTGAAGAGTGTCAGGATGGCTGAGTGGTCTAAGGTGCTGCGTTCAAGTCGCAGCCTCCCTTGGAGTTGTGGGTTCAAATCCCACTTCTGACAAGTGTATTTTGCGAGGTGGATACATTTTTGGACTTTTTTTTCCCAAGCACCGTATCAAAAACAATGTCAACAGTTTCTGTAAATTATCGATAAGATCTATTTTCCGTTGCTTGCACTAATTGCCTGAAGTTGGCTAAATCGCAATAAATCGGTAAAGCAGGAAATCACAGCATCTTTAACAAATCGTGGTAGAGGGGCCGAGATAAAGGTTTCGACCGTACATATCAAAAGCGCAGCTGTCAATAGTTCAGCACGTTCACAGTGCCGAAGGTTTAGTGGCACCAGGGTCCCCTGCGTCCCAATCACAGCTGGTTTTTAAATTCTGTATTCAGGGGATCGGAGGGGTGGGGAAGTTGCGTCTTGCACACACAGTGCCTGTTTTGCAGAGAAGTTTGAATAAATACACAAAGAATAATATGGAGTCTTTAGCCACGAGGAACACCTTCCCCTACCTTTTATTCTCTCCGATTCCACATCACCGCACCTACCATCCAACTCCAAAACTCGGGGGAGACTAACACTCCCTACCTCCCTTGGTGTGCATCATGGGCGTGCCCATGATGAACACAACATTTCTCCTTAACCAGTAAAAAACAAACATAGCTGCTCAAAAAAAAGATACTATACTAATCCAGTATACAAGAATAGTACACAACAATAAATACCACATTCAGTCAATCCACCCCGAATCCTTGCAGCCGCGTTGAGCATGGCGGTCGAGGACTCAAACTGTACCGTTCAAGTCCTTGTCTCAGAGGCACTGAGTTGATTGGTATGGAGCCAGGCACCTCCTGATCTGAATCTTGAACTGGCTCCAAATTCTGCATGTCCACACCCCCTGTAGTAGATGATTGAGAATTAGTAGCAGTCACCACTGGCCATATGCACTGGCTCAAAATTCTGCAAGTCCACACCCCATGTAGTAGATGATTGAGAATTAGTAGCAGTCACCACCGGATCCACTGTCAGGATGATCCATCCTCTCTCCTTCATCAGCTTCAGATGCCACTGTTTCCCTGAGCAGGAAGGTCTGGAATTAAAAATACAGAGGACATTAAACAACATTCACTCAGTACATGGCACTCATTTTGGTTTATAAGCTGGAAATTGAGCCATCAGTGCGGTGTCAAGAGTGTCAGGATGGCCGAGTGGTCTAAGGTGCTGCGTTCAGGTCGCAGTCTCCTTTGGAGGCGTGGGTTCGAATCCCACTTCTGACAAGTGTCATTTGCGAGGTGGATACATTTTTGGACTTTTTTTTTCCAAGCACCTGTATCAAAAACAATGTCAACAGTTTCTGTAAATTATCGATAAGATCTATTGTCCGTTGCTTGCACTAATTTCCTGAAGTTGGCTAAATCGCAGTAAATCGGTAAAGCGGGAAATCACAGCATCTTCAACAAATCGTGATAGAGGGGCAGAGATAAAGGTTTCGACCCTACATATCAAGAGCGCAGCTGTCAATAGTTCAGCAGGTTCACAGTGCAGAAGGTTCAGTGGCACCAGGGTCCCCTGCGTCCCAATCACAACTGGTTTTTAACTTCTGTATTCAGGGCATGGGAGGGGTGTGTTGCATCGTGCACACACGGTGCCTGTTTCGCAGATAAGTTTTATTAAATACACAGAGAATAATATAGAGTCATTGGCCACGAGGAACACCTTCCCTGACCTTTTATTCTCTCCGGTTCCACGTCACCGCGCCTACCATCCAACTCCAAAACTCGGGGGAGACTAACACTACCTACCTCCCTTGGTGTGCATCATAGGCGTGCCCATGACGAACACAACATTTCTCCTTAACCAATACAAAACAAACATAGCTGCTCAAAAAAAAGATACTATACTAAACCAGTATACAAGAATAGTACACAACAATAAATACCACATTCAGTCAATCCACCCCGAATCCTTGCAGCCGCGTTGAGCATGGCGGTCGAGGACTCAAACTGTACCGTTCAAGTCCTTGTCTCAGAGGCACTGAGTTGATTGGTATGGAGCCAGGCACCTCCTGATCTGAATCTTGAACTGGCTCCAAATTCTGCATGTCCACACCCCCTGTAGTAGATGATTGAGAATTAGTAGCAGTCACCACCGGCCATATGCACTGGCTCAAAATTCTGCAAGTCCACACCCCATGTAGTAGATGATTGAGAATTAGTAGCAGTCACCACCGGATCCACTGTCAGGATGATCCATCCTCTCTCCTTCATCAGCTTCAGATCCCACTGTTTCCCTGAGCAGGAAGGTCTGGAATTGAAAATACAGAGGACATTAAATAACATTCACTCAGTACATGGCACTCATTTTGGTTTATAAGCTGGAAATTGAGCCATCAGTGCAGTGTTACAAGTGTCAGGATGGCCGAGTGGTCTAAGGCGCTGCGTTCAGGTCGCAGTCTCCTTTGGAGGCGTGGGTTCGAATCCCACTTCTGACAAGTGTCTTTTGCGAGGTGGATACATTTTTGGACTTTTTTTTTCCAAGCACCCGTATCAAAAACAATGTCAACAGTTTCTGTAAATTATCGATAAGATCTATTGTCCGTTGCTTGCACTAATTTCCTGAAGTTGGCTAAATCGCAGTAAATCGGTAAAGCGGGAAATCACAGCATCTTCAACAAATCGTGATAGAGGGGCAGAGATAAAGGTTTCGACCCTACATATCAAGAGCGCAGCTGTCAATAGTTCAGCAGGTTCACAGTGCAGAAGGTTCAGTGGCACCAGGGTCCCCTGCGTCCCAATCACAGCTGGTTTTTAACTTCTGTATTCAGGGCATGGGAGGGGTGTGTTGCATCGTGCACACACGGTGCCTGTTTTGCAGATAAGTTTTAATAAATACACAGAGAATAATATAGAGTCATTGGCCACGAGGAACACCTTCCCTTACCTTTTATTCTCTCCGGTTCCACGTCACTGCGCCTACCATCCAACTTCAAAAGTTGGGGGAGACTAACACTCCCTACCTCCCTTGGTGTGCATCATAGGCGTGCCCATGACGAACACAACATTTCTCCTTAACCAATACAAAACAAACATAGCTGCTCAAAAAAAAGATACTATACTAATCCAGTATACAAGAATAGTACACAACAAGAAATGCCACATTCAGTCAATCCACCCCGAATCCTTGCAGCTGCGTTGAGCATGGCAGTCGAGGACTCAAACTGTACCGTTCAAGTCCTTGTCTCAAAGGCACTGAGTTGATTGGTATGGAGCCAGGCACCTCCTGATCTGAATCTTGAACTGGCTCCAAATTCTGCATGTCCACACCCCTTGTAGTAGATGATTGAGAATTAGTAGCAGTCACCACCGGCCATGTGCACTGGCTCAAACTTCTGCATGTCCACACCCCAAGTAGTCGATGATTGCGAATTAGTAGCAGTCACCACCGGATTCACTGTCAGGATGATCCATCCTCTCTCCTTCATCAGCTTCAGATCCCACTGTTTCCCTGAGCAGGAAGGTCTGGAATTGAAAATACAGAGGACATTAAACAAAATTCACTCAGTACATGGCACTCATTTTGGTTTATAAGCTGGAAATTGAGCCATCAGTGCAGTGTTAATAGTGTCAGGATGGCCGAGTGGTCTAAAGCACTGCGTTCAGGTCGCAGTCTCCTTTGGAGGCGTGGGTTCGAATCCTACTTCTGACAAGTGTCTTTTGCGAGGTGGATACATTTTTGGACTTTTTTTTTCCAAGCACCCGTATCAAAAACAATGTCAACAGTTTCTGTAAATTATCAATAAGATCTATTGTCCGTTGCTTGCACTAATTTCCTGAAGTTGGCTAAATCGCAGTAAATCGGTAAAGCGGGAAATCACAGCATCTTCAACAAATCGTGATAGAGGGGCAGAGATAAAGGTTTCGACCCTACATATCAAGAGCGCAGCTGTCAATAGTTCAGCAGGTTCACAGTGCAGAAGGTTCAGTGGCACCAGGGTCCCCTGCGTCCCAATCACAGCTGGTTTTTAACTTCTGTATTCAGGGCATGGGAGGGGTGTGTTGCATCGTGCACACACGGTGCCTGTTTCGCAGATAAGTTTTAATAAATACACAGAGAATAATATAGAGTCATTGGCCACGAGGAACACCTTCCCTGACCTTTTATTCTCTCCGGTTCCACGTCACCGCGCCTACCATCCAACTCCAAAAGTTGGGGAGACTAATACTCCCTACCTCCCTTGGTGTGCATAATAGGCGTGCCCATGACGAACACAACATTTCTCCTTAACCAATACAAAACAAACATAGCTGCTCAAAAAAAAGATACTATACTAATCCAGTATACAAGAATAGTACACAAAAAGAAATGCCACATTCAGTCAATCCACCCTGAATCCTTGCAGCCGCGTTGAGCATGGCGGTCGAGGACTCAAACTGTACCGTTCAAGTCCTTGTCTCAGAGGCACTGAGTTGATTGGTATGGAGCCAGGCACCTCCTGATCTGAATCTTGAACTGGCTCCAAATTCTGCATGTCCACACCCCTTGTAGTAGATGATTGAGAATTAGTAGCAGTCACCACCGGCCATGTGCACTGGCTCAAACTTCTGCATGTCCACACCCCAAGTAGTCGATGATTGCGAATTAGTAGCAGTCACCACCGGATTCACTGTCAGGATGATCCATCCTCTCTCCTTCATCAGCTTCAGATCCCACTGTTTCCCTGAGCAGGAAGGTCTGGAATTGAAAATACAGAGGACATTAAACAAAATTCACTCAGTACATGGCACTCATTTTGGTTTATAAGCTGGAAATTGAGCCATCAGTGCAGTGTTAAGAGTGTCAGGATGGCGAGTGGTCTAAGGCGCTGCGTTCAGGTCGCAGTCTCCTTTGGAGGCGTGGGTTCGAATCCCACTTCTGACAAGTGTCTTTTGCGAGGTGGATACATTTTTGGACTTTTTTTTTCCAAGCACCCGTATCAAAAACAATGTCAACAGTTTCTGTAAATTATCTATAAGATCTATTGTCCGTTGCTTGCACTAATTTTCTGAAGTTGGCTAAATCGCAGTAAATCGGTAAAGCGGGAAATCACAGCATCTTCAACAAATCGTGATAGAGGGGCAGAGATAAAGGTTTCGACCCTACATATCAAGAGCGCAGCTGTCAATAGTTCAGCAGGTTCACAGTGCAGAAGGTTCAGTGGCACCAGGGTCCCCTGCGTCCCAATCACAGCTGGTTTTTAACTTCTGTATTCAGGGCATGGGAGGGGTTTGTTGCATCGTGCACACTCGGTGCCTGTTTCGCATTAAGTTTTAATAAATACACAGAGAATAATATAGAGTCATTGGCCACGAGGAACACCTTCCCTGACCTTTTATTCTCTCCGGTTCCACGTCACCGCGCCTACCATCCAACTCCAAAACTCGGGGGAGACTAACACTCCCTACCTCCCTTGGTGTGCATCATAGGCGTGCCCATGACGAACACAACATTTCTCCTTAACCAATACAAAACAAACATAGCTGCTCAAAAAAAAGATACTATACTAATCCAGTATACAAGAATAGTACACAACAAGAAATGCCACATTCAGTCAATCCACCCCGAATCCTTGCAGCCGCGTTGAGCATGGCGGTCGAGGACTCAAACTGTACCGTTCAAGTCCTTGTCTCAGAGGCACTGAGTTGATTGGTATGGAGCCAGGCACCTCCTGATCTGAATCTTGAACTGGCTCCAAATTCTGCATGTCCACACCCCCTGTAGTAGATGATTGAGAATTAGTAGCAGTCACCACCGGCCATGTGCACTGGCTCAAAATTCAGCATGTCCACACCCCATGTAGTAGATGATTGAGAATTAGTAGCAGTCACCACCGGATCCACTGTCAGGATGATCCATCCTCTCTCCTTCATCAGCTTCAGATCCCACTGTTTCCCTGAGCAGGAAGGTCTGGAATTGAAAATACAGAGGACATTAAACAACATTCACTCAGTACATGGCACTCATTTTGGTTTATACGCTCGAAATTGAGCCCTGAGCGAGGTGTGTAGAGTGTCAGGATGGCCGAGTGGTCTAAGGCGCTGCGTTCAGGTCGCAGCCTCCCTTGGAGGTGTGGATTCATATCCCACTTCTGACAAGTGTATTTTGCGAGGTGGATGCATTTTTGGACTTTTTTTTCCCAAGCACCGTATCAAAAACAATGTCAACAGTTTCTGTAAATTATCGATAAGATCTATTTTCCGTTGCTTGCACTAATTGCCTGAAGTTGGCTAAATCGCAGTAAATCGGTAAAGCAGGAAATCACAGCATCTTCAACAAATCGTGATAGAGGGGCAGAGATAAAGGTTTCGACCCTACATATCAAAAGCGCAGCTGTCAATAGTTCAGCAGGTTCACAGTGCAGAAGGTTCAGTGGCACCAGGGTCCCCTGCATCCCAATCAGAGCTGGTTTTTAACTTCTGTATTCATGGGATGGGAGGGGTGGGGGTGTTGCGTCGTGCACACACAGTGCCTGTTTTGCAGAGAAGTTTTAATAAATACACAAAGAATAATATGGAGTCTTTGGCCACTAGGAACACCTTCCCCTACCTTTTATTCTCTCCGATTCTACATCACCGCACCTAACATCCAACTCCAAAACTCAGGGGAGACTAACACTCCCTACCTCCCTTGGTGTGCATCATGGGCGTGCCCATGACGAATACAACATTTCTCCTTAACCAATACAAAACAAACATTGCTGCTCAAAAAAAAGATACTATACTAATCCAGTATACAAGAATAGTACACAACAATAAATACCACATTCAGTCAATCCACCCCGAATCCTTGCAGCCACGTTGAGCATGGCGGTCGAGGACTCAAACTGTACCGTTCAAGTCCTTGTCTTAGAGGCACTGAGTTGATTGGTATGGAGCCAGGCACCTCCTGATCTGAATCTTGAACTGGCTTCAAATTCTGCATGTCCACACCCCCTGTAGTAGATGATTGAGAATTAGTAGCAGTCACCACCGGCCATATGCACTGGCTCAAAATTCTGCAAGTCCACACCCCATGTAGTAGATGATTGAGAATTTGTAGCAGTCACCACAGGGTCCACTGTCAGGATGATCCATCCTCTCTCCTTCATCAGCTTCAGATCCCACTGTTTCCCTGAGCAGGAAGGTCTGGAATTGAAAATACAGAGGACATTAAATAACATTCACTCAGTACATGGCACTCATTTTGGTTTATAAGCTGGAAATTGAGCCATCAATCTGGTGTCAAGAGTGTCAGGATGGCCGGGTGGTCTAAGGTGCTGCATTCAGGTCACAGTCTCCCTTGGAGACGTGTGTTCAAACTCCTCTTCTAACAAGTGTCTTTACGAGGTGGATTCATTTTTGGACTTTTTTTTCCAAGCACCCTTATCAAAAACAATGTCAACAGTTTCTGTAAATTATCGATAAGATCTATTGTCCGTTGCTTGCACTAATTGCCTGAAGTTGGCTAAATCGCAGTAAATCGGTAAAGCAGGAAATCACAGCATCTTCAACAAATCGTGATAGAGGGGCCGAGATAAAGGTTTCGACCCTACATATCAAAAGCACAGCCGTCAATAGTTCAGCAGGTTCACAGTGCAGAAGGTTCAGTGGCACCAGGGTCCCCTGCATCCCAATCACAGCTGGTTTTTAACTTCTTTATTCTGGGCATGGGAGGGGTGTGTTGCATCGTGCACACACAGTGCCTGTTTCGCAAATAAGTTTTAATAAATACACAGAGAATAATATAGAGTCATTGGCCACGAGGAACACCTTCCCTGACCTTTTATTCTCTCCGGTTCCACGTCACAGCGCCTAGCATCCAACTCCAAAACTCGGGGGAGACTAACACTCCCTACCTCCCTTGGTGTGCATCATAGGCGTGCCCATGACGAACACAACATTTCTCCTTAACCAATACAAAACAAACATAGCTGCTCAAAAAAAAGATACTATACTAATCCAGTATACAAGAATAGTACACAACAAGAAATGCCACATTCAGTCAATCCACCCCGAATCCTTGCAGCCGCGTTGAGCATGGCGGTCGAGGACTCAAACTGTACCGTTCAAGTCCTTGTCTCAGAGGCACTGAGTTGATTGGTATGGAGCCAGGCACCTCCTGATCTGAATCTTGAACTGGCTCCAAATTCTGCATGTCCACACCCCTTGTAGTAGATGATTGAGAATTAGTAGCAGTCACCACCGGCCATGTGCACTGGCTCAAACTTCTGCATGTCAACACCCCATGTAGTTGATGATTGAGAATTAGTAGAAGTCACCACCGGATTCACTGTCAGGATGATCCATCCTCTCTCCTTCATCAGCTTCAGATCCCACTGTTTCCCTGAGCAGGAAGGTCTGGAATTGAAAATACAGAGGACATTAAACAACATTCACTCAGTACATGGCACTCATTTTGGTTTATAAGCTGGAAATTGAGCCATCAGTGCAGTGTTAAGAGTGTCAGGATGGCCGAGTGGTCTAAGGCGCTGCGTTCAGGTCGCAGTCTCCTTTGGAGGCGTGGGTTCGATTCCCACTTCTGACAAGTGTCTTTTGCGAGGTGGATACATTTTTTGACTTTTGTTTTCCAAGCACCCGTATCAAAAACAATGTCAACAGTTTCTGTAAATTATCGATAAGATCTATTGTCCGTTGCTTGCACTAATTTCCTGAAGTTGGCTAAATCGCAGTAAATCGGTAAAGCGGGAAATCACAGCATCTTCAACAAATCGTGATAGAGGGGCAGAGATAAAGGTTTCGACCCTACATATCAAGAAGGCAGCTGTCAATAGTTCAGCAGGTTCACAGTGCAGAAGGTTCAGTGGCACCAGGGTCCCCTGCGTCCCAATCACAGCTGGTTTTTAACTTCTGTATTTAGGGCATGGGAGGGGTGTGTTGCATCGTGCACACACGGTGCCTGTTTCGCAGATTAGTTTTAATAAATACACAGAGAATAATATAGAGTCATTGGCCTCGAGGAACACCTTCCCTGACCTTTTATTCTCTCCGGTTCCACGTCACCGCGCCTACCATCCAACTCCAAAAGTTGGGGGAGACTAACACTCCCTACCTCCCTTGGTGTGCATCATAGGCGTGCCCATGACGAACACAACATTTCTCCTTAACCAATACAAAACAAACATAGCTGCTCAAAAAAAAGATACTATACTAATCCAGTATACAAGAATAGTACACAACAAGAAATGCCACATTCAGTCAATCCACCCCGAATCCTTGCAGCCGCGTTGAGCATGGCGGTCGAGGATCTCAAACTGTACCGTTCAAGTCCTTGTCTCAGAGGCACTGAGTTGATTGGTATGGAGCCAGGCACCTCCTGATCTGAATCTTGAACTGGCTCCAAATTCTGCATGTCCACACCCCTTGTAGTAGATGATTGAGAATTAGTAGCAGTCACCACCGGCCATGTGCACTGGCTCAAACTTCTGCATGTCCACACCCCAAGTAGTCGATGATTGCGAATTAGTAGCAGTCACCACCGGATTCACTGTCATGATGATCCATCCTCTCTCCTTCATCAGCTTCAGATCCCACTGTTTCCCTGAGCAGGAAGGTCTGGAATTGAAAATACAGAGGACATTAAACAAAATTCACTCAGTACATGGCACTCATTTTGGTTTATAAGCTGGAAATTGAGCCATCAGTGCAGTGTTAAGAGTGTCAGGATGGCCGAGTGGTCTAAGTCACTGCGTTCAGGTCGCAGTCTCCTTTGGAGGCGTGGGTTCGAATACCACTTCTGACAAGTGACTTTTGCGAGGTGGATACATTTTTGGACTTTTTTTTTCCAAGCACCCGTATCAAAAACAATGTCAACAGTTTCTGTAAATTATCGATAAGATCTATTGTCCGTTGCTTGCACTAATTTCCTGAAGTTGGCTAAATCGCAGTAAATCGGTAAAGCGGGAAATCACAGCATCTTCAACAAATCGTGATAGAGGGGCAGAGATAAAGGTTTCGACCCTACATATCAAGAGCGCAGCTGTCAATAGTTCAGCAGGTTCACAGTGCAGAAGGTTCAGTGGCACCAGGGTCCCCTGCGTCCCAATCACAGCTGGTTTTTAACTTCTGTATTCAGGGCATGGGAGGGGTGTGTTGCATCGTGCACACACGGTGCCTCTTTCGCAGATAAGTTTTAATAAATACACAGAGAATAATATAGAGTCATTGGCCACGAGGAACACCTTCCCTGACCTTTTATTCTCTCCGGTTCCACGTCACCGCGCCTACCATCCAACTCCAAAAGTTGGGGGAGACTAACACTCCCTACCTCCCTTGGTGTGCATCATAGGCGTGCCCATGACGAACACAAGATTTCTCCTTAACCAATACAAAACAAACATAGCTGCTCAAAAAAAAGATACTATACTAATCCAGTATACAAGAATAGTACACAACAAGAAATGCCACATTCAGTCAATCCACCCCGAATCCTTGCAGCCGCGTTGAGCATGGCGGTCGAGGACTCAAACTGTACCGTTCAAGTCCTTGTCTCAGAGGCACTGAGTTGATTGGTATGGAGCCAGGCACCTCCTGATCTGAATCTTGAACTGGCTCCAAATTCTGCATGTCCACACCCCTTGTAGTAGATGATTGAGAATTGGTAGCAGTCACCACCGGCCATGTGCACTGGTTCAAACTTCTGCATGTCCACACCCCAAGTAGTCGATGATTGCGAATTAGTAGCAGTCACCACCGGATTCACTGTCAGGATGATCCATCCTCTCTCCTTCATCAGCTTCATATCCCACTGTTTCAATGAGCAGGAAGGTCTGGAATTGAAAATACAGAGGACATTAAACGAAATTCACTCAGTACATGGCACTCATTTTGGTTTATAAGCTGGAAATTGAGCCATCAGTGCAATGTCAAGAGTGTCAGGATGGCCGAGTGGTCTAAGGCGCTGCGTTCAGGTCGCAGTCTCCTTTGGTGGCGTGGGTTCGAATCCCACTTCTGACAAGTGTCTTTTGCGAGGTGGATACATTTTTTTACTTTTTTTTTCCAAGCACCCGTATCAAAAACAATGTCAACAGTTTCTGTAAATTATCGATAAGATCTATTGTCCGTTGCTTGCACTAATTTCCTGAAGTTGGCTAAATCGCAGTAAATCGGTAAAGCGGGAAATCACAGCATCTTCAACAAATCGTAATAGAGAGGCAGAGATAAAGATTTCGACCCTACATATCAAGAGCGCAGCTGTCAATAGTTCAGCAGGTTCACAGTGCAGAAGGTTCAGTGGCACCAGGGTCCCCTGCGTCCCAATCACAGCTGGTTTTTAACTTCTGTATTCAGGGCATGGGAGGGGTGTGTTGCATCGTGCACACACGGTGCCTGTTTCGCAGATAAGTTTTAATAAATACACAGAGAATAATATAGAGTCATTGGCCACGAGGAACACCTTCCCTGACCTTTTATTCTCTCCGGTTCCACGTCACCGCGCCTACCATCCAACTCCAAAACTCGGGGGAGACTAACACTCCCTACCTCCCTTGGTGTGCATCATAGGCGTGCCCATGACGAACACAACATTTCTCCTTAACCAATACAAAACAAACACAGCTGCTCAAAAAAAAGATACTATACTAAACCAGTATACAAGAATAGTACACAACAATAAATACCACATTCAGTCAATCCACCCCGAATCCTTGCAGCCGCGTTGAGCATGGCGGTCGAGGACTCAAACTGTACCGTTCAAGTCCTTGTCTCAGAGGCACTGAGTTGATTGGTATGGAGCCAGGCACCTCCTGATCTGAATCTTGAACTGGCTCCAAATTCTGCATGTCCACACCCCCTGTAGTAGATGATTGAGAATTAGTAGCAGTCACCACCGGCCATATGCACTGGCTCAAAATTCTGCAAGTCCACACCCCATGTAGTAGATGATTGAGAATTAGTAGCAGTCACCACCGGATCCACTGTCAGGATGATCCATCCTCTCTCCTTCATCAGCTTCAGATCCCACTGTTTCCCTGAGCAGGAAGGTTTGGAATTGAAAATACAGAGGACATTAAATAACATTCACTCTGTACATGGCACTCATTTTGGTTTATAAGCTGGAAATTGAGCCATCAGTGCAGTGTTACAAGTGTCAGGATGGCCGAGTGGTCTAAGGCGCTGCGTTCAGGTCGCAGTCTCCTTTGGAGGCGTGGGTTCGAATCCCACTTTTGACAAGTGTCTTTTGCGAGGTGGATAAATTTTTTGACTTTTTTTTTCCAAGCACCCGTATCAAAAACAATGTCAACAGTTTCTGTAAATTATCGATAAGATCTATTGTCCGTTGCTTGCACTAATTTCCTGAAGTTGGCTAAATCGCAGTAAATCGGTAAAGCGGGAAATCACAGCATCTTCAACAAATCGTGATAGAGGGGCAGAGATAAAGGTTTCGACCCTACATATCAAGAGCGCAGCTGTCAATAGTTCAGCAGGTTCACAGTGCAGAAGGTTCAGTGGCACCAGGGTCCCCTGTGTCCCAATCACAGCTGGTTTTTAACTTCTGTATTCAGGGCATGGGAGGGGTGTGTTGCATCGTGCACACACGGTGCCTCTTTCGCAGATAAGTTTTAATAAATACACAGAGAATAATATAGAGTCATTGGCCACGAGGAACACCTTCCCTGACCTTTTATTCTCTCCGGTTCCACGTCACCGCGCCTACCATCCAACTCCAAAAGTTGGGGGAGACTAACACTCCCTACCTCCCTTGGTGTGCATCATAGGCGTGCCCATGACGAACACAACATTTCTCCTTAACCAATACAAAACAAACATAGCTGCTAAAAAAAAAGATACTATACTAATCCAGTATACAAGAATAGTACACAACAAGAAATGCCACATTCAGTCAATCCACCCCGAATCCTTGCAGCCGCGTTGAGCATGGCGGTCGAGGACTCAAACTGTACCGTTCAAGTCCTTGTCTCAGAGGCACTGAGTTGATTGGTATGGAGCCAGGCACCTCCTGATCTGAATCTTGAACTGGCTCCAAATTCTGCATGTCCACACCCCTTGTAGTAGATGATTGAGAATTAGTAGCAGTCACCACCGGCCATGTGCACTGGCTCAAACTTCTGCATGTCCACACCCCAAGTAGTCGATGATTGCGAATTAGTAGCAGTCACCACCGGATTCACTGTCAGGATGATCCATCCTCTCTCCTTCATCAGCTTCAGATCCCACTGTTTCCCTGAGCAGGAAGGTCTGGAATTGAAAATACAGAGGACATTAAACGAAATTCACTCAGTACATGGCACTCATTTTGGTTTATAAGCTGGAAATTTAGCCATCAGTGCAGTGTTAAGAGTGTCAGGATGGTGAGTGGTCTAAGGCGCTGCGTTCAGGTCGCAGTCTCCTTTGGAGACGTGGGTTTGAATCCCCCTTCTGACAAGTGTCTTTTGCGAGGTGGATACATTTTTGGACTTTTTTTTTCCAAGCACCCGCATCAAAAACAATGTCAACAGTTTCTGTAAATTATCGAAAAGATCTATTGTCCGTTGCTTGCACTAATTTCCTGAAGTTGGCTAAATCGCAGTAAATCGGTAAAGCGGGAAATCACAGCATCTTCAACAAATCGTTATAGAGGGTCAGAGATAAAGGTTTCGACCCTACATATCAAGAGCGCAGCTGTCAATAGTTCAGCAGGTTCACAGTGCAGAAGGTTCAGTGGCACCAGGGTCCCCTGCGTCCCAATCACAGCTGGTTTTTAACTTCTGTATTCAGGGCATGGGAGGGGTGTTTTGCATCGTGCACACACGGTGCCTGTTTCGTAGATAAGTTTTAATAAATACACAGAGAATAATATAGAGTCATTGGCCTCGAGGAACACCTTCCCTGACCTTTTATTCTCTCCGGTTCCACGTCACCACGCCTACCATCGAACTCCAAAAGTTGGGGGAGACTAACACTCCCTACCTCCCTTGGTGTGCATCATAGGCGTGCCCATGACGAACACAACATTTCTCCTTAACCAATACAAAACAAACATAGCTGCTCAAAAAAAAGATACTATACTAATCCAGTATACAAGAATAGTACACAACAAGAAATGCCACATTCAGTCAATCCACCCCGAATCCTTGCAGCCGCGTTGAGCATGGCGGTCGAGGACTCAAACAGTACCGTTCAAGTCCTTGTCTCAGAGGCACTGAGTTGATTGGTATGGAGCCAGGCACCTCCTGATCTGAATCTTGAACTGGCTCCAAATTCTGCATGTCCACACCCCTTGTAGTAGATGATTGAGAATTAGTAGCAGTCACCACCGGCCATGTGCACTGGCTCAAACTTCTGCATGTCCACACCGCAAGTAGTCGATGATTGCGAATTAGTAGCAGTCACCACCGGATTCACTGTCATGATGATCCATCCTCTCTCCTTCATCAGCTTCAGATCCCACTGTTTCCCTGAGCAGGAAGGTCTGGAATTGAAAATACAGAGGACATTAAACAAAATTCACTCAGTATATGGCACTCATTTTGGTTTATAAGCTGGAAATTGAGCCACAAGTGCAGTGTTAAGAGTGTCAGGATGGCCGAGTGGTCTAAGGCGCTGCGTTCAGATCGCAGGCTCCTTTGGAGGTGTGGGTTCGAATACCACTTCTGACAAGTCTCTTTTGCGAGGTGGATACATTTTTTTACTTTTTTTTTCCAAGCACCCGTATCAAAAACAATGTCAACAGTTTCTGTAAATTATCGATAAGATCTATTGTCCGTTGCTTGCACTAATTTCCTGAAGCTGGCTAAATCGCAGTAAATCGGTAAAGCGGGAAATCACAGCATCTTCAACAAATCGTGATAGAGGGGCAGAGATAAAGGTTTCGACCCTACATATCAAGAGCGCAGCTGTCAATAGTTCAGCAGGTTCACAGTGCAGAAGGTTCAGTGGTACCAGGGTCCCCTGCGTCCCAATCACAGCTGGTTTTTAACTTCTGTATTCAGGGCATGGGAGGGGTGTGTTGCATCGTGCACACACGGTGCCTCTTTCGCAGATAAGTTTTAATAAATACACAGAGAATAATATAGAGTCATTGGCCACGAGGAACACCTTCCCTGACCTTTTATTCTCTCCGGTTCCACGTCACCGCGCCTACCATCCAACTCCAAAAGTTGGGGAGACTAACACTCCCTACCTCCCTTGGTGTGCATCATAGGCGTGCCCATGACGAACACAACATTTCTCCTTAACCAATACAAAACAAACATAGCTGCTCAAAAAAAAGATACTATACTAATCCAGTATACAAGAATAGTACACAACAATAAATTACACATTCAGTCAATCCACCCCGAATCCTTGCAGCCGCGTTGAGCATGGCGGTCGAGGACTCAAACTGTACTGTTCAAGTCCTTGTCTCAGAGGCACTGAGTTGATTGGTATGGAGCCAGGCACCTCCTGATCTGAATCTTGAACTGGCTCCAAATTCTGCATGTCCACACCCCTTGTAGTAGATGATTGAGAATTAGTAGCAGTCACCACCGGCCATGTGCACTGGCTCAAACTTCTGCATGTCCACACCCCACGTAGTCGATGATTGCGTATTAGTAGCAGTCACCACCGGATTCACTGTCACTCTCTCCTTCATCAGCTTCAGATCCCACTGTTTCCCTGAGCAGGAAGGTCTGGAATTGAAAATACAGAGGACATTAAACAAAATTCACTCAGTACATGGCACTCATTTTGGTTTATAAGCTGGAAATTGAGCCATCAGTGCAGTGTTAAGAGTGTAAGGATGGCAAGTGGTCTAAGGCACTGCGTTCAGGTCGCAGTCTCCTTTGGAGACGTGGGTTCGAATCCCACTTCTGACAAGTGTCTTTTGCGAGGTGGATACATTTTTGGACTTTTTTTTTCCAAGCACTCAAATCAAAAACAATGTCAACAGTTTCTGTAAATTATCGATAAGATCTATTGTCCGTTGCTTGTACTAATTTCCTGAAGTTGGCTAAATCGCAGTAAATCGGTAAAGCGGGAAATCACAGCATCTTCAACAAATCGTGATAGAGGGGCAGAGATAAAGGTTTCGACCCTACATATCAAGAGCGCAGCTGTTAATAGTTCAGCAGGTTCACAGTGCAGAAGGTTCAGTGGCACCAGGGTCCCCTGCATCCCAATCACAGCTGGTTTTTAACTTCTGTATTCAGGGCATGGGAGGGGTGTGTTGCATCGTGCACACACGGTGCCTGTTTCGCAGATAAGTTTTAATAAATACACAGAGAATAATATAGAGTCATTGGCCACGAGGAACACCTTCCCTGACCTTTTATTCTCTCCGGTTCCACGTCACCGCGCCTACCATCCAACTCCAAAACTCGGGGGAGACTAACACTCCCTACCTCCCTTGGTGTGCATCATAGGCGTGCCCATGACGAACACAACATTTCTCCTTAACCAATACAAAACAAACATAGCTGCTCAAAAAAAGATACTATACTAATCCAGTATACAAGAATAGTACACAACAAGAAATGCCACATTCAGTCAATCCACCCCGAATCCTTGCAGCCGCGTTGAGCATGGCGGTCGAGGACTCAAACTGTACCGTTCAAGTCCTTGTCTCAGAGGCACTGAGTTGATTGGTATGGAGCCAGGCACCTCCTGATCTGAATCTTGAACTGGATCCAAATTCTGCATGTCCACACCCCTTGTAGTAGATGATTGAGAATTAGTAGCAGTCACCACCGGCCATGTGCACTGGCTCAAACTTCTGCATGTCCACACCCCAAGTAGTCGATGATTGAGAATTAGTAGCAGTCACCACCGGATTCACTGTCAGAATGATCCATCCTCTCTCCTTCATCAGCTTCAGATCCCACTGTTTCCCTGAGCAGGAAGGTCTGGAATTGAAAATACAGAGGACATTAAACAACATTCACTCAGTACATGGCACTCATTTTGGTTTATAAGCTGGAAATTGAGCCATCAGTGCAGTGTCAAGAGTGTCAGGATGGCCGAGTGGTCTAAGGCGCTGCGTTCAGGGCGCAGTCTCCGTTGGAGGCGTGGGTTTGAATCCCCCTTCTGACAAGTGTCTTTTGCGAGGTGGATACATTTTTGGACTTTTTTTTTCCAAGCACCCGTATCAAAAACAATGTCAACAGTTTCTGTAAATTATCGATAAGATCTATTGTCCGTTGCTTGCACTAATTTCCTGAAGTTGGCTAAATCGGAGTAATTCGGTAAAGCGGGAAATCACAGCATCTTCAACAAATCGTGATAGAGGGGCAGAGATAAAGGTTTCGACCCTACATATCAAGAGCGCAGCTGTCAATAGTTCAGCAGGTTCACAGTGCAGAAGGTTCAGTGGCACCAGGGTCCCCTGCGTCCCAATCACAGCTGGTTTTTAACTTCTGTATTCAGGGCATGGGAGGGGTGTGTTGCATCGTGCACACACGGTGCCTGTTTCGCAGATAAGTTTTAATAAATACACAGAGAATAATATAGAGTCATTGGCCACGAGGAACACCTTCCCTGACCTTTTATTCTCTCCGGTTCCACGTCACACGCCTACCATCCAACTCCAAAACTCGGGGGAGACTAACACTCCCTACCTCCTTTGGTGTGCATCATAGGCGTGCCCATGACGAACACAACATTTCTCCTTAACCAATACAAAACAAACATAGCTGCTCAAAAAAAAGATACTATACTAATCCAGTATACAAGAATAGTACACAACAAGAAATGCCACATTCAGTCAATCCACCCCGAATCCTTGCAGCCGCGTTTTGCATGGCGGTCGAGGACTCAAACTGTACCGTTCAAGTCCTTGTCTCAGAGGCACTGAGTTGATTGGTATGGAGCCAGGCACCTCCTGATCTGAATCTTGAACTGGCTCCAAATTCTGCATGTCCAACCCCCTTGTAGTAGATGATTGAGAATTAGTAGCAGTCACCACCGGCCATGTGCACTGGTTCAAACTTCTCCATGTCCACACCCCATGTAGTCGATGATTGAGAATTAGTAGCAGTCACCACCGGATTCACTGTCAGGATGATCCATCCTCTCTCCTTCATCAGCTTCAGATCCCACTGTTTCCCTGAGCAGGAAGGTCTGGAATTGAAAATACAGAGGACATTAAACAACATTGACTCAGTACATGGCACTCATTTTGGTTTATACGCTCGAAATTGAGCCCTGAGCGAGGTGTGAAGAGTGTCAGGATGGCCGAGTGGTCTAAGGCGCTGCGGTTAGGTCGCAGCCTCCCTTGGAGGTGTGGATTCATATCCCACTTCTGACAAGTGTATTTTGCGAGGTGGATAAATTTTTTGACTTTTTTTTCCCAAGCACCGTATCAAAAACAATGTCAACAGTTTCTGTAAATTATCGATAAGATCTATTTTCCGTTGCTTGCACTAATTGCCTGAAGTTGGCTAAATCGCAGTAAATCGGTAAAGCAGGAAATCACAGCATCTTCAACAAATCGTGATAGAGGGGCCGAGATAAAGGTTTCGACCCTACATATCAAAAGCGCAGCTGTCAATAGTTCAGCAGGTTCACAGTGCAGAAGGTTCAGTGGCACCAGGGTCCCCTGCGTCCCAATCAGAGCTGGTTTTTAACTTCTGTATTCAGGTGATGGGAGGGGTGGGGGTGTTGCGTCGTGCACACACAGTGCCTGTTTTGCAGAGAAGTTTTAATAAATACACAAAGAATAATATGGAGTCTTTGGCCACGAGGAACACCTTCCCCTACCTTTTATTCTCTCCGATTCCACATAACCGCACCTAACATCCAACTCAAAAACTCGGGGGAGACTAACACTCCCTACCTCCCTTGGTGTGCATCATGGGCGTGCCCATGACGAACACAACATTTCTCCTTAACCAATACAAAACAAACATAGCTGCTCAAAAAAAAGATACTATACTAATCCAGTATACAAGAATAGTACACAACAATAAATACCACATTCAGTCAATCCACCCCGAATCCTTGCAGCCGTGTTGAGCATGGCGGTCGAGGACTCAAACTGTACCGTTCAAGTCCTTGTCTCAGAGGCACTGAGTTGATTGGTATGGAGCCAGGCACCTCCTGATCTGAATCTTGAACTGGCTTCAAATTCTGCATGTCCACACCCCCTGTAGTAGATGATTGAGAATTAGTAGCAGTCACCACCGGCCATATGCACTGGCTCAAAATTCTGCAAGTCCACAACCCATGTAGTAGATGATTGAGAATTAATAGCAGTCACCACAGGGTCCACTGTCAGGATGATCCATCCTCTCTCCTTCATCAGCTTCAGATCCCACTGTTTCCCTGAGCAGGAAGGTCTGGAATTGAAAATACAGAGGACATTAAATAACATTCACTCAGTACATGGCACTCATTTTGGTTTATAAGCTGAAAATTGAGCCATCAGTCTGGTGTCAAGAGTGTCAGGATGGCCGGGTGGTCTAAGGTGCTGCGTTCAAGTCACAGTCTCCCTTGGAGACGGGGGTTCAAACCCCTCTTCTAACAAGTGTCTTTACGAGGTGGATACATTTTTGGACTTTTTTTTCCAAGCACCCTTATCAAAAACAATGTCAACAGTTTCTGTAAATTATCGATAAGATCTATTGTCCGTTGCTTGCACTAATTGCCTGAAGTTGGCTAAATCGCAGTAAATCGGTAAAGCAGGAAATCACAGCATCTTCAACAAATCGTGATAGAGGGGCAGAGATAAAGGTTTCGACCCTACATATCAAAAGCACAGTCGTCAATAGTTCAGCAAGTTCACAGTGCAGAAGGTTCAGTGGCACCAGGGTCCCCTGCATCCCAATCACAGCTGGTTTTTAACTTCTGTATTCAGGGCATGGGAGGGGTGTGTTGCATCGTGCACACACAGTGCCTGTTTCACAAATAAGTTTTAATAAATACACAGAGAATAATATAGAGTCATTGGCCACGAGGAACACCTTCCCTGACCTTTTATTCTCTCCAGTTCCACGTCACCGCGTCTACCATCCAACTCCAAAACTCGGGGGAGACTAACACTCCCTACCTCCCTTGGTGTGCATCATAGGCGTGCCCATGACGAACACAACATTTCTCCTTAACCAATACAAAACAAACATAGCTGCTAAAAAAAAAGATACTATACTAAACCAGTATACAAGAATAGTACACAACAAGAAATGCCACATTCAGTCAATCCACCCCGAATCCTTGCAGCCGCGTTGAGCATGGCGGTCGAGGACTCAAACTGTACCGTTCAAGTCATTGTCGCAGAGGCACTGAGTTGATTGGTATGGAGCCAGGCACCTCCTGATCTGAATCTTGAACTGGCTCCAAATTCTGCATGTCCACACCCCCTGTAGTAGATGATTGAGAATTAGTAGCAGTCACCACCGGCCACGTGCACTGGCTCAAAATTCAGCATGTCCACACTCCATGTAGTAGATGATTGAGAATTAGTAGCAGTCACCACCGGATCCACTGTCAGGATGATCCATCCTCTCTCCTTCATCAGCTTCAGATCCCACTGTTTCCCTGAGCAGGAAGGTCTGGAATTGAAAATACAGAGGACATTAAACAACATTCACTCAGTACATGGCACTCATTTTGGTTTATAAGCTGGAAATTGAGCCATCAGTGCAGTGTCAAGAGTGTCAGGATGGCCGAGTGGTCTAAGGCGCTGCGTTCAGGTCGCAGTCTCCTTTGGAGGAGTGGGTTCAAATCCCACTTCTGACAAGTGTCTTTTGCGAGGTGGATACATTTTTGGACTTTTTTTTTCCAAGCACCCGTATCAAAAACAATGTCAACAGTTTCTTTAAATTATCGATAAGATCTATTGTCCGTTGCTTGCACTAATTTCCTGAAGTTGTCTAAATCGCAGTAAATCGGTAAAGCGGGAAATCACAGCATCTTCAACACATCATGATAGAGGGGCAGAGATAAAGGTTTCGACCCTACATATCAAGAGCGCAGCTGTCAATAGTTCAGCAGGTTCACAGTGCAGAAGGTTCAGTGGCACCATGGTCCCCTGCGTCCCAATCACAGCTGGTTTTTAACTTCTGTATTCAGGGCATGGGAGGGGTGTGTTGCATCGTGCACACACGGTGTCTTTTTCACAGATAAGTTTTAATAAATACACAGAGAATAATATAAAGTCATTGGCCACGAGGAACACCTTCCCTGACCTTTTATTCTCTCCGGTTCCACGTCACCGCGCCTACCATCCAACTCCAAAACTCGGGGGAGACTAACACTCCCTACCTCCCTTGGTGTGCATCATAGGCGTGCCCATGACGAACACAACATTTCTCCTTAACCAATACAAAACAAACATAGCTGCTCAAAAAAAAGATACTATACTAAACCAGTATACAAGAATAGTACACAACAATAAATACCACATTCAGTCAATCCACCCCGAATCCTTGCAGCCGCGTTGAGCATGGCGGTCGAGGACTCAAACTGTACCGTTCAAGTCCTTGTCTCAGAGGCACTGAGTTGATTGGTATGGAGCCAGGCACCTCCTGATCTGAATCTTGAACTGGCTCCAAATTCTGCATGTCCACACCCCCTGTAGTAGATGATTGAGAATTAGTAGCAGTCACCACCGGCTATATGCACTGGCTCAAAATTCTGCAAGTCCACACCCCATGTAGTAGATGATTGAGAATTAGTAGCAGTCACCACAGGATCCACTGTCAGGATGATCCATCCTCTCTCCTTCATCAGCTTCAGATCCCACTGTTTCCCTGAGCAGGAAGGTCTGGAATTGAAAATACAGAGGACATTCAATAACATTCACTCTGTACATGGCACTCATTTTGGTTTATAAGCTGGAAATTGAGCCATCAGTGCAGTGTTACAAATGTCAGGATGGCCGAGTGGTCTAAGGCGCTGCGTTCAGGTCGCAGTCTCCTTTGGAGGCGTGGGTTCGAATCCCACTTCTGACAAGTGTCTTTTGCGAGGTGGATACATTTTTTGACTTTTTTTTTCCAAGCACCCGTATCAAAAACAATGTCAACAGTTTCTGTAAATTATCAATAAGATCTATTGTCCGTTGCTTGCACTAATTTCCTGAAGTTGGCTAAATCGCAGTAAATCGGTAAAGCGGGAAATCACAGCATCTTCAACAAATAGTGATAGAGGGGCAGAGATAAAGGTTTTGACCCTACATATCAAGAGCGCAGCTCTCAATAGTTCAGCAGGTTCACAGTGCAGAAGGTTCAGTGGCACCAGGGTCCCCTGCGTCCCAATCACAGCTGGTTTTTAACTTCTGTATTCAGGGCATGGGAGGGGTGTGTTGCATCGTGCACACATGGTGCCTGTTTCGCAGATAAGTTTTAATAAATACACAGAGAATAATATGGAGTCATTTTCCACGAGGAACACCTTCCCTGGCCTTTTATTCTCTCCGGTTCCACGTCACCGCGCCTACCATCCAACTCCAAAACTCGGGGGAGACTAACACTCCCTACCTCCCTTGGTGTGCATCATAGGCGTGCACATGACGAACACAACATTTCTCCTTAACCAATACAAAACAAACATAGCTGCTCAAAAAAAAGATAATATACTAATCCAGTATACAAGAATAGTACACAACAAGAAATGCCACATTCAGTCAATCCACCCCGAATCCTTGCAGCCGCGTTGAACATGGCGGTCGAGGACTCAAACTGTACCGTTCAAGTCCTTGCTCAGAGGCACTGAGTTGATTGGTATGGAGCCAGGCACCTCCTGATCTGAATCTTGAACTGGCTCCAAATTCTGCATGTCCACACCCCTTGTAGTAGATGATTGAGAATTAGTAGCAGTCACCACCGGCCATGTGCACTGGTTCAAACTTCTGCATGTCCACACCCCAAGTAGTCGATGATTGAGAATTAGTAGCAGTCACCACCGGATTCACTGTCAGGATGATCCATCCTCTCTCCTTCATCAGCTTCAGATCCCACTGTTTCCCTGAGCAGGAAGGTCTGGAATTGAAAATACAGAGGACATTAAACAACATTCACTCAGTACATGGCACTCATTTTGGTTTATAAGCTGGAAATTGAGCCATCAGTGCAGTGTCAATAGTGTCAGGATGGCCGAGTGGTCTAAGGCGTTGCGTTCAGGTTGCAGTCTCCTTTGGAGGCGTGGGTTCGAATGACACTTCTGACAAGTGTCTTTTGCGAGGTGGATACATTTTTGGACTTTTTTTTTCCAAGCACCCGTATCAAAAACAATGTCAACAGTTTCTGTAAATTATCGATAAGATCTATTGTCCGTTGCTTGCACTAATTTCCTGAAGTTGGCTAACTCGCAGTAAATCGGTAAAGCGGGAAATCACAGCATCTTCAACAAATCGTGATAGAGGGGCAGAGATAAAGGTTTCGACCCTACATATCAAGAGCGCAGCTGTCAATAGTTCAGCAGGTTCACAGTGCAGAAGGTTCAGTGGCACCAGGGTCCCCTGCGTCCCAATCACAGCTGGTTTTTAACCTCTGTATTCAGGGCATGGGAGGGGTGTGTTGCATCGTGCACACACGGTGCCTGTTTCGCAGATAAGTTTTAATAAATACACAGAGAATAATATAGAGTCATTGGCCACGAGGAACACCTTCCCTGACCTTTTATTCTCTCCGGTTCCACGTCACCGCGCCTACCATCCAACTCCAAAACTCGGGGGAGACTAACACTCCCTACCTCCCTTGGTGTGCATCATAGGCGTGCCCATGACGAACACAACATTTCTCCTAAACCAATACAAAACACACATAGCTGCTCAAAAAAAAGATACTATACTAAACCAGTATACAAGAATAGTACACAACAAGAAATGCCACATTCAGTCAATCCACCCCGAATCCTTGCAGCCGCGTTGAGCATGGCGGTCGAGGACTCAAACTGTACCGTTCAAGTCCTTGTCTCAGAGGCACTGGGTTGATTGGTATGGAGCCAGGCACCTCCTGATCTGAATCTTGAACTGGCTCCAAATTCTGCATGTCCACACCCCTTGTAGTAGATGATTGAGAATAAGTAGCAGTCCCCACCCGCCATGTGCACTGGCTCAAAATTCAGCATGTCCACACCCCATGTAGTAGATGATTGAGAATTAGTAGCAGTCACCACCGGATTCACTGTCAGGATGATCCATCCTCTCTCCTTCATCAGCTTCAGATCCCACTGTTTCCCTGAGCAGGAAGGTCTGGAATTGAAAATACAGAGGACATTAAATAACATTCACTCAGTACATGGCACTCATTTTGGTTTATAAGCTGGAAATTGAGCCATCAGTCTGGTGTCAAGAGTGTCAGGATGGCCGGGTGGTCTAAGGTGCTGCATTCAGGTCACAGTCTCCCTTGGAGACGTGGGTTCAAACCCCTCTTCTCACAAGTGTCTTTTGCGAGGTGGATACATTTTTTGACTTTTTTTTTCCAAGCACCCGTATCAAAAACAATGTCAACAGTTTCTGTAAATTATCGATAAGATCTATTGTCCGTTGCTTGCACTAATTTCCTGAAGTTGGCTAAATCGCAGTAAATCGGTAAAGCGGGAAATCACAGCATCTTCAACAAATAGTGAAAGAGGGGCAGAGATAAAGGTTTTGACCCTACATATCAAAAGCACAGCTGTCAATAGTTCAACAGGTTCACAGTGCAGAAGGTTCAGTGGCACCAGGGTCCCCTGCGTCCCAATCACAGCTGGTTTTTAACTTCTGTATTCAGGGCATGGGAGGGGTGTGTTGCATCGTGCACACATGGTGCCTGTTTCGCAGATAAGTTTTAATAAATACACAGAGAATAATATGGAGTCATTTTCCACGAGGAACACCTTCCCTGCCTTTTATTCTCTCCGGTTCCACGTCACCGCGCCTACCATCCAACTCCAAAACTCAGGAGAGACTAACACTCCCTACCTCCCTTGGTGTGCATCATAGGCGTGCCCATGACGAACACAACATTTCTCCTTAACCAATACAAAACAAACATAGCTGCTCAAAAAAAAGATACTATACTAATCCAGTATACAAGAATAGTACACAACAAGAAATGCCACATTCAGTCGGTCCACCCCGAATCCTTGCAGCCGCGTTGAACATGGCGGTCGAGGACTCAAACTGTACCGTTCAAGTCCGTGCTCAGAGGCACTGAGTTGATTGGTATGGAGCCAGGCACCTCCTGATCTGAATCTTGAACTGGCTCCAAATTCTGCATGTCCACACCCCTTGTAGTAGATGATTGAGAATTAGTAGCAGTCACCACCGGCCATGTGCACTGGTTCAAACTTCTGCATGTCCACACCCCAAGTAGTCGATGATTTAGAATTAGTAGCAGTCACCACCGGATTCACTGTCAGGATGATCCATCCTCTCTCCTTCATCAGCTTCAGATCCCACTGTTTCCCTGAGCAGGAAGGTCTGGAATTGAAAATACAGAGGACATTAAACAACATTCACTCAGTACATGGCACTCATTTTGGTTTATAAGCTGGAAATTGAGCCATCAGTGCAGTGTCAATAGTGTCAGGATGGCCGAGTGGTCTAAGGCGTTGCGTTCAGGTTGCAGTCTCCTTTGGAGGCGTGGGTTCGAATGACACTTCTGACAAGTGTCTTTTGCGAGGTGGATACATTTTTGGACTTTTTTTTTCCAAGCACCCGTATCAAAAACAATGTCAACAGTTTCTGTAAATTATCGATAAGATCTATTGTCCGTTGCTTGCACTAATTTCCTGAAGTTGGCTAAATCGCAGTAAATCGGTAAAGCGGGAAATCACAGCATCTTCAACAAATCGTGATAGAGGGGCAGAGATAAAGGTTTCGACCCTACATATCAAGAGCGCAGCTGTCAATAGTTCAGCAGGTTCACAGTGCAGAAGGTTCAGTGGCACCAGGGTCCCCTGTGTCCCAATCACAGCTGGTTTTTAACTTCTGTATTCAGGGCATGGGAGGGGTGTGTTGCATCGTGCACACACGGTGCCTGTTTCGCAGATAAGTTTTAATAAATACACAGAGAATAATATAGAGTCATTGGCCACGAGGAACACCTTCCCTGACCTTTTATTCTCTCCGGTTCCACGTCACCGCGCCTACCATCCAACTCCAAAACTCGGGGGAGACTAACACTCCCTACCTCCCTTGGTGTGCATCATAGGAGTGCCCATGACGAACACAACATTTCTCCTTAACCAATACAAAACAAACATAGCTGCTCAAAAAAAAGATACTATACTAAACCAGTATACAAGAATAGTACACAACAAGAAATGCCACATTCAGTCAATCCACCCCAAATCCTTGCAGCCGCGTTGAGCATGGCGGTCGAGGACTCAAACTGTACCGTTCAAGTCCTTGTCTCAGAGGCACTGGGTTGATTGGTATGGAGCCAGGCACCTCCTGATCTGAATCTTGAACTGGCTCCAAATTCTGCATGTCCACACCCCTTGTAGTAGATGATTGAGAATTAGTAGCAGTCACCACCGGCCATGTGCACTGGCTCAAAATTCAGCATGTCCACACCCCATGTAGTAGATGATTGAGAATTAGTAGCAGTCACCACCGGATTCACTGTCAGGATGATCCATCCTCTCTCCTTCATCAGCTTCAGATCCCACTGTTTCCCTGAGCAGGAAGGTCTGGAATTGAAAATACAGAGGACATTAAATAACATTCACTCAGTACATGGCACTCATTTTGGTTTATAAGCTGGAAATTGAGCCATCAGTCTGGTGTCAAGAGTGTCAGGATGGCCGGGTGGTCTAAGGTGCTGCATTCAGGTCACAGTCTCCCTTGGAGACGTGGGTTCAAACCCCTCTTCTCACCAGTGTCTTTTGCGAGGTGGATACATTTTTGGACTTTTTTTTTTCCAAGCACCCTTATCAAAAACAATGTCAACAGTTTCTGTAAATTATCGATAAGATCTATTGTCCGTTGCTTGCACTAATTGCCTGAAGTTTGCAAAATCGCAGTAAATCGGTAAAGCAGGAAATCACAGCATCTTCAACAAATCGTGATAGAGGGGCCGAGATAAAGGTTTCGACCCTACATATCAAAAGCACAGCTGTCAATAGTTCAGCAGGTTCACAGTGCAGAAGGTTCAGTGGCACCAGGGTCCCCTGCGTCCCAATCACAGCTGGTTTTTAACTTCTGTATTCAGGGCATGGGAGGGGTGTGTTGCATTGTGCACACAAAGTGCCTGTTTCGCAAATAAGTTTGAATAAATACACAGAGAATAATATAGAGTCATTGGCCACGAGGAACACCTTCCCTGACCTTTTATTCTCTCCGGTTCCACGTCACCGCGCCTACCATCCAACTCCAAAACTCGGGGGAGACTAACACTCCCTACCTCCCTTGGTGTGCATCATAGGAGTGCCCATGACGAACACAACATTTCTCCTTAACCAATACAAAACAAACATAGCTGCTCAAAAAAAAGATACTATACTAAACCAGTATACAAGAATAGTACACAACAAGAAATGCCACATTCAGTCAATCCACCCCAAATCCTTGCAGCCGCGTTGAGCATGGCGGTCGAGGACTCAAACTGTACCGTTCAAGTCCTTGTCTCAGAGGCACTGGGTTGATTGGTATGGAGCCAGGCACCTCCTGATCTGAATCTTGAACTGGCTCCAAATTCTGCATGTCCACACCCCTTGTAGTAGATGATTGAGAATTAGTAGCAGTCACCACCGGCCATGTGCACTGGCTCAAAATTCAGCATGTCCACACCCCATGTAGTAGATGATTGAGAATTAGTAGCAGTCACCACCGGATTCACTGTCAGGATGATCCATCCTCTCTCCTTCATCAGCTTCAGATCCCACTGTTTCCCTGAGCAGGAAGGTCTGGAATTGAAAATACAGAGGACATTAAATAACATTCACTCAGTACATGGCACTCATTTTGGTTTATAAGCTGGAAATTGAGCCATCAGTCTGGTGTCAAGAGTGTCAGGATGGCCGGGTGGTCTAAGGTGCTGCATTCAGGTCACAGTCTCCCTTGGAGACGTGGGTTCAAACCCCTCTTCTCACCAGTGTCTTTTGCGAGGAGGATACATTTTTGGACTTTTTTTTTTCCAAGCACCCTTATCAAAAACAATGTCAACAGTTTCTGTAAATTATCGATAAGATCTATTGTCCGTTGCTTGCACTAATTGCCTGAAGTTTGCAAAATCGCAGTAAATCGGTAAAGCAGGAAATCACAGCATCTTCAACAAATCGTGATAGAGGGGCCGAGATAAAGGTTTCGACCCTACATATCAAAAGCACAGCTGTCAATAGTTCAGCAGGTTCACAGTGCAGAAGGTTCAGTGGCACCAGGGTCCCCTGCGTCCCAATCACAGCTGGTTTTTAACTTCTGTATTCAGGGCATGGGAGGGGTGTGTTGCATTGTGCACACAAAGTGACTGTTTCGAAAATAACTTTGAATAAATACACAGAGAATAATATAGAGTCATTGGCCACGAGGAACACCTTCCCTGACCTTTTATTCTCTCCGGTTCCACGTCACCGAGCCTACCATCCAACTCCAAAACTCGGGGGAGACTAACACTCCCTACCTCCCTTGGTGTGCATCATAGGCGTGCCCATGACGAACACAACATTTCTCCTTAACCAATACAAAACAAACATAGCTGCTCAAAAAAAAGATACTATACTAAAACAGTATACAAGAATAGTACACAACAAGAAATGCCACATTCAGTCAATCCACCCCGAATCCTTGCAGCCGCGTTGAGCATGGCGGTCGAGGACTCAAACTGTACCGTTCAAGTCCTTGTCTCAGAGGCACTGAGTTGATTGGTATGGAGCCAGGCACCTCCTGATCTGAATCTTGAACTGGCTCCAAATTCTGCATGTCAACACCCCTTGTAGTAGATGATTGAGAATTAGTAGCAGTCACCACCGGCCATGTGCACTGGCTCAAACTTCTGCATGTCCACACCCCAAGTAGTCGATGATTGCGAATTAGTAGCAGTCACCACCGGATTCACTGTCAGGATGATCCATCCTCTCTCCTTCATCAGCTTCAGATCCCACTGTTTCCCTGAGCAGGAAGGTCTGGAATTGAAAATACAGAGGACAATAAACAAAATTCACTCAGTACATGGCACTCATTTTGGTTTATAAGCTGGAAATTGAGCCATCAGTGCAGTGTTAAGAGTGTCAGGATGGCCGAGTGGTCTAAGGCGCTGCGTTCAGATCGCAGTCTCCTTTGGAGGCATGGGTTCGAATCCCGCTTCTGACTAGTGTCTTTTGCGAGGTGGATACATTTTTGGACTTTTTTTTTCCAAGCACCCGTATCAAAAACAATGTCAACAGTTTCTGTAAATTATCGATAAGATCTATTGTCCGTTGCTTGCACTAATTTCCTGAAGTTGGCTAAATCGCAGTAAATCGGTAAAGCGGGAAATCACAGAATCTTCAACAAATCGTGATAGAGGGGCAGAGATAAAGGTTTCGACCCTACATATCAAGAGCGCAGCTGTCAATAGTTCAGCAGGTTCACAGTGCAGAAGGTTCAGTGGCACCAGGGTCCCCTGCGTCCCAATCACAGCTGGTTTTTCACTTCTGTATTCAGGGCATGGGAGGGGTGTGTTGCATCGTGCACACACGGTGCCTCTTTCGCAGATAAGTTTTAATAAATACACAGAGAATAATATACAGTCTTTGGCCACGAGGAACACCTTCCCTGACCTTTTATTCTCTCCGGTTCCACGTCACCGCGCCTACCATCCAACTCCAAAAGTTGGGGGAGACTAACACTCCCTACCTCCCTTGGTGTGCATCATAGGCGTGCCCATGACGAACACAACATTTCTCCTTAACCAATACAAAACAAACATAGCTGCTCAAAAAAAAGATACTATACTAATCCAGTATACAAGAATAGTACACAAAAAGAAATGCCACATTCAGTCAATCCACCCCGAATCCTTGCAGCCGCGTTGAGCATGGCGGTCGAGGACTCAAACTGTACCGTTCAAGTCCTTGTCTCAGAGGCACTGAGTTGATTGGTATGGAGCCAGGCACCTCCTGATCTGAATCTTGAACTGGCTCCAAATTCTGCATGTCCACACCCCTTGTAGTAGATGATTGAGAATTAGTAGCAGTCACCACCGGCCATGTGCACTGGCTCAAACTTCTGCATGTACACACCCCAAGTAGTCGATGATTGCGAATTAGAAGCAGTCACCACCGGATTCACTGTCAGGATGATCCATCCTCTCTCCTTCATCAGCTTCAGATCCCACTGTTTCCCTGAGCAGGAAGGTCTGGAATTGAAAATACAGAGGACATTAAACAAAATTCACTCAGTACATGGCACTCATTTTGGTTTATAAGCTGGAAATTGAGCCATCAGCGCAGTGTTAAGAGTGTCAGGATGGCGAGTGGTCTAAGGCGCTGCGTTCAGGTCACAGTCTCCTTTGGAGGCGTGGGTTCGAATCCCACTTCTGACAAGTGTCTTTTGCGAGGTGGATACATTTTTGGACTTTTTTTTTCCAAGCACCCGTATCAAAAACAATGTCAACAGTTTCTGTAAATTATCGATAAGATCTATTGTCCGTTGCTTGCACTAATTTTCTGAAGTTGGCTAAATCGCAGTAAATCGGTAAAGCGGGAAATCACAGCATCTTCAACAAATCGTGATAGAGGGGCAGAGATAAAGGTTTCGACCGTACATATCAAGAGCGCAGCTGTCAATAGTTCAGCAGGTTCACAGTGCAGAAGGTTCAGTGGCACCAGGGTCCCCTGCGTCCCAATCACAGCTGGTTTTTAACTTCTGTATTCAGGGCATGGGAGGGGTGTGTTGCATCGTGCACACACGGTGCCTGTTTCGCAGATAAGTTTTAATAAATACACAGGGAATAATATAGAGTCATTGGCCACGAGGAACACCTTCCCTGACCTTTTATTCTCTCCGGTTCCACGTCACCGCGCCTACCATCCAACTCCAAAACTCGGGGGAGACTAACACTCCCTACCTCCCTTGGTGTGCATCATAGGCGTGCCCATGACGAACACAACATTTCTCCTTAACCAATACAAAACAAACATAGCTGCTCAAAAAAAAGATACTATACTAAACCAGTATACAAGAATAGTACACAACAATAAATACCACATTCAATCAATCCACCCCGAATCCTTGCAGCCGCGTTGAGCATGGCGGTCGAGGACTCAAACTGTACCGTTCAAGTCCTTGTCTCAGAGGCACTGAGTTGATTGGTATGGAGCCAGGCACCTCCTGATCTGAATCTTGAACTGGCTCCAAATTCTGCATGTCCACACCCCCTGTAGTAGATGATTGAGAATTAGTAGCAGTCACCACCGGCCATATGCACTGGCTCAAAATTCTGCAAGTCCACACCCCATGTAGTAGATGATTGAGAATTAGTAGCAGTCACCACCGGATCCACTGTCAGGATGATCCATCCTCTCTCCTTCATCAGCTTCAGATCCCACTGTTTCCCTGAGCAGGAAGGTCTGGAATTGAAAATACAGAGGACATTAAATAACATTCACTCAGTACATGGCACTCATTTTGGTTTATAAGCTGGAAATTGAGCCATCAGTGCAGTGTTACAAGTGTCAGGATGGCCGAGTGGTCTAAGGCGCTGCGTTCAGGTCGCAGTCTCCTTTGGAGGCGTGGGTTCGAATCCCACTTCTGACAAGTGTCTTTTGCGAGGTGGATACATTTTGTGACTTTTTTTTTCCAAGCACCCGTATCAAAAACAATGTCAACAGTTTCTGTAAATTATCGATAAGATCTATTGTCCGTTGCTTGCACTAATTTCCTGAAGTTGGCTAAATCGCAGTAAATCGGTAAAGCGGGAAATCACAGCATCTTCAACAAATAGTGATAGAGGGGCAGAGATAAAGGTTTTGACCCTACATATCAAGAGCGCAGCTGTCAATAGTTCAGCAGGTTCACAGTGCAGAAGGTTCAGTGGCACCAGGGTCCCCTGCGTCCCAATCACAGCTGGTTTTTAACTTCTGTATTCAGGGCATGGGAGGGGTGTGTTGCATCGTGCACACATGGTGCCTGTTTCGCAGATAAGTTTTAATAAATACACAGAGAATAATATGGAGTCATTTTCCACGAGGAACACCTTCCCTGCCTTTTATTCTCTCCGGTTCCACGTCACCGCACCTACCATCCAACTCCAAAACTCAGGAGAGACTAACACTCCCTACCTCCCTTGGTGTGCATCATAGGCGTGCCCATGACGAACACAACATTTCTCCTTAACCAATACAAAACAAACATAGCTGCTCAAAAAAAAGATACTATACTAATCCAGTATACAAGAATAGTACACAACAAGAAATGCCACATTCAGTCGGTCCACCCCGAATCCTTGCAGCCGCGTTGAACATGGCGGTCGAGGACTCAAACTGTACCGTTCAAGTCCTTGCTCAGAGGCACTGAGTTGATTGGTATGGAGCCAGGCACCTCCTGATCTGAATCTTGAACTGGCTCCAAATTCTGCATGTCCACACCCCTTGTAGTAGATGATTGAGAATTAGTAGCAGTCACCACCGGCCATGTGCACTGGTTCAAACTTCTGCATGTCCACACCCCAAGTAGTCGATGATTTAGAATTAGTAGCAGTCACCACCGGATTCACTGTCAGGATGATCCATCCTCTCTCCTTCATCAGCTTCAGATCCCACTGTTTCCCTGAGCAGGAAGGTCTGGAATTGAAAATACAGAGGACATTAAACAACATTCACTCAGTACATGGCACTCATTTTGGTTTATAAGCTGGAAATTGAGCCATCAGTGCAGTGTCAATAGTGTCAGGATGGCCGAGTGGTCTAAGGCGTTGCGTTCAGGTTGCAGTCTCCTTTGGAGGTGTGGGTTCGAATGACACTTCTGACAAGTGTCTTTTGCGAGGTGGATACATTTTTGGACTTTTTTTTTCCAAGCACCCGTATCAAAAACAATGTCAACAGTTTCTGTAAATTATCGATAAGATCTATTGTCCGTTGCTTGCACTAATTTCCTGAAGTTGGCTAAATCGCAGTAAATCGGTAAAGCGGGAAATCACAGCATCTTCAACAAATCGTGATAGAGGGGCAGAGATAAAGGTTTCGACCCTACATATCAAGAGCGCAGCTGTCAATAGTTCAGCAGGTTCACAGTGCAGAAGGTTCAGTGGCACCAGGGTCCCCTGTGTCCCAATCACAGCTGGTTTTTAACTTCTGTATTCAGGGCATGGGAGGGGTGTGTTGCATCGTGCACACACGGTGCCTGTTTCGCAGATAAGTTTTAATAAATACACAGAGAATAATATAGAGTCATTGGCCACGAGGAACACCTTCCCTGACCTTTTATTCTCTCCGGTTCCACGTCACCGCGCCTACCATCCAACTCCAAAACTCGGGGGAGACTAACACTCCCTACCTCCCTTGGTGTGCATCATAGGAGTGCCCATGACGAACACAACATTTCTCCTTAACCAATACAAAACAAACATAGCTGCTCAAAAAAAAGATACTATACTAAACCAGTATACAAGAATAGTACACAACAAGAAATGCCACATTCAGTCAATCCACCCCGAATCCTTGCAGCCGCGTTGAGCATGGCGGTCGAGGACTCAAACTGTACCGTTCAAGTCCTTGTCTCAGAGGCACTGGGTTGATTGGTATGGAGCCAGGCACCTCCTGATCTGAATCTTGAACTGGCTCCAAATTCTGCATGTCCACACCCCTTGTAGTAGATGATTGAGAATTAGTAGCAGTCACCACCGGCCATGTGCACTGGCTCAAAATTCAGCATGTCCACACCCCATGTAGTAGATGATTGAGAATTAGTAGCAGTCACCACCGGATTCACTGTCAGGATGATCCATCCTCTCTCCTTCATCAGCTTCAGATCCCACTGTTTCCCTGAGCAGGAAGGTCTGGAATTGAAAATACAGAGGACATTAAATAACATTCACTCAGTACATGGCACTCATTTTGGTTTATAAGCTGGAAATTGAGCCATCAGTCTGGTGTCAAGAGTGTCAGGATGGCCGGGTGGTCTAAGGTGCTGCATTCAGGTCACAGTCTCCCTTGGAGACGTGGGTTCAAACCCCTCTTCTCACAAGTGTCTTTTGCGAGGTGGATACATTTTTGGACTTTTTTTTTTCCAAGCACCCTTATCAAAAACAATGTCAACAGTTTCTGTAAATTATCGATAAGATCTATTGTCCGTTGCTTGCACTAATTGCCTGAAGTTTGCTAAATCGCAGTAAATCGGTAAAGCAGGAAATCACAGCATCTTCAACAAATCGTGATAGAGGGGCCGAGATAAAGGTTTCGACCCTACATATCAAAAGCACAGCTGTCAATAGTTCAGCAGGTTCACAGTGCAGAAGGTTCAGTGGCACCAGGGTCCCCTGCGTCCCAATCACAGCTGGTTTTTAACTTCTGTATTCAGGGCATGGGAGGGGTGTGTTGCATTGTGCACACAAAGTGCCTGTTTCGCAAATAAGTTTGAATAAATACACAGAGAATAATATAGAGTCATTGGCCACGAGGAACACCTTCCCTGACCTTTTATTCTCTCCGGTTCCACGTCACCGCGCCTACCATCCAACTCCAAAACTCGGGGGAGACTAACACTCCCTACCTCCCTTGGTGTGCATCATAGGCGTGCCCATGACGAACACAACATTTCTCCTTAACCAATACAAAACAAACATAGCTGCTCAAAAAAAAGATACTATACTAATCCAGTATACAAGAATAGTACACAACAAGAAATGCCACATTCAGTCAATCCACCCCGAATCCTTGCAGCCGCGTTGAGCATGGCGGTCGAGGACTCAAACTGTACCGTTCAAGTCCTTGTCTCAGAGGCACTGAGTTGATTGGTATGGAGCCAGGCACCTCCTGATCTGAATCTTGAACTGGCTCCAAATTCTGCATGTCAACACCCCTTGTAGTAGATGATTGAGAATTAGTAGCAGTCACCACCGGCCATGTGCACTGGCTCAAACTTCTGCATGTCCACACCCCAAGTAGTCGATGATTGCGAATTAGTAGCAGTCACCACCGGATTCACTGTCAGGATGATCCATCCTCTCTCCTTCATCAGCTTCAGATCCCACTGTTTCCCTGAGCAGGAAGGTCTGGAATTGAAAATACAGAGGACATTAAACAAAATTCACTCAGTACATGGCACTCATTTTGGTTTATAAGCTGGAAATTGAGCCATCAGTGCAGTGTTAAGAGTGTCAGGATGGCCGAGTGGTCTAAGGCGCTGCGTTCAGATCGCAGTCTCCTTTGGAGGCATGGGTTCGAATCCCGCTTCTGACTAGTGTCTTTTGCGAGGTGGATACATTTTTGGACTTTTTTTTTCCAAGCACCCGTATCAAAAACAATGTCAACAGTTTCTGTAAATTATCGATAAGATCTATTGTCCGTTGCTTGCACTAATTTCCTGAAGTTGGCTAAATCGCAGTAAATCGGTAAAGCGGGAAATCACAGAATCTTCAACAAATCGTGATAGAGGGGCAGAGATAAAGGTTTCGACCCTACATATCAAGAGCGCAGCTGTCAATAGTTCAGCAGGTTCACAGTGCAGAAGGTTCAGTGGCACCAGGGTCCCCTGCGTCCCAATCACAGCTGGTTTTTAACTTCTGTATTCAGGGCATGGGAGGGGTGTGTTGCATCGTGCACACACGGTGCCTCTTTCGCAGATAAGTTTTAATAAATACACAGAGAATAATATACAGTCTTTGGCCACGAGGAACACCTTCCCTGACCTTTTATTCTCTCCGGTTCCACGTCACCGCGCCTACCATCCAACTCCAAAAGTTGGGGGAGACTAACACTCCCTACCTCCCTTGGTGTGCATCATAGGCGTGCCCATGACGAACACAACATTTCTCCTTAACCAATACAAAACAAACATAGCTGCTCAAAAAAAAGATACTATACTAATCCAGTATACAAGAATAGTACACAAAAAGAAATGCCACATTCAGTCAATCCACCCCGAATCCTTGCAGCCGCGTTGAGCATGGCGGTCGAGGACTCAAACTGTACCGTTCAAGTCCTTGTCTCAGAGGCACTGAGTTGATTGGTATGGAGCCAGGCACCTCCTGATCTGAATCTTGAACTGGCTCCAAATTCTGCATGTCCACACCCCTTGTAGTAGATGATTGAGAATTAGTAGCAGTCACCACCGGCCATGTGCACTGGCTCAAACTTCTGCATGTACACACCCCAAGTAGTCGATGATTGCGAATTAGAAGCAGTCACCACCGGATTCACTGTCAGGATGATCCATCCTCTCTCCTTCATCAGCTTCAGATCCCACTGTTTCCCTGAGCAGGAAGGTCTGGAATTGAAAATACAGAGGACATTAAACAAAATTCACTCAGTACATGGCACTCATTTTGGTTTATAAGCTGGAAATTGAGCCATCAGCGCAGTGTTAAGAGTGTCAGGATGGCGAGTGGTCTAAGGCGCTGCGTTCAGGTCACAGTCTCCTTTGGAGGCGTGGGTTCGAATCCCACTTCTGACAAGTGTCTTTTGCGAGGTGGATACATTTTTGGACTTTTTTTTTCCAAGCACCCGTATCAAAAACAATGTCAACAGTTTCTGTAAATTATCGATAAGATCTATTGTCCGTTGCTTGCACTAATTTTCTGAAGTTGGCTAAATCGCAGTAAATTGGTAAAGCGGGAAATCACAGCATCTTCAACAAATCGTGATAGAGGGGCAGAGATAAAGGTTTCGACCGTACATATCAAGAGCGCAGCTGTCAATAGTTCAGCAGGTTCACAGTGCAGAAGGTTCAGTGGCACCAGGGTCCCCTGCGTCCCAATCACAGCTGGTTTTTAACTTCTGTATTCAGGGCATGGGAGGGGTGTGTTGCATCGTGCACACACGGTGCCTGTTTCGCAGATAAGTTTTAATAAATACACAGAGAATAATATAGAGTCATTGGCCACGAGGAACACCTTCCCTGCCCTTTTATTCTCTCCGGTTCCACGTCACCGCGCCTACCATCCAACTCCAAAACTCGGGGGAGACTAACACTCCCTACCTCCCTTGGTGTGCATCATAGGCGTGCCCATAACGAACACAACATTTCTCCTTAACCAATACAAAACAAACATAGCTGCTCAAAAAAAAGATACTATACTAATCCAGTATACAAGAATGGTACACAACATGAAATGCCACATTCAGTCAATCCACCCCGAATCCTTGCAGCCGCTTTGAGCATGGCGGTCGAGGACTCAAACTGTACCGTTCAAGTCCTTGTCTCAGAGGCACTGAGTTGATTGGTATGGAGTCAGGCACCTCCTGATCTGAATCTTGAACTGGCTCCAAATTCTGCATGTCCACACCCCCTGTAGTAGATGATTGAGAATTAATAGCAGTCACCACCGGCCATGTGCACTGGCTCAAAATTCAGCATGTCCACACCCCATGTAGTAGATGATTGACAATTAGTAGCAGTCACCACCGGATCCACTGTCAGGATGATCCATCCTCTCTCCTTCATCAGCTTCAGATCCCACTGTGTCCCTGAGCAGGAAGTTCTGGAATTGAAAATACAGAGGACATTAAACAACATTTACTCAGTACATGGCACTCATTTTGGTTTATAAGCTGGAAATTGAGCCATCAGTGCAGTGTCAAGAGTGTCAGGATGGCCGAGTGGTCTAAGGTGCTGAGTTCAGGTCGCAGTCTCCTTTGGAGGCGTGGGTTTGAATCCCACTTCTGATAAGTGTCTTTTGCGAGGTGGATACAGTTTTGGAATTTTTTTTCCAAGCACCCGTATCAAAAACAATGTCAACAGTTTCTGTAAATTATCGATAAGATCTATTGTCCGTTGCTTGCACTAATTGCCTGAAGTTGGCTAAATCGCAGTAAACGGTAAAGCAGGAAATCACAGCATCTTCAACAAATCGTGATAGAGGGGCCAAATTAAAGGTTTCGACCCTACATATCAAAAGCACAGCTGTCAATAGTTCAGCAGGTTCACAGTGCAGAAGGTTCAGTGGCACCAGGGTCCCCTGCATCCCAATCACAGCTGGTTTTTAACTTCTGTATTCAGGGCATGGGAGGGGTGTGTTGCATCGTGCACACAGTGCCTGTTTCGCAGATAAGTTTTAATAAATACACAGAGAATAATATAGAGTCATTGGCCATGAGGAACACCTTCCCTGACCTTTTATTCTCTCCGGTTCAACGTCACCGCGCCTACCATCCAACTCCAAAACTCGGGGGAGACTAACACTCCCTACCTCCCTTGGTGTGCATCATAGGCGTGCCCATAACGAACACAACATTTCTCCTTAACCAATACAAAACAAACATAGCTGCTCAAAAAAAAGATACTATACTAATCCAGTATACAAGAATGGTACACAACAAGAAATGCCACATTCAGTCAATCCACCCCGAATCCTTGCAGCCGCGTTGAGCATGGCGGTCGAGGACTCAAACTGTACCGTTCAAGTCCTTGTCTCAGAGGCACTGAGTTGATTGGTATGGAGCCAGGCACCTCCTGATCTGAATCTTGAACTGGCTCCAAATTCTGCATGTCCACACCCCCTGTAGTAGATGATTGAGAATTAGTAGCAGTCACCACCCGCCATGTGCACTGGCTCAAAATTCAGCATGTCCACACCCCATGTAGTAGATGATTGAGAATTAGTAGCAGTCACCACCGGATCCACTGTCAGGATGATCCATCCTCTAACCTTCATCAGCTTCAGATCCCACTGTTTCCCTGAGCAGGAAGGTCTGGAATTGAAAATACAGAGGACATTAAACAACATTCACTCAGTACATGGCACTCATTTTGGTTTATAAGCTGGAAATTGAGCCATCAGTGCAGTGTCAAGAGTGTCAGGATGGCCGAGTGGTCTAAGGAGCTGCGTTCAGGTCGCAGTCTCCTTTGGAGGCGTGGGTTCGAATCCCACTTCTGACAAGTGTCTTTTGCGAGGTGGATACATTTTTGGACTTTTTTTTTCCAAACACCCGTATCAAAAACAATGTCAACAGTTTCTGTAAATTATCGATAAGATCTATTGTCCGTTGCTTGCACTAATTTCCTGAAGTTGGCTAAATCGCAGTAAATCGGTAAAGCGGGAAATCACAGCATCTTCAACAAATCGTGATAGAGGGGCAGAGATAAAGGTTTCGACCCTACATATCAAGAGCGCAGCTGTCAATAGTTCAGCAGGTTCACAGTGCAGAAGGTTCAGTGGCACCAGGGTCCCCTGCGTCCCAATCACAGCTGGTTTTTAACTTCTGTATTCAGGGCATGGGAGGGGTGTGTTGCATCGTGCACACACGGTGCCTGTTTCGCAGATAAGTTTTAATAAATACACAGAGAATAATATAGAGTCATTGGCCACGAGGAACACCTTCCCTGACCTTTTATTCTCTCCGGTTCCACGTCACCGCGCCTACCATCCAACTCCAAAACTCAGGGGAGACTAACACTCCCTACCTCCCTTGGTGTGCATCATAGGCGTGCCCATGACGAACACAACATTTCTCCTTAACCAATACAAAACAAACATAGCTGCTCAAAAAAAAGATACTATACTAATCCAGTATACAGGAATAGTACACAACAAGAAATACCACATTCAGTCAATCCACCCCGAATCCTTGCAGCCGCGTTGAGCATGGCGGTCGAGGACTCAAACTGTACCGTTCAAGTCCTTGTCTCAGAGGCACTGAGTTGATTGGTATGGAGCCAGGCACCTCCTGATCTGAATCTTGAACTGGCTCCAAATTCTGCATGTCCACACCCCTTGTAGTAGATGATTGAGAATTAGTAGCAGTCACCACCGGCCATGTGCACTGGCTCAAACTTCTGCATGTCCACACCCCAAGTAGTCGATGATTGAGAATTAGAAGCAGTCACCACCGGATTCACTGTCAGAATGATCCATCCTCTCTCCTTCATCAGCTTCAGATCCCACTGTTTTCCTGAGCAGGAAGGTCTGGAATTGAAAATACAGAGGACATTAAACAACATTCACTCAGTACATGGCAGTCATTTTGGTTTATAAGCTGGAAATTGAGCCATCAGTGCAGTGTCAAGAGTGTCAGGATGGCCGAGTGGTCTCAGGTGCTGCGTTCAGGTCGCAGTCTCCTTTGGAGGCGTGGGTTCGAATCCTCCTTCTGACAAGTGTCTTTTGCGAGGTGGATACATTTTTGGACTTTTTTTTTCCAAGCACCCGTATCAAAAACAATGTCAACAGTTTCTGTAAATTATCGATAAGATCTATTGTCCGTTGCTTGCACTAATTTCCTGAAGTTGGCTAAATAGCAGTAAATCGGTAAAGCGGGAAATCACAGCATCTTCAACAAATCGTGATAGAGGGGCAGAGATAAAGGTTTCGACCCTACATATCAAGAGCGCAGCTGTCAATAGTTCAGCAGGTTCACAGTGCAGAAGGTTCAGTGGCGCCAGGGTCCCCTGCGTCCCAATCACAGCTGGTTTTTAACTTCTGTATTCAGGGCATGGGAGGGGTGTGTTGCATCGTGCACACACGGTGCCTGTTTCGCAGATAAGTTTTAATAAATACACAGAGAATAATATAGAGTCATTGGCCACGAGGAACACCTTCCCTGGCCTTTAATTCTCTCCGGTTCCACGTCACCGCGCCTACCATCCAACTCCAAAAGTTGGGGGAGACTAACACTCCCTACCTCCCTTGGTGTGCATCATAGGCGTGCCCATGAGGAACACAACATTTCTCCTTAACCAATACAAAACAAACAGAGCTGCTAAAAAAAAAAGATACTATACTAATCCAGTATACAAGAATAGTACACAACAAGAAATGCCACATTCAGTCAATCCACCCCGAATCCTTGCAGCCACGTTGAGCATGGCGGTCGAGGACTCAAACTGTACCGTTCAAGTCCTTGTCTCAGAGGCACTGGGTTGATTGGTATGGAGCCAGGCACCTCCTGATCTGAATCTTGAACTGGCTCCAAATTCTGCATGTCCACACCCCTTGTAGTAGATGATTGAGAATTAGTAGCAGTCACCACCGGCCATGTGCACTGGCTCAAAATTCAGCATGTCCACACCCCATGTAGTAGATGATTGAGAATTAGTAGCAGTCACCACCGGATTCACTGTCAGGATGATCCATCCTCTCTCCTTCATCAGCTTCAGATCCCACTGTTTCCCTGAGCAGGAAGGTCTGGAATTGAAAATACAGAGGACATTAAATAACATTCACTCAGTACATGGCACTCATTTTGGTTTATAAGCTGGAAATTGAGCCATCAGTCTGGTGTCAAGAGTGTCAGGATGGCCGGGTGGTCTAAGGTGCTGCATTCAGGTCACAGTCTCCCTTGGAGACGTGGGTTCAAACCCCTCTTCTCACAAGTGTCTTTTGCGAGGTGGATACATTTTTGGACTTTTTTTTTTCCAAGCACCCTTATCAAAAACAATGTCAACAGTTTCTGTAAATTATCGATAAGATCTATTGTCCGTTGCTTGCACTAATTGCCTGAAGTTTGCTAAATCGCAGTAAATCGGTAAAGCAGGAAATCACAGCATCTTCAACAAATCGTGATAGAGGGGCCGAGATAAAGGTTTCGACCCTACATATCAAAAGCACAGCTGTCAATAGTTCAGCAGGTTCACAGTGCAGAAGGTTCAGTGGCACCAGGGTCCCCTGCGTCCCAATCACAGCTGGTTTTTAACTTCTGTATTCAGGGCATGGGAGGGGTGTGTTGCATTGTGCACACAAAGTGCCTGTTTCGCAAATAAGTTTGAATAAATACACAGAGAATAATATAGAGTCATTGGCCACGAGGAACACCTTCCCTGACCTTTTATTCTCTCCGGTTCCACGTCACCGCGCCTACCATCCAACTCCAAAACTCGGGGGAGACTAACACTCCCTACCTCCCTTGGTGTGCATCATAGGCGTGCCCATGACGAACACAACATTTCTCCTTAACCAATACAAAACAAACATAGCTGCTCAAAAAAAAGATACTATACTAATCCAGTATACAAGAATAGTACACAACAAGAAATGCCACATTCAGTCAATCCACCCCGAATCCTTGCAGCCGCGTTGAGCATGGCGGTCGAGGACTCAAACTGTACCGTTCAAGTCCTTGTCTCAGAGGCACTGAGTTGATTGGTATGGAGCCAGGCACCTCCTGATCTGAATCTTGAACTGGCTCCAAATTCTGCATGTCAACACCCCTTGTAGTAGATGATTGAGAATTAGTAGCAGTCACCACCGGCCATGTGCACTGGCTCAAACTTCTGCATGTCCACACCCCAAGTAGTCGATGATTGCGAATTAGTAGCAGTCACCACCGGATTCACTGTCAGGATGATCCATCCTCTCTCCTTCATCAGCTTCAGATCCCACTGTTTCCCTGAGCAGGAAGGTCTGGAATTGAAAATACAGAGGACATTAAACAAAATTCACTCAGTACATGGCACTCATTTTGGTTTATAAGCTGGAAATTGAGCCATCAGTGCAGTGTTAAGAGTGTCAGGATGGCCGAGTGGTCTAAGGCGCTGCGTTCAGATCGCAGTCTCCTTTGGAGGCATGGGTTCGAATCCCGCTTCTGACTAGTGTCTTTTGCGAGGTGGATACATTTTTGGACTTTTTTTTTCCAAGCACCCGTATCAAAAACAATGTCAACAGTTTCTGTAAATTATCGATAAGATCTATTGTCCGTTGCTTGCACTAATTTCCTGAAGTTGGCTAAATCGCAGTAAATCGGTAAAGCGGGAAATCACAGAATCTTCAACAAATCGTGATAGAGGGGCAGAGATAAAGGTTTCGACCCTACATATCAAGAGCGCAGCTGTCAATAGTTCAGCAGGTTCACAGTGCAGAAGGTTCAGTGGCACCAGGGTCCCCTGCGTCCCAATCACAGCTGGTTTTTAACTTCTGTATTCAGGGCATGGGAGGGGTGTGTTGCATCGTGCACACACGGTGCCTCTTTCGCAGATAAGTTTTAATAAATACACAGAGAATAATATACAGTCTTTGGCCACGAGGAACACCTTCCCTGACCTTTTATTCTCTCCGGTTCCACGTCACCGCGCCTACCATCCAACTCCAAAAGTTGGGGGAGACTAACACTCCCTACCTCCCTTGGTGTGCATCATAGGCGTGCCCATGACGAACACAACATTTCTCCTTAACCAATACAAAACAAACATAGCTGCTCAAAAAAAAGATACTATACTAATCCAGTATACAAGAATAGTACACAAAAAGAAATGCCACATTCAGTCAATCCACCCCGAATCCTTGCAGCCGCGTTGAGCATGGCGGTCGAGGACTCAAACTGTACCGTTCAAGTCCTTGTCTCAGAGGCACTGAGTTGATTGGTATGGAGCCAGGCACCTCCTGATCTGAATCTTGAACTGGCTCCAAATTCTGCATGTCCACACCCCTTGTAGTAGATGATTGAGAATTAGTAGCAGTCACCACCGGCCATGTGCACTGGCTCAAACTTCTGCATGTACACACCCCAAGTAGTCGATGATTGCGAATTAGAAGCAGTCACCACCGGATTCACTGTCAGGATGATCCATCCTCTCTCCTTCATCAGCTTCAGATCCCACTGTTTCCCTGAGCAGGAAGGTCTGGAATTGAAAATACAGAGGACATTAAACAAAATTCACTCAGTACATGGCACTCATTTTGGTTTATAAGCTGGAAATTGAGCCATCAGCGCAGTGTTAAGAGTGTCAGGATGGCGAGTGGTCTAAGGCGCTGCGTTCAGGTCACAGTCTCCTTTGGAGGCGTGGGTTCGAATCCCACTTCTGACAAGTGTCTTTTGCGAGGTGGATACATTTTTGGACTTTTTTTTTCCAAGCACCCGTATCAAAAACAATGTCAACAGTTTCTGTAAATTATCGATAAGATCTATTGTCCGTTGCTTGCACTAATTTTCTGAAGTTGGCTAAATCGCAGTAAATTGGTAAAGCGGGAAATCACAGCATCTTCAACAAATCGTGATAGAGGGGCAGAGATAAAGGTTTCGACCGTACATATCAAGAGCGCAGCTGTCAATAGTTCAGCAGGTTCACAGTGCAGAAGGTTCAGTGGCACCAGGGTCCCCTGCGTCCCAATCACAGCTGGTTTTTAACTTCTGTATTCAGGGCATGGGAGGGGTGTGTTGCATCGTGCACACACGGTGCCTGTTTCGCAGATAAGTTTTAATAAATACACAGAGAATAATATAGAGTCATTGGCCACGAGGAACACCTTCCCTGCCCTTTTATTCTCTCCGGTTCCACGTCACCGCGCCTACCATCCAACTCCAAAACTCGGGGGAGACTAACACTCCCTACCTCCCTTGGTGTGCATCATAGGCGTGCCCATAACGAACACAACATTTCTCCTTAACCAATACAAAACAAACATAGCTGCTCAAAAAAAAGATACTATACTAATCCAGTATACAAGAATGGTACACAACATGAAATGCCACATTCAGTCAATCCACCCCGAATCCTTGCAGCCGCTTTGAGCATGGCGGTCGAGGACTCAAACTGTACCGTTCAAGTCCTTGTCTCAGAGGCACTGAGTTGATTGGTATGGAGTCAGGCACCTCCTGATCTGAATCTTGAACTGGCTCCAAATTCTGCATGTCCACACCCCCTGTAGTAGATGATTGAGAATTAATAGCAGTCACCACCGGCCATGTGCACTGGCTCAAAATTCAGCATGTCCACACCCCATGTAGTAGATGATTGACAATTAGTAGCAGTCACCACCGGATCCACTGTCAGGATGATCCATCCTCTCTCCTTCATCAGCTTCAGATCCCACTGTGTCCCTGAGCAGGAAGTTCTGGAATTGAAAATACAGAGGACATTAAACAACATTTAATCAGTACATGGCACTCATTTTGGTTTATAAGCTGGAAATTGAGCCATCAGTGCAGTGTCAAGAGTGTCAGGATGGCCGAGTGGTCTAAGGTGCTGAGTTCAGGTCGCAGTCTCCTTTGGAGGCGTGGGTTTGAATCCCACTTCTGATAAGTGTCTTTTGCGAGGTGGATACAGTTTTGGAATTTTTTTTCCAAGCACCCGTATCAAAAACAATGTCAACAGTTTCTGTAAATTATCGATAAGATCTATTGTCCGTTGCTTGCACTAATTGCCTGAAGTTGGCTAAATCGCAGTAAACGGTAAAGCAGGAAATCACAGCATCTTCAACAAATCGTGATAGAGGGGCCAAATTAAAGGTTTCGACCCTACATATCAAAAGCACAGCTGTCAATAGTTCAGCAGGTTCACAGTGCAGAAGGTTCAGTGGCACCAGGGTCCCCTGCATCCCAATCACAGCTGGTTTTTAACTTCTGTATTCAGGGCATGGGAGGGGTGTGTTGCATCGTGCACACAGTGCCTGTTTCGCAGATAAGTTTTAATAAATACACAGAGAATAATATAGAGTCATTGGCCATGAGGAACACCTTCCCTGACCTTTTATTCTCTCCGGTTCAACGTCACCGCGCCTACCATCCAACTCCAAAACTCGGGGGAGACTAACACTCCCTACCTCCCTTGGTGTGCATCATAGGCGTGCCCATAACGAACACAACATTTCTCCTTAACCAATACAAAACAAACATAGCTGCTCAAAAAAAAGATACTATACTAATCCAGTATACAAGAATGGTACACAACAAGAAATGCCACATTCAGTCAATCCACCCCGAATCCTTGCAGCCGCGTTGAGCATGGCGGTCGAGGACTCAAACTGTACCGTTCAAGTCCTTGTCTCAGAGGCACTGAGTTGATTGGTATGGAGCCAGGCACCTCCTGATCTGAATCTTGAACTGGCTCCAAATTCTGCATGTCCACACCCCCTGTAGTAGATGATTGAGAATTAGTAGCAGTCACCACCCGCCATGTGCACTGGCTCAAAATTCAGCATGTCCACACCCCATGTAGTAGATGATTGAGAATTAGTAGCAGTCACCACCGGATCCACTGTCAGGATGATCCATCCTCTAACCTTCATCAGCTTCAGATCCCACTGTTTCCCTGAGCAGGAAGGTCTGGAATTGAAAATACAGAGGACATTAAACAACATTCACTCAGTACATGGCACTCATTTTGGTTTATAAGCTGGAAATTGAGCCATCAGTGCAGTGTCAAGAGTGTCAGGATGGCCGAGTGGTCTAAGGAGCTGCGTTCAGGTCGCAGTCTCCTTTGGAGGCGTGGGTTCGAATCCCACTTCTGACAAGTGTCTTTTGCGAGGTGGATACATTTTTGGACTTTTTTTTTCCAAACACCCGTATCAAAAACAATGTCAACAGTTTCTGTAAATTATCGATAAGATCTATTGTCCGTTGCTTGCACTAATTTCCTGAAGTTGGCTAAATCGCAGTAAATCGGTAAAGCGGGAAATCACAGCATCTTCAACAAATCGTGATAGAGGGGCAGAGATAAAGGTTTCGACCCTACATATCAAGAGCGCAGCTGTCAATAGTTCAGCAGGTTCACAGTGCAGAAGGTTCAGTGGCACCAGGGTCCCCTGCGTCCCAATCACAGCTGGTTTTTAACTTCTGTATTCAGGGCATGGGAGGGGTGTGTTGCATCGTGCACACACGGTGCCTGTTTCGCAGATAAGTTTTAATAAATACACAGAGAATAATATAGAGTCATTGGCCACGAGGAACACCTTCCCTGACCTTTTATTCTCTCCGGTTCCACGTCACCGCGCCTACCATCCAACTCCAAAACTCAGGGGAGACTAACACTCCCTACCTCCCTTGGTGTGCATCATAGGCGTGCCCATGACGAACACAACATTTCTCCTTAACCAATACAAAACAAACATAGCTGCTCAAAAAAAAGATACTATACTAATCCAGTATACAGGAATAGTACACAACAAGAAATACCACATTCAGTCAATCCACCCTGAATCCTTGCAGCCGCGTTGAGCATGGCGGTCGAGGACTCAAACTGTACCGTTCAAGTCCTTGTCTCAGAGGCACTGAGTTGATTGGTATGGAGCCAGGCACCTCCTGATCTGAATCTTGAACTGGCTCCAAATTCTGCATGTCCACACCCCTTGTAGTAGATGATTGAGAATTAGTAGCAGTCACCACCGGCCATGTGCACTGGCTCAAACTTCTGCATGTCCACACCCCAAGTAGTCGATGATTGAGAATTAGAAGCAGTCACCACCGGATTCACTGTCAGAATGATCCATCCTCTCTCCTTCATCAGCTTCAGATCCCACTGTTTTCCTGAGCAGGAAGGTCTGGAATTGAAAATACAGAGGACATTAAACAACATTCACTCAGTACATGGCAGTCATTTTGGTTTATAAGCTGGAAATTGAGCCATCAGTGCAGTGTCAAGAGTGTCAGGATGGCCGAGTGGTCTCAGGTGCTGCGTTCAGGTCGCAGTCTCCTTTGGAGGCGTGGGTTCGAATCCTCCTTCTGACAAGTGTCTTTTGCGAGGTGGATACATTTTTGGACTTTTTTTTTCCAAGCACCCGTATCAAAAACAATGTCAACAGTTTCTGTAAATTATCGATAAGATCTATTGTCCGTTGCTTGCACTAATTTCCTGAAGTTGGCTAAATAGCAGTAAATCGGTAAAGCGGGAAATCACAGCATCTTCAACAAATCGTGATAGAGGGGCAGAGATAAAGGTTTCGACCCTACATATCAAGAGCGCAGCTGTCAATAGTTCAGCAGGTTCACAGTGCAGAAGGTTCAGTGGCGCCAGGGTCCCCTGCGTCCCAATCACAGCTGGTTTTTAACTTCTGTATTCAGGGCATGGGAGGGGTGTGTTGCATCGTGCACACACGGTGCCTGTTTCGCAGATAAGTTTTAATAAATACACAGAGAATAATATAGAGTCATTGGCCACGAGGAACACCTTCCCTGGCCTTTAATTCTCTCCGGTTCCACGTCACCGCGCCTACCATCCAACTCCAAAAGTTGGGGGAGACTAACACTCCCTACCTCCCTTGGTGTGCATCATAGGCGTGCCCATGAGGAACACAACATTTCTCCTTAACCAATACAAAACAAACAGAGCTGCTAAAAAAAAAAGATACTATACTAATCCAGTATACAAGAATAGTACACAACAAGAAATGCCACATTCAGTCAATCCACCCCGAATCCTTGCAGCCACGTTGAGCATGGCGGTCGAGGACTCAAACTGTACCGTTCAAGTCCTTGTCTCAGAGGCACTGAGTTGATTGGTATGGAGCCAGGCACCTCCTGATCTGAATCTTGAACTGGCTCCAAATTCTGCATGTCCACACCCCTTGTAGTAGATGATTGAGAATTAGTAGCAGTCACCACCGGCCATGTGCACTGGCTCAAACTACTGCATGTCCACACCCCATGTAGTCGATGATTGAGAATTAGTAGCAGTCACCACCGGATTCACTGTCAGGATGATCCATCCTCTCTCCTTCATCAGCTTCAGATCCCACTGTTTCCCTGAGCAGGAAGGTCTGGAATTGAAAATACAGAGGACATTAAACAACATTCACTCAGTACATGGCACTCATTTTGGTTTATAAGCTGGAAATTGAGCCATCAGTGCAGTGTCAAGAGTGTCAGGATGGCCGAGTGGTCTAAGGCGCTGCGTTCAGGTCGCAGTCTGCTTTGGATGCGTGTATTCGAATCCCACTTCTGACAAGTGTCTTTTGCGAGGTGGATACATTTTTGGACTTTTTTTTTCCAAGCACCCGTATCAAAAACAATGTCAACAGTTTCTGTAAATTATCGATAAGATCTATTGTCCGTTGCTTGCACTAATTTCCTGAAGTTGGCTAAATCGCAGTAAATCGGTAAAGCGGGAAATCACAGCATCTTCAACAAATCGTGATAGAGGGGCAGAGATAAAGGTTTCGACCCTACATATCAAGAGCGCAGCTGTCAATAGTTCAGCAGGTTCACAGTGCAGAAGGTTCAGTGGCACCAGGGTCCCCTGCGTCCCAATCACAGCTGGTTTTTAACTTCTGTATTCAGGGCATGGGAGGGGTGTGTTGCATCGTGCACACACGGTGCCTGTTTCACAGATAAGTTTTAATAGAGACACAGAGAATAATATAGAGTCATTGGCCACGAGGAACACCTTCCCTGACCTTTTATTCTCTCCGGTTCCACGTCACCGCGCCTACCATCCAACTCCAAAACTCGGGGGAGACTAACACTCCCTACCTCCCTTGGTGTGCATCATAGGCGTGCCCATGACGAACACAACATTTCTCCTTAACCAATACAAAACAAACATAGCTGCTCAAAAAAAAGATACTATACTAAACCAGTATACAAGAATAGTACACAACAAGAAATGCCACATTCAGTCAATCCACCCCGAATCCTTGCAGCCGCGTTGAGCATGGCGGTCGAGGACTCAAACTGTACCGTTCAAGTCCTTGTCTCAGAGTCACTGAGTTGATTGGTATGGAGCCAGGCACCTCCTGATCTGAATCTTGAACTGGCTCCAAATTCTGCATGTCCACACCCGCTGTAGTAGATGATTGAGAATTAGTAGCAGTCACCACCGGCCATGTGCACTGGCTCAAAATTCAGCATGTCCACACCCCATGTAGTAGATGATTGAGAATTAGTAGCAGTGACCACCGGATCCACTGTCAGGATGATCCATGCTCTCTCCTTCATCAGCTTCAGATCCCACTGTTTCCCTGAGCAGGAAGGTCTGGAATTGAAAATACAGAGGACATTAAACAACATTCACTCGGTACATGGCACTCATTTTGGTTTATAAGCTGGAAATTGAGCCATCAGTTTGGAGTCAAGAGTGTCAGGATGGCCGGGTGGTCTAAGGTGCTGCATTCAGATTGCAGTCTCCCTTGGAGACCTGGGTTCAAACCCCACTTCTGACAAGTGTCTTTTGCGAGGTGGATACATTTTTGGACTTTTTTTTACCAAGCACCCTTATCAAAAACAATGTGAACAGCTTCTGTAAATTATAGATAAGATCAATTGTCCGTTGCTTGCACTAATTGCCTGAAGTTGGCTAAATCGCAGTAAATCGGTAAAGCAGGAAATCACAGCATCTTCAACAAATCGTGATAGAGGGGCCGAGATAAAGGTTTCGACCCTACATATCAAGAGCGCAGCTTTCAATAGTTCAGCAGGTTCACAGTGCAGAAGGTTCAGTGGCACCAGGGTCCCCTGCGTCCCAATCACAGCTGGTTTTTAAATTCTGTATTCAGGGCATGGGAGGAGTGTGTTGCATCGTGCACACACGGTGCCTGTTTCGCAGATAAGTTTTAATAAATACACAGAGAATATTATAGAGTCATTGGCCACGAGGAACACCTTCCCTGACCTTTTATTCTCTCCGGTTCCACGTCACCGCGCCTACCATCCAACTCCAAAACTCGGGGGAGACTAACACTCCCTACCTCCCTTGGTGTGCATCATAGGCGTGCCCATGACGAACACAACATTTCTCCTTAACCAATACAAAACAAACATAGCTGCTCAAAAAAAAGATACTATACTAATCCAGTATACAAGAATAGTACACAACATGAAATGCCATATTCAGTCAATCCACCCCAAATTCTTGCAGCCGCGTTGAGCATGGCTGTCGAGGACTCAAACTGTACCGTTCAAGTCCTTGTCTCAGAGGCACTGAGTTGATTGGTATGGAGCCAGGCACCTCCTGATCTGAATCTTGTACTGGCTCCAAATTCTGCATGTCCACACCCCTTGTAGTAGATGATTGAGAATTAGTAGCAGTCACCACCGGCCATGTGCACTGGCTCAAACTTCTGCATGTCCACACCCCATGTAGTCGATGATTGAGAATTAGTAGCAGTCACCACTGGATTCACTGTCAGGATGATCCATCCTCTCTCCTTCATCAGCTTCAGATCCCACTGTTTCTCTGAGCAGGAAGGTCTGGAATTGAAAATACAGAGGACATTAAACAACATTCACTCAGTACATGGCACTCATTTTGGTTTATACGCTCAAAATTGAGCCATGAGCAAGGTGTGAAGAGTGTCAGGATGGCCGAGTGGTCTAAGGTGCTGTGTGCAGGTCGCAGTCTCCCTTGGAGGCGTGGGTTCAAATTCCACTTCTGACAAGTTTATTTTGCGAGGTGGATACATTTTTGGACTTTTTTTTCCCAAGTACCGTATCAAAAACAATGTCAACAGTTTCTGTAAATTATCGATAAGATCTATTTTCCGTTGCTTGCACTAATTGCCTGAAGTTGGCTAAATAGCAGTAAATCGGTAAAGCAGGAAATCACAGCATCTTCAACAAATCGTGATAGAGGGGCCGAGATAAAGGTTTCGACCCTACATATCAAAAGCGCAGCTGTCAATAGTTCAGCAGGTTCACAGTGCAGAAGGTTCAGTGGCACCAGGGTCCCCTGCGTCCCAATCACAGCTGGTTTTTAACTTCTGTATTCAGGGCATGGGAGGGGTGTGTTGCATCGTGCACACACAGTGCCTGTTTCGCAGATAAGTTTTAATAAATACACAGAGAATAATATAGAGTCATTGGCCACGAGGAACACCTTCCCTGACCTTTTATTCTCTCCGGTTCCACGTCACCGCGCCTACCATCCAACTCCAAAACTCGGGGGAGTCTAACACTCCCTACCTCCCTTGGTGTGCATCATAGGCGTGCCCATGACAAACACAACATTTCTCCTTAACCAATACAAAACAAACATAGCTGCTCAAAAAAAGATACTATACTAAACCAGTATACAAGAATAGTACACAACAAGAAATGCCACATTCAGTCAATCCACCCCGAATCCTTGCAGCCGCGTTGAGCATGGCGGTCGAGGACTCAAACTGTACCGTTCAAGTCCTTGTCTCAGAGGCACTGAGTTGATTGGTATGGAGCCAGGCACCTCCTGATCTGAATCTTGAACTGGCTCCAAATTCTGCATGTCCACACCCCTTGTAGTAGATGATTGAGCATTAGTAGCAGTCACCACCGGCCATGTGCACTGGCTCAAACTTCTGCATGTCCACACCCCATGTAGTCGATGATTGAGAATTAGTAGCAGTCACCACTGGATTCACTGTCAGGATGATCCATCCTCTCTCCTTCATCAGCTTCAGATCCCACTGTTTCCCTGAGCAGGAAGGTCTGTAATTGAAAATACAGAGGACATTAAACAACATTCACTCAGTACATGGCACTCATTTTGGTCTATAAGCTGGAAATTGAGCCATCAGTGCAGTGTCAAGTGTGTCAGGATGGCCGAGTGGGCTAAGGCGCTGCTTTCAGGTTTCAGTCTCTCTTGGAGGAGTGGGTTCAAATCCCACTTCTGCCAAGTGTATTTTGCGCAGTGGATATATATATATATTTTTTTCCCAAGCACCCGTATCAAAAACAATGTCAACAGTTTCTGTAAATTATCGATAAGATCTATTGTCCGTTGCTTGCACTAATTTCCTGAAGTTGGCCAAATCGCAGTAAATCGGTAAAGCGGGAAATCTCAGCATCTTCAACAAATCGTGATAGAGTTGCAGAGATAAAGGTTTCGACCCTGTATATCAATGGCGCAGCTGTCAATAGTTCAGCAGGTTCATACTGCAGAAGGTTCAATGGCTCCAGGGTCCCCTGCGTCCCAATCACAGCTGGTTTTTAACTTAAGTATTCAGGGCATGGGAGGGGTGTGTTGCATCGTTGTAAGGAAATGCCTCCTTGGCATTGTTACCCCCTGACTTTTTGCCTATGCTGATGCTATGTTTTGAATTGAAAGTGTGCTGAGACCTGCTAACCAGGCCCCAGCACCAGTGTTCTTTCCCTAACCTGTACTTTTGATTCCACCATTGGCACACCCTGGCATCCAGATAAGTCCATTGTAACTGGTACCTCTGGTACCAAGGGCCCTGATGCCAGGGAAGGTCTCTAAGGGCTGCAGCATGTATTATGCCACCCTGGAGACCCCTCACTCAGCACAGACACACTGCTTACAAGCTTGTGTGTGCTAGTGAGAACAAAATGAGTAAGTCGACATGGCACTCCCCTCAGGGTGCCATGCCAGCCTCTCACTGCCTATGCAGTATAGGTAAGACACCCCTCTAGCAGGCCTTACAGCCCTAAGGCAGGGTGCACTATACCATAGGTGAGGGTACCAGTGCATGAGCACTATACCCCTACAGTGTCTTAGCAAAACCTTAGACATTGTAAGTGCAGGGTAGCCATAAGAGTATATGGTCTGGGAGTCTGTTTTACACGAACTCCACAGCACCATAATGGCTACACTGAAAACTGGGAAGTTTGGTATCAAACTTCTCAGAACAATAAATGCACACTGATGCCAGTGTACATTTTATTGTAAAATACACCCCAGAGGGCACCTTAGAGGTGCCCCCTGAAACTTAACCGACTATCTGTGTAGGCTGACTGGTTCCAGCAGCCTGCCACACTAGAGACATGTTGCTGGCCCCATGGAGAGAGTGCCTTTGTCACTCTGAGGCCAGTAACAAAGCCTGCACTGGGTGGAGATGCTAACACCTCCCCCAGGCAGGAGCTGTAACACCTGGCGGTGAGCCTCAAAGGCTCACCCCTTTGTCACAGCCCAGCAGGACACTCCAGCTAGTGGAGTTGCCCGCCCCCTCCGGCCACGGCCCCCACTTTTGGCGGCAAGGCCTGAGGAAACAAAGAAAACAACAAGGAGGAGTCACTGGCCAGTCAGGACAGCCCCTAAGGTGTCCTGAGCTGAAGTGACTCTAACTTTTTGAAATCCTCCATCTTGCAGATGGAGGATTCCCCCAATAGGATTAGGGATGTGACCCCCTCCCCTTGGGAGGGGGCACAAAGAGGGTGTACCCACCCTCAGGGCTAGTAGCCATTGGCTACTAACCCCCCAGACCTAAACACGCCCTTAAATTTAGTATTTAAGGGCTTTCCCTGAACCTAGAAATCAGATTCCTGCAACTACAAGAAGAAGGACTGCAAAGCTGAAAACCCCTGCAGAGGAAGACCAGAAGACACCAACTGCCTTGGCCCCAGACTCACCGGCCTGTCTCCTGCCTTCCAAAGAACCCTGCTCCAGCGACGCTTTCCAAGGGACCAGCGACCTCTGAATCCTCTGAGGACTGCCCCGCTTCGAAGAAGACAAGAAACTCCTGAGGACAGCGGCACTGCTCCAAAAGAACTGCAACTTTGTTACAAGGAGCAGATTTAAAGACCCCTGCAACTCCCCGCAAGAAGCGTGAGACTTGCAACACTGCACCCGGCGACCCCGACTCGACTGGTGGAGAACAAACAGCTCAGGGAGGACCCTCCGGCGACTCTACGACTGTGAGTAACCAAAGTTGTCCCTCCTGAGCCCCCACAGCGACGCCTGCAGAGGGAATCCCCAGGCTCCCCCTGACCGCGACTGTCTTAACTCCATTTCCCGACGGCTGGAAAAGACCCTGCACCCGCAGCCCCCAGCCCCTAAAGGAATGGAACTTCTGTGCAGGAGTGACCCCCAGGAGGCCCTCTCCCTTGCCCAGGTGGTGGCTACCCCGAGGAGCCCCCCCCTTGCCTGCCTGCATCGCTGAAGAGACCTCTTGGTCTCCCATTGAAAACTGAAGGAAACCCGACGCTTGTTCCCACACTGCACCCGGCCGCCCCCGCGCTGCTGAGGGTGTACTTTCCGTGCTAACTTGTGTCCCCCCCGGTGCCCTACAAAACCCCCCTGGTCTGCTCTCCGAAGACGTGGGTACTTACCTGCAGGCAGACCGGAACCGGGGCACCCCCTTCTCTCCATTGAAGCCTATGTGTTTTGGGCACCTCTTTGACCTTTGCACCTGACCGGCCCTGAGCTGCTGGTGTGATAACTTTGGGGTTTCTCTGAACCCCCAACGGTGGGCTACCTTGGACCAAAAACTGAAACCTGTAAGTGTCTTACTTACCTGTTAAAACTAACAATATCTTACCTCCCCCAGGAACTGTGAAAATTGCACTGTGTCCACTTTTAAAACAGCTTATTGTGTTTTATGTAAAAAGTATACATGCTAAAGTAATGATTCAAAGTTCCTAGAGTACTTACCTGCAATACCTTTCAAATGAGCTATTACATGTAAAATTTGAACCTGTGGTTCTTAAAATAAACTAAGAAAAGATATTTTTCTATAACAAAACCTATTGGCTGGATTTGTCTCTGAGTGTGTGTACCTCATTTATTGTCTATGTGTATGTACAACAAATGCTTAACACTACTCCTTGGATAAGCCTACTGCTCGACCACACTACCACAAAATAGAGCATTAGTATTATCTCTTTTTACCACTATTTTACCTCTAAGGGGAACCCTTGGACTCTGTGCATGCTATTCCTTACTTTGAAATGGCAAATACAGAGCCAACTTCCTACAATCGTGCACACACGGTGCCTGTTTCGCAGATAAGTTTTAATAAATACACAGAGAATAATATAGAGTCATTGGCCACGAGGAACACCTTCCCTGACCTTTTATTCTCTCCGGTTCCACGTAACAGTGCCTACCATCCAACTCCAAAACTCGGGGGAGACTAACACTCCCTACCTCCCTTGGTGTGCATCATAGGCGTGCCCATGACGAACACAACATTTCTCCTTAACCAATACAAAACAAACATAGCTGCTCAAAAAAAAGATACTATACTAATCCAGTATACAAGAATAGTACACAACAAGAAATGCCACATTCAGTCAATCCACCCCGAATCCTTGCAGCCGCGTAGAGTATGGCGGTCGAGGACTCAAACTGTACCGTTCAAGTCCTTGTCTCAGAGGCACTGAGTTGATTGGTATGGAGCCAGGTACCTCCTGATCTGAATCTTGAACTGGCTCCAAATTCTGCATGTCCACACCCCTTGTAGTGGATGATTGAGAATTAGTAGCAGTCACCACCGGCCATGTACACTGGCTCAAAATTCTGCATGTCCACACCCCATGTAGTCGATGATTGAGAATTAGTAGCAGTCACCACCTGATTCACTGTCAGGATGATCCATCCTCTCTCCTTCATCAGCTTCAGATCCCACTGTTTCCATGAGCAGGAAGGTCTGGAATTGAAAATACAGAGGACATTAAACAACATTCACTCAGTACATGGCACTCATTTTGGTTTATACGCTCAAAATTGAGCCATGAGTAAGGTGTGAAGAGTGTCAGGATGGCCAAGTGGTCTAAGGTGCTGCGTTCAGGTCGCAGTCTCCCTTGGAGGCGTGGGTTCAAGTCCCACTTCTGACAAGTGTACTTTGCGAAGTGGATACTTTTTTCTCCCAAGCACCTGCATCAAAAACAATGTCAACAGTTTCTGTAAATTATCGATAAGATCTATTTTCCGTTGCTTGCGCTAATTGCCTGAAGTTGGCTAAATCGCAGTAAATCGGTAAAGCAGGAAATCACAGCATCTTCAACAAATCGTGATAGAGGGGCCGAGATAAAGATTTCGACCCTACATATCAAAAGCGCAGCTGTCAATAGTTCAGCAGGTTCACAGTGCAGAAGGTTCAGTGGCGCCAGGGTCCCCTGCGTCCCAATCACAGCTGGTTTTTAACTTCTGTATTCAGGGGATGGGAGGGGTGGGGGTGTTGCGTCGTGCACACACAGTGCCTGTTTTGCAGATAAGTTTTAATAAATACCAAAAGAATAATATGGAGTCTTTGGCCACGAGGAACACCTTCCCCTACCTTTTATTCTCTCCGGTTCCACATCACCGCACCTACGATCCAACTCCAAAACTCGGGGGAGACTAACACTCCCTACCTCCCTTGGTGTGCATCATGGGCGTGCCCATGATGAACACAACATTTCTCCTTAACCAATACAAAACAAACATAGCTGCTCAAAAAAAAGATACTATACTAATCCAGTATACAAGAATAGTACACAACAAGAAATACCACATTCAGTCAATCCACCCCGAATCCTTGCAGCCGCATTGAGCATGGCGGTCGAGGACTCAAATTGTACCGTTCAAGTCCTTTTCTCAGAGGCACTGAGTTGATTGGTATGGAGCCAGGCACCTCCTGATCTGAATCTTGAACTGGCTCCAAATTCTGCATGTCCACACTCCCTGTAGTAGACGATTGAGAATTAGTAGCAATCACCACCGGCCATGTGCACTGGCTCAAAATTCTGCATGTCCACACCCCATGTAGTAGATGATTGAGAATTAGTAGCAGTCACCACCGGATCCACTGTCAGGATGATCCATCATCTCTCCTTCATCAGCTTCAGATCCCACTGTTTCCCTGAGCAGGAAGGTCTGGAATTGAAAATACAGAGGACATTAAACAACATTCACTCAGTACATGGCACTCATTTTGGTTTATAAGCTGGAAATTGAGCCATCAGTGTAGTATCAAGAGTGTCAGGATGGCCGAGTGGTCGAAGGTGCTGCACCCAGGTCGCAGTCTCCTTTGGAGACGTGGGTTCGAATCCCACTTCTGACAAGTGTCTTTCGCGAGGTGGATACATTTTTGGACTTTTTTTTTTCCAAGCACCCGTATCAAAAACAATGTCAACAGTTTCTGTAAATTATCGATAAGATCTATTGTCCGTTGCTTGCACTAATTTCCTGAAGTTGGCTAAATCGCAGTAAATCGGTAAAGCGGGAAATCACAGCATCTTCAACAAATCGTGATAGAGGGGCAGAGATAAAGGTTTTGACCCTACATATCAAGAGCGCAGCTGTCAATAGTTCAGCAGGTTCACAGTGCAGAAGGTTCAGTGGCACCAGGGTCCCCTGCGTCCCAATCACAGCTGGTTTTTAACTTCTGTATTCAGGGCATGGGAGGGGTGTGTTGCATCGTGCACACACGGTGCCTGTTTCGCAGATAAGTTTTAATAAATACACAGAGAATAATATAGAGTCATTGGCCACGAGGAACACCTTCCCTGACCTTTTATTCTCTCCGGTTCCACGTCACCGCGCCTACCATCCAACTCCAAAACTCGGGGAGACTAACACTCCCTACCTCCCTTGGTGTGCATCATAGGCGTGCCCATGACGAACACAACATTTCTCCTTAACCAATAGAAAACAAACATAGCTGCTCAAAAAAAAGATACTATACTAATCCAGTATACAAGAATAGTACACAAGAAGAAATGCCACATTCAGTCAATCCACCCCGAATCCTTGCAGCCGCGTTGAGCATGGCGGTCGAGGACTCAAACTGTACAGTTCAAGTCCTTGTCTCAGAGGCACTGAGTTGATTGGTATGGAGCCAGGCACCTCCTGATCTGAATCTTGAACTGGCTCCAAATTCTGCATGTCCACACCCCTTGTAGTAGATGATTGAGAATTAGTAGCAGTTACCACCGGCCATGTGTACTGGCTCAAACTTCTGCATGTCCACACCCCATGTAGTAGATGATTGAGAATTAGTAGCAGTCACCACCGGATTCACTGTCAGGATGATCCATCCTCTCTCCTTCATCAGCTTCAAATCCCACTGTTTCCCTGAGCAGGAAGGTCTGGAATTGAAAATACAGAGGACATTAAACAACATTCACTCAGTACATGGCACTCATTTTGGTTTATACGCTCGAAAGTGAGCCATGAGCAAAGTGTGAAGAGTGTTAGGATGGCTGAGTGGTCTAAGGCGCTGCGTTCAGGTCGCAGTATTCCTTGGAGGTGTGGGTTCAAATCCCACTTCTGACAAGTGTATTTTGTGAGGTGGATACATTTTTGGACTATTTTTTCCCAAGCACCGTATCTAAACAATGTCAACAGTTTCTGTAAATTATGGATAAGATCTATTTTCCGTTGCTTGCACTAATTGCCTGAAGTTGGCTAAATCGCAGTAAATCGGTAAAGCAGGAAATCACAGCATCTTCAACAAATCGTGATAGAGGGGCCGAGATAAAGGTTTCGACCCTACATATCAAAAGCGCAGCTGTCAATAGTTCAGCAGGTTCACAGTGCAGAAGGTTCAGTGGCACCAGGCTCCCCTGCGTCCCAATCACAGCTGATTTTTAACTTCGGTATTCAGGGCATTGGAGGGGTGTGTTGCATCGTGCACACACGGTGCCTGTTTCGCAGATAAGTTTTAATAAATACACAGAGAATAATATAGAGTCATTGGCCACAAGGAACACCTTCCCTGACCTTTTATTCTCTCCGGTTCCACGTCACCGCGCCTACCATCCAACTCCAAAACTCGGGGGAGACTAACACTCCCTACCTCCCTTGGTGTGCATCAGAGGCGTGCCCATGACGAACACAACATTTCTCCTTAACCAATACAAAACAAACATAGCTGCTAAAAAAAAAGATACTATACTAATCCATTATACAAGAATAGTACACAACAAGAAATGCCACATTCAGTCAATCCACTCCGAATCCTTGCAGCCGCGTTGATCATGGCGGTCGAGGACTCAAACTGTACCGTTCAAGTCCTTGTCTCAGAGGCACTGAGTTGATTGGTATGGAGCCAGGCACCTCCTGATCTGAATCTTGAACTGGCTCCAAATTCTGCATGTCCACACCCCTTGTAGTAGATGATTGAGAATTAGTAGCAGTCACTACCCGCCATGTGCACTGCCTCAAACTTCTGCATGTCCACACCCCATGTAGTAGATGATTGAGAATTAGTAGCAGTCACCACCGGATTCACTGTCAGGATGATCCATCGTCTCTCCTTCATCAGCTTCAGATCCCACTGTTTCCCTGAGCAGGAAGGTCTGGAATTGAAAATACAGAGGACTTTAAACAACATTCACTCAGTACATGGCACTCATTTTGGTTTATACGCTCGAAATTGAGCCATGAGCGAAGTGTGAAGAGTGTCAGGATGGCCGAGTGGTCTAAGGCACTGCGTTCAGGTTGCAGTCTCCCTTGAAGGTTTGGGTTCAAATCCCACCTCTGACAAGTGTATTTTGCGAGGTGGATACATTTTTGGACTTTTTTTTCCCAAGCACCGTATCAAAAACAATGTCAACAGTTTCTGTAAATTATCGATAAGATCTATTTTCCGTTGCTTGCACTAATTGCCTGAAGTTGGCTAAATCGCAGTAAATCGGTAAAGCAGGAAATCACAGCATCTTCAACAAATCGTGATAGAGGGACCGAGATAAAGGTTTCGACCCTACATATCAAAAGCGCAGCTGTCAATAGTTCAGCAGGTTCACAGTGCAGAAGGTTCAGTGGCACCAGGGTCCCCTGCGTCCCAATCACAGCTGGTTTTTAACTTCTGTATTCAGGGGATGGGAGGGGTGGGGGTGTTGCGTCGTGCACACACGGTGCCTGTTTTGCAGAGAAGTTTTAATAAATACACAAAGAATAATATGGAGTCTTTGGCCACGAGGGACACCTTCCCCTACCTTTTATTCTCTCCGATTTCACATCACCGCACCTACCATCCAACTCCAATACTCGGGGGAGACTAACACTCCCTACCTCCCTTGGTGTGCATCATGGGCGTGTCCATGACGAACACAACATTTCTCCTTAACCAATACAAAACAAACATAGCTGCTCAAAAAAAAGATACTATACTAATCCAGTATACAAGAATAGTACACAACAATAAATACCACATTCAGTCAATCCACCCCGAATCCTTGCAGCCGTGTTGAGCATGACGGTCGAGGACTCAAACTGTACCGTTCAAGTCCTTGTCTCAGAGGCACTGAGTTGATTGGTATGGAGCCAGGCACCTCCTGATCTTAATCTTGAACTGGCTCCAAATTCTGCATGTCCACTCCCCCTGTAGTAGATGATTGAGAATTAGTAGCAGTCACCATCGGCCATATGCACTGGCTCAAAATTCTGCAAGTCCACACCCCATGTAGTAGATGATTGAGAATTAGTAGCAGTCACCACAGGGTCCACTTTCAGGATGATCCATCCTCTCTCCTTCATCAGCTTCAGATCCCACTGTTTCCCTGAGCAGGAAGGTCTGGAATTGAAAATACAGAGGACATTAAATAACATTCACTCAGTACATGGCACTCATTTTGGTTTATAAGCTGGAAATTGAGCAATCAGTTTGGCGCCAAGAGTGTCAGGATGGCCGGGTGGTCTAAGGTGCTGCGTTCAGGTTGCAGTTTCCCTTGGAGACGTGGGTTCAAACCCCACTTCTGACAAGTGTCTTTTGCGAGGTGGATACATTTTTGGACTTTTTTTTACCAAGCACCCTTATCAAAAACAATGTGAACAGTTTCTGTAAATTATCGATAAGATCAATTGTCCGTTGCTTGCACTAATTGCCTGAAGTTGGCTAAATCGCAGTAAATCGGTAAAGCAGGAAATCACAGCATCTTCAACAAATCGTGATAGAGGGGCCAAGATAAAGGTTTCGACCCTACATATCAAGAGCGCAGCTGTCAATAGTTCAGCAGGTTCACAGTGCAGAAGGTTCAATGGCACCAGGGTCCCCTGAATCCCAATCACAGCTGGTTTTTAAATTCTGTATTCAGGGCATGGGAGGAGTGTGTTGCATCGTGCACACACGGTGCCTGTTTCGCAGATAAGTTTTAATAAATACACAGAGAATAACATAGAGTCATTGGCCACGAGGAACACCTTCCCTGACCTTTTATTCTCTCCGGTTCCACGTCACCGCGCCTACCATCCAACTCCAAAACTCGGAGGAGACTAACACTCCCTACCTCCCTTGGTGTGCATCATAGGCGTGCCCATGACGAACACAACATTTCTCCTTAACCAATACAAAACAAACATAGCTGCTCAAAAAAAAGATACTATACTAATCCAGTATACAAGAATAGTACACAACAAGAAATGCCACATTCAGTCAATCCACCCCGAATCCTTGCAGCCGCGTTGAGCATGGCGGTCGAGGACTCAAACTGTACCGTTCAAGTCCTTGTCACAGAGGCACTGAGTTGATTGGTATGGAGCCAGGCACCTCCTGATCTGAATCTTGAACTGGTTCCAAATTCTGCATGTCCACACCCCTTGTAGTAGATGATTGAGAATTAGTAGCAGTCACCACCGGCCATGTGCACTGGCTCAAACTTCTGCATGTCCACACCCCATGTAGTCGATGATTGAGAATTAGTAGCATTCACCACCGGATTCACTGTCAGGATGATCCATCCTCTCTCCTTCATCAGCTTCAGATCCCACTGTTTCCCTGAGCAGGAAGGTCTGGAATTGAAAATACAGAGGACATTAAACAACATTCACTCAGTACATGGCACTCATTTTGGTTTATACGCTCAAAATTGAGCCAGGAGCAAGGTGTGAAGAGTGTCAGGATGGCTGAGTGGTCTAAGGCACTGCGTTCAGGTTGCAGTCTTCCTTGGAGGCGTGGGTTCAAATCCCACTTCTGACGAGTGTATTTTGCGAGGTGGATACATTTTTGGACTTTTTTTCCCAAGCACCGTATCAAAAACAATGTCAACAGTTTCTGTAAATTATCGATAAGATCTATTTTCCGTTGCTTGCACTAATTGCCTGAAGTTGGCTAAATCGCAGTAAATCGGTAAAACAGGAAATCACAGCATCTTCAACAAATCGTGATAGAGGGGCCGAGATAAAGGTTTCGACCCTACATATCAAAAGCACAGCTGTCAATAGTTCAGCAGGTTCACAGTGCAGAAGGTTCAGTGGCACCAGGGTCCCCTGCGTCCCAATCACAGCTGGTTTTTAACTTCTGTATTCAGGGCATGGGAGGGGTGTGTTGCATCGTGCACACACAGTGCCTGTTTCGCAGATAAGTTTTAATAAATACACAGAGAATAATATAGAGTCATTGGCCACGAGGAACACCTTCCCTGACCTTTTATTCTCTCCGGTTCCACGTCACCGCGCCTACCATCCAACTCCAAAACTCGGGGGAGACTAACACTCCCTACCTCCCTTGGTGTGCATCATAGGTGTGCCCATGACGAACACAACATTTCTCCTTAACCAATACAAAACAAACATAGCTGCTCAAAAAAAAGATACTATACTAATCCAGTATACAATAATAGTACACAACAAGAAATGCCACATTCAGTCAATCCACCCTGAATCCTTGCAGCCGCTTTGAGCATGGCGGTCGAGGACTCAAACTGTACCGTTCAAGTCCTTCTCTCAGAGGCACTGAGTTGATTGGTATGGAGTCAGGCACCTCCTGATCTGAATCTTGAACTAGCTCCAAATTCTGCATGTCCACACCCCCTGTAGTAGATGATTGAGAATTAATAGCAGTCACCACCGGCCATGTGCACTGGCTCAAAATTCAGCATGTCCACACCCCATGTAGTAGATGATTGAGAATTAGTAGCAGTCACCACCGGATCCACTGTCAGGATGATCCATCCTCTCTCCTTGATCAGCTTCAGATCCCACTGTGTCCCTGAGCAGGAAGGTCTGGAATTGAAAATACAGAGGACATTAAACAACATTTACTCAGTACATGGCACTCATTTTGGTTTATAAGCTGGAAATTGAGCCATCAGTGCAGTGTCAAGAGTGTCAGGATGGCCGAGTGGTCTAAGGCGCTGAGTTCAGGTCGCAGTCTTCTTTGGAGGCGTGGGTTTGAATCCCACTTCTGATAAGTGTCTTTTGCGAGGTGGATACAGTTTTGGAATTTTTTTTCCAAGCACCCGTATCAAAAACAATGTCAACAGTTTCTGTAAATTATCGATAAGATCTATTGTCCGTTGCTTGCACTAATTGCCTGAAGTTGGCTAAATCGCAGTAAATCGGTAAAGCGGGAAATCACAGCATCTTCAACAAATCGTGATAGAGGGGCCAAATTAAAGGTTTCGACCCTACATATCAAAAGCACAGCTGTCAATAGTTCAGCAGGTTCACAGTGCAGAAGGCTCAGTGGCACCAGGGTCCCCTGCATCCCAATCACAGCTGGTTTTTAACTTCTGTATTCAGGGCGTGGGAGGGGTGTGTTGCATCGTGCACACAGTGCCTGTTTCGCAGATAAGTTTTAATAAATACACAGAGAATAATATAGAGTCATTGGCCACGAGGAACACCTTCCCTGACCTTTTATTCTCTCCGGTTCCACGTCACCGCGCCTACCATCCAACTCCAAAACTCGGGGGAGACTAACACTCCCTACCTCCCTTGGTGTGCATCATAGGCGTGCCCATGACGAACTCAACATTTCTCCTTAACCAATACAAAACAAACATAGCTGCTCAAAAAAAAGATACTATACTAATCCAGTATACAAGAATGGTACACAACAAGAAATGCCACATTCAGTCAATCCACCCCAAATCCTTGCAGCCGAGTTGAGCATGGCGGTCGAGGACTCAAACTGTACCGTTCAAGTCCTTGTCTCAGAGGCACTGAGTTGATTGGTATGGAGCCAGGCACCTCCTGATCTGAATCTTGAACTGGCTCCAAATTCTGCATGTCCACACCCCCTGTAGTAGATGATTGAGAATTAGTAGCAGTCATCACCGGCCATGTGCACTGGCTCAAAATTCAGCATGTCCACACCCCATGTAGTAGATGATTGAGAATTAGTAGCAGTCACCACCGGATCCACTGTCAGGATGATCCATCCTCTCTCCTTCATCAGCTTCAGTTCCCACTGTTTCCCTGAGCAGGAAGGTCTGGAATTGAAAATACAGAGGATATTAAACAACATTCACTCAGTACATGGCACTCATTTTGGTTTATAAGCTGGAAATCGAGCCATCAGTGCAGTGTCAAGAGTGTCAGGATTGCCGAGTGGTCTAAGGCGCTGCGTTAAGGTCGCAGTCTTCTTTCGAGGCGTGGGTTCGAATCCCACTTCGGACAAGTGTCTTTGGCGAGGTGGACACATTTTTGGACTTTTTTTTTCCAAGCACCTGTATCAAAAACAATGTCAACAGTTTCTGTAAATTATCGATAAGATCTATTTTCCGTTGCTTGCACTAATTGCCTGAAGTTGGCTAAATCGCAATAAATCGGTAAAGCAGGAAATCACAGCATCTTCAACAAATCGTGATAGAGGGGCCGAGATAAAGGTTTCGACCCTACATATCAAAAGCACAGCTGTCAATAGTTCAGCAGGTTCACAGTTCCGAAGGTTCAGTGGCACCAGGGTCCCCTGCGTCCCAATCACAGCTGGTTTTGAACTTCTGTATTCAGGGGATGGGAGGGGTGGGGGTGTTGCGTCGTGCACACACAGTGTCTGTTTTGCAGAGAAGTTTTAATAAATACACAAAGAATAATATGGAGTCTTTGGCCACGAGGAACACCTTCCCCTACCTTTTATTCACTCCGGTTCCACGTCACCGCGCCTACCATCCAACTCCAAAACTCGGGGGAGGCTAACACTCCCTACCTCCATTGGTGTGCATCATAGGGGTGCCCATGACGAACACAACATTTCTCCTTAACCAATACAAAACAAACATAGCTGCTCAAAAAAAAGATACTATACTAAACCAGTATACAAGAATAGTACACAACAAGAAATGCCACATTCAGTCAATCCACCCCGAATCCTTGCAGCCGCGTTGAGCATGGCGGACGAGGACTCAAACTGTACCGATCAAGTCCTTGTGTCAGAGGCACTGAGTTCATTGGTATGGAGCCAGGCACCTCCTGATCTGAATCTTGAACTGGCTCCAAATTCTTCATGTCCACACTCCCTATAGTAGATGATTGAGAATTAGTAGCAGTCACCACCGGCCATGTGCACTGGCTCAAAATTCTGCATGTCCACACCACATGTAGTAGATGATTGAGAATTAGTAGCAGTCACCACAGGGTCCACTGTCAGGATCATCCATCCTCTCTCCTTCATCAGCTTCAGATCCCACTGTTTCCCTGAGCAGGAAGGTCTGGAATTGAAAATACAGAGGACATTAAATAACATTCACTCAGTACATGGCACTCATTTTGGTTTATAAGCTGGAAATTGAGCCATCAGTCTGGTGTCAAGAGTGTCAGGATGGCCGAGTGGTCTAAGGCGCTGCGTTAAGGTCGCAGTCTACTTTGGAGGCGTGGGTTAGAATCACACTTCTGACAAGTGTCTTTTGCGAGGTGGAGTCATTTTTGGACTTTTTTTTTCCAAGCACCCGTATCAAAAACAATGTCAACAGTTTCTGTAAATTATCAATAAGATCTATTGTCCGTTGCCTGCACTAATTTCCTGAAGTTGGCTAAATCGCGGTAAATTGGTAAAGCAGGAAATCACAGCATCTTCAACAAATCGTGATAGAGGGGCAGAGATAAAGGTTTCGACCCTACATATCAAGAGCGCAGCTGTCAATAGTTCAGCAGGTTCACAGTGCAGAAGGTTCAGTGGCACCAGGGTCCCCTGCGTCCCAATCACAGCTGGTTTTTAACTTCTGTATTCAGGGCATGGGAGGGGTGTGTTGCGTCGTGCACACACAGTGCCTGTTTTGCAGATAAGTTTTAATAAATACACAAAGAATAATATGGAGTCTTTGGCCACGAGGAACACCTTCCCCTACCTTTTATTCTCTCCGGTTCCACGTCACCGCGCCTACCATCCAACTCCAAAACTCGGGGGAGGCTAACACTCCCTACCTCCCTTGGTGTGCATCATAGGCGTACCCATGACAAACACAACATTTCTCCTTAACCAATACAAAACAAACATAGCTGCTCAAACAAAAGATACTATACTAATCCAGTATACAAGAATAGTACACAACAAGAAATGCCACATTCAGTCAATCCACCCCGAATCCTTGCAGCCACGTTGAGCATGGCGGTCGAGGACTCAAACTGTACCGTTCAAGTCCTTGTCTCAGAGGCACTGAGTTGATTGGTATGGAGCCAGGCACCTCCTGATCTGAATCTTGAACTGGCTCCAAATTCTGCATGTCCACACCCCTTGTAGTAGATGATTGAGAATTAGTAGCAGTCACCACCGGCCATGTGCACTGGCTCTAACTTCTGCATGTCCACACCCCATGTAATCCATGATTGAAAATTAGTAGCAGTAACCACCGGATTCACTGTCAGGATGATCCATCCTCTCTCCTTCATCAGCTTCAGATCCCACTGTTTCCCTGAGCAGGAAGGTCTGGAATTGAAAATACAGAGGACATTAAACAACATTCACTCAGTACATGGCACTCATTTTGGTTTATAAGCTGGAAATTGAGCCATCAGTCTGGTGTCAAAAGTGTCAGGATGGCCGGGTGGTCTAAGGTGCTGCATTCTGGTTGCAGTCTCTCTTGGAGACGTGGGTTCAACCCCCACATCTGACAAGTGTCTTTTGTGAGGTGGATACATTTTTTGACTTTTTTTTTCCAAGCACCCTTATCAAAAACAATGTCAACAGTTTCTGTAAATTATCGATAAGATCTATTGTCCGTTGCTTGCACTAATTGCCTGAAGTTGGCTAAATCGCAGTAAATCGGTAAAGCAGGAAATCACAGCATCTTCAACAAATCGTGAAAGAGGGGCCGATATAAAGGTTTCGACCCTACATATCAAAAGCACAGCTGTCAATAGTTCAGCAGGTTCACAGTGCAGAAGGTTCAGTGGCACCAGGGTCCCCTGCGTCCCAATCACAGCTGGTTTTTAACTTCTGTATTCAGGGCATGGGAGGGGTGTGTTGCATCGTGCACACACAGTGCCTGTTTCGCAGATAAGTTTTAATAAATACACAGAGAATAATATAGAGTCATTGGCCACGAGGAACACCTTCCCTGACCTTTTATTCTCTCCGGTTCCACGTCACCGCGCCTACCATCCAACTCCAAAACTCGGGGGACACTAATACTCCCTACCTCCCTTGGTGTGCATCATAGGCGTGCCCATGATGAACACAACATTTCTCCTTAACCAATACAAAACAAACATAGCTGCTCAAAAAAAAGATACTATACTAATCCAGTATACAAGAATAGTACACAACAAGAAATGCCCCATTCAGTCAATCCACCCCGAATCCTTGCAGCCGCGTTGAGCATGGCGGTCGAGGACTCAAACTGTACCGTTCAAGTCCTTGTCTCAGAGGCACTGAGTTGATTGGTATGGAGCCAGGCACCTCCTGATCTGAATCTTGAACTGGCTCCAAATTCTGCATGTCCACACCTCCTGTAGTGGATGATTGAGAATTAGTAGCAGTCACCACCGGCCATGTGCACTGGCTCAAAATTCAGCATGTCCACACCCCATGTAGTAGATGATTGAGAATTAGTAGCAGTCACCACCGGATCCACTGTCAGGATGATCCATCCTCTCTCCTTCATCAGCTTCAGATCCCACTGTTTCCCTGAGCAGGAAGGTCTGGAATTGAAAATACAGAGGACATTAAACAACATTCACTCAGTACATGGCACTCATTTTGGTTTATAAGCTGGAAATTGAGCCATCAGTGCAGTGTCAAGAGTGTCAGGATTGCCGAGTGGTCTAAGGCGCTGCGTTCAGGTCGCAGTCTCCTTTGGAGGTGTGGGTTCGAATCCCACTTCGGACAAGTGTCTTTTGCGAGGTGGATACATTTTGTGACTTTTTTTTCCAAGCACCTGTATCAAAAACAATGTCAACAGTTTCTGTAAATTATCGATAAGATCTATTGTCCTTTGCTTGCACTAATTTCCTGAAGTTGGCTAAATCGCAGTAAATCGGTAAAGCGGGAAATCACAGCATCTTCAACAAATCGTGATAGAGGGGCAGAGATAAAGGTTTTGACCCTACATATCAAGAGCGCAGCTGTCAATAGTTCAGCAGGTTCAGAGTGCAGAAGGTTCAGTGGCACCAGGGTCCCCTGCGTCCCAATCACAGCTGGTTTTTAACTTCTGTATTCAGGCCATGGGAGGGGTGTGTTGCATTGTGCACACACGGTGCCTGTTTCGCAGATAAGTTTTAATAAATACACAGAGAATAATATAGAGTCATTGGCCACGAGGAACACCTTCCCTGACCTTTTATTCTCTCTGGTTCCACGTCTCCGCGCCTACCATCCAACTCCAAAACTCGGGGGAGACTAACACTCCCTACCTCCCTTGGTGTGCATCATAGGCGTGCCCATGACGAACACCACATTTCTCCTTAACCAATACAAAACAAACATAGCTGCTAAAAAAAAAGATACTATACTGATCCAGTATACAAGATTAGTACACAACAAGAAATGCCACATTCAGTCAATCCACCCCGAATTCTTGCAGCCACGTTGAGCATGGCGGTCGAGGACTCAAACTGTACCGTTCAAGTCCTTGTCTCAGAGGCACTGAGTTGATTGGTATGGAGCCAGGCACCTCCTGATCTGAATCTTGAACTGGCTCCAAATTCTGCATGTCCACACCCCTTGTAGTAGATGATTGAGAATTAGTAGCAGTCACCACCGGCCATGTGCACTGGCTCAAACTTCTGCATTTCCACACCCCATGTAGTCGATGATTGAGAATTAGTAGCAGTCACCACCGGATTCACTGTCAGGATGATCCATCCTCTCTCCTTCATCAGCTTCAGATCCCACTGTTTCCCTGTGCAGGAAGGTCTGGAATTGAAAATACAGAGGACATTAAACAACATTCACTCAGTACATGGCACTCATTTTGGTTTATACGCTCGAAATTGATCCTTGAGCAAGGTGTGAAAAGTGTCAGGATGGCCGAGTGGTCTAAGGCGCTGTCTTCAGGTCGCAGCCGCCCTTGGAGGTTTGGGTTCAAATCCCACTTCTGACAAGTGTATTTTGCGAGGTGGATACATTTTTGGACTTTTTTTTCCCAAGCACCGTATCAAAAACAATGTCAACAGTTTCTGTAAATTATCGATAAGATCTATTTTCCGTTGTTTGCACTAATTGCCTGAAGTTGGCTAAATCGCAGTAAATCGGTAAAGCAGGAAATCACAGCATCTTCAACAAATCGTGATAGAGGGGCCGAGATAAAGGTTTCGACTCTACATATCAAAAGCGCAGCTGTCAATAGTTCAGCAGGTTCACAGTGCAGAAGGTTCAGTGGCACCAGGGTCCCCTGCGTCCCAATCACAGCTGGTTTTTAACTTCTGTATTCAGGGGATGGGAGGGCTGGGGGTGTTGCGTCGTGCACACACAGTGCCTGTTTTGCAGATAAGTTTTAATAAATACACAAAGAATAATATGGAGTCTTTGGCCACGAGGAACACCTTCCCCTACCTTTTATTCTCTCCGATTCCACATCACCGCACCTACCATCCAACTCCAAAACTCGGGGGAGGATAACACTCCCTACCTCCCTTGGTGTGCATCATAGGGGTGCCCATGACGAACACAACATTTCTCCTTAACCAATACAAAACAAATATAGCTGCTCAAAAAAAAGATACTATACTCAACCAGTATACAAGAATAGTACACAACAAGAAATGCCACATTCAGTCAATCCACCCCGAATCCTTGCAGCCACGTTGAGCATGGCGGTCGAGGACTCAAACTGTACCGTTCAAGTCCTTGTCTCAGAGGCACTGAGTTGATTGGTATGGAGCCAGTTACCTCCTGATCTGAATCTTGAACAGTCTCCAAATTCTGCATGTCCACACCCCCTGTAGTAGATGATTGAGAATTAGTAGCAGTCACCACCGGCCATATGCACTGGCTCAAAATTCTGCATGTCCACACCACATGTAGTAGATGATTGAGAATTAGTAGCAGTCACCGCAGGGTCCACTGTCAGGATGATCCATCCTCTCTCCTTCATCAGCTTCAGATCCCACTGTTTCCCTGAGCAGGAAGGTCTGGAATTGAAAATACAGAGGATATTAAATAACATTCACTCAGTACATGGCACTCATTTTGGTTTATAAGCTGGAAATTGAGCCATCAGTCTGGTGTCAAGAATATCAGGATGTCCAGGTGGTCTAAGGTGCTGCGTTCAGGTCACAGTCTCCCTTGGAGACGTATGATCAAACCCCACTTCTGACAAGTGTCTTTTGCGAGGTGGATACATTTTTGGACCTTTTTTTTTCCAAGCACCCTTATCAAAAACAATGTCAACAGTTTCTGTTAATTAGCGATAAGATCTATTGTCCGTTGCTTGCACTAATTGCCTGAAGTTGGCTAAATCGCATTAAATCGGTAAAGCAGGAAATCACAGCATCTTCAACAAATCGTGATAGAGGGGCCGAGATAAAGGTTTCGACCCTACATATCAAAAGCACAGCTGTCAATAGTTCAGCAGGTTCACAGTGCCGAAGGTTCAGTGGCACCAGGGTCCCCTGCGTCCCAATCACAGCTGGTTTTTAACTTCTGTATTCAGGGGATGGGAGGGGTGGGGGTGTTGCGTCGTGCACACACAGTGCCTGTTTTGCAGAGAAGTTTTAATAAATACACAAAGAATAATATTGAGTCTTTGGCCACGAGGAACACCTTCCCCTACCTTTTATTCACTCCGGTTCCACGTCACCGCGCCTACCATCCAACTCCAAAACTCGGGGGAGGCTAACACTCCCTACCTCCCTTGGTGTGCATCATAGGGGTGCCCATGACGAACACAACATTTCTCCTTAACCAATACAAAACAAACATAGCTGCTCAAAAAAAAGATACTATACTAAACCAGTATACAAGAATAGTACACAACAAGAAATGCCACATTCAGTCAATCCACCCCGAATCCTTGCAGCCACGTTGAGCATGGCGGTCGAGGACTCAAACTGTACCGTTCAAGTCCTTGTCTCAGAGGCACTGAGTTGATTGGTATGGAGCCAGGCACCTCCTGATCTGAATCTTGAACTGGCTCCAAATTCTGCATGTCCACACCCCCTGTAGTAGATGATTGAGAATTAGTAGCAGTCACCACCGGCCATGTGCACTGGCTCAAAATTCAGCATGTCCACACCCCATGTAGTAGATGATTGAGAATTGGTAGCAGTCACCACCGGATCCACTGTCAGGATGATCCATCCTCTCTCCTTCATCAGCTTCAGATCCCACTGTTTCCCTGAGCAGGAAGGTCTAGAATTGAAAATACAGAGGATATTAAACAACATTCACTCAGTACATGGCACTCATTTTGGTTTATAAGCTGGAAATTGAGCCTTCAGTGCAGTGTCAAGAGTGTCAGGATGTCTGAGTGGTCTAAGGCACTGCGTTCAGGTCGCAGTCTCCTTTGGAGGCGTGGGTTCGAATCCCACTTCTGACAACTGTCTTTTGCGAGGTGGATACATTTTTGGACTTTTTTTTTCCAAGCACCTGTATCAAAAACAATGTCAACAGCTTCTGTAAATTATCGATAAGATCTATTACCCGTTGCTTGCACTAATTTCCTGAAGTTGGCTAAATCGCAGTAAATCGGTAAAGCGGGAAATCACAGCATCTTCAACAAATCGTGATAGAGGGGCAGAGATAAAGGTTTCGACCCTCCATATCAAGAGCGCAGCTGTCAATAGTTCAGCAGGTTCACAGTGCAGAAGGTTCAGTGGCACCAGGGTCCCCTGCGTCCCAATCACAGCTGGTTTTTAACTTCTGTATTCAGAGGATGGGAGGGGTGGGGGTGTTGCGTCGTGCACACACAGTGCCTGTTTTGCAGAGAAGTTTTAATAAATACACAAAGAATAATATGGAGTCTTTGGCCACGAGGAACACCTTCCCCTACCTTTTATTCTCTCCGATTCCACATCACCGCACCTACCATCCAACTCCAAAACTCGGGGGAGACTAACACTCCCTACCTCCCTTGGTGTGCATCATGGACGTGCCCATGACGAACACAACATTTCTCCTTAACCAATACAAAACAAACATAGCTGCTCAAAAAAAAGATACTATACTAATCCAGTATACAAGAATAGTAGACAACAATAAATACCACATTCAGTCAATCCACCCCAAATCCTTGCAGCCGCGTTGAGCATGGCGGTCGAGGACTCAAACTGTACCGTTCAAGTCCTTGTCTCAGAGGCACTGAGTTGATTGGTATGGAGCCAGGAACCTCCTGATCTGAATCTTGAACTGGCTCCAAATTCTGATTGTCCACACCCCCTGTAGTAGATGATTGAGAATTAGTAGGAGTCACCACCGGCCATATGCACTGGCTCAAAATTCTGCAAGTCCACACCCCATGTAGTAGATGATTGAGAATTAGTAGCAGTCCCCACAGGGTCCACTGTCAGGATGATCCATCCTCTCTCCTTCATCAGCTTCAGATCCCACTGTTTCCCTGAGCAGGAAGGTCTGGAATTGAAAATACAGAGGACATTAAATAACATTCACTCAGTACATGGCACTCATTTTGGTTTATAAGCTGGAAATTGAGCCATCAGTCTGGTGTCAAGAGTGTCAGGATGGCCGAGTGGTCTAAGGTGCTGCATTCAGGTCACTGTCTCCCTTGGAGACCTGGGTTCAAACCCCACTTCTGACAAGTGTCTTTTGCGAGGTGGCTACATTTTTGGACTTTTTTTTTCCAAGCACCCTTATCAAAAACAATGTCAACAGTTTCTGTAAATTATCGATAAGATCTATTGTCCGTTGCTTGCACTAATTGCCTGAAGTTGGCTAAATCGCAGTAAATCGGTAAAGCAGGAAATCACAGCATCTTCAACAAATCGTGATAGAGGGGCCGAGATAAAGGTTTCGACCCTACATATCAAAAGCACAGCTGTCAATAGTTCAGCAGGTTCACAGTACCGAAGGTTCAGTGGCACCAGGGTCCCCTGCGTCCCAATCACAGCTGGTTTTTAACTTCTGTATTCAGGGCATGGGAGGGGTGTGTTGCATCGTGCACACACAGTGCCTGTTTCGCAGATAAGTTTTAATAAATACACAGAGAATAATATAGAGTCATTGGCCACGAGGAACACCTTCCCTGACCTTTTATTCTCTCCGATTCCACGTCACGACGCCTACCATCCAACTCCAAAACTCGGGGGAGACTAACACTCCCTACCTCCCTTGGTGTGCATCATAGGCGTGCCCATGACGAACACAACATTTCTCCTTAACCAATACAAAACAAACATAGCTGCTCAAAAAAAAGATACTATACTAAACCAGTATACAAGAATAGTACACAACAAGAAATGCCACATTCAGTCAATCCACCCCGAATCCTTGCAGCCACGTTGAGCATGGCGGTCGAGGACTCAAACTGTACCGTTCAAGTCCTTGTCTCAGAGGCACTGAGTTGATTGGTATGGAGCCAGGCACCTCCTGATCTGAATCTTGAACTGGCTCCAAATTCTGCATGTCCACACCCCCTGTAGTAGATGATTGAGAATTAGTAGCAGTCACCACTGGCCATGTGCACTGGCTCAAAATTCAGTATGTCCACACCCCATGTAGTAGATGATTGAGAATTGGTAGCAGTCACCACCGGATCCACTGTCAGGATGATCCATCCTCTCTCCTTCATCAGCTTCAGATCCCACTGTTTCCCTGAGCAGGAAGGTCTGGAATTGAAAATACAGAGGATATTAAACAACATTCACTCAGTACATGGCACTCATTTTGGTTTTTAAGCTGGAAAGTGAGCCATCAGTGCAGTGTCAGGATGGCCGAGTGGTCTAAGGCGCTGCGTTCAGGTTACAGTCTCTTTTGGAGGCGTGGGTTCGAATCCCACTTCTGACAAGTGTCTTTTGCGAGGTGGATACATTTTTGGACTTTTTGTTTCCAAGCACCTGTATCAAAAACAGTGTCAACAGTTTCTGTAAATTATCGATAAGATCTATTGTCCGTTGCTTGCACTAATTTCCTGAAGTTGGCTAAATCGCAGTAAATCGGTAAAGCGGGAAATCACAGCATCTTCAACAAATCGTGATAGAGGGGCAGAGATAAAGGTTTCGACCCTACATATCAAGAGCGCAGCTGTCAATAGTTCAGCAGGTTCACAGTGCAGAAGGTTCAGTGGCACGAGGGCCCCCTGCGTCCCAATCACAGCTGGTTTTTAACTTCTGTATTCAGGGGATGGGAGGGGTGGGGGTGTTGCGTCGTGCACACACAGTGCCTGTTTTGCAGATAAGTTTTAATAAATACACAAAGAATAATATGGAGTCTTTGGCCACGAGGAACACCTTCCCCTACCTTTTATTCTCTCCGATTCCACATCACCGCACCTACCATCCAACTCCAAAACTCGGGGGAGACTAACACTCCCTACCTCCCTTGGTGTGCATCATGGGCGTGCCCATGACGAACACAACATTTCTCCTTAACCATTACAAAACAAACATAGCTGCTCAAAAAAAAGATACTATACTAATCCAGTATACAAGAATAGTACACAACAATAAATACCACATTCAGTCAATCCACCCCGAATCCTTGCAGCCGCCTTGAGCATGGCGGTTGAGGACTCAAACTGTACCGTTCAAGTCCTTGTCTCAGAGGCACTGAGTTGATTGGTATGGAGCCAGACACCTCCTGATCTGAATCTTGAACTGGCTCCAAATTCTGCATGTCCACACCCCCTGTAGTAGATGATTGAGAATTAGTAGCAGTCACCACCGGCCATGTGCACTGGCTCAAACTTCTGCATATCCACACCCCATGTAGTCGATGATTGAGAATTAGTAGCAGTCACCACCGGATTCACTGTCAGGATGATCCATCCTCTCTCCTTCATCAGCTTCAGATCCCACTGTTTCCCTGTGCAGGAAGGTCTGGAATTGAAAATACAGAGGACATTAAACAACATTCACTCAGTACATGGCACTCATTTTGGTTTATACGCTCGAAATTGATCCTTGAGCGAGGTTTGAAGAGTGTCAGGATGGCCGAGTGGTCTAAGGCGCTGCGTTCAGGTCGTAGCCTCCCTTGGAGATGTGGGTTCAAATCCCACTTCTGACAAGTGTATTTTGTGAGGTGGATAAATTTTTGGACTTTTTTTTCCCAAGCACCGTATCAAAAACAATGTCAACAGTTTCTGTAAATTATCGATAAGATCTATTGTCCGTTGCTTGCACTAATTGCCTGAAGTTGGCTAAATCGCAGTAAATCGGTAAAGCAGGAAATCACAGCATCTTCAACAAATCGTGATAGAGGGGCCGAGATAAAGGTTTCGACCCTACATATCAAAAGCACAGCTGTCAATAGTTCAGCAGGTTCACAGTGCAGAAGGTTCAGTGGCACCAGGGTCCCCTGCGTCCCAATCACAGCTGGTTTTAACTTCTGTATTCAGGGCATGGGAGGGGTGTGTTGCATCGTGCACACACAGTGCCTGTTTCGCAGATAAGTTTTAATAAATACACAGAGAATAATATAGAGTCATTGGCCACGAGGAACACCTTCCCTGAACTTTTATTCTCTCCGGTTCCACGTCACCACGCCTACGATCCAACTCCAAAACTCGGGGGAGACTAACACTCCCTACCTCCCTTGGTGTGCATCATAGGCGTGCCCATGACGAACACAACATTTCTCCTTAACCAATACAAAACAAACATAGCTGCTCAAAAAAAGATACTATACTAAACCAGTATACAAGAATAATACACAACAAGAAATGCCACATTCAGTCAATCCACCCCGAATCCTTGCAGCCACGTTGAGCATGGAGGTCGAGGTCTCAAACTGTACCGTTCAAGTCCTTGTCTCAGAGGCACTGAGTTGATTGGTATGGAGCCAGGCACCTCATGATCTGAATCTTGAACTGGCTCCAAATTCTGCATGTCCACACCCCCTGTAGTAGATGATTGAGAATTAGTAGCAGTCACCACCGGCCATGTGCACTGACTCAAACTTCTGCATATCCACACCCCATGTAGTCGATGATTGAGAATTAGTAGCAGTCACCACCGGATTCACTGTCAGGATGATCCATCCTCTCTCCTTCATCAGCTTCAGATCCCACTGTTTCCCTGTGCAGGAAGGTCTGGAATTGAAAATACAGAGGACATTAAACAACATTCACTCAGTACATGGCACTCATTTTGGTTTATACGCTCGAAATTGATCCTTGAGTGAGGTGTGAAGAGTGTCAGGATGGCCGAGTGGTCTAAGGCGCTGCGTTCAGGTCGTAGCCTCCCTTGGAGGTGTGGGTTCAAATCCCACTTCTGACAAGTGTATTTTGTGAGGTGGATACATTTTTGGACTTTTTTTTCCCAAGCACCGTATCAAAAACAATGTCAACAGTTTCTGTAAATTATCGATAAGATCTATTGTCCGTTGCTTGCACTAATTGCCTGAAGTTGGCTAAATCGCAGTAAATCGGTAAAGCAGGAAATCACAGCATCTTCAACAAATCGTGATAGAGGGGCCGAGATAAAGGTTTCGACCCTACATATCAAAAGCACAGCTGTCAATAGTTCAGCAGGTTCACAGTGCAGAAGGTTCAGTGGCACCAGGGTCCCCTGCGTCCCAATCACAGCTGGTTTTTAACTTCTGTATTCAGGGCATGGGAGGGGTGTGTTGCATCGTGCACACACAGTGCCTGTTTCGCAGATAAGTTTTAATAAATACACAGAGAATAATATAGAGTCATTGGCCACGAGGAACACCTTCCCTGAACTTTTATTCTCTCCGGTTCCACGTCACCACGCCTACCATCCAACTCCAAAACTCGGGGGAGACTAACACTCCCTACCTCCCTTGGTGTGCATCATAGGCGTGCCCATGACGAACACAACATTTCTCCTTAACCAATACAAAACAAACATAGCTGCTCAAAAAAAAGATACTATACTAAACCAGTATACAAGAATAGTACACAACAAGAAATGCCACATTCAGTCAATCCACCCCGAATCCTTGCAGCCACGTTGAGCATGGCGGTCGAGGACTCAAACTGTACCGTTCAAGTCCTTGTCTCAGAGGCACTGAGTTGATTGGTATGGAGCCAGGCACCTCCTGATCTGAATCTTGAACTGGCTCCAAATTCTGCATGTCCACACCCCCTGTAGTAGATGATTGAAAATTAGTAGCAGTCACCACCGGCCATGTGCACTGGCTCAAAATTCAGCATGTCCACACCCCATGTAGTAGATGATTGAGAATTGGTAGCAGTCACCACCGGATCCACTGTCAGGATGATCCATCCTCTCTCCTTCATCAGCTTCAGATCCCACTGTTTCCCTGAGCAGGACGGTCTGGAATTTAAAATACAGAGGATATTAAACAACATTCACTCAGTACATGGCACTCATTTTGGTTTTTAAGCTGGAAATTGAGCCATCAGTGCAGTGTCAAGAGTGTCAGGCTGGCTGAGTGGTCTAAGGCGCTGCGTTCGGGTTACAGTCTCTTTTGGAGGCGTGGGTTCGAATCCCACTTCTTACAAGTGTCTTTTGCGAGGTGGATACATTTTTGGACTTTTTTTTTCCAAGCACCTGTATCAAAAACAGTGTCAACAGTTTCTGTAAATTATCGATAAGATCTATTGTCCGTTGCTTACACTAATTTCCTGAAGTTGGCTAAATCGCAGTAAATCGGTAAAGCGGGAAATCACAGCATCTTCAACAAATCGTGATAGAGGGGCAGAGATAAAGGTTTCGACCCTACATATCAAGAGCGCAGCTGTCAATAGTTCAGCAGGTTCACAGTGCAGAAGGTTCAGTGGCACCAGGGTCCCCTGCGTCCCAATCACAGCTGGTTTTTAACTTCTGTATTCAGGGCATGGGAGGGGTGTGTTGCATCGTGCACACACGGTGCCTGTTTCGCAGATAAGTTTTAATAAATACACAGAGAATAATATAGAGTCATTGGCCATGAGGAACACCTTCCCTGACCTTTTATTCTCTCTGGTTCCACGTCACCGCGCCTACCATCCAACTCCAAAACTCGGGGGAGACTAACACTCCCTACCTCCCTTGGTGTGCATCATAGGCGTGCCCATGACAAACACAACATTTCTCCTTAACCAATTCAAAACAAACATAGCTGCTCAAAAAAAAGATACTATACTAATCCAGTATACATGAATAGTACACAACAAGAAATGCCACATTCAGTCAATCCACCCCGAATCCTTGCAGCCGCGTTGAGCATGGCGGTCGAGGACTCAAACTGTACCGTTCAAGTCCTTGTCTCAGAGGCACTGAGTTGATTGGTATGGAGCCAGGCACCTCCTGATCTGAATCTTGAACTGGCTCCAAATTCTGCATGTCCACACCCCCTGTAGTAGATGATTGAGAATTAGTAGCAGTCACCACCGGCCATGTGCACTGGCTCAAACTTCTGCATGTCCACACCCCATATAGTCGATGATTGAGAATTAGTAGCAGTCACCACCGGATTCACTGTCAGGATGATCCATCCTCTCTCCTTCATCACCTTCAGATCCCACTGTTTCCCTGTGCAGGAAGGTCTGGAATTGAAAATACAGAGGACATTAAACAACATTCACTCAGTACATGGCACTCATTTTGGTTTATACGCTCGAAATTGATCCTTGAGCAAGGTGTGAAGAGTGTCAGGATGGCCGAGTGGTCTAAGGCACTGCGTTCAGGTCGCAGCCTCCCTTGGAGGTGTGGGTTCAAATCCCACTTCTGACAAGTGTATTTTGTGAGGTGGATACATTTTTGGACTTTTTTTTCCCAAGCACCGTATCAAAAACAATGTCAACAGTTTCTGTAAATTATCGATAAGAACTATTTTCCGTTGCTTGCACTAATTGCTTGAAGTTGGCTAAATCACAGTAAATCGGTAAAGCAGGAAATCACAGCATCTTCAACAAATCGTGATAGAGGGGCCGAGATAAAGGTTTCGACCCTACATATCAAAAGCGCAGCTGTCAATAGTTCAGCAGGTTCACAGTGCAGAAGGTTCAGTGGCACCAGGGTCCCCTGCGTCCCAATCACAGCTGGTTTTTAACTTCTGTATTCAGGGGATGGGAGGGCTGGGGGTGTTGCGTCGTGCACACACAGTGGCTGTTTTGCAGATAAGTTTTAATAAATACACAAAGAATAATATGGAGTCTTTGGCCACGAGGAACACCTTCCCCTACCTTTTATTCTCTCCGATTCCACATCACCGCACCTACCATCCAACTCCAAAACTCGGGGGAGACTAACACTCCCTACCTCCCTTGGTGTGCATCATGGGCGTGCCCATGACGAACACAACATTTCTCCTTAACCAATACAAAACAAACATAGCTGCTCAAAAAAAAGATACTATACTAATCCAGTATACAAGAATAGTACACAACAATAAATACCACATTCAGTCAATCCACCCCGAATCCTTGCAGCCGCGTTGAGCATGGCGGTCGAGGACTCAAACTGTACCGTTCAAGTCCTTGTCTCAGAGGCACTGAGTTGATTGGTATGGAGCCAGGCACCTCCTGATCTGAATCCTGACCTGGCTCCAAATTCTGCATGTCCACACCCCCTGTAGTAGATGATTGAGAATTAGTAGCAGTCACCACCGGCCATATGCACTGGCTCAAAATTCTGCATGTCGACACCACATGTAGTAGATGATTGAGAATTAGTAGCAGTCACCACAGGGTCCACTGTCAGGATGATCCATCCTCTCTCCTTCATCAGCTTCAGATCCCACTGTTTCCCTGAGCAGGAAGGTCTGGAATTGAAAATACAGAGGACATTAAATAACATTCACTCAGTACATGGCACTCATTTTGGTTTATAAGCTGGAAATTGAGCCATCAGTCTGGTGTCAAGAGTGTCAGGATGTCCAGGTGGTCTAAGGTGCTGCGTTCAGGTCACAGTCTCCCATGATGATGTGGGTTCAAACCCCACTTCTGACAAGTGTCTTTTGCGAGGTGAATACATTTTTGGACTTTTTTTTTCCAAGCACCCTTATCAAAAACAATGTCAACAGTTTCTGTAAATTATCGATAAGATCTATTGTCCGTTGCTTGCACTAATTGCCTGAAGTTGGCTAAATCGCATTAAATCGGTAAAGCAGGAAATCACAGCATCTTCAACAAATCGTGATAGGGTGGCCGAGATAAAGGTTTCGACCCTACATATCAAAAGCACAGCTGTCAATAGTTCAGCAGGTTCACAGTGCCGAAGGTTCAGTGGCACCAGGGTCCCCTGCGTCCCAATCACAGCTGTTTTTTAACTTCTGTATTCAGGGGATGGGAGGGGTGGGGGTGTTGCGTCGTGCACACACAGTGCCTGTTTTGCAGAGAAGTTTTAATAAATACACAAAGAATAATATGGAGTCTTTGGCCACGAGGAACACCTTCCCCTACCTTTTATTCACTCCGGTTCCACGTCACCGCGCCTACCATCCAACTCCAAAACTCGGGGGAGACTAACACTCCCTACCTCCCTTGGTGTGCATCATAGGGGTGCCCATGACGAACACAACATTTCTCCTTAACCAAGACAAAACAAACATAGCTGCTCAAAAAAAAGATACTATACTAAACCATTATACAAGAATAGTACACAACAAGAAATGCCACATTCAGTTAATCCTCCCCGAATCCTTGCAGCCCCGTTGAGCATGGCGGTCGAGGACTCAAACTGTACCGTTCAAGTCCTTGTCTCAGAGGCACTGAGTTCATTGGTATGGAGCCAGACACCTCCTGATCTGAATCTTGAACTGGCTCCAAATTCTGCATGCCCACACTCCCTGTAGTAGATGATTGAGAATTAGTAGCAGTCACCACCGGCCATGTGCACTGGCTCAAAATTCAGCATGTCCACACCCCATGTAGTAGATGATTGAGAATTAGTAGCAGTCACCACCGGCCATGTGCACTGGCTCAAAATTAAGCATGTCCAACCCCATGTAGTAGATGATTGAGAATTAGTAGCAGTCACCACCGGATCCACTGTCAGGATGATCCATCCTCCCTCCTTCATCAGCTTCAGATCCCACTGTTTCCCTGAGCAGTAAGGTCTGGAATTGAAAATACAGAGATCAATAAACAACATTCACTCAGTACATGGCACTCATTTTGGTTTATAAGCTGGAAATTGAGCCATCAGTGCAGTGTCAAGAGTGTCAGGATGGCCGAGTGGTCTAAGGCGCTGCGTTCAGGTCGCAGTCTCCTTTGGAGGCATGGGTTCGAATCCCACTTCTGACAAGTGTCTTTTGCGAGGTGGATACATTTTTGGACTTTTTTTTTCCAAGCACCCGTATCAAAAACAATGTCAACAGTTTCTGTAAATTATCGATAAGATCTATTGTCCGTTGCTTGCACTAATTTCCTGAAGTTGGCTAAATCGCAGTAAATTGGAAAAGCGGGAAATCACAGCATCTTCAACAAATCGTGATAGAGGAGCAGAGATAAAGGTTTCGACCCTACATATCAAGAGCGCAGCTGTCAATAGTTCAGCAGGTTCACAGTGCAGAAGGTTCAGTGGCACCAGGGTCCCCTGCGTCCCAATCACAGCTGGTTTTTAACTTCTGTATTCAGGGCATGGGAGGGGTGTGTTGCGTCGTGCACACACAGTGCCTGTTTTGCAGATAAGTTTTAATAAATACACAAAGAATAATATGGAGTCTTTGGCCACGAGGAATACCTTCCCCTACCTTTTATTCACTCCGGTTCCACGTCACTGCGCCTACCATTCAACTCCAAAACTCGGTGGAGACTAACACTCCCTACCTCCCTTGGTGTGCATCAGAGGCGTGCCCATGACGAACACAACATTTCTCCTAAACCAATACAAAACAAACATAGCTGCTAAAAAAAAAGATACTATACTAAACCAGTATACAAGAATAGTACACAACAAGAAATGCCACATTCAGTCAATCCACCCCGAATCCCTGCAGCCGCGTTGAGCATGGCGGTCGAGGACTCAAACTGTACTGTTCAAGTCCTTGTCTCAGAGGCACTGAGTTGATTGGTATGGAGCCAGGCACCTCCTGATCTGAATCTTGAACTGGCTCCAAATTCTGCATGTCCACACCCCCTGTAGTAGATGATTGAGAATTAGTAGCAGTCACCACCGGCCATGTGCACTGGCTCAAAACTCAGCATGGCCACACCCCATGTAGTAGATGATTGAGAATTGGTAGCAGTCACCACCGGATCCACTGGCAGGATGATCCATCCTCTCTCCTTCATCAGCTTCAGATCCCACTGTTTCCCTGAGCAGGAAGGTCTGGAATTGAAAATACAGAGGATATTAAACAACATTCACTCAGTACATGGCACTCATTTTGGTTTATAAGCTGGAAATTGAGCCATCAGTGCAGTGTCAAGAGTGTCAGGATGGCCGAGTGGTCTAAGGCGCTGCGTTCAGGTTGCAGTCCCCTTTGGAGGCGTGGGTTCGAATCCCACTTCTGACAAGTGACTTTTGCGAGGTGGATACATTTTTGGACTTTTTTTTTCCAAGCACCTGTATCAAAAACAATGTCAACAGTTTCTGTAAATTATCGATAAGGTCTATTGTCCGTTGCTTGCACTAATTGCCTGAAGTTGGCTAAATCGCAGTAAATCGGTAAAGCAGGAAATCACAGCATCTTCAACAAATCGTGATAGAGGGGCCGAGATAAAGGTTTCGACCCTACATATCAAAAGCACAGCTGTCAATAGTTCAGCAGGTTCACAGTGCCGAAGGTTCAGTGGCACCAGGGTCCCCTGCGTCCCAATCACAGCTGGTTTTTAACTTCTGTATTCAGGGGATGGGAGGGGTGGGGGTGTTGCGTCGTGCACACACAGTGCTTGTTTTGCAGAGAAGTTTTAATAAATACACAAAGAACAATATGGAGTCTTTGGCCACGAGGAACACCTTCCCCTACCTTTTATTCTCTCCGATTCCACATCACCGCACCTAGCATCCAACTCCAAAACTCGGGGGAGACTAACACTCCCTACCTCCCTTGGTGTGCATCATTTGCGTGCCCATGACGAACACAACATTTCTCCTTAACCAATACAAAACAAACATAGCTGCTCAAAAAAAAGATACTATACTAATCCAGTATACAAGAATAGTACACAACAATAAATACCACATTCAGTCAATCCACCCCTAATCCTTGCAGCTGCGTTGAGCATGGCGGTGGAGGACTCAAACTGTACTGTTCAAGTCCTTGTCTCAGAGGCACTGAGTTGATTGGTATGGAGCCAGGCACCTCCTGATCTGAATCTTGAACTGGCTCCAAATTCTGCATCTCCACACCCCCTGTAGTAGATGATTGAGAATTAGTAGCAGTCACCACCGGCCATATGCACTGGCTCAAAATTCTGCAAGTCCACACCCCATGTAGTAGATGATTGAGAATTAGTAGCAGTCACCACAGGGTCCACTGTCAGGATGATCCATCCTCTCTCCTTCATCAGCTTCAGATCCCACTGTTTCCCTGAGCAGGAAGGTCTGGAATTGAAAATACAGAGGACATTAAATAACATTCACTCAGTACATGGCACTCATTTTGGTTTATAAGCTGGAAATTGAGCCATCAGTGCAGTGTCAAGAGTGTCAGGATGGCTGAGTGGTCTAAGGTGTTGCGTTCAGGTCACAGTCTCCTTTGGAGGCATGGGTTCGAATCCCACTTCTGACAAGTGTCTTTTGCGAGGTGGATACATTTTTGGACTTTTTTTTTCCAAGCACCTGTATCAAAAACAGTGTCAACAGTTTCTGTAAATTATCGATAAGATCTATTGTCCGTTGCTTGCACTAATTTCCTGAAGTTGGCTAAATCGCAGTAAATCGGTAAAGCGGGAAATCACAGCATCTTCAACAAATCGTGATAGAGAGGCAGAGATAAAGGTTTCGACCCTACATATCAAGAGCGCAGCTGTCAATAGTTCAGCAGGTTCACAGTGCAGAAGGTTCAGTGGCACCAGGGTCCCCTGCGTCCCAATCACAGCTGGTTTTTAACTTCTGTATTCAGGGCATGGGAGGGGTGTGTTGCATCGTGCACACACGGTGCCTGTTTCGCAGATAAGTTTTAATAAATACACAGAGAATAATATAGAGTCATTGGCCACGAGGAACACCTTCCCTGACCTTTTATTCTCTCCGGTTCCACGTCACCGCGCCTACCATCCAACTCCAAAACTCGGGGGAGACTAACACTCCCTTTCTCCCTTGGTGTGCATCATAGGCGTGCCCATGACGAACACAACATTTCTCCTTAACCAATACAAAACAAACATAGCTGCTCAAAAAAAAGATACTATACTAATCCAGTATACAAGAATAGTACACAACAAGAAATGCCACATTCAGTCAATCCACCCCGAATCCTTGCAGCCGCGTTGAGCATGGCGGTCGAGGACTCAAACTGTACCATTCAAGTCCTTGTCTCAGAGGCACTGAGTTGATTGGTATGGAGCCAGGCACCTCCTGATCTGAATCTTGAACTGGCTCCAAATTCTGCATGTCCACACTCCCTGTAGTAGATGATTGAGAATTAGTAGCAGTCACCACCGGCCATGTGCACTGGCTCGAAATTCAGCATGTCCACACCCCATGTAGTAGATGATTGAGAATTGGTAGCAGTCACCACCGGATCCACTGTCAGGATGATCCATCCTCTCTCCTTCATCAGCTTCAGATCCCACTGTTTCCCTGAGCAGGAAGGTCTGGAATTGAAAATACAGAGGATATTAAACAACATTCACTCAGTACATGGCACTCATTTTGGTTTATAACCTGGAAATTGAGCCATCAGTGCAGTGTCAAGAGTGTCAGGATGGCCGAGTGGTCTAAGGTGCTGTGTTCAAGTCGCAGTCTCCTTTGGAGGCGTCGGTTCAAATCCCACTTCTGACAAGTGTCTTTTGCGAGGTGGATACATTTTTTGACTTTTTTTTTCCAAGCACCTGTATCAAAAACAATGTCAACAGTTTCTGTAAATTATCGATAAGATCTATTGTCCGTTGCTTGCACTAATTTCCTGAAGTTGGCTAAATCGCAGTAAATCGGTAAAGCGGGAAATCACAGCATCTTCAACAAATCGTGATAGAGGGGCAGAGATAAAGGTTTCGACCCTACATATCAAGAGCGCAGCTGTCAATAGTTCAGCAGGTTCACAGTGCAGAAGGTTCAGTGGCACCAGGGTCCCCTGCGTCCCAATCACAGCTGGTTTTTAACTTCTGGATTCAGGGCATGGGAGGGGTGTGTTGCATCGTGCACACACGGTGCCTGTTTCGCAGATAAGTTTTAATAAATACACAGAGAATAATATAGAGTCATTGGCCACGAGGAACACCTTCCCTGACCTTTTATTCTCTTCGGTTCCACGTCACCGCGCCTACCATCCAACTCCAAAACTCGGGGGAGACTAACAGTCCCTACCTACCTTGGTGTGCATCATAGGCGTGCCCATGACGAACAGAACATTTCTCCTTAACCAATACAAAACAAACATAGCTGCTCAAAAAAAAGATACTATACTAATCCAGTATACAAGAATAGTACACAACAAGAAATGCCACATTTAGTCAATCCACCCCGAATCCTTGCAGCCGCGTTGAGCATGGCGGTTGAGGACTCAAACTGTACCGTTCAAGTCCTTGTCTCAGAGGCACTGAGTTGATTGGTATGGAGCCAGGCACCTCCTGATCTGAATCTTGAACTGGCTCCAAATTCTGCATGTCCACACCCCTTGTAGTAGATGATTGAGAACTAGTAGCAGTCACCACCGGCCATGTGCAGTGGCTCAAACTTCTGTATGTCCACACCCCATGTAGTCGATGATTGAGAATTAGTAGCAGTCACCACCGGATTCACTGTCAGGATGATCCATCCTCTCTTCTTCATCAGCTTCAGATCCCACTGTTTCCCTGAGCAGGAAGGTCTGGAATTGAAAATACAGAGGACATTAAATAAAATTCACTCAGTACATGGCACTCATTTTGGTTTATAAGCTGGAAATTGAGCCATCTGTCTGGTGTCAAGAGTGTCAGCATGGCCAGGTGGTCTAAGGTTCTGGGTTCAGGTCGCAGTCTCCCTTGGAAACGTGGGTTCAAACCCTACTCCTAACAAGTGTCTTTTGCGAGGTGGATACATTTTTTGACTTTTTTTTTCCAAGCACCCGTATCAAAAACAATGTCAACAGTTTCTGTAAATTATCGATAAGATCTATTGTCCGTTGCTTGCACTAATTTCCTGAAGTTGGCTAAATCGCAGTAAATCGGTAAAGCGGGAAATCACAGCATCTTCAACAAATCGTGATAGAGGGGCAGAGATAAAGGTTTCGACCCTACATATCAAGAGCGCATCTGTCAATAGTTCAGCAGGTTCACAGTGCAGAAGGTTCAGTGGCACCAGGGTCCCCTGCGTCCCAATCACAGCTGGTTTTTAACTTCTGTATTCAGGCCATGGGAGGGGTGTGTTGCATCGTGCACACATGGTGCCTGTTTCGCAGATAAGTTTTAATAAATACACAGAGAATAATATAGAGTCATTGGCCACGAGGAACACCTTCCCTGACCTTTTATTCTCTCCGGTTCCACGTCACCACGCCTACCATCCAACTCCAAAACTCGGGGGAGACTAACACTCCCTACCTCCCTTGGTGTGCATCATAGGCGTGCCCATGACGAACACAACATTTCTCCTTAACCAATACAAAACAAACATAGCTGCTCAAAAAAAAGATACTATACTAAACCAGTATACAAGAATAGTACACAACAAGAAATGCCACATTCAGTCAATCCACCCCGAATCCTTGCAGCCGCATTGAGCATGGCGGTCGAGGACTCAAACTGTACCGTTCAAGTCCTTGTCTCAGAGGCACTGAGTTGATTGGTATGGAGCCAGGCACCTCCTGATCTGAATCTTGAACTGGCTCCAAATTCTGCATGTCCACACCCCCTGTAGTAGATGATTGAGAATTAGTAGCAGTCACCACCGGCCATGTGCACTGGTTCAAAATTCAGCATGTCCACTCCCCATGTAGTAGATGATTGAGAATTGGTAGCAGTCACCACCGGATCCACTGTCAGGATGATCCATCCTCTCTCCTTCATCAGCTTCAGATCCCACTGTTTACCTGAGCAGGAAGGTCTGGAATTGAAAATACATAGGATATTAAACAACATTCACTCAGTACATGGCACTCATTTTGGTTTATAAGCTGGAAATTGAGCCTTCAGTGCAGTGTCAAGAGTGTCAGGGTGGGCGAGTTGTCTAAGGCGCTGCGTTCAGGTTGCTGTCTCCTTTGGAGGCGTGGGTTCGAATCCCACTTCTGACAAGGGTCTTTTGCGAAGTGGATACATTTTTGAACTTTTTTTTTCCAAGCACCTGTGTCAAAAAGAATGTCAACAGTTTCTGTAAATTATCGATAAGATCTATTGTCCGTTGCTTGCACTAATTTCCTGAAGTTGGCTAAATCGCAGTAAATCGGTTAAGCGGGAAATCACAGCATCTTCAACAAATCGTGATAGAGGGGCAGAGATGAAGGTTTCGACCCTACATATCAAGAGCGCAGCTGTCAATAGTTCAGCAGGTTCACAGTGCAGAAGGTTCAGTGGCACCAGGGTCCCCTGCGTCCCAATCACAGCTGGTTTTTAACTTCTATATTCAGGGCATGGGAGGGGTGTGTTGCATCGTGCACACACGGTGCCTGTTTCGCAGATAAGTTTTAATAAATACACAGAGAATAATATAGAGTCATTGGCCACGAGGAACACCTTCCCTGACCTTTTATTCTCTCCAGTTCCACGTCACTGCGCCTACCATCCAACTCCAAAACTCGGGGGAGACTAACACTCCCTACCTCCCTTGGTGTGCATCATAGGCGTGCCCATGACGAACACAACATTTCTCCTTAACCAATACAAAACAAACATAGCTGCTCAAAAAAAAGATACTATACTAATCCAGTATACAAGAATGGTACACAACAAGAAATGCCACATTCAGTCAATCCACCCCGAATCCTTGCAGCCGCGTTGAGCATGGCAGTCGAGAACTGTACCGTTCAAGTCCTTGTCTCAGAGGCACTGAGTTGATTGGTATGGAGCCAGGCACCTCCTGATCTGAATCTTGAACTGGCTCCAAATTCTGTATGTCCACATCCCCTGTAGTAGATGATTGAGAATTAGTAGCAGTCACCACCGGCCATGTGCACTGGCTCAAAATTCAGCATGTCCACACCCCATGTAGTAGATGATTGAGAATTAGTAGCAGTCACCACCGGATCCACTGTCAGGATTATCCATCCTCTCTCCTTCATCAGCTTCAGATCCCACTGTTTCCCTGAGCAGGAAGGTCTGGAATTGAAAATACAGAGGACATTAAACAACATTCACTCAGTACATGGCACTCATTTTGGTTTATAAGCTGGAAATTGAGCCATCAGTGTAGTGTCAAGAGTGTCAGGATGGCCGAGTGGTCTAAGGTGCTGCGTTCAGGTCGCAGTCTCCTTAGGAGGCGTGGGTTCGAATCCCACTTCTGACAAGTGTCTTTTGCGAGGTGGATACATTTTTGGACTTTTTTTTTCCAAGCACCCGTATCAAAAACAATGTCAACAGTTTCTGTAAATTATTGATAAGATCTATTGTCCGTTGCTTGCACTAATTTCCTGAAGTTGGCTAAATCGCAGTAAATCGGTAAAGCGGGAAATCACAGCATCTTCAACAAATTGTGATAGAGGGGCAGAGATAAAGGTTTCGACCCTACATATCAAGAGCGCAGCTGTCAATAGTTCAGCAGGTTCACAGTGCAGAAGGTTCAGTGGCACCAGGGTCCCCTGCGTCCCAATCACAGCTGGTTTTTAACTTCTGTATTCAGGGCATGGGAGGGGTGTGATGCATCGTGCACACACGGTGCCTGTTTCGCAGATAAGTTTTAATAAATACACAGAGAATAATATAGAGTCATTGGCCACGAGGAACACCTTCCCTGACCTTTTATTCTCTCCGGTTCCACGTCACCGCGCCTACCATCCAACTCCAAAACTCGGGGGAGACTAACACTCCCTACCTCCCTTGGTGTGCATCAGAGGCGTGCCCATGACGAACACAACATTTCTCCTTAACCAATACAAAACAAACATAGCTGCTCAAAAAAAAAGATACTATACTAATCCATTATACAAGAATAGTACACAACAAGAAATGCCACATTCAGTCAATCCACCCCGAATCCTTGCAGCCGCGTTGAGCATGGCGGTCGAGGACACAAACTGTACCGTTCAAGTCCTTGTCTCAGAGGCACTGAGTTGATTGGTATGGAGCCAGGCACCTCCTGATCTGAATCTTGAACTGGCTCCAAATTCTGCATGTCCACACCCCCTGTAGTAGATGATTGAGAATTAGTAGCAGTCACCACCGGCCATGTGCACTGGCTCAAAATTCAGCATGTCCACACCCCATGTAGTAGATGATTGAGAATTAGTAGCAGTCACCACCGGATCCACTGTCAGGATGATCCATCCTCTCTCCTTCATCAGCTTCAGATCCCACTGTTTCCCTGAGCAGGAAGGTCTGGAATTGAAAATACAGAGGACATTAAAAAACATTCACTCAGTACATGGCACTCATTTTGGTTTATACGCTCGAAATTGAGCAATGAGCAAGGTGTGAAGAGTGTTAGGATGGCCGAGTGGTTTACGGCGGTGCATTCAGGTCACAGTCTCCTTTGGAGGCCTGGGTTCAAATCCCACTTCTGACAAGTGTCTTTTGCGAGGTGGATACATTTTTGGAATTTTTTTTACCAAGCACCCTTATCAAAAACAATGTCAACAGTTTCTGTAAATTATCGATAAGATCTATTGTCCGTTGCTTGCACTAATTTCCTGAAGTTGGCTAAATCGCAGTAAATTGGTAAAGCGGGAAATCACAGCATCTTCAACAAATCGTGATAGAGTCTTTGGCCACGAGGAACACCTTCCCCTACCTTTTACTAACACTCTCTACCTCCCTTGGTGTGCATCATGGGCGTGCCCATGACGAACACAACATTTCTCCTTAACCAATACAAAACAGACATAGCTGCTCAAAAAAAAGATCCTATACTAATCCAGCATACAAGAATAGTACACAACAAGAAATACCACACTCAGTCAATCCACCCCGAATCCTTGCAGCCACGTTGAGCATGGTGGTCGAGGACTCAAACTGTACCATTCAAATCCTTGTCTCAGGGGCACTGAGTTGATTGGTATGTAGCCAGGCACCTCCTGATCTGAATCTTGAACTGGCTCCAAATTCTGCATGTCCACACCCCCTGTAATAGATGATTGAGAATTAGTAGCAGTCACCACCGGATCCACTGTCAGGATGATCCATCCTTTCTTCTTCATCAGCTTCAGATCCCACTGTTTCCCTGAGCAGGAAGGTCTGGAATTGAAAATACAGAGGACATTAAACAACATTCACTCAGTACATGGCACTCATTTTGGTTTATAAGCTGGAAATTGAGGCATCAGTGCAGTGTCAGGATGGCCGAGTGGTCTAAGGCGCTGCGTTCAGGTCACAGTCTCCTTTGGAGGCGTGGGTTCGAATCCCACTTCTGACAAGTGTCTTGTGCGAGGTGGATACATTTTTGGACTTTTTTTTTCCAAGCACCCTTATCAAAAACAATGTCAACAGTTTCTGTAAATTATCGATAAGATCTATTGTCCGTTGCTTGCACTAATTGCCTGAAGTTGGCTAAATCGCAGTAAATCGGTAAAGCAGGAAATCACAGCATCTTCAACAAATCGTGATAGAGGGGCAGAGATAAAGGTTTCGACCCTACATATCAAAAGCTCAGCTGTCAATAGTTCAGCAGGTTCACAGTGCAGAAGGTTCAGTGGCACCAGGGTCCCCTGCGTCCCAATCACAGCTGGTTTTTAACTTCTGTATTCAGGGCATGGGAGGGGTGTGTTGCATCGTGCACACACAGTGCCTGTTTCACAGATAAGTTTTAATAAATACACAGAGAATAATATAGAGTCATTGGCCACGAGGAACACCTTCTCTTACCTTTTATTCTCTCCGGTTCCACGTCACCGCGCCTACCATCCAACTCCAAAACTCGGGGGAGACTACCACTCCCTACCTCCCTTGGTGTGCATCATAGGCGTGCCCATGACGAACACAACATTTCTCCTTAACCAATACAAAACAAACATAGCTGCTCAAAAAAAAGATACTATACTAAACCAGTATACAAGAATAGTACACAACAAGAAATGCCACATTCAGTCAATCCACCCCGAATCCTTGCAGCCGCGTTGAGCATGACGGTCGAGGACTCAAACTGTACCGTTCAAGTCCTTGTCTCAGAGGCACTGAGTTGATTGGTATGGAGCCAGGCACCTCCTGATCTGAATCTTGAACTGGCTCCAAATTCTGCATGTCCACACCCCCTGTAGTAGATGATTGAGAATTAGTAGCAGTCACCACCGGCCATGTGCACTGGCTCAAAATTCAGCATGTCCACACCCCATGTAGTAGATGATTGAGAATTAGTAGCAGTCACCACCGGATCCATTGTCAGGATGATCCATCCTCTCTCCTTCATCAGCTTCAGATCCCACTGTTTCCCTGAGCAGTAAGATCTGGAATTGAAAATACAGAGGACATTAAACAACATTCACTCAGTACATGGCACTCATTTTGGTCTATAAGCTGGAAATTGAGCCATCAGTGCAGTGACAAGTGTGTCAGGATGGCCGAGTGGTCTAAGGCGCTGCGTTCAGATCGCAGTCTCCTTTGGAGGCATGGGTTCGAATCCCACTTCTGACAAGTGTATTTTGCGAGGTGGATACATTTTTGGACTTTTTTTTTCCAAGCACCCGTATCAAAAACAATGTCAACAGTTTCTGTAAATTATCGATAAGATCTAATGTCCGTTGCTTGCACTAATTTCCTGAAGTTGGCTAAATCGCAGTAAATCGGTAAAGCGGGAAATCACAGCATCTTCAACAAATCGTGATAGAGGGGCAGAGATAAAGGTTTCGACCCTACATATCAAGAGCGCAGCTGTCAATAGTTCAGCAGGTTCACAGTGCAGAAGGTTCAGTGGCACCAGGGTCCCCTGCGTCCCAATCACAGCTGGTTTTTAACTTCTGTATTCAGGGCATGGGAGGGGTGTGTTGCGTCGTGCACACACAGTGCCTGTTTTGCAGATAAGTTTTGATAAATACACAAAGAATAATATGGAGTCTTTGGCCACGAGGAACACCTTCCCCTACCTTTTATTCTCTCCGGTTCCACGTCACCGCGCCTACCATCCAACTCCAAAACTCGGAGGAGACTAACACTCCCTACCTCCCTTGGTGTGCATCATAGGCGTGCCCATGACGAACACAACATTTCTCCTTAACCAATACAAAACAAACATAGCTGCTAAAAAAAAAGATACTATACTAATCCAGTATCCAAGAATAGTACACAACAAGAAATGCCACATTCAGTCAATCCACCCCGAATCCTTGCAGCCGCGTTGAGCATGGCAGTCGAGGACTCAAACTGTACCGTTCAAGTCCTTGTCTCAGAGGCACTGAGTTGATTGGTATGGAGCCAGGCACCTCCTCATCTGAATCTTGAACTGGCTCCAAATTCTGCATGTCCACACCCCTTGTAGTAGATGATTGAGAATTAGTAGCAGTCACCACCGGCCATGTGCACTGGCTCAAACTTCTGCATGTCCACACCCCATGTAGTCGATGATTGAGAATTAGTAGCAGTCACCACCGGATTCACTGTCAGGATGATCCATCTTCTCTCCTTCATCAGCTTCAGATCCCACTGTTTCCCTGAGCAGGAAGGTCTGGAATTGAAAATACAGAGGACATTAAACAACATTCACTCAGTACATGGCACTCATTTTGGTCTATAAGCTGGAAATTGAGCCATCAGTGCAGTGTCAAGAGTGTCATGATGGCCGAGTGATCTAAGGTGCTGCGTTCAGGTCGCAGACTCCTTTGGAGGCGTGGGTTCGAATCCCACTTCTGACAAGTGTATTTTGCGAGGTGGATACATTTTTGGACTTTTTTTTTCCAAGCACCCGTATCAAAAACAATGTCAACAGTTTCTGTAAATTATCGATAAGATCTATTGTCCGTTGCTTGCACTAATTTACTGAAGTTGGCTAAATCGCAGTAAATCGGTAAAGCGGGAAATCACAGCATCTTCAACAAATCGTGATAGAGGGGCAGAGAGAAAGGTTTCGACCCTACATATCAAGAGCGCTGCTGTCAATAGTTCAGCAGGTTCACAGTGCAGAAGGTTCAGTGGCACCAGGGTCCCCTGCGTCCCAATCACAGCTGGTTTTTAACTTCTGTATTCAGGGCATGGGAGGGGTGTGTTGCGTCGTGCAAACACAGTGCCTGTTTTGCAGATAAGTTTTGATAAATACACAAAGAATAATATGGAGTCTTTGGCCACGAGGAACACCTTCCCCTACCTTTTATTCTCTCCGGTTCCACGTCACCGCGCCTACCATCCAACTCCCAAACTCGGGGGAGACTAACACTCCCTACCTCCCTTGGTGTGCATCATAGGCGTGCCCATGACGAACACAACATTTCTCCTTAACCAATACAAATCAAACATAGCTGCTAAAAAAAAAGATACTATACTAATCCAGTATCCAAGAATAGTACACAACAAGAAATGCCACATTCAGTCAATCCACCCCGAATCCTTGCAGCCGCGTTGAGCATGGCGGTCGAGGACTCAAACTGTACCGTTCAAGTCCTTGTCTCAGAGGCACTGAGTTGATTGGTATGGAGCCAGGCACCTCCTGATCTGAATCTTGAACTGGCTCCAAATTCTGCATGTCCACACCCCTTGTAGTAGATGATTGAGAATTAGTAGCAGTCACCACCGGCCATGTGCACTGGCTCAAACTTCTGCATGTCCACACCCCATGTAGTCGATGATTGAGAATTAGTAGCAGTCACCACCGGATTCACTGTCAGGATGATCCATCCTCTCTCCTTCATCAGCTTCAGATCCCACTGTTTCCCTGAGCAGTAAGGTCTGGAATTGAAAATACAGAGGACATTAAATAACATTCACTCAGTACATGGCACTCATTTTGGTTTATAAGCTGGAAATTGAGCCATCCGTCTAGTGTCAAGAGTGTCAGGATGGCCAGGTGGTCTAAGGTGCTGGGTTCAGGTCATAGTCTCCCTTGGAGACGTAGGTTCAAACCCCACTCCTGACAAGTGTCTTTTGCGAGGTGGATACATTTTTGGACTTTTTTTTTCCAAGCATCCTTATCAAAAACAATGTCAACAGTTTCTGTAAATTATCGATAAGATCTATTGTCCATTGCTTGCACTAATTGCCTGAAGTTGGCTAAATCGCAGTAAATCGGTAAAGCAGGAAATCACAGCATCTTCAACAAATCGTGATAGAGGGGCCGAGATAAAGGTTTCGACCCTACATATCAAAAGCACAGCTGTCAATAGTTGAGCAGGTTCACAGTGCAGAAGGTTCAGTGGCACCAGGTTCCCCTGCATCCCAATCACAGCTGGTTTTTAACTTCTGTATTCAGGGCATGGGAGGGGTGTGTTGCGTCGTGCACACACAGTGCCTGTTTTGCAGATAAGTTTTAATAAATACACAAAGAAAATATGGAGTCTTTGGCCACGAGGAACACCTTCCCCTACCTTTTATTCTCTCCGGTTCCACGTCACCGCGCCTACCATCCAACTCCAAAACTCGGGGGAGACTAACACTCCCTACCTCCCTTGGTGTGCATCATAGGCGTGCCCATGACGAACACAACATTTCTCCTTAACCAATACAAAACAAACATAGCTGCTCAAAAAAAAGATACTATACTAATCCAGTATACAAGAATAGTACACAACAAGAAATGCCACATTCAGTCAATCCACCCCGAATCCTTGCAGCCGCGTTGAGCATGGCGGTCGAGGACTCAAACTGTACCGTTCAAGTCCTTGTCTCAGAGGCACTGAGTTGATTGGTATGGAGCCAGGCACCTCCTGATCTGAATCTTGAACTGGCTCCAAATTCTGCATGTCCACACCCCTTGTAGTAGATGATTGAGAATTAGTAGCAGTCACCACCGGCCATGTGCACTGGCTCAAACTTCTGCATGTCCACACCCCATGTAGTCAATGATTGAGAATTAGTAGCAGTCACCACCGGATTCACTGTCAGGATGATCCATCCTCTCTCCTTCATCAGCTTCAGATCCCACTGTTTCCCTGAGCAGGAAGGTCTGGAATTGAAAATACAGAGGACATTAAATAACATTCACTCAGTACATGGCACTCATTTTGGTTTATAAGCTGGAAATTGTGCCATCCGTCTAGTGTCAAGAGTGTCACGATGGCCATGTGGTCTAAGGTGCTGGGTTCAGGTCACAGTCTCCTTTGGCGATGTAGGTTCTAACCCCACTCCTGACAAGTGTCTTTTGCGAGGTGGATACATTTTTGGACATTTTTTTTCCAAGCACCCTTATCAAAAACAATGTCAACAGTTTCTGTAAATTATCGATAAGATCTATTGTCCATTGCTTGCACTAATTGCCTGAAGTTGGCTAAATCGCAGTAAATCGGTAAAGCAGGAAATCACAGCATCTTCAACAAATCGTGATAGAGGGGCCGAGATAAAGGTTTCGACCCTACATATCAAAAGCACAGCTGTCAATAGTTCAGCAGGTTCACAGTGCAGAAGGTTCAGTGGCACCAGGTTCCCCTGCATCCCAATCACAGCTGGTTTTTAACTTCTGTATTCAGGGCATGGGAGGGGTGTGTTGCATCGTGCACACACAGTGCCTGTGTCGCAGATAAGTTTTAATAAATACACAGAGAATAATATAGAGTCATTGGCCACGAGGAACACCTTCCCTGACCTTGTATTCTCTCCGGTTCCACGTCACCGCGCCTACCATCCAACTCCACAACTCGGGGGAGACTAACACTCCCTACCTCCCTTGGTGTGCATCATAGGCGTGCCCATGACGAACACAACATTTCTCCTTAACCAATACAAAACAAACATAGCTGCTCAAAAAAAAGATACTATACTAATCCAGTATACAAGAATGGTACTCAACAAGAAATGCCACATTCAGTCATTCCACCCCGAATCCTTGCAGCCGTATTGAGCATGGCGGTCGAGGACTCAAACTGTACCGTTCAAGTCCTTGTCTCAGAGGCACTGAGTTGATTGGTATGGAGCCAGGCACCTCCTTATCTGAATTGTGAACTGGCTCCAAATTCTGCAAGTCCACACCCCTTGTAGTAGATGATTGAGAATTAGTAGCAGTCACCACCCGCCATGCGCACTGGCTCAAACTTCTGCATGTCCACAACCCATGTAGTCAATGATTGAGAATTAGTAGCAGTCACCACCGGATTCACTGTCAGGATGATCCATCCTCTCTCCTTCATCAGCTTCAGATCCCACTGTTTCCCTGAGCAGGAAGGTCTGGAATTGAAAATACAGAGGACATTAAATAACATTCACTCAGTACATGGCACTCATTTTGGTTTATAAGCTGAAAATTGAGCCATCCGTCTAGTGTCAAGAGTGTCACGATGGCCAGGTGGTCTAAGGTGCTGGGTTCAGGTCACAGTCTCCCTCGGAGACGTAGGTTCAAACCCCACTCCTGACAAGTGTCTTTTGCGAGGTGGATACATTTTTGGACTTTTTTTTTCCAAGCACCCTTATCAAAAACAATGTCAACAGTTTCTGTAAATTATCGATAAGATCTATTGTCCATTGCTTGCACTAATTGCCTGAAGTTGGCTAAATCGCAGTAAATCGGTAAAGCAGGAAATCACAGCATCTTCAACAAATCGTGATAGAGGGCCGAGATAAAGGTTTCGACCCTACAAATCAAAAGCACAGCTGTCAATAGTTCAGCAGGTTCACAGTGCAGAAGGTTCAGTGGCACCAGGTTCCCCTGCATCCCAATCACAGCTGGTTTTTAACTTCTGTATTCAGGGCATGGGAGGGGTGTGTTGCATCGTGCACACACAGTGCCTGTGTCGCAGATAAGTTTTAATAAATACTCAGAGAATAATATAGAGTCATTGGCCACGAGGAACACCTTCCCTGACCTTGTATTCTCTCCGGTTCCACGTCACCGCGCCTACCATCCAACTCCAAAACTCGGGGGAGACTAACACTCCCTACCTCCCTTGGTGTGCATCATAGGCGTGCCCATGACGAACACAACATTTCTCCTTAACCAATACAAAACAAACATAGCTGCTCAAAAAAAAGATACTATACTAATCCAGTATACAAGAATGGTACACAACAAGAAATGCCACATTCAGTCATTCCACCCCGAATCCTTGCAGCCGCATTGAGCATGGCGGTCGAGGACTCAAACTGTACCGTTCAAGTCCTTGTCTCAGAGGCACTGAGTTGATTGGTATGGAGCCAGGCACCTCCTTATCTGAATTGTGAACTGGCTCCAAATTCTGCAAGTCCACACCCCTTGTAGTAGATGATTGAGAATTAGTAGCAGTCACCACCCGCCATGCGCACTGGCTCAAACTTCTGCATGTCCACACCCCATGTAGTCGATGATTGAGAATTAGTAGCAGTCACCACCGGATTCACTGTCAGGATGATCCATCCTCTCTCCTTCATCAGCTTCAGGTCCCACTGTTTCCCTGAGCAGGAAGGTCTGGAATTGAAAATACAGAGGACATTAAACAACATTCACTCAGTACATGGCACTCATTTTGGTTTATACGCTCGAAATTGAGCCATGAGCAAAGTGTGAAGAGTGTCAGGATGGCCGAGTGGTCTAAGGCACTGCGTTTAGGTCGCAGTCTCCCTTGAAGGTGTGGGTTCAAATCCCACCTCTGACAAGTGTATTTTGCGAGGTGGATACATTTTTGGACTTTTTTTTCCCAAGCACCGTATCAAAAACAATGTCAACAGTTTCTGTAAATTATCGATAAGATCTATTTTCCGTTGCTTGCACTAATTGCCTGAATTTGGCTAAATCGCAGTAAATCGGTAAAGCAGGAAATCACAGCATCTTCAACAAATCGTGATAGAGGGGCCGAGATAAAGGTTTCGACCCTACATATCAAAAGCGCAGCTGTCAATAGTTCAGCAGGTTCACAGTGCAGAAGGTTCAGTGGCACCAGGGTCCCCTGCGTCACAATCACAGCTTGTTTTTAACTTCTGTATTCAGGGGATGGGAGGGGTGGGGGTGTTGCGTCGTGCACACACAGTGCCTGTTTTGCAGAGAAGTTTTAATAAATACACAAAGAATAATATAGAGTCTTTGGCCACGAGGAACACCTTCCCCTACCTTTTATTCTCTCCGATTCCACATCACCGCACCTAACATCCAACTCCAAAACTCGGGGGAGACTAACACTCCCTACCTCCCTTGGTGTGCATCATGGGCGTGCCCATGACGAACACAACATTTCTCCTTAACCAATACAAAACAAACATAGCTGCTCAAAAAAAAGATACTATACTAATCCAGTATACAAGAATAGTACACAACAATAAATACCACATTCAGTCAATCCACCCCGAATCCTTGCAGCCGCGTTGAGCATGGCGGTCGAGGACTCAAACTGTACCGTTCAAGTCCTTGTCTCAGAGGCACTGAGTTGATTGGTATGGAGCCAGGCACCTCCTGATCTGAATCTTGAACTGGCTCCAAAATTCTGCAAGTCCACACCCCATGTAGTAGATGATTGAGAATTAGTAGCAGTCACCACAGAGTCCACTGTCAGGATGATCCATCCTCTCTCCTTCATCAGCTTCAGATCCCACTGTTTCCCTGAGCAGGAAGGTCTGGAATTGAAAATACAGAGGACATTAAATAACATTCACTCAGTACATGGCACTCATTTTGGTTTATAAGCTGAAAATTGAGCCATCAGTCTGGTGTCAAGAGTGTCAGGATGGCCGGGTGGTCTAAGGTGCTGCATTCAGATCGCAGTCTCCCTTGGAGACGTGGGTTCAACCCCACTTCTGACAAGTGTCTTTTGCGAGGTGGATACATTTTTGGACTTTTTTTTCCAAGCACCCTTATCAAAAACAATGTCAACAGTTTCTGTAAATTATCAATAAGATCTATTGTCCGTTGCTTGCACTAATTGCCTGAAGTTGGCTAAATCGCAGTAAATCGGTAAAGCAGGAAATCACAGCATCTTTAACAAATCGTGATAGAGGGGCAGAGATAAAGGTTTCGACCCTACATATCAAAAGCACAGCTGTCAATAGTTCAGCAGGTTCACAGTGCAGAAGGTTCAGTGGCACCAGGGTCCCCTGCATCCCAATCACAGCTGGTTTTTAACTTCTGTATTCAGGGCATGGGAGGGGTGTGTTGCATCGTGCACACACAGTGCCTGTTTCACAGATAAGTTTTAATAAATACTCAGAGAATAATATAGAGTCATTGGCCACGAGGAACACCTTCTCTGACCTTTTATTCTCTCCGGTTCCACGTCACCGCGCCTACCATCCAACTCCAAAACTCGGGGGAGACTAACACTCCCTACCTCCCTTGGTGTGCATCATAGGCGTGCCCATGACGAACACAACATTTCTCCTTAACCAATACAAAACAAACATAGCTGCTCAAAAAAAAGATACTATACTAAACCAGTATACAAGAATAGTACACAACAAGAAATGCCACATTCAGTCAATCCACCCCGAATCCTTGCAGCCGCGTTGAGCATGGCGGTCGAGGACTCAAACTGTACCGTTCAAGTCCTTGTCTCAGAGGCACTGAGTTGATTGGTATGGAGCCAGGCACCTCCTGATCTGAATCTTGAACTGGCTCCAAATTCTGCATGTCCACACCCCCTGTAGTAGATGATTGAGAATTAGTAGCAGTCACCACCGGCCATGTGCACTGGCTCAAAATTCAGCATGTCCACACCCCATGTAGTAGATGATTGAGAATTAGTAGCAGTCACCACCGGATCCACTGTCAGGATGATCCATCCTCTCTCCTTCATCAGCTTCAGATCCCACTGTTTCCCTGAGCAGTAAGATCTGGAATTGAAAATACAGAGGACATTAAACAACATTCACTCAGTACATGGCACTCATTTTGGTCTATAAGCTGGAAATTGAGCCATCAGTGCAGTGTCAAGAGTGTCAGGATGGCCGAGTGGTCTAAGGTGCTGCGTTCAGGTCGCAGTCTCCTTTGGAGGCGTGGGTTCGAATCCCACTTCTGACAAGTGTATTTTGCGAGGTGGATACATTTTTGGACTTTTTTTTTTCCAAGCACCCGTATCAAAAACAATGTCAACAGTTTCTGTAAATTATCGATAAGATCTATTGTCCGTTGCTTCCACTAATTTCCTGAAGTTGGCTAAATCGCAGTAAATCGGTAAAGCGGGAAATCACAGCATCTTCAACAAATTCGTGATAGAGGGGCAGAGATAAAGGTTTCGACCCTACATATCAAGAGCGCAGCTGTCAATAGTTCAGCAGGTTCACAGTGCAGAAGGTTCAGTGGCACCAGGGTCCCCTGCGTCCCAATCACAGCTAGTTTTTAACTTCTGTATTCAGGGCATGGGAGGGGTGTGTTGCGTCGTGCACACACAGTGCCTGTTTTGCAGATAAGTTTTAATAAATACACAAAGAATAATATGGAGTCTTTGGCCACGAGGAACACCTTCCCCTTCCACCTTCTCTCCGGTTCCACGTCACCGCGCCTACCATCCAACTCCAAAACTCGGGGGAGACTAACACTCCCTACCTCCCTTGGTGTGCATCATAGGCGTGCCCATGACGAACACAACATTTCTCCTTAACCAATACAAAACAAACATAGCTGCTAAAAAAAAAGATACTATATTAATCCAGTATACAAGAATAGTACATAACAAGAAATGCCACATTCAGTCAATCCACCCCGAATCCTTGCAGCCGCGTTGAGCATGGCGGTGAAGGACTCAAACTGTACCGTTCCAGTCCTTGTCTCAGAGGCACTGAGTTGATTGGTATGGAGCCAGGCACCTCCTGATCTGAATCTTGAACTGGCTCCAAATTCTGCATGTCCACACCCCTTGTAGTAGATGATTGAGAATTAGTAGCAGTCACCACCGGCCATGTGCACTGGCTCAAACTTCTGCATGTCCACACCCCATGTAGTCGATGATTGAGAATTAGTAGCAGTCACCACCGGATTCACTGTCAGGATGATCCATCCTCTCTCCTTCATCAGCTTCAGATCCCACTGTTTCCCTGAGCAGGAAGGTCTGGAATTGAAAATACAGAGGACATTAAACAACATTCACTCAGTACATGGCACTCATTTTGGTTTATACGCTCGAAATTGAGCCATGAGCAAGGCGTGAAGAGTGTCAGGATGGCCGAGTGGTCTAAGGCACTGCGTTCAGGTCGCAGTCTCCCTTGGAGTTGTGGGTTCAAACCCTACTTCTGGTAAGTGTATTTTGCGAGGTGGATACATTTTTGGACTTTTTTTTCCCAAGCACCGTATCAAAAACAATGTCAACAGTTTCCGTAAATTATCGATAAGATCTATTGTCCGTTGCTTGCACTAATTGCCTGAAGTTGGCTAAATCGCAGTAAATCGGTAAAGCAGGAAATCACAGCATCTTCAACAAATCGTGATAGAGGGGCAGAGATAAAGGTTTCGACCCTACATATCAAGAGCGCAGCTGTCAATAGTTCAGCAGGTTCACAGTGCAGAAGGTTCAGTGGCACCAGGGTCCCCTGCGTCCCAATCACAGCTGGTTTTTAACTTCTGTATTCAGGGCATGGGAGGGGTGTGTTGCATCGTGCACACATGGTGCCTGTTTCGCAGATAAGTTTTAATAAATACACAGAGAATAATATAGAGTCATTGGCCACGAGGAACACCTTCCCTGACCTTTTATTCTCTCCAGTTCCACGTCACCGCGCCTACCATCCAACTCCAAAACTCGGGGGAGACTAACACTCCCTACCTCCCTTGGTGTGCATCATAGGCGTGCGCATGACGAACACAACATTTCTCCTTAACCAATACAAAACAAACATAGCTGCTCAAAATAACGATACAATACTAATCCAGTATACAAGAATAGTACACAACAAGAAATGCCGCATTCAGTCAATCCACCCCGAATCCTTGCAGCCGCGTTGAGCATGGCGGTCGAGGACTCAAACTGTACCGTTCAAGTCCTTGTCTCAGAGGCACTGAGTTGATTGGTATGGAGCCAGGCACCTCCTGATCTGAATCTTGAACTGGCTCCAAATTCTGCATGTCTACACCCCTTGTAGTTGATGATTGAGAATTAGTAGCAGTCACCACCCGCCATGTGCACTGGTTCAAACTTCTGCATGTCCACACCCCATGTAGTCGATGATTGAGAATTAGTAGCAGTCACCACCGGATTTACTGTCAGGATCATCCATCCTCTCTCCTTCATCAGCTTCAGATCCCACTGTTTCCCTGAGCAGGAAGGTCTGGAATTGAAAATACAGAGGACATTAAACAACATTCACTGAGTACATGGCACTCATTTTGGTTTATACGCTCGAAATTGAGCCATGAGCGAGGTGTGAAAAGTGTCAGGATGGCCGAGTGGTCTAAGGTGCTGCGTTCAGGTCGCAGTCTCTCTTGGAGGCGTGGGTTCAAATCCCACTTCTGACAAGTGTATTTTGCGAGGTGGATACATTTTTGGACTTTTTTTTCCCAAGCACCGTATCAAAAACAATGTCAACAGTTTCTGTAAATTATCGATAAGATCTATTTTCCGTTGCTTGCACTAATTGCCTGAAGTTGGCTAAATCGCAGTAAATCGGTAAAGCAGGAAATCACAGCATCTTCAACAAATCGTGATAGAGGGGCCGAGATAAAGGTTTCGACCCTACATATTAAAAGCGCAGCTGTCAATAGTTCAGCAGGTTCACAGTGCAGAAGGTTCAGTGGCACCAGGGTCCCCTGCGTCCCAATCACAGCTGGTTTTTAACTTCTGTATTCAGGGGATGGGAGGGGTGGGGGTGTTGCGTCGTGCACACACAGTGCCTGTTTTCCAGGGAAGTTTTAATAAATACACAAAGAATAATATGGAGTCTTTGGCCACGAGGAACACCTTCCCCTACCTTTTATTCTCTCCGATTCCACATCACCGCACCTACCATCCAACTCCAAAACTCGGGGGAGACTAACACTCCCTACCTCCCTTGGTGTGCATCATGGGCATACCCATGACGAACAAAACATTTCTCCTTAACCAATACAAAACAAACATAGCTGCTCAAAAAAAAGATACTATACTAATCCAGTATACAAGAATAGTACACAACAATAAATACCACATTCAGTCAATCCACCCCGAATCCTTGCAGCCGCGTTGAGCATGGCGGTCGAGGACTCAAACTGTACCGTTCAAGTCTCTTGTCTCAGAGGCACTGAGTTGATTGGTATGGAGCCAGGCACCTCCTGATCTGAATCTTGAACTGGCTCCAAATTCTGCATGTCCACACCCCCTGTAGTAGATGATTGAGAATTAGTAGCATTCACCACCGGCCATATGCACTGACTCAAAATTCTGCAAGTCCACACCCCATGTAGTAGATGATTGACAATTAGTAGCAGTCACCACAGGGTCCACTGTCAGGATGATCCATCCTCTCTCCTTCATCAGCTTCAGATCCCACTGTTTCCCTGAGCAGGAAGGTCTGGAATTGAAAATATAGAGGACATTAAATAACATTCACTCAGTACATGGCATTCATTTTGGTTTATAAGCTGAAAATTGAGACATTAGTCTGGTGTCAAGTGTGTCAGGATGGCCGGGTGGTCTAAGGTGCTGCATTCAGGTCACAGTCTCCCTTGGAGAAGTCGGTTCAAACCCCACTTCTGACAAATGTCTTTTGCGAGGTGGATACCTTTTTTGACTTTTTTTTTCCAAGCACCCTTATCAAAAACAATGTCAACAGTTTCTGTAAATTATCGATAAGATCTATTGTCCGTTGCTTGCACTAATTGCCTGAAATTGGCTAAATCGCAGTAAATCGGTAAAGCAGGAAATCACAGCATCTTCAACAAATCGTGATAGAGGGGCCGAGATAAAGGTTTCGACCCTACATATCAAAAGCACAGCTGTCAATAGTTCAGCAGGTTTTCAGTGCAGAAGGTTCAGTGGCACCAGGGTCCCCTGCGTCCCAATCACAGCTGGTTTTTAACTTCTGCATTCAGGGCATGGGAGGGGTGTGTTGCATCGTGCACACACAGTGCCTGTTTCGCAGATAAGTTTTAATAAATACACAGAGAATAATATAGAGTCATTGACCACGAGGAACACCTTCCCTGACCTTTTATTCTCTCCGGTTCCACGTCACCGGGCCTACCATCCAACTCCAAAACTCGGGGGAGACTAACACTCCCTACCTCCCTTGGTGTGCATCATAGGCGTGCCAATGACGAACACAACATTTCTCCTTAACCAATACAAAACAAACATAGCTGCTCAAAAAAAAGATACTATACTAATCCAGTATACAAGAATGGTACACAACAAGAAATGCCACATTCAGTCAATCCACCCCGAATCCTTGCAGCCGCGTTGAGCATGGCGGTCGAGGACTCAAACTGTACTGTTCAAGTCCTTGTCTCAGAGGCACTGAGTTGATAGGTATGGAGCCAGGCACCTCCTGATCTGAACCGTGAACTGGCTCCAAATTCTGCAAGTCCACACCCCTTATGGTAGATGATTGAGAATTAGTAGCAGTCACCACCCGCCATGTGCACTGGCTCAAACTTCTGCATGTCCACACCCCATGTAGTCGATGATTGAGAATTAGTAGCAGTCACCACCGGATTCACTGTCAGGATGATCCATCCTCTCTCCTTCATCAGCTTCAGATCCCACTGTTTCCCTGAGCAGGAAGGTCTGGAATTGAAAATACAGAGGACATTAAACAACATTCACTCAGTACATGGCACTCATTTTGGTTTATACGCTCGAAATTGAGCCATGAGCGAGGTGTGAAGAGTGTCAGGATGGCCGAGTGGTCTAAGGCGCTGCGTTCAGGTCGCAGAGTCCCTTGGAGGGGTAGGTTCAAATCCCACTTCTGACAAGTGTATATTGCGAGGTGGATACATTTTTGTACTTTTTTTTCCTAAGCACCGTATCAAAAACAATGTCAACAGTTTCTGTAAATTATCGATAAGATCTATTTTCTGTTGCTTGCACTAATTGCCTAAAGTTGGCTAAATCGCAGTAAATCGGTAAAGCGGGAAATCACAGCATCTTCAACAAATCGTGATAGAGGGGCCGAGATAAGGGTTTCGACCCTACATATCAAAAGCACAGCTGTCAATAGTTCAGCAGGGTCACAGTGCAGAAGGTTGAGTGGCACCAGGGTCCCCTGCGTCCCAATCACAGCTGGTTTTTAACTTCTGTATTCAGGGCATGGGAGGGGTGTGTTGCATCGTGCACACACAGTGCCTGTTTTGCAGATAAGTTTTAATAAATACACAGAGAATAATATAGAGTCATTGGCCACGAGGAACACCTTCCCTGACCTTTTATTCTCTCCGGTTCCACGTCACCGCGCCTACCATCCAACTCCAAAACTCGGGGTAGACTAACACTCCCTACCTCCCTTGGTGTGCATCATAGGCGTGCCCATGACGAACACAACATTTCTCCTTAACCAATACAAAACAAACATAGCTGCTCAAAAAAAAGATACTATACTAAACCAGTATACAAGAATAGTACACAACAAGAAATGCCACATTCAGTCAATCCACCCCGAATCCTTGCAGCCGCGTTGAGCATGGCGGTCGAGGACTCAAACTGTACCGTTCAAGTCCTTGTCTCAGAGGCACTGAGTTGATTGGTATGGAGCCAGGCACCTCCTGATCTGAATCTTGAACTGGCTCCAAATTCTGCATGTCCACACCCCCTGTAGTAGATGATTGAGAATTAGTAGCAGTCACCACCGGCCATGTGCACTGGCTCAAAATTCAGCATGTCCACACCCCATGTAGTAGATGATTGAGAATTAGTAGCAGTCACCAACGGATCCACTGTCAGGATGATCCATCCTCTCTCCTTCATCAGCTTCAGATCCCACTGTTTCCCTGAGCAGTAAGGTCTGGAATTAAAAATACAGAGGACATTAAACGACATTCACTCAGTACATGGCACTCATTTTGGTTTATAAGCTGGAAATTGAGCCATCAGTGCAGTGTCAAGAGTGTCAGGATGGCGAGTGTTCTAAGGCGCTACGTTCAGGTCGCAGTCTACGTTGGAGGCGTGGGTTCGAATCCCACTTCTGACAAGTGTCTTTTGCGAGGTGGATACATTTTTGGACTTTTTTTTCCCAAGCACCGTATCAAAAACAATGTCAACAGTTTCTGTAAATTATCAATAAGATCTATTGTCCGTTGCTTGCACTAATTTCCTGAAGTTGGCTAAATCGCAGTAAATCGGTAAAGCAGGAAATCACAGCATCTTCAACAAATCGTGATAGAGGGGCTGAGATAAAGGTTTCGACCCTACATATTAAAAGCGCAGCTGTCAATAGTTCAGCAGGTTCACAGTGCAGAAGGTTCAGTGGCACCAGGGTCCCCTGCGTCCCAATCACAGCTGGTTTTTAACTTCTGTATTCAGGGGATGGGAGGGGTGGGGGTGTTGTGTCTTGCACACACAGTGCCTGTTTTCCAGAGAAGTTTTAATAAATACACAAAGAATAATATGGAATCTTCGGCCACGAGGAACACCTTCCCCTACCTTTTATTCTCTCCGATTCCACATCACCGCACCTACCATCCAACTCCAAAACTCGTTGGAGACTAACACTCCCTACCTCCCTTGGTTTGCATCATGGGCATGCCCATGACGAACACAACATTTCTCCTTAACCAATACAAAACAAACATAGCTGCTCAAAAAAAAGATACTATACTAATCCAGTATACAAGAATAGTACATAACAATAAATACCACATTCAGTCAATCCACCCCGAATCCTTGCAGCCGCGTTGAGCATGGCGGTCGAGGACTCAAACTGTACCGTTCAAGTCTCTTGTCTCAGAGGCACTGAGTTGATTGGTATGGAGCCAGGCACCTCCTGATCTGAATCTTGAACTGGCTCCAAATTCTGCATGTCCACACCCCCTGTAGTAGATGATTGAGAATTAGTAGCAGTCACCACCGGCCATATGCACTGACTCAAAATTCTGCAAGTCCGCACCCCATCTAGTAGATGATTGAGAATTAGTAGCAGTCACCACAGGGTCCACTGTCAGGATGATCCATCCTCTCTCCTTCATCAGCTTCAGATCACGCTGTTTCCCTGAGCAGGAAGATCTGGAATTGAAAATACAGAGGACATTAAATAACATTCACTCAGTACATGGCACTCATTTTGGTTTATAAGCTGGAAATTGAGACATCAGTCTGGTGCCGAGAGTGTCAGGATGGCCGGGTGGTCTAAGGTGCTGCATTCAGGTCACAGTTTCCCTTGGAAAAGTGGGTTCAAACCCCACTTCTGACAAGTGTCTTTTGCGAGGTGGATACATTTTTGGACTTTTTTTTTCCAAGCACCCTTATCAAAAACAATGTCAACAGTTTCTGTAAATTATCGAAAAGATCTATTGTGCGTTGCTTGCACTAATTGCCTGAAATTGGCTAAATCGCAGTAAATCGGTAAAGCAGGAAATCACAGCATCTTCAACAAATCGTGATAGAGGGGCCGAGATAAAGGTTTCGACCCTACATATCAAAAGCACAGCTGTCAATAGTTCAGCAGGTTTTCAGTGCAGAAGGTTCAGTGGCACCAGGGTCCCCTGCGTCCCAATCACAGCTGGTTTTTAACTTCTGCATTCAGGGCATGGGATGGGTGTGTTGCATCTTGCACACACAGTGCCTGTTTCGCAGATAAGTTTTAATAAATACACAGAGAATAATATAGAGTCATTGGCCACGAGGAACACCTTCCCTGACCTTTTATTCTCTCCGGTTCCACGTCACCGTGCCTACCATCCAACTCCAAAACTCGGGGGAGACTAACACTCCCTACCTCCCTTGGTGTGCATCATAGGCGTGCCAATGACGAACACAACATTTCTCCTTAACCAATACAAAACAAACATAGCTGCTCAAAAAAAAGATACTATACTAATCCAGTATACAAGAATGGTACACAACAAGAAATGCCACATTCAGTCAATCCACCCCGAATCCTTGCAGCCGCGTTGAGGATGGCGGTCGAGGACTCAAACTGTACCGTTCAAGTCCTTGTCTCAGAGGCACTGAGTTGATAGGTATGGAGCCAGGCACCTCCTGATCTGAACCGTGAACTGGCTCCAAATTCTGCAAGTCCACACCCCTTATAGTAGATGATTGAGAATTAGTAGCAGTCACCACCCGCCATGTGCACTGGCTCAAACTTCTGCATGTCCACACCCCATGTAGTCGATGATTGAGAATTAGTAGCAGTCACCACCGAATTCACTGTCAGGATGATCCATCCTCTCTCCTTCATCAGCTTCAGATCCCACTGTTTCCCTGAGCAGGAAGGTCTGGAATTGAAAATACAGAGGACATTAAACAACATTCACTCAGTACATGGCACTCATTTTGGTTTATACGCTCGAAATTGAGCCATGAGCGAGGTGTCAAGAGTGTCAGGATGGCCGAGTGGTCTAAGGCGCTGCGTTCAGGTCGCAGTCTCCCTTGGAGGGGTGGGTTCAAATCCCACTTCTGACAAGTGTATATTGCGAGGTGGATACATTTTTGTACTTTTTTTTCCTAAGCACCGTATCAAAAACAATGTCAACAGTTTCTGTAAATTATCGATAAGATCTATTTTCCGTTGCTTCCACTAATTGCCTAAAGTTGGCTAAATCGCAGTAAATCGGTAAAGCGGGAAATCACAGCATCTTCAACAAATCGTGATAGAGGGGCCGAGATAAGGGTTTCGACCCTACATATCAAAAGCACAGCTGTCAATAGTTCAGCAGGGTCACAGTGCAGAAGGTTCAGTGGCACCAGGGTCCCCTGCGTCCCAATCACAGCTGGTTTTTAACTTCTGTATTCAGGGCATGGGAGGGGTGTGTTGCATCGTGCACACACAGTGCCTGTTTTGCAGATAAGTTTTAATAAATACACAGAGAATAATATAGAGTCATTGGCCACGAGGAACACCTTCCCTGACCTTTTATTCTCTCCGGTTCCACGTCACCGCGCCTACCATCCAACTCCAAAACTCGGGGTAGACTAACACTCCCTACCTCCCTTGGTGTGCATCATAGGCGTGCCCATGACGAACACAACATTTCTCCTTAACCAATACAAAACAAACATAGCTGCTCAAAAAAAAGATACTATACTAAACCAGTATACAAGAATAGTACACAACAAGAAATGCCACATTCAGTCAATCCACCCCGAATCCTTGCAGCCGCGTTGAGCATGGCGGTCGAGGACTCAAACTGTACCGTTCAAGTCCTTGTCTCAGAGGCACTGAGTTGATTGGTATGGAGCCAGGCACCTCCTGATCTGAATCTTGAACTGGGTCCAAATTCTGCATGTCCACACCCCCTGTAGTAGATGATTGAGAATTAGTAGCAGTCACCACCGGCCATGTGCACTGGCTCAAAATTCAGCATGTCCACACCCCATGTAGTAGATGATTGAGAATTAGTAGCAGTCACCAACGGATCCACTGTCAGGATGATCCATCCTCTCTCCTTCATCAGCTTCAGATCCCACTGTTTCCCTGAGCAGTAAGGTCTGGAATTAAAAATACAGAGGACATTAAACGACATTCACTCAGTACATGGCACTCATTCTGGTTTATAAGCTGGAAATTGAGCCATCAGTGCAGTGTCACGAGTGTCAGGATGGCGAGTGGTCTAAGGCGCTACGTTCAGGTCGCAGTCTCCGTTGGAGGCGTGGGTTCGAATCCCACTTCTGACAAGTGTCTTTTGCGAGGTGGATACATTTTTGGACTTTTTTTTCCCAAGCACCGTATCAAAAACAATGTCAACAGTTTCTGTAAATTATTAATAAGATCTTTTGTCCGTTGCTTGCACTTATTTCCTGAAGTTGGCTAAATCGCAGTAAATCGGTAAAGCAGGAAATCACAGCATCTTCAACAAATCGTGATAGAGGGGCTGAGATAAAGGTTTCGACCCTACATATTAAAAGCGCAGCTGTCAATAGTTCAGCAGGTTCACAGTGCAGAAGGTTCAGTGGCACCAGTGTCCCCTGCGTCCCAATCACAGCTGGTTTTTAACTTCTGTATTCAGGGGATGGGAGGGGTGGGGGTGTTGCGTCGTGCACACACAGTGCCTGTTTTCCAGAGAAGTTTTAATAAATACACAAAGAATAATATGGAGTCTTCGGCCACGAGGAACACCTTCCCCTACCTTTTATTCTCTCCGATTCCACATCACCGCACCTACCATCCAACTCCAAAACTCGTTGGAGACTAACACTCCCTACCTCCCTTGGTTTGCATCATGGGCATGCCCATGACGAACACAACATTTCTCCTTAACCAATACAAAACAAACATAGCTGCTCAAAAAAAAGATACTATACTAATCCAGTATACAAGAATAGTACATAACAATAAATACCACATTCAGTCAATCCACCCCGAATCCTTGCAGCCGCGTTGAGCATGGCGGTCGAGGACTCAAACTGTACCGTTCAAGTCTCTTGTCTCAGAGGCACTGAGTTGATTGGTATGGAGCCAGGCACCTCCTGATCTGAATCTTGAACTGGCTCCAAATTCTGCATGTCCACACCCCCTGTAGTAGATGATTGAGAATTAGTAGCAGTCACCACCGGCCATATGCACTGACTCAAAATTCTGCAAGTCCGCACCCCATCTAATAGATGATTGAGAATTAGTAGCAGTCACCACAGGGTCCACTGTCAGGATGATCCATCCTCTCTCCTTCATCAGCTTCAGATCACGCTGTTTCCCTGAGCAGGAAGATCTGGAATTGAAAATACAGAGGACATTAAATAACATTCACTCAGTACATGGCACTCATTTTGGTTTATAAGCTGGAAATTGAGACATCAGTCTGGTGCCGAGAGTGTCAGGATGGCCGGGTGGTCTAAGGTGCTGCATTCAGGTCACAGTTTCCCTTGGAAAAGTGGGTTCAAACCCCACTTCTGACAAGTGTCTTTTGCGAGGTGGATACATTTTTGGACTTTTTTTTTCCAAGCACCCTTATCAAAAACAATGTCAACAGTTTCTGTAAATTATCGAAAAGATCTATTGTGCGTTGCTTGCACTAATTGCCTGAAATTGGCTAAATCGCAGTAAATCGGTAAAGCAGGAAATCACAGCATCTTCAACAAATCGTGATAGAGGGGCCGAGATAAAGGTTTCGACCCTACATATCAAAAGCACAGCTGTCAATAGTTCAGCAGGTTTTCAGTGCAGAAGGTTCAGTGGCACCAGGGTCCCCTGCGTCCCAATCACAGCTGGTTTTTAACTTCTGCATTCAGGGCATGGGATGGGTGTGTTGCATCTTGCACACACAGTGCCTGTTTCGCAGATAAGTTTTAATAAATACACAGAGAATAATATAGAGTCATTGGCCACGAGGAACACCTTCCCTGACCTTTTTTTCTCTCCGGTTCCACGTCACCGTGCCTACCATCCAACTCCAAAACTCGGGGGAGACTAACACTCCCTACCTCCCTTGGTGTGCATCATAGGCGTGCCAATGACGAACACAACATTTCTCCTTAACCAATACAAAACAAACATAGCTGCTCAAAAAAAAGATACTATACTAATCCAGTATACAAGAATGGTACACAACAAGAAATGCCACATTCAGTCAATCCACCCCGAATCCTTGCAGCCGCGTTGAGGATGGCGGTCGAGGACTCAAACTGTACCGTTCAAGTCCTTGTCTCAGAGGCACTGAGTTGATAGGTATAGAGCCAGGCACCTCCTGATCTGAACCGTGAACTGGCTCCAAATTCTGCAACTCCACACCCCTTATAGTAGATGATTGAGAATTAGTAGCAGTCACCACCCGCCATGTGCACTGGCTCAAACTTCTGCATGTCCACACCCCATGTAGTCGATGATTGAGAATTAGTAGCAGTCACCACCGAATTCACTGTCAGGATGATCCATCCTCTCTCCTTCATCAGCTTCAGATCCCACTGTTTCCCTGAGCAGGAAGGTCTGGAATTGAAAATACAGAGGACATTAAACAACATTCACTCAGTACATGGCACTCATTTTGGTTTATACGCTCGAAATTGAGCCATGAGCTAGGTGTGAAGAGTGTCAGGATGGCCGAGTGGTCTAAGGTGCTGCGTTCAGGTCGCAGTCTCCCTTGGAGGGGTGGGTTCAAATCCCACTTCTGACAAGGGTATATTGCGAGGTGGATACATTTTTGTACTTTTTTTTCCTAAGCACCGTATCAAAAACAATGTCAACAGTTTCTGTAAATTATCGATAAGATCTATTTTCCGTTGCTTGCACTAATTGCCTAAAGTTGGCTAAATCGCAGTAAATCGGTAAAGCGGGAAATCACAGCATCTTCAACAAATCGTGATAGAGGGGCCGAGATAAGGGTTTCGACCCTACATATCAAAAGCACAGCTGTCAATAGTTCAGCAGGGTCACAGTGCAGAAGGTTCAGTGGCACCAGGGTCCCCTGCGTCCCAATCACAGCTGGTTTTTAACTTCTGTATTCAGGGCATGGGAGGGGTGTGTTGCATCGTGCACACACAGTGCCTGTTTTGCAGATAAGTTTTAATAAATACACAGAGAATAATATAGAGTCATTGGCCACGAGGAACACCTTCCCTGACCTTTTATTCTCTCCGGTTCCACGTCACCGCGCCTACCATCCAACTCCAAAACTCGGGGTAGACTAACACTCCCTACCTCCCTTGGTGTGCATCATAGGCGTGCCCATGACGAACACAACATTTCTCCTTAACCAATACAAAACAAACATAGCTGCTCAAAAAAAAGATACTATACTAAACCAGTATACAAGAATAGTACACAACAAGAAATGCCACATTCAGTCAATCCACCCCGAATCCTTGCAGCCGCGTTGAGCATGGCGGTCGAGGACTCAAACTGTACCGTTCAAGTCCTTGTCTCAGAGGCACTGAGTTGATTGGTATGGAGCCAGGCACCTCCTGATCTGAATCTTGAACTGGGTCCAAATTCTGCATGTCCACACCCCCTGTAGTAGATGATTGAGAATTAGTAGCAGTCACCACCGGCCATGTGCACTGGCTCAAAATTCAGCATGTCCACACCCCATGTAGTAGATGATTGAGAATTAGTAGCAGTCACCAACGGATCCACTGTCAGGATGATCCATCCTCTCTCCTTCATCAGCTTCAGATCCCACTGTTTCCCTGAGCAGTAAGGTCTGGAATTAAAAATACAGAGGACATTAAACGACATTCACTCAGTACATGGCACTCATTTTGGTTTATAAGCTGGAAATTGAGCCATCAGTGCAGTGTCAAGAGTGTCAGGATGGCGAGTGTTCTAATGCGCTACGTTCAGGTCGCAGTCTACGTTGGAGGCGTGGGTTCGAATCCCACTTCTGACAAGTGTCTTTTGCGAGGTGGATACATTTTTGGACTTTTTTTTCCCAAGCACCGTATCAAAAACAATGTCAACAGTTTCTGTAAATTATCAATAAGATCTATTGTCCGTTGCTTGCACTAATTTCCTGAAGTTGGCTAAATCGCAGTAAATCGGTAAAGCAGGAAATCACAGCATCTTCAACAAATCGTGATAGAGGGGCTGAGATAAAGGTTTCGACCCTACATATTAAAAGCGCAGCTGTCAATAGTTCAGCAGGTTCACAGTGCAGAAGGTTCAGTGGCACCAGGGTCCCCTGCGTCCCAATCACAGCTGGTTTTTAACTTCTGTATTCAGGGGATGGGAGGGGTGGGGGTGTTGCGTCGTGCACACACAGTGCCTGTTTTCCAGAGAAGTTTTAATAAATACACAAAGAATAATATGGAGTCTTCGGCCACGAGGAACACCTTCCCCTACCTTTTATTCTCTCCGATTCCACATCACCGCACCTACCATCCAACTCCAAAACTCGTTGGAGACTAACACTCCCTACCTCCCTTGGTGTGCATCATGGGCATGCCCATGACGAACACAACATTTCTCCTTAACCAATACAAAACAAACATAGCTGCTCAAAAAAAAGATACTATACTAATCCAGTATACAAGAATAGTACATAACAATAAATACCACATTCAGTCAATCCACCCCGAATCCTTGCAGCCGCGTTGAGCATGGCGGTCGAGGACTCAAACTGTACCGTTCAAGTCTCTTGTCTCAGAGGCACTGAGTTGATTGGTATGGAGCCAGGCACCTCCTGATCTGAATCTTGAACTGGCTCCAAATTCTGCATGTCCACACCCCCTGTAGTAGATGATTGAGAATTAGTAGCAGTCACCACCGGCCATATGCACTGACTCAAAATTCTGCAAGTCCACACCCCATGTAGTAGATGATTGAGAATTAGTAGCAGTCACCACAGGGTCCACTGTCAGGCTGATCCATCCTCTCTCCTTCATCAGCTTCAGATCACGCTGTTTCCCTGAGCAGGAAGATCTGGAATTGAAAATACAGAGGACATTAAATAACATTCACTCAGTACATGGCACTCATTTTGGTTTATAAGCTGGAAATTGAGACATCAGTCTGGTGCCGAGAGTGTCAGGATGGCCGGGTGGTCTAATGTGCTGCATTCAGGTCACAGTTTCCCTTGGAAAAGTGGGTTCAAACCCCACTTCTGACAAGTGTCTTTTGCGAGGTGGATACATTTTTGGACTTTTTTTTTCCAAGCACCCTTATCAAAAACAATGTCAACAGTTTCTGTAAATTATCGAAAAGATCTATTGTGCGTTGCTTGCACTAATTGCCTGAAATTGGCTAAATCGCAGTAAATCGGTAAAGCAGGAAATCACAGCATCTTCAACAAATCGTGATAGAGGGGCCGAGATAAAGGTTTCGACCCTACATATCAAAAGCACAGCTGTCAATAGTTCAGCAGGTTTTCAGTGCAGAAGGTTCAGTGGCACCAGGGTCCCCTGCGTCCCAATCACAGCTGGTTTTTAACTTCTGCATTCAGGGCATGGGATGGGTGTGTTGCATCTTGCACACACAGTGCCTGTTTCGCAGATAAGTTTTAATAAATACACAGAGAATAATATAGAGTCATTGGCCACGAGGAACACCTTCCCTGACCTTTTATTCTCTCCGGTTCCACGTCACCGCGCCTACCATCCAACTCCAAAACTCGGGGGAGACTAACACTCCCTACCTCACTTGGTGTGCATCATAGGCGTGCCAATGACGAACACAACATTTCTCCTTAACCAATACAAAACAAACATAGCTGCTCAAAAAAAAGATACTATACTAATCCAGTATACAAGAATGGTACACAACAAGAAATGCCACATTCAGTCAATCCACCCCGAATCCTTGCAGCCGCGTTGAGGATGGCGGTCGAGGACTCAAACTGTACCGTTCAAGTCCTTGTCTCAGAGGCACTGAGTTGATAGGTATGGAGCCAGGCACCTCCTGATCTGAACCGTGAACTGGCTCCAAATTCTGCAAGTCCACACCCCTTATAGTAGATGATTGAGAATTAGTAGCAGTCACCACCCGCCATGTGCACTGGCTCAAACTTCTGCATGTCCACACCCCATGTAGTCGATGATTGAGAATTAGTAGCAGTCACCACCGAATTCACTGTCAGGATGATCCATCCTCTCTCCTTCATCAGCTTCAGATCCCACTGTTTCCCTGAGCAGGAAGGTCTGGAATTGAAAATACAGAGGACATTAAACAACATTCACTCAGTACATGGCACTCATTTTGGTTTATACGCTCGAAATTGAGCCATGAGCAAGGTGTCAAGAGTGTCAGGATGGCCGAGTGGTCTAAGGCGCTGCGTTCAGGTCGCAGTCTCCCTTGGAGGGGTGGGTTCAAATCCCACTTCTGACAAGTGTATATTGCGAGGTGGATACATTTTTGTACTTTTTTTTCCTAAGCACCGTATCAAAAACAATGTCAACAGTTTCTGTAAATTATCGATAAGATCTATTTTCCGTTGCTTCCACTAATTGCCTAAAGTTGGCTAAATCGCAGTAAATCGGTAAAGCGGGAAATCACAGCATCTTCAACAAATCGTGATAGAGGGGCCGAGATAAGGGTTTCGACCCTACATATCAAAAGCACAGCTGTCAATAGTTCAGCAGGGTCACAGTGCAGAAGGTTCAGTGGCACCAGGGTCCCCTGCGTCCCAATCACAGCTGGTTTTTAACTTCTGTATTCAGGGCATGGGAGGGGTGTGTTGCATCGTGCACACACAGTGCCTGTTTTGCAGATAAGTTTTAATAAATACACAGAGAATAATATAGAGTCATTGGCCACGAGGAACACCTTCCCTGACCTTTTATTCTCTCCGGTTCCACGTCACCGCGCCTACCATCCAACTCCAAAACTCGGGGTAGACTAACACTCCCTACCTCCCTTGGTGTGCATCATAGGCGTGCCCATGACGAACACAACATTTCTCCTTAACCAATACAAAACAAACATAGCTGCTCAAAAAAAAGATACTATACTAAACCAGTATACAAGAATAGTACACAACAAGAAATGCCACATTCAGTCAATCCACCCCGAATCCTTGCAGCCGCGTTGAGCATGGCGGTCGAGGACTCAAACTGTACCGTTCAAGTCCTTGTCTCAGAGGCACTGAGTTGATTGGTATGGAGCCAGGCACCTCCTGATCTGAATCTTGAACTGGGTCCAAATTCTGCATGTCCACACCCCCTGTAGTAGATGATTGAGAATTAGTAGCAGTCACCACCGGCCATGTGCACTGGCTCAAAATTCAGCATGTCCACACCCCATGTAGTAGATGATTGAGAATTAGTAGCAGTCACCAACGGATCCACTGTCAGGATGATCCATCCTCTCTCCTTCATCAGCTTCAGATCCCACTGTTTCCCTGAGCAGTAAGGTCTGGAATTAAAAATACAGAGGACATTAAACGACATTCACTCAGTACATGGCACTCATTCTGGTTTATAAGCTGGAAATTGAGCCATCAGTGCAGTGTCACGAGTGTCAGGATGGCGAGTGGTCTAAGGCGCTACGTTCAGGTCGCAGTCTCCGTTGGAGGCGTGGGTTCGAATCCCACTTCTGACAAGTGTCTTTTGCGAGGTGGATACATTTTTGGACTTTTTTTTCCCAAGCACCGTATCAAAAACAATGTCAACAGTTTCTGTAAATTATTAATAAGATCTTTTGTCCGTTGCTTGCACTTATTTCCTGAAGTTGGCTAAATCGCAGTAAATCGGTAAAGCAGGAAATCACAGCATCTTCAACAAATCGTGATAGAGGGGCTGAGATAAAGGTTTCGACCCTACATATTAAAAGCGCAGCTGTCAATAGTTCAGCAGGTTCACAGTGCAGAAGGTTCAGTGGCACCAGTGTCCCCTGCGTCCCAATCACAGCTGGTTTTTAACTTCTGTATTCAGGGGATGGGAGGGGTGGGGGTGTTGCGTCGTGCACACACAGTGCCTGTTTTCCAGAGAAGTTTTAATAAATACACAAAGAATAATATGGAGTCTTCGGCCACGAGGAACACCTTCCCCTACCTTTTATTCTCTCCGATTCCACATCACCGCACCTACCATCCAACTCCAAAACTCGTTGGAGACTAACACTCCCTACCTCCCTTGGTTTGCATCATGGGCATGCCCATGACGAACACAACATTTCTCCTTAACCAATACAAAACAAACATAGCTGCTCAAAAAAAAGATACTATACTAATCCAGTATACAAGAATAGTACATAACAATAAATACCACATTCAGTCAATCCACCCCGAATCCTTGCAGCCGCGTTGAGCATGGCGGTCGAGGACTCAAACTGTACCGTTCAAGTCTCTTGTCTCAGAGGCACTGAGTTGATTGGTATGGAGCCAGGCACCTCCTGATCTGAATCTTGAACTGGCTCCAAATTCTGCATGTCCACACCCCCTGTAGTAGATGATTGAGAATTAGTAGCAGTCACCACCGGCCATATGCACTGACTCAAAATTCTGCAAGTCCGCACCCCATCTAATAGATGATTGAGAATTAGTAGCAGTCACCACAGGGTCCACTGTCAGGATGATCCATCCTCTCTCCTTCATCAGCTTCAGATCACGCTGTTTCCCTGAGCAGGAAGATCTGGAATTGAAAATACAGAGGACATTAAATAACATTCACTCAGTACATGGCACTCATTTTGGTTTATAAGCTGGAAATTGAGACATCAGTCTGGTGCCGAGAGTGTCAGGATGGCCGGGTGGTCTAAGGTGCTGCATTCAGGTCACAGTTTCCCTTGGAAAAGTGGGTTCAAACCCCACTTCTGACAAGTGTCTTTTGCGAGGTGGATACATTTTTGGACTTTTTTTTTCCAAGCACCCTTATCAAAAACAATGTCAACAGTTTCTGTAAATTATCGAAAAGATCTATTGTGCGTTGCTTGCACTAATTGCCTGAAATTGGCTAAATCGCAGTAAATCGGTAAAGCAGGAAATCACAGCATCTTCAACAAATCGTGATAGAGGGGCCGAGATAAAGGTTTCGACCCTACATATCAAAAGCACAGCTGTCAATAGTTCAGCAGGTTTTCAGTGCAGAAGGTTCAGTGGCACCAGGGTCCCCTGCGTCCCAATCACAGCTGGTTTTTAACTTCTGCATTCAGGGCATGGGATGGGTGTGTTGCATCTTGCACACACAGTGCCTGTTTCGCAGATAAGTTTTAATAAATACACAGAGAATAATATAGAGTCATTGGCCACGAGGAACACCTTCCCTGACCTTTTATTCTCTCCGGTTCCACGTCACCGTGCCTACCATCCAACTCCAAAACTCGGGGGAGACTAACACTCCCTACCACCCTTGGTGTGCATCATAGGCGTGCCAATGACGAACACAACATTTCTCCTTAACCAATACAAAACAAACATAGCTGCTCAAAAAAAAGATACTATACTAATCCAGTATACAAGAATGGTACACAACAAGAAATGCCACATTCAGTCAATCCACCCCGAATCCTTGCAGCCGCGTTGAGGATGGCGGTCGAGGACTCAAACTGTACCGTTCAAGTCCTTGTCTCAGAGGCACTGAGTTGATAGGTATAGAGCCAGGCACCTCCTGATCTGAACCGTGAACTGGCTCCAAATTCTGCAACTCCACACCCCTTATAGTAGATGATTGAGAATTAGTAGCAGTCACCACCCGCCATGTGCACTGGCTCAAACTTCTGCATGTCCACACCCCATGTAGTCGATGATTGAGAATTAGTAGCAGTCACCACCGAATTCACTGTCAGGATGATCCATCCTCTCTCCTTCATCAGCTTCAGATCCCACTGTTTCCCTGAGCAGGAAGGTCTGGAATTGAAAATACAGAGGACATTAAACAACATTCACTCAGTACATGGCACTCATTTTGGTTTATACGCTCGAAATTGAGCCATGAGCTAGGTGTGAAGAGTGTCAGGATGGCCGAGTGGTCTAAGGTGCTGCGTTCAGGTCGCAGTCTCCCTTGGAGGGGTGGGTTCAAATCCCACTTCTGACAAGGGTATATTGCGAGGTGGATACATTTTTGTACTTTTTTTTCCTAAGCACCGTATCAAAAACAATGTCAACAGTTTCTGTAAATTATCGATAAGATCTATTTTCCGTTGCTTGCACTAATTGCCTAAAGTTGGCTAAATCGCAGTAAATCGGTAAAGCGGGAAATCACAGCATCTTCAACAAATCGTGATAGAGGGGCCGAGATAAGGGTTTCGACCCTACATATCAAAAGCACAGCTGTCAATAGTTCAGCAGGGTCACAGTGCAGAAGGTTCAGTGGCACCAGGGTCCCCTGCGTCCCAATCACAGCTGGTTTTTAACTTCTGTATTCAGGGCATGGGAGGGGTGTGTTGCATCGTGCACACACAGTGCCTGTTTTGCAGATAAGTTTTAATAAATACACAGAGAATAATATAGAGTCATTGGCCACGAGGAACACCTTCCCTGACCTTTTATTCTCTCCGGTTCCACGTCACCGCGCCTACCATCCAACTCCAAAACTCGGGGTAGACTAACACTCCCTACCTCCCTTGGTGTGCATCATAGGCGTGCCCATGACGAACACAACATTTCTCCTTAACCAATACAAAACAAACATAGCTGCTCAAAAAAAAGATACTATACTAAACCAGTATACAAGAATAGTACACAACAAGAAATGCCACATTCAGTCAATCCACCCCGAATCCTTGCAGCCGCGTTGAGCATGGCAGTCGAGGACTCAAACTGTACCGTTCAAGTCCTTGTCTCAGAGGCACTGAGTTGATTGGTATGGAGCCAGGCACCTCCTGATCTGAATCTTGAACTGGGTCCAAATTCTGCATGTCCACACCCCCTGTAGTAGATGATTGAGAATTAGTAGCAGTCACCACCGGCCATGTGCACTGGCTCAAAATTCAGCATGTCCACACCCCATGTAGTAGATGATTGAGAATTAGTAGCAGTCACCAACGGATCCACTGTCAGGATGATCCATCCTCTCTCCTTCATCAGCTTCAGATCCCACTGTTTCCCTGAGCAGTAAGGTCTGGAATTAAAAATACAGAGGACATTAAACGACATTCACTCAGTACATGGCACTCATTTTGGTTTATAAGCTGGAAATTGAGCCATCAGTGCAGTGTCAAGAGTGTCAGGATGGCGAGTGTTCTAAGGCGCTACGTTCAGGTCGCAGTCTACGTTGGAGGCGTGGGTTCGAATCCCACTTCTGACAAGTGTCTTTTGCGAGGTGGATACATTTTTGGACTTTTTTTTCCCAAGCACCGTATCAAAAACAATGTCAACAGTTTCTGTAAATTATCAATAAGATCTATTGTCCGTTGCTTGCACTAATTTCCTGAAGTTGGCTAAATCGCAGTAAATCGGTAAAGCAGGAAATCACAGCATCTTCAACAAATCGTGATAGAGGGGCTGAGATAAAGGTTTCGACCCTACATATTAAAAGCGCAGCTGTCAATAGTTCAGCAGGTTCACAGTGCAGAAGGTTCAGTGGCACCAGGGTCCCCTGCGTCCCAATCACAGCTGGTTTTTAACTTCTGTATTCAGGGGATGGGAGGGGTGGGGGTGTTGCGTCGTGCACACACAGTGCCTGTTTTCCAGAGAAGTTTTAATAAATACACAAAGAATAATATGGAGTCTTCGGCCACGAGGAACACCTTCCCCTACCTTTTATTCTCTCCGATTCCACATCACCGCACCTACCATCCAACTCCAAAACTCGTTGGAGACTAACACTCCCTACCTCCCTTGGTGTGCATCATGGGCATGCCCATGACGAACACAACATTTCTCCTTAACCAATACAAAACAAACATAGCTGCTCAAAAAAAAGATACTATACTAATCCAGTATACAAGAATAGTACATAACAATAAATACCACATTCAGTCAATCCACCCCGAATCCTTGCAGCCGCGTTGAGCATGGCGGTCGAGGACTCAAACTGTACCGTTCAAGTCTCTTGTCTCAGAGGCACTGAGTTGATTGGTATGGAGCCAGGCACCTCCTGATCTGAATCTTGAACTGGCTCCAAATTCTGCATGTCCACACCCCCTGTAGTAGATGATTGAGAATTAGTAGCAGTCACCACCGGCCATATGCACTGACTCAAAATTCTGCAAGTCCACACCCCATGTAGTAGATGATTGAGAATTAGTAGCAGTCACCACAGGGTCCACTGTCAGGCTGATCCATCCTCTCTCCTTCATCAGCTTCAGATCACGCTGTTTCCCTGAGCAGGAAGATCTGGAATTGAAAATACAGAGGACATTAAATAACATTCACTCAGTACATGGCACTCATTTTGGTTTATAAGCTGGAAATTGAGACATCAGTCTGGTGCCGAGAGTGTCAGGATGGCCGGGTGGTCTAATGTGCTGCATTCAGGTCACAGTTTCCCTTGGAAAAGTGGGTTCAAACCCCACTTCTGACAAGTGTCTTTTGCGAGGTGGATACATTTTTGGACTTTTTTTTTCCAAGCACCCTTATCAAAAACAATGTCAACAGTTTCTGTAAATTATCGAAAAGATCTATTGTGCGTTGCTTGCACTAAATGCCTGAAATTGGCTAAATCGCAGTAAATCGGTAAAGCAGGAAATCACAGCATCTTCAACAAATCGTGATAGAGGGGCCGAGATAAAGGTTTCGACCCTACATATCAAAAGCACAGCTGTCAATAGTTCAGCAGGTTTTCAGTGCAGAAGGTTCAGTGGCACCAGGGTCCCCTGCGTCCCAATCACAGCTGGTTTTTAACTTCTGCATTCAGGGCATGGGATGGGTGTGTTGCATCTTGCACACACAGTGCCTGTTTCGCAGATAAGTTTTAATAAATACACAGAGAATAATATAGAGTCATTGGCCACGAGGAACACCTTCCCTGACCTTTTATTCTCTCCGGTTCCACGTCACCGCGCCTACCATCCAACTCCAAAACTCGGGGGAGACTAACACTCCCTACCTCACTTGGTGTGCATCAGAGGCGTGCCAATGACGAACACAACATTTCTCCTTAACCAATACAAAACAAACATAGCTGCTCAAAAAAAAGATACTATACTAATCCAGTATACAAGAATGGTACACAACAAGAAATGCCACATTCAGTCAATCCACCCCGAATCCTTGCAGCCGCGTTGAGGATGGCGGTCGAGGACTCAAACTGTACCGTTCAAGTCCTTGTCTCAGAGGCACTGAGTTGATAGGTATGGAGCCAGGCACCTCCTGATCTGAACCGTGAACTGGCTCCAAATTCTGCAAGTCCACACCCCTTATAGTAGATGATTGAGAATTAGTAGCAGTCACCACCCGCCATGTGCACTGGCTCAAACTTCTGCATGTCCACACCCCATGTAGTCGATGATTGAGAATTAGTAGCAGTCACCACCGAATTCACTGTCAGGATGATCCATCCTCTCTCCTTCATCAGCTTCAGATCCCACTGTTTCCCTGAGCAGGAAGGTCTGGAATTGAAAATACAGAGGACATTAAACAACATTCACTCAGTACATGGCACTCATTTTGGTTTATACGCTCGAAATTGAGCCATGAGCGAGGTATCAAGAGTGTCAGGATGGCCGAGTGGTCTAAGGCGCTGCGTTCAGGTCGCAGTCTCCCTTGGAGGGGTGGGTTCAAATCCCACTTCTGACAAGTGTATATTGCGAGGTGGATACATTTTTGTACTTTTTTTTCCTAAGCACCGTATCAAAAACAATGTCAACAGTTTCTGTAAATTATCGATAAGATCTATTTTCCGTTGCTTCCACTAATTGCCTAAAGTTGGCTAAATCGCAGTAAATCGGTAAAGCGGGAAATCACAGCATCTTCAACAAATCGTGATAGAGGGGCCGAGATAAGGGTTTCGACCCTACATATCAAAAGCACAGCTGTCAATAGTTCAGCAGGGTCACAGTGCAGAAGGTTCAGTGGCACCAGGGTCCCCTGCGTCCCAATCACAGCTGGTTTTTAACTTCTGTATTCAGGGCATGGGAGGGGTGTGTTGCATCGTGCACACACAGTGCCTGTTTTGCAGATAAGTTTTAATAAATACACAGAGAATAATATAGAGTCATTGGCCACGAGGAACACCTTCCCTGACCTTTTATTCTCTCCGGTTCCACGTCACCGCGCCTACCATCCAACTCCAAAACTCGGGGTAGACTAACACTCCCTACCTCCCTTGGTGTGCATCATAGGCGTGCCCATGACGAACACAACATTTCTCCTTAACCAATACAAAACAAACATAGCTGCTCAAAAAAAAGATACTATACTAAACCAGTATACAAGAATAGTACACAACAAGAAATGCCACATTCAGTCAATCCACCCCGAATCCTTGCAGCCGCGTTGAGCATGGCGGTCGAGGACTCAAACTGTACCGTTCAAGTCCTTGTCTCAGAGGCACTGAGTTGATTGGTATGGAGCCAGGCACCTCCTGATCTGAATCTTGAACTGGGTCCAAATTCTGCATGTCCACACCCCCTGTAGTAGATGATTGAGAATTAGTAGCAGTCACCACCGGCCATGTGCACTGGCTCAAAATTCAGCATGTCCACACCCCATGTAGTAGATGATTGAGAATTAGTAGCAGTCACCAACGGATCCACTGTCAGGATGATCCATCCTCTCTCCTTCATCAGCTTCAGATCCCACTGTTTCCCTGAGCAGTAAGGTCTGGAATTAAAAATACAGAGGACATTAAACGACATTCACTCAGTACATGGCACTCATTCTGGTTTATAAGCTGGAAATTGAGCCATCAGTGCAGTGTCACGAGTGTCAGGATGGCGAGTGGTCTAAGGTGCTACGTTCAGGTCGCAGTCTCCGTTGGAGGCGTGGGTTCGAATCCCACTTCTGACAAGTGTCTTTTGCGAGGTGGATACATTTTTGGACTTTTTTTTCCCAAGCACCGTATCAAAAACAATGTCAACAGTTTCTGTAAATTATTAATAAGATCTTTTGTCCGTTGCTTGCACTAATTTCCTGAAGTTGGCTAAATCGCAGTAAATCGGTAAAGCAGGAAATCACAGCATCTTCAACAAATCGTGATAGAGGGGCTGAGATAAAGGTTTCGACCCTACATATTAAAAGCGCAGCTGTCAATAGTTCAGCAGGTTCACAGTGCAGAAGGTTCAGTGGCACCAGTGTCCCCTGCGTCCCAATCACAGCTGGTTTTTAACTTCTGTATTCAGGGGATGGGAGGGGTGGGGGTGTTGCGTCGTGCACACACAGTGCCTGTTTTCCAGAGAAGTTTTAATAAATACACAAAGAATAATATGGAGTCTTCGGCCACGAGGAACACCTTCCCCTACCTTTTATTCTCTCCGATTCCACATCACCGCACCTACCATCCAACTCCAAAACTCGTTGGAGACTAACACTCCCTACCTCCCTTGGTGTGCATCATGGGCATGCCCATGACGAACACAACATTTCTCCTTAACCAATACAAAACAAACATAGCTGCTCAAAAAAAAGATACTATACTAATCCAGTATACAAGAATAGTACATAACAATAAATACCACATTCAGTCAATCCACCCCGAATCCTTGCAGCCGCGTTGAGCATGGCGGTCGAGGACTCAAACTGTACCGTTCAAGTCTCTTGTCTCAGAGGCACTGAGTTGATTGGTATGGAGCCAGGCACCTCCTGATCTGAATCTTGAACTGGCTCCAAATTCTGCATGTCCAAACCCCCTGTAGTAGATGATTGAGAATAAGTAGCAGTCACCATCGGCCATATGCACTGACTCAAAATTCTGCAAGTCCACACCCCATGTAGTAGATGATTGAGAATTAGTAGCAGTCACCACAGGGTCCACTGTCAGGATGATCCATCCTCTCTCCTTCATCAGCTTCAGATCCCGCTGTTTCCCTGAGCAGGAAGATCTGGAATTGAAAATACAGAGGACATTAAATAACATTCACTCAGTACATGGCACTCATTTTGGTTTATAAGCTGGAAATTGAGACATCAGTCTGGTGTCGAGAGTGTCAGGATGGCCGGGTGGTCTAAGGTACTGCATTCAGGTCACAGTTTCCCTTGGAGAAGTGGGTTCAAACCCCACTTCTGACAAGTGTCTTTTGCGAGGTGGATACATTTTTGGACTTTTTTTTTCCAAGCACCCTTATCAAAAACAATGTCAACAGTTTCTGTAAATTATCGAAAAGATCTATTGTGCGTTGCTTGCACTAATTGCCTGAAATTGGCTAAATCGCAGTAAATCGGTAAAGCAGGAAATCACATAATCTTCAACAAATCGTGATAGAGGGGCCGAGATAAAGGTTTCGACCCTACATATCAAAAGCACAGCTGTCAATAGTTCAGCAGGTTCACAGTGCAGAAGGTTCAGTGGCACCAGGGTCCCCTGCGTCCCAATCACAGCTGGTTTTTAACTTCTGTATTCAGGGCATGGGAGGGGTGTGTTTCATCATGCACACACAGTGCCTGTTTCACAGATAAGTTTTAATAAATACTCAGAGAATAATATAGAGTCATTGGCCACGAGGAACACCTTCTCTGACCTTTTATTCTCTCCGGTTCCACGTCACCGCGCCTACCATCGAACTCCAAAACTCGGGGGAGACTAACACTCCCTACCTCCCTTGGTGTGCATCATAGGCGTGCCCATGACGAACACAACATTTCTCCTTAACCAATACAAAAAAAACATAGCTGCTCAAAAAAAAGATACTATTCTAAACCAGTATACAAGAATAGTACACAACAAGAAATGCCACATTCAGTCAATCCACCCCGAATCCTTGCAGCCGCGTTGAGCATGGCGGTCGAGGACTCAAACTGTACCGTTCAAGTCCTTGTCTCAGAGGCACTGAGTTGATTGGTATGGAGCCAGGCACCTCCTGATCTGAATCTTGAACTGGCTCCAAATTCTACATGTCCACACCCCCTGTAGTAGATGATTGAGAATTAGTAGCAGTCACCACCGGCCATGTGCACTGGCTCAAAATTCAGCATGTCCACACCCCATGTAGTAGATGATTGAGAATTAGTAGCAGTCACCACCGGATCCACTGTCAGGATGATCCATCCTCTCTCCTTCATCAGCTTCAGATCCCACTGTTTCCCTGAGCAGTAAGATCTGGAATTGAAAATACAGAGGACATTAAACAACATTCACTCAGTACATGGCACTCATTTTGGTCTATAAGCTGGAAATTGAGCCATCAGAGCAGTGTCAAGAGTGTCAGGATGGCCGAGTGGTCTAAGGTGCTGTGTTTAGGGCGCAGTCTCCTTTGGAGGCATGGGTTCGAATCCCACTTCTGACAAGTGTATTTTGCGAGGTGGATACATTTTTGGACTTTTTTTTTCTCCAAGCACCCGTATCAAAAACAATGTCAACAGTTTCTGTAAATTATCGATAAGATCTATTGTCCGTTGCTTGCACTAATTTCCTGAAGTTGGCTAAATCGCAGTAAATCGGTAAAGCGGGAAATCACAGCATCTTCAACAAATCGTGATAGAGGGGCAGAGATAAAGGTTTCGACCCTACATATCAAGAGCGCAGCTGTCAATAGTTCAGCAGGTTCACAGTGCAGAAGGTTCAGTGGCACCAGGGTCCCCTGCGTCCCAATCACAGCTGGTTTTTAACTTCTGTATTTAGGGGATGGGAGGGGTGGGGGTGTTGCGTTGTGCACACACAGTGCCTGTTTTCCAGAGAAGTTTTAATAAATACACAAAGAATATTATGGAGTCTTCGGCCACGAGGAACACCTTCCCCTACCTTTTATTCTCTCCGATTCCACATCACCGCACCTACCATCCAACTCCAAAACTCGGGGGAGACTAACACTCCCTACCTCCCTTTGTGTGCATCATGGGCATGCCCATGACGAACACAACATTTCTACTTAACCAATACAAAACAAACATAGCTGCTCAAAAAAAAGATACTATACTAATCCAGTATACAAGAATAGTACACAACAATAAATACCACATTCAGTCAATCCACCCCGAATCCTTGCAGCCGCGTTGAGCATGGCGGTCGAGGACTCAAACTGTACCGTTCAAGTCTCTTGTCTCAGAGGCACTGAGTTGATTGGTATGGAGCCAGGCACCTCCTGATCTGAATCTTGAACTGGCTCCAAATTCTGCATGTCCACACCCCCTGTAGTAGATGATTGAGAATTAGTAGCAGTCACCACCGGCCATATGCACTGACTCAAAATTCTGCAAGTCCACACCCCATGTAGTAGATGATTGAGAATTAGTAGCAGTCACCACAGGGTCCACTGTCAGGACGATCCATCCTCTCTCCTTCATCAGCTTCAGATCCCACTGTTTCCCTGAGCAGGAAGGTCTGGAATTGAAAATACAGAGGACATTAAATAACATTCACTCAGTACATGGCACTCATTTTTTTTTATAAGCTGGAAATTGAGACATCAGTCTGGTGTCAAGAGTGTCAGGATGGCCGGGTGGTCTAAGGTGCTGCATTCAGGTCACAGTTTCCCTTGGAGAAGTGGGTTCAAACCCCACTTCTGACAAGTGTCCTTTGCGAGGTGGATACATTTTTGGACTTTTTTTTCCCAAGCACCCTTATCAAAAACAATGTCAACAGTTTCTGTAAATTATCGATAAGATCTATTGTCCGTTGCTTGCACTAATTGCCTGAAATTGGCTAAATCGCAGTAAATCGGTAAAGCAGGAAATCACAGCATCTTCAACAAATCCTGATAGAGGGGCCGAGATAAAGGTTTCGACCCTACATATCAAAAGCACAGCTGTCAATAGTTCAGCAGGTTCACAGTGCAGAAGGTTCAGTGGCACCAGGGTCCCCTGTGTCCCAATCACAGCTGGTTTTTAACTTCTGTATTCAGGGCATGGGAGGGGTGTGTTGCATCGTGCACACACAGTGCCTGTTTCGCAGATAAGTTTTAATAAATACACAGAGAATAATATAGAGTCATTGGCCACGAGGAACACCTTCCCTGACCTTTTATTCTCTCCGGTTCCACATCACCGCACCTACCATCCAACTCCAAAACTCGGGGGAGACTAACACTCCCTACCTCCCTTGGTGTGCATCATAGGCGTGCCCATGACGAACACAACATTTCTCCTTAACCAATACAAAACAAACATAGCTGCTCAAAAAAAAGATACTATACTAATCCAGTATACAAGAATGGTACACAACAAGAAATGCCACATTCAGTCATTCCACCCCGAATCCTTGCAGCCGCGTTGAGCATGGCGGTCGAGGACTCAAACTGTAACGTTCAAGTCCTTGTCTCAGAGGCACTGAGTTGATTGGTATGGAGCCAGGCACCTCCTGATCTGAATCGTAAACTGGCTCCAAATTCTGCAAGTCCACACCCCTTATAGTAGATGATTGAGAATTAGTAGCAGTCGCCACCCGCCATGTGCACTGGCTCAAACTTCTGCATGTCCACACCCCATGTAGTCGATGATTGAGAATTAGTAGCAGTCACCACCGGATTCACTGTCAGGATGATCCATCCTCTCTCCTTCATCAGCTTCAGATCCCACTGTTTCCCTGAGCAGGAAGGTCTGGAATTGAAAATACATAGGACATTAAACAACATTCACTCAGTACATGGCACTCATTTTGGTTTATACGCTCGAAATTGAGCCATGAGCGGGGTGTGAAGAGTGTCAGGATGGCCGAGTGGTCTAAGGCGCTGCGTTCAGGCCACAGTCTCCCTGGGAGGGGTGGGCTCAAATCCCACTTCTGACAAGTGTATATTGCGAGGTGGATTCATTTTTGTACTTTTTTTCCCCAAGCACCGTATCAAAAACAATGTCAACAGTTTCTGTAAATTATCGATAAGATCTATTTTCCGTTGCTTGCACTAATTGCCTGAAGTTGGCTAAATCGCAGTAAATCGGTAAAGCGGGAAATCACAGCATCTTCAACAAATCGTGATAGAGGGGCCGAGATAAGGGTTTCGAGCCTACATATCAAAAACACAGCTGTCAATAGTTCAGCAGGGTCACAGTGCAGAAGGTTCAGTGGCACCAGGGTCCCCTGCGTCCCAATCACAGCTGGTTTTTAACTTCTGTATTCAGGGCATGGGAGGGGTGTGTTGCATCGTGCACACACAGTGCCTGTTTCGCAGATAAGTTTTAATAAATACACAGAGAATAATATAGAGTCATTGGCCACGAGGAACACCTTCCCTGACCTTTTATTCTCTCCGGTTCCACGTCACCGCGCCTACCATCCAACTCCAAAACTCGGGGGAGACTAACACTCCCTACCTCCCTTGGTGTGCATCATAGGCGTGCCCATGACGAACACAACATTTCTCCTTAACCAATACAAAACAAACATAGCTGCTCAAAAAAAAGATACTATACTAATCCAGTATACAAGAATGGTACACAACAAGAAATGCCACATTCAGTCAATCCACCCCGAATCCTTGCAGCCGCGTTGAGGATGGCGGTCGAGGACTCAAACTGTACCGTTCAAGTCCTTGTCTCAGAGGCACTGAGTTGATAGGTATGGAGCCAGGCACCTCCTGATCTGAACCGTGAACTGGCTCCAAATTCTGCAAGTCCACACCCCTTATAGAAGATGATTGAGAATTAGTAGCAGTCACCACCCGCCATGTGCACTGGCTCAAACTTCTGCATGTCCACACCCCATGTAGTCGATGATTGAGAATTAGTAGCAGTCACCACCGAATTCACTGTCAGGATGATCCATCCTCTCTCCTTCATCAGCTTCAGATCCCACTGTTTCCCTGAGCAGGAAGGTCTGGAATTGAAAATACAGAGGACATTAAACAACATTCACTCAGTACATGGCACTCATTTTGGTTTATACGCTCGAAATTGAGCCATGAGCGAGGTATCAAGAGTGTCAGGATGGCCGAGTGGTCTAAGGCGCTGCGTTCAGGTCGCAGTCTCCCTTGGAGGGGTGGGTTCAAATCCCACTTCTGACAAGTGTATATTGGGAGGAGGATACATTTTTGTACTTTTTTTTCCTAAGCACCGTATCAAAAACAATGTCAACAGTTTCTGTAAATTATCGATAAGATCTATTTTCCGTTGCTTCCACTAATTGCCTAAAGTTGGCTAAATCGCAGTAAATCGGTAAAGCGGGAAATCACAGCATCTTCAACAAATCGTGATAGAGGGGCCGAGATAAGGGTTTCGACCCTACATATCAAAAGCACAGCTGTCAATAGTTCAGCAGGGTCACAGTGCAGAAGGTTCAGTGGCACCAGGGTCCCCTGCGTCCCAATCACAGCTGGTTTTTAACTTCTGTATTCAGGGCATGGGAGGGGTGTGTTGCATCGTGCACACACAGTGCCTGTTTTGCAGATAAGTTTTAATAAATACACAGAGAATAATATAGAGTCATTGGCCACGAGGAACACCTTCCCTGACCTTTTATTCTCTCCGGTTCCACGTCACCGCGCCTACCATCCAACTCCAAAACTCGGGGTAGACTAACACTCCCTACCTCCCTTGGTGTGCATCATAGGCGTGCCCATGACGAACACAACATTTCTCCTTAACCAATACAAAACAAACATAGCTGCTCAAAAAAAAGATACTATACTAAACCAGTATACAAGAATAGTACACAACAAGAAATGCCACATTCAGTCAATCCACCCCGAATCCTTGCAGCCGCGTTGAGCATGGCGGTCGAGGACTCAAACTGTACCGTTCAAGTCCTTGTCTCAGAGGCACTGAGTTGATTGGTATGGAGCCAGGCACCTCCTGATCTGAATCTTGAACTGGGTCCAAATTCTGCATGTCCACACCCCCTGTAGTAGATGATTGAGAATTAGTAGCAGTCACCACCGGCCATGTGCACTGGCTCAAAATTCAGCATGTCCACACCCCATGTAGTAGATGATTGAGAATTAGTAGCAGTCACCAACGGATCCACTGTCAGGATGATCCATCCTCTCTCCTTCATCAGCTTCAGATCCCACTGTTTCCCTGAGCAGTAAGGTCTGGAATTAAAAATACAGAGGACATTAAACGACATTCACTCAGTACATGGCACTCATTCTGGTTTATAAGCTGGAAATTGAGCCATCAGTGCAGTGTCACGAGTGTCAGGATGGCGAGTGGTCTAAGGCGCTACGTTCAGGTCGCAGTCTCCGTTGGAGGCGTGGGTTCGAATCCCACTTCTGACAAGTGTCTTTTGCGAGGTGGATACATTTTTGGACTTTTTTTTCCCAAGCACCGTATCAAAAACAATGTCAACAGTTTCTGTAAATTATTAATAAGATCTTTTGTCCGTTGCTTGCACTAATTTCCTGAAGTTGGCTAAATCGCAGTAAATCGGTAAAGCAGGAAATCACAGCATCTTCAACAAATCGTGATAGAGGGGCTGAGATAAAGGTTTCGACCCTACATATTAAAAGCGCAGCTGTCAATAGTTCAGCAGGTTCACAGTGCAGAAGGTTCAGTGGCACCAGTGTCCCCTGCGTCCCAATCACAGCTGGTTTTTAACTTCTGTATTCAGGGGATGGGAGGGGTGGGGGTGTTGCGTCGTGCACACACAGTGCCTGTTTTCCAGAGAAGTTTTAATAAATACACAAAGAATAATATGGAGTCTTCGGCCACGAGGAACACCTTCCCCTACCTTTTATTCTCTCCGATTCCACATCACCGCACCTACCATCCAACTCCAAAACTCGTTGGAGACTAACACTCCCTACCTCCCTTGGTGTGCATCATGGGCATGCCCATGACGAACACAACATTTCTCCTTAACCAATACAAAACAAACATAGCTGCTCAAAAAAAAGATACTATACTAATCCAGTATACAAGAATAGTACATAACAATAAATACCACATTCAGTCAATCCACCCCGAATCCTTGCAGCCGCGTTGAGCATGGCGGTCGAGGACTCAAACTGTACCGTTCAAGTCTCTTGTCTCAGAGGCACTGAGTTGATTGGTATGGAGCCAGGCACCTCCTGATCTGAATCTTGAACTGGCTCCAAATTCTGCATGTCCAAACCCCCTGTAGTAGATGATTGAGAATAAGTAGCAGTCACCATCGGCCATATGCACTGACTCAAAATTCTGCAAGTCCACACCCCATGTAGTAGATGATTGAGAATTAGTAGCAGTCACCACAGGGTCCACTGTCAGGATGATCCATCCTCTCTCCTTCATCAGCTTCAGATCCCGCTGTTTCCCTGAGCAGGAAGATCTGGAATTGAAAATACAGAGGACATTAAATAACATTCACTCAGTACATGGCACTCATTTTGGTTTATAAGCTGGAAATTGAGACATCAGTCTGGTGTCGAGAGTGTCAGGATGGCCGGGTGGTCTAAGGTACTGCATTCAGGTCACAGTTTCCCTTGGAGAAGTGGGTTCAAACCCCACTTCTGACAAGTGTCTTTTGCGAGGTGGATACATTTTTGGACTTTTTTTTTCCAAGCACCCTTATCAAAAACAATGTCAACAGTTTCTGTAAATTATCGAAAAGATCTATTGTGCGTTGCTTGCACTAATTGCCTGAAATTGGCTAAATCGCAGTAAATCGGTAAAGCAGGAAATCACATAATCTTCAACAAATCGTGATAGAGGGGCCGAGATAAAGGTTTCGACCCTACATATCAAAAGCACAGCTGTCAATAGTTCAGCAGGTTCACAGTGCAGAAGGTTCAGTGGCACCAGGGTCCCCTGCGTCCCAATCACAGCTGGTTTTTAACTTCTGTATTCAGGGCATGGGAGGGGTTTGTTTCATCATGCACACACAGTGCCTGTTTCACAGATAAGTTTTAATAAATACTCAGAGAATAATATAGAGTCATTGGCCACGAGGAACACCTTCTCTGACCTTTTATTCTCTCCGGTTCCACGTCACCGCGCCTACCATCGAACTCCAAAACTCGGGGGAGACTAACACTCCCTTCCTCCCTTGGTGTGCATCATAGGCGTGCCCATGACGAACACAACATTTCTCCTTAACCAATACAAAAAAAACATAGCTGCTCAAAAAAAAGATACTATTCTAAACCAGTATACAAGAATAGTACACAACAAGAAATGCCACATTCAGTCAATCCACCCCGAATCCTTGCAGCCGCGTTGAGCATGGCGGTCGAGGACTCAAACTGTACCGTTCAAGTCCTTGTCTCAGAGGCACTGAGTTGATTGGTATGGAGCCAGGCACCTCCTGATCTGAATCTTGAACTGGCTCCAAATTCTACATGTCCACACCCCCTGTAGTAGATGATTGAGAATTAGTAGCAGTCACCACCGGCCATGTGCACTGGCTCAAAATTCAGCATGTCCACACCCCATGTAGTAGATGATTGAGAATTAGTAGCAGTCACCACCGGATCCACTGTCAGGATGATCCATCCTCTCTCCTTCATCAGCTTCAGATCCCACTGTTTCCCTGAGCAGTAAGATCTGGAATTGAAAATACAGAGGACATTAAACAACATTCACTCAGTACATGGCACTCATTTTGGTCTATAAGCTGGAAATTGAGCCATCAGAGCAGTGTCAAGAGTGTCAGGATGGCCGAGTGGTCTAAGGTGCTGTGTTTAGGGCGCAGTCTCCTTTGGAGGCATGGGTTCGAATCCCACTTCTGACAAGTGTATTTTGCGAGGTGGATACATTTTTGGACTTTTTTTTTCTCCAAGCACCCGTATCAAAAACAATGTCAACAGTTTCTGTAAATTATCGATAAGATCTATTGTCCGTTGCTTGCACTAATTTCCTGAAGTTGGCTAAATCGCAGTAAATCGGTAAAGCGGGAAATCACAGCATCTTCAACAAATCGTGATAGAGGGGCAGAGATAAAGGTTTCGACCCTACATATCAAGAGCGCAGCTGTCAATAGTTCAGCAGGTTCACAGTGCAGAAGGTTCAGTGGCACCAGGGTCCCCTGCGTCCCAATCACAGCTGGTTTTTAACTTCTGTATTTAGGGGATGGGAGGGGTGGGGGTGTTGCGTTGTGCACACACAGTGCCTGTTTTCCAGAGAAGTTTTAATAAATACACAAAGAATATTATGGAGTCTTCGGCCACGAGGAACACCTTCCCCTACCTTTTATTCTCTCCGATTCCACATCACCGCACCTACCATCCAACTCCAAAACTCGGGGGAGACTAACACTCCCTACCTCCCTTTGTGTGCATCATGGGCATGCCCATGACGAACACAACATTTCTACTTAACCAATACAAAACAAACATAGCTGCTCAAAAAAAAGATACTATACTAATCCAGTATACAAGAATAGTACACAACAATAAATACCACATTCAGTCAATCCACCCCGAATCCTTGCAGCCGCGTTGAGCATGGCGGTCGAGGACTCAAACTGTACCGTTCAAGTCTCTTGTCTCAGAGGCACTGAGTTGATTGGTATGGAGCCAGGCACCTCCTGATCTGAATCTTGAACTGGCTCCAAATTCTGCATGTCCACACCCCCTGTAGTAGATGATTGAGAATTAGTAGCAGTCACCACCGGCCATATGCACTGACTCAAAATTCTGCAAGTCCACACCCCATGTAGTAGATGATTGAGAATTAGTAGCAGTCACCACAGGGTCCACTGTCAGGACGATCCATCCTCTCTCCTTCATCAGCTTCAGATCCCACTGTTTCCCTGAGCAGGAAGGTCTGGAATTGAAAATACAGAGGACATTAAATAACATTCACTCAGTACATGGCACTCATTTTTTTTTATAAGCTGGAAATTGAGACATCAGTCTGGTGTCAAGAGTGTCAGGATGGCCGGGTGGTCTAAGGTGCTGCATTCAGGTCACAGTTTCCCTTGGAGAAGTGGGTTCAAACCCCACTTCTGACAAGTGTCCTTTGCGAGGTGGATACATTTTTGGACTTTTTTTTCCCAAGCACCCTTATCAAAAACAATGTCAACAGTTTCTGTAAATTATCGATAAGATCTATTGTCCGTTGCTTGCACTAATTGCCTGAAATTGGCTAAATCGCAGTAAATCGGTAAAGCAGGAAATCACAGCATCTTCAACAAATCCTGATAGAGGGGCCGAGATAAAGGTTTCGACCCTACATATCAAAAGCACAGCTGTCAATAGTTCAGCAGGTTCACAGTGCAGAAGGTTCAGTGGCACCAGGGTCCCCTGTGTCCCAATCACAGCTGGTTTTTAACTTCTGTATTCAGGGCATGGGAGGGGTGTGTTGCATCGTGCACACACAGTGCCTGTTTCGCAGATAAGTTTTAATAAATACACAGAGAATAATATAGAGTCATTGGCCACGAGGAACACCTTCCCTGACCTTTTATTCTCTCCGGTTCCACATCACCGCACCTACCATCCAACTCCAAAACTCGGGGGAGACTAACACTCCCTACCTCCCTTGGTGTGCATCATAGGCGTGCCCATGACGAACACAACATTTCTCCTTAACCAATACAAAACAAACATAGCTGCTCAAAAAAAAGATACTATACTAATCCAGTATACAAGAATGGTACACAACAAGAAATGCCACATTCAGTCATTCCACCCCGAATCCTTGCAGCCGCGTTGAGCATGGCGGTCGAGGACTCAAACTGTAACGTTCAAGTCCTTGTCTCAGAGGCACTGAGTTGATTGGTATGGAGCCAGGCACCTCCTGATCTGAATCGTAAACTGGCTCCAAATTCTGCAAGTCCACACCCCTTATAGTAGATGATTGAGAATTAGTAGCAGTCGCCACCCGCCATGTGCACTGGCTCAAACTTCTGCATGTCCACACCCCATGTAGTCGATGATTGAGAATTAGTAGCAGTCACCACCGGATTCACTGTCAGGATGATCCATCCTCTCTCCTTCATCAGCTTCAGATCCCACTGTTTCCCTGAGCAGGAAGGTCTGGAATTGAAAATACATAGGACATTAAACAACATTCACTCAGTACATGGCACTCATTTTGGTTTATACGCTCGAAATTGAGCCATGAGCGGGGTGTGAAGAGTGTCAGGATGGCCGAGTGGTCTAAGGCGCTGCGTTCAGGCCGCAGTCTCCCTGGGAGGGGTGGGCTCAAATCCCACTTCTGACAAGTGTATATTGCGAGGTGGATTCATTTTTGTACTTTTTTTCCCCAAGCACCGTATCAAAAACAATGTCAACAGTTTCTGTAAATTATCGATAAGATCTATTTTCCGTTGCTTGCACTAATTGCCTGAAGTTGGCTAAATCGCAGTAAATCGGTAAAGCGGGAAATCACAGCATCTTCAACAAATCGTGATAGAGGGGCCGAGATAAGGGTTTCGAGCCTACATATCAAAAACACAGCTGTCAATAGTTCAGCAGGGTCACAGTGCAGAAGGTTCAGTGGCACCAGGGTCCCCTGCGTCCCAATCACAGCTGGTTTTTAACTTCTGTATTCAGGGCATGGGAGGGGTGTGTTGCATCGTGCACACACAGTGCCTGTTTCGCAGATAAGTTTTAATAAATACACAGAGAATAATATAGAGTCATTGGCCACGAGGAACACCTTCCCTGACCTTTTATTCTCTCCGGTTCCACGTCACCGCGCCTACCATCCAACTCCAAAACTCGGGGGAGACTAACACTCCCTACCTCCCTTGGTGTGCATCATAGGCGTGCCCATGACGAACACAACATTTCTCCTTAACCAATACAAAACAAACATAGCTGCTCAAAAAAAAGATACTATACTAAACCAGTATACAAGAATAGTACACAACAAGAAATGCCACATTCAGTCAATCCACCCCGAATCCTTGCAGCCGCGTTGAGCATGGTGGTCGAGGACTCAAACTGTACCGTTCAAGTCCTTGTCTCAGAGGCACTGAGTTGATTGGTATGGAGCCAGGCACCTTCTGATCTGAATCTTGAACTGGCTCCAAATTCTGCATGTCCACACCCCCTGTAGTAGATGATTGAGAATTAGTAGCAGTCACCACCGGCCATGTGCACTGGCTCAAAATTCAGCATGTCCACACCCCATGTAGTAGATGATTGAGAATTAGTAGCAGTCACCACCGGATCCACTGTCAGGATTATCCATCCTTTCTCCTTCATCAGCTTCAGATCCCACTGTTTCCCTGAGCAGTAAGGTCTGGAATTAAAAATACAGAGGACATTAAACGACATTCACTCAGTACATGGCACTCATTTTGGTTTATAAGCTGGAAATTGAGCCATCAGTGCAGTGTCAAGAGTGTCAGGATGGCGAGTGGTCTAAGGCGCTACGTTCAGGTCACAGTCTCCTTTGGAGGCGTGGGTTCGAATCCCACTTCTGACAAGTGTCTTTTGCGAGGTGGATACATTTTTGGACGTTTTTTTCCAAGCACCCGTATCAAAAACAATGTCAACAGTTTCTGTAAATTATCGATAAGATCTATTGTCCGTTGCTTGCACTAATTTCCTGAAGTTGGCTAAATCGCAGTAAATAGGTAAAGTGGGAAATCACAGCATCTTCAACAAATCGTGATAGAGGGGCAGAGATAAAGGTTTCGACCCTACATATCAAGAGCGCAGCTGTCTATAGTTCAGCAGGTTCACAGGGCAGAAGGTTCAGTGGCACCAGGGTCCCCTGCGTCCCAATCACAGCTGGTTTTTAACTTCTGTAGTCAGGGCATGGGAGGGGTGGGTTGCATCGTGCACACACAGTGCCTGTTTCGCAGATAAGTTTTAATAAATACACAGAAAATAATATAGAGTCATTGGCCACGAGGAACACCTTCCCTGACCTTTTATTCTCTCCGGTTCCACGTCACCGCGCCTACCATCCAACTCCAAAACTCGGGGGAGACTAACACTCCCTACCTCCCTTGGTGTGCATCATAGGCGTGCCCATGACGAACACAACATTTCTCCTTAACCAATACAAAACCAACATAGCTGCTCAAAAAAAAGATACTATACTAATCCAGTATACAAGAATAGTACACAACAAGAAATGCCACATTCAGTCAATCCACCCCGAATCCTTGCAGCCGCGTTGAGCATGGCGGTCGAGGACTCAAACTGTACCGTTCAAGTCCTTGTCTCAGAGGCACTGAGTTGATTGGTATGGAGCCAGGCACCTCCTGATCTGAATCTTGAACTGGCTCCAAATTCTGCATGTCCACTCCCCTTGTAGTAGATGATTGAGAATTAGTAGCAGTCACCACCCCCCATTTGCACTGGCTCAAACTTCTGCATGTCCACACCCCATGTAGTCGATGATTGAGAATTAGTAGCAGTCACCACCGGATCCACTGTCAAGATGATCCATCCTCTCTCCTTCATCAGCTTCAGATCCCACTGTTTCCCTGAGCAGTAAGGTCTGGAATTGAAAATACAGAGGACATTAAACAACATTCACTCAGTACATGGCACTCATTTTGGTTTATAAGCTGGAAATTGAGCCATCAGTGCAGTGTCAAGAGTGTCAGGATGGCCGAGTGGTCTAAGGTGCTGCGTTCAGGTTGCAGTCTCCTTTGGAGGTGTGGGTTTGAATCCCACTTCTGACAAGTGTCTTTTGCGAGGTGGATACATTTTTGGACTTTTTTTTCTCCAAGCACCCGTATCAAAAACAATGTCAACAGTTTCTGTAAATTATCGATAAGATCTATTGTCCGTTGCTTGCACTAATTTCCTGAAGTTGGCTAAATCGCAGTAAATCGGTAAAGCAGGAAATCACAGCATCTTCAACAAATCGTGATAGAGGGGCAGAGATAAAGGTTTCGACCCTACGTATCAAGAGCGCAGCTGTCAATAGTTCAGCAGGTTCACAGTGCAGAAGGTTCAGTGGCACCAGGGTCCCCTGAGTCCCAATCACAGCTGGTTTTTAACTTCTGTATTCAGGGCATAGGAGGGGTGTGTTGCATCGTGCACACACGGTGCCTGTTTCGCAGATAAGTTTTAATAAATACACAGAGAATAATATAGAGTCATTAGCCACGAGGAACACCTTCCCTGACCTTTTATTCTCTCCGGTTCCACGTCACCGCACCTACCATCCAACTCCAAAACTCGGGGCAGACTAACACTCCCTACCTCCCTTGGTGTGCATCATAGGCGTGCCCATGACGAACACAACATTTCTCCTTAACCAATACAAAACAAACATAGCTGCTCAAAAAAAAGATACTATACTAATCCAGTATACAAGAATAGTACACAACAAGAAATGCCACATTCAGTCAATCCACCCCGAATCCTTGCAGCCGCGTTGAGCATGGCGGTCGAGGACTCAAACTGTACCGTTCAAGTCCTTGTCTCAGAGACACTGAGTTGATTGGTATGGAGCCAGGCACCTCCTGATCTGAATCTTGAACTGGCTCCAAATTCTGCATGTCCACACCCCTTGTAGTAGATGATTGAGAATTAGTAGCAGTCACCACCGGCCATGTGCACTGGCTCAAACTTCTGCATGTCCACACCCCATGTAGTCGATGATTGAGAATTAGTAGCAGTCACCACCGGATTCACTGTCAGGATGATCCATCCTCTCTCCTTCATCAACTTCAGATCCCACTGTTTCCCTGAGCAGGAAGGTCTGGAATTGAAAATATAGAGGACATTAAACAACATTCACTCAGTACATGGCACTCATTTTGGTTTATACGCTCGAAATTGAGCCATCAGTGCAGTGTCAAGTGTGTCAGGATGGCCGAGTGGTCTAATGCGCTGCGTTAAGGTTGTAGTCTCCTTTGGAGGCGTGGGTTTGAATCTCTCTTCTGACAAGTGTCTTTTGGGAGGTGGATACATTTTTTGACTTTTTTTTTCCAAGCACCCGTATCAAAAACAATGTCAACAGTTTCTGTAAATTATCAATAAGATCTATTGTCCGTTGCTTCCACTAATTTCCTGAAGTTGGCTAAATCGCAATAAATCGGTAAAGCGGGAAATCACAGCATCTTCAACAAATCGTGATAGAGGGGCAGAGATAAAGGTTTCGACCCTACATATCAAGAGCGCAGCTGTCAATAGTTCAGCAGGTTCACAGTGCAGAAGGTTCAGTGGCACCAGGGTCCCCTGCGTCCCAATCACAGCTGGTTTTTAACTTCTGTATTCAGGGCATGGGAGGGGTGTGTTGCATCGTGCACACATGGTGCCTGTTTCGCAGATAAGTTTTAATAAATACACAGAGAATAATATAGAGTCATTGGCCACGAGGAACACCTTCCCTGACCTTTTATTCTCTCCAGTTCCACGTCACCGCGCCTACCATCCAACTCCAAAACTCGGGGGAGACTAACACTCCCTACCTCCCTTGGTGTGCATCATAGGCGTGCGCATGACAAACACAACATTTCTCCTTGACCAATACAAAACAAACATAGCTGCTCAAAATAACGATACTATACTAATCCAGTATACAAGAATAGTACACAACAAGAAATGCCGCATTCAGTCAATCCACCCCGAATCCTTGCAGCCGCATTGAGCATGGCGGTCGAGGACTCAAACTGTACCGTTCAAGTCCTTGTCTCAGAGGCACTGAGTTGATTGGTATGGAGCCAGGCACCTCCTGATCTGAATCTTGAACTGGCTCCAAATTCTGCATGTCCACACCCCTTGTAGTTGATGATTGAGAATTAGTAGCAGTCACCACCCGCCATGTGCACTGGCTCAAATTTCAGCATGTCCACACCCCATGTAGTAGATGATTGAGAATTAGTAGCAGTCACCACCGGATTCACTGTCAGGATGATCCATCCTCTCTCCTTCATCAGCTTCAGATCCCACTGTTTCCCTGAGCAGTAAGGTCTGGAATAAAAAATACAGAGGACATTAAACGACATTCACTCAGTACATGGCACTCATTTTGGTTTATAAGCTGGAAATTGAGCCATCAGCGCAGTGTCAAGCGCGTCAGGATGGCGAGTGGTCTAAGGCGCTACGTTCAGGTCGCAGTTTCCTTTGGAGGTGTGGGTTCGAATCCCACTTCTGACAAGTGTCTTTTGCGAGGTGGATACATTTTTGGACTTTTTTTTTCCAAGCACCCGTATCAAAAACAATGTCAACAGTTTCTGTAAATTATCGATAAGATCTATTGTCCGTTGCTTGCACTAATTTCCTGAAGTTGGCTAAATCGCAGTAAATCGGTAAAGCAGGAAATCACAGCATCTTCAACAAATCGTGATAGAGGGGCCGAGATAAAGGTTTCGACCCTACATATTAAAAGCGCAGCTGTCAATAGTTCAGCAGGTTCACAGTGCAGAAGGTTCAGTGGCACCAGGGTCCCCTGCGTCCCAATCACAGCTGGTTTTTAACTTCTGTATTCAGGGGATGGGAGGGGTGGGGGTGTTGCGTCGTGCACACACAGTGCCTGTTTTCCAGAGAAGTTTTAATAAATACACAAAGAATAATATGGAGTCTTCGGCCACGAGGAACACCTTCCCCTACCTTTTATTCTCTCCGATTCCACATCACCGCACCTACCATCCAACTCCAAAACTCGGGGGAGACTAACACTCCCTACCTCCCTTGGTGTGCATCATGGGCATGCCCATGACGAACTCAACATTTCTCCTTAACCAATACAAAACAAACATAGCTGCTCAAAAAAAAGATACTATACTAATCCAGTATACAAGAATAGTACACAACAATAAATACCACATTCAGTCAATCCACCCCGAATCCTTGCAGCCGCGTTGAGCATGGCGGTCGAGGACTCAAACTGTACCGTTCAAGTCTCTTGTCTCAGAGGCACTGAGTTGATTGGTATGGAGCCAGGCACCTCCTGATCTGAATCTTGAATTGGCTCCAAATTCTGCATGTCCACACCCCCTGTAGTAGATGATTGAGAATTAGTAGCAGTCACCACCGGCCATATGCACTGACTCAAAATTCTGCAAGTCCACACCCCATGTAGTAGATGATTGAGAATTAGTAGCAGTCACCACAGGGTCCACTGTCAGGATGATCCATCCTCTCTCCTTCATCAGCTTCAGATCCCACTGTTTCCCTGAGCAGGAAGGTCTGGAATTGAAAATACAGAGGACATTAAATAACATTCCCTCAGTACATGGCACTCATTTTGGTTTATAAGCTGGAAATTGAGACATCAGTGTGGTGTCAAGAGTGTCAGGATGGCCGGGTGGTCTAAGGTGCTGCATTCAGGTCACAGTCTCCCTTGGAGAAGTGGGTTCAAACCCCACTTCTGACAAGTGTCTTTTGCGAGGTGGATACATTTTTGGACTTTTTTTTTCCAAGCACCCTTATCAAAAACAATGTCAACAGTTTCTGTAAATTATCGATAAGATCTATTGTCCGTTGCTTGCACTAATTGCCTGAAATTGGCTAAATCGCAGTAAATCGGTAAAGCGGGAAATCACAGCATCTTCATCAAATCGTGATAGAGGGGCCGAGATAAAGGTTTCGACCCTACATATCAAAAGCACAGCTGTCAATAGTTCAGCAGGTTCACAGTGCAGAAGGTTCAGTGGCACCAGGGTCCCCTGCGTCCCAATCACAGCTGGTTTTTAACTTCTGTATTCAGGGCATGGGAGGGGTGTGTTGCATCGTGCACACACAGTGCCTGTTTCGCAGATAAGTTTTAATAAATACTCAGAGAATAATATAGAGTCATTGGCCACGAGGAACACCTTCCCTGACCTTTTATTCTCTCCGGTTCCACGTCACCGCGCCTACCATCCAACTCCAAAACTCGGGGTGACTAACACTCCCTACCTCCCTTGGTGTGCATCATAGGCGTGCCCATGACGAACACAACATTTCTCCTTAACCAATACAAAACAAACATAGCTGCTCAAAAAAAGATACTATACTAATCCAGTATACAAGAATGGTAGACAACAAGAAATGCCACATTCAGTCAATCCACCCCGAATCCATGCAGCCGCGTTGAGCATGGCGGTCGAGGACTCAAACTGTACCGTTCAAGTCCTTGTCTCAGAGGCACTGAGTTGATTGGTATGGAGCCAGGCACCTCCTGATCTGAATCGTGAACTGGCTCCAAATTCTGCAAGTCCACACCCCTTATAGTAGATGATTGAGAATTAGTAGCAGTCACCACCCGCCATGTGCACTGGCTCAAACTTCTGCATGTCCACACCCCATGTAGTCGATGATTGAGAATTAGTAGCAGTCACCACGGGATTCACTGTCAGAATGATCCATCCTCTCTCCTTCATCAGCTTCAGATCCCACTGTTTCCCTGAGCAGGAAGGTCTGGAATTGAAAATACAGAGGACATTAAACAACATTCACTCAGTACATGGCACTCATTTTGGTTTATACGCTCGAAATTGAGCCATGAGCGAGGTGTGAAGAGTGTCAGGATGGCCGAGTGGTCTAAGGCGCTGCGTTCAGGTCGCAGTTTCCCTGGGAGGGGTGGGTTCAAATCCCACTTCTGACAAGTGTATATTGCGAGGTGGATACATTTTTGTACTTTTTTTCCCCAAGCACCGTATCAAAAACAATATCAACAGTTTCTGTAAATTATCGATAAGATCTATTTTCCGTTGCTTGCACTAATTGCCTGAAGTTGGCTAAATCGCAGAAAATCGGTAAAGCGGGAAATCACAGCATCTTCAACAAATCGTGATAGAGGGGCCGAGATAAGGGTTTCGACCCTACATATCAAAAGCACAGCTGTCAATAGTTCAGCAGGGTCACAGTGAAGAAGGTTCAGTGGCACCAGGGTCCCCGCGTCCCAATCACAGCTGGTTTTTAACTTCTGTATTCAGGGCATGGGAGGGGTGTGTTGCATCGTGCACACACAGTGCCTGTTTCGCAGATAAGTTTTAATAAATACACAGAGAATAATATAGAGTCATTGGCCACGAGGAACACCTTCCCTGACCTTTTATTCTCTCCGGTTCCACGTCACCGCGCCTACCATCCAACTCCAAAACTCGGGGGAGACTAACACTCCCTACCTCCCTTGGTGTGCATCATAGGCGTGCCCATGACGAACACAACATTTCTCCTTAACCAATACAAAACAAACATAGCTGCTCAAAAAAAAGATACTATACTAAACCAGTATACAAGAATAGTACACAACAAGAAATGCCACATTCAGTCAATCCACCCCAAATCCTTGCAGCCGCGTTGAGCATGGCGGTCGAGGACTCAAACTGTACCGTTCAAGTCCTTGTCTCAGAGGCACTGAGTTGATTGGTATGGAGCCAGGCACCTCCTGATCTGAATCTTGAACTGGCTCCAAATTCTGCATGTCCACACCCCCTGTAGTAGATGATTGAGAATTAGTAGCAGTCACCACCGGCCATGTGCACTGGCTCAAAATTCAGCATGTCCACACCCCATGTAGTAGATGATTGAGAATTAGTAGCAGTCACCACCGGATCCACTGTCAGGATGATCCATCCTCTCTCCTTCATCAGCTTCAGATCCCACTGTTTCCCTGAGCAGTAAGGTCTGGAATTAAAAATACAGAGGACATTAAACGACATTCACTCAGTACATGGCATTCATTTTGGTTTATAAGCTGAAAATTGAGCCATCAGTGCAGTGTCAAGAGTGTCAGGATGGCGAGTGGTCTAAGGCGCTACGTTCAGGTCGCAGTCTCCTTTGGAGGCGTGGGTTCGAATCCAACTTCTGACAAGTGCCTTTTGCGAGGTGGATACATTTTTGGACTTTTTTTTTCCAAGCACCCCTATCAAAAACAATGTCAACAGTTACTGTAAATTATCGATATGATCTATTGTCCGTTGCTTGCACTAATTTCCTGAAGTTGGCTAAATCGCAGTAAATCGGTAAAGCGGGAAATCACAGCATCTTCAACAAATCGTGATAGAGGGGCAGAGATAAAGGTTTCGACCCTACATATCAAGAGCGCAGCTGTCTATAGTTCAGCAGGTTCACAGTGCAGAAGGTTCAGTGGCACCAGGGTCCCCTGCGTCCCAATCACAGCTGTTTTTTAACTTCTGTAGTCAGGGCATGGGAGGGGTGGGTTGCATCGTGCACACACAGTGCCTGTTTCGCAGATAAGTTTTAATAAATACACAGAGAATAATATAGAGTCATTGGCCACGAGGAACACCTTCCCTGACCTTTTATTCTCTCCGGTTCCACGTCACCGCGCTTACCATCCAACTCCAAAACTCGGGGGAGAATAACACTCCCTACCTCCCTTGGTGTGCATCATAGGTGTGCCCATGACGAACACAACATTTCTCCTTAACCAATACAAAACAAACATTGCTGCTCAAAAAAAAGATACTATACTAAACCAGTATACAAGAATAGTACACAACAAGAAATGCCACATTCAGTCAATCCACCCCAAATCCTTGCAGCCGCGTTGAGCATGGCGGTCGAGGACTCAAACTGTACCGTTCAAGTCCTTGTCTCAGAGGCACTGAGTTGATTGGTATGGAGCCAGGCACCTCCTGATCTGAATCTTGAACTGGCTCCAAATTCTGCATGTCCACACCCCCTGTAGTAGATGATTGAGAATTAGTAGCAGTCACCACCGGCCATGTGCACTGGCTCAAAATTCAGCATGTCCACACCCCATGTAGTAGATGATTGAGAATTAGTAGCAGTCACCACCGGATCCACTGTCAGGATGATCCATCCTCTCTCCTTCATCAGCTTCAGATCCCACTGTTTCCCTGAGCAGTAAGGTCTGTAATTGAAAATACTGAGGACATTAAACGACATTCACTCAGTACATGGCACTCATTTTGGTTTATAAGCTGGAAATTGAGCCATCAGTGCAATGTCAGGAGTGTCAGGATGGCGAGTGGTCTAAGGCGCTACGTTCAGGTCGCAGTCTCCTTTGGAGGCGTGGGTTTGAATCCCACTTCTGACAAGTGTCTTTTGCGAGGTGGATACATTTTTGGACTTTTTTTTTCCAAGCACCCGTATCAAAAACAATGTCAACAGTTTCTGTAAATTATCGATAAGATCTATTGTCCGTTGCTTGCACTAATTGCCTGAAGTTGGCTAAATCGCAGTAAATCGGTAAAGCGGGAAATCACAGCACCTTCAACAAATCGTGATAGAGGGGCCGAGATAAAGGTTTCGACCCTACATATCAAAAGCACAGCTGTCAATAGTTCAGCAGGTTCACAGTGCAGAAGGTTCAGTGGCACCAGGGTCCCCTGCGTCCCAATCACAGCTGGTTTTTAACTTCTGTATTCAGGGCATGGGAGGGGTGTGTTGCATCGTGCACACACAGTTCCTGTTTCGCAGATAAGTTTTAATAAATACACAGAGAATAATATAGAGTCATTGGCCACGAGGAACACCTTCCCTGACCTTTTATTCTCTCCGGTTCCACGTCACCGCGCCTACCATCCAACTCCAAAACTCGGGGGAGACTAACACTCCCTACCTCCCTTGGTGTGCATCATAGGTGTGCCCATGACGAACACAACATTTCTCCTTAACCAATACAAAACAAACATAGCTGCTCAAAAAAAAGATACTATACTAAACCAGTATACAAGAATAGTACACAACAAGAAATGCCACATTCAGTCAATCCACCCCGAATCCTTGCAGCCGCGTTGAGCATGGCGGTCGAGGACTCAAACTGTACCGTTCAAGTCCTTGTCTCAGAGGCACTGAGTTGATTGGTATGGAGCCAGGCACCTCCTGATCTGAATCTTGAACTGGCTCCAAATTCTGCATGTCCACACCCCCTGTAGTAGATGATTGAGAATTAGTAGCAGTCACCACCGGCCATGTGCACTGGCTCAAAATTCAGCATGTCCACACCCCATGTAGTAGATGATTGAGAATTAGTAGCAGTCACCACCGGATCCACTGTCAGGATTATCCATCCTTTCTCCTTCATCAGCTTCAGATCCCACTGTTTCCCTGAGCAGTAAGGTCTGGAATTAAAAATACAGAGGACATTAAACGACATTCACTCAGTACATGGCACTCATTTTGGTTTATAAGCTGGAAATTGAGCCATCAGTGCAGTGTCAAGAGTGTCAGGATGGCGAGTGGTCTAAGGCGCTACGTTCAGGTCGCAGTCTCCTTTGGAGGCGTGGGTTCGAATCCCGCTTCTGACAAGTGTCTTTTGCGAGGTGGATACATTTTTGGACGTTTTTTTCCAAGCACCCGTATCAAAAACAATGTCAACAGTTTCTGTAAATTATCGATAAGATCTATTGTCCGTTGCTTGCACAATTTCCTGAAGTTGGCTAAATCGCAGTAAATAGGTAAAGCGGGAAATCACAGCATCTTCAACAAATCGTGATAGAGGGGCAGAGATAAAGGTTTCGACCCTACATATCAAGAGCGCAGCTGTCTATAGTTCAGCAGGTTCACAGTGCAGAAGGTTCAGTGGCACCAGGGTCCCCTGCGTCCCAATCACAGCTGGTTTTTAACTTCTGTAGTCAGGGCATGGGAGGGGTGGGTTGCATCGTGCACACACAGTGCCTGTTTCGCAGATAAGTTTTAATAAATACACAGAAAATAATATAGAGTCATTGGCCACGAGGAACACCTTCCCTGACCTTTTATTCTCTCCGGTTCCACGTCACCGCGCCTACCATCCAACTCCAAAACTCGGGGGAGACTAACACTCCCTACCTCCCTTGGTGTGCATCATAGGCGTGCCCATGACGAACACAACATTTCTCCTTAACCAATACAAAACAAACATAGCTGCTCAAAAAAAAGATACTATACTAATCCAGTATACAAGAATAGTACACAACAAGAAATGCCACATTCAGTCAATCCACCCCGAATCCTTGCAGCCGCGTTGAGCATGGCGGTCGAGGACTCAAACTGAACCGTTCAAGTCCTTGTCTCAGAGGCACTGAGTTGATTGGTATGGAGCCAGGCACCTCCTGATCTGAATCTTGAACTGGCTCCAAATTCTGCATGTCCACACCCCTTGTAGTAGATGATTGAGAATTAGTAGCAGTCACCACCCCCCATGTGCACTGGTTCAAACTTCTGCATGTCCACACCCCATGTAGTCGATGATTGAGAATTAGTAGCAGTCACCATCGGATTCACTGTCAGGATGATCCATCCTCTCTCCTTCATCAGCTTCAGATCCCACTGTTTCCCTGAGCAGGAAGGTCTGGAATTGAAAATATAGAGGACATTAAACAACATTCACTCAGTACATGGCACTCATTTTGGTTTATACGCTCGAAATTGAGCCATGAGCGAGGTGGGAAGAGTGTCAGAATGGCAGAGTGGTCTAAGGCCCTGCGTTCAGGTCACAGTCTCCCTTGGAGGCGTGGGTTCAAATCCCACTTCTGACAAGTGTATTTTGCGAGGTGGATACATTTTTGGAGTTTTTTTCCCCAAGCACCGTATCAAAAACAATGTCAACAGTTTCTGTAAATTATAGATAAGATCTATTTTCCGTTGCTTGCACTAATTGCCTGAAGTTGGCTAAATCGCAGTAAATCGGTAAAGCAGGAAATCACAGCATCTTCAACAAATCGTGATAGAGGGGCAGAGATAAAGGTTTCGACCCTACATATCAAAAGCACAGCTGTCAATAGTTCAGCAGGGTCACAGTGCAGAAGGTTCAGTGGCACCAGGGTCCCCTGCGTCCCAATCACAGCTGGTTTTTAACTTCTGTATTCAGGGCATGGGCGGGGTGTGTTGCATCGTGCACACACAGTGCCTGTTTCGCAGATAAGTTTTAATAAATACACAGAGAATAATATAGAGTCATTGGCCACGAGGAACACCTTCCCTGACCTTTTATTCTCTCCGGTTCCACGTCACCGCGCTTACCATCCAACTCCAAAACTCGGGGGAGAATAACACTCCCTACCTCCCTTGGTGTGCATCATAGGTGTGCCCATGACGAACACAACATTTCTCCTTAACCAATACAAAACAAACATAGCTGCTCAAAAAAAAGATACTATACTAAACCAGTATACAAGAATAGTACACAACAAGAAATGCCACATTCAGTCAATCCACCCCAAATCCTTGCAGCCGCGTTGAGCATGGCGGTCGAGGACTCAAACTGTACCGTTCAAGTCCTTGTCTCAGAGGCACTGAGTTGATTGGTATGGAGCCAGGCACCTCCTGATCTGAATCTTGAACTGGCTCCAAATTTTGCATGTCCACACCCCCTGTAGTAGATGATTGAGAATTAGTAGCAGTCACCACCGGCCATGTGCACTGGCTCAAAATTCAGCATGTCCACACCCCATGTAGTAGATGATTGAGAATTAGTAGCAGTCACCACCGGATCCACTGTCAGGATGATCCATCCTCTCTCCTTCATCAGCTTCAGATCCCACTGTTTCCCTGAGCAGTAAGGTCTGGAATTGAAAATACAGAGGACATTAAACGACATTCACTCAGTACATGGCACTCATTTTGGTTTATAAGCTGGAAATTGAGCCATCAGTGCAATGTCAAGAGTGTCAGGATGGCGAGTGGTCTAAGGCGCTACGTTCAGGTCGCAGTCTCCTTTGGAGGCGTGGGTTTGAATCCCACTTCTGACAAGTGTCTTTTGCGAGGTGGATACATTTTTGGACTTTTTTTTTCCAAGCACCCGTATCAAAAACAATGTCAACAGTTTCTGTAAATTATCGATAAGATCTATTGTCCGTTGCTTGCACTAATTGCCTGAAGTTGGCTAAATCGCAGTAAATCGGTAAAGCAGGAAATCACAGCATCTTCAACAAATCGTGATAGAGGGGCCGAGATAAAGGTTTTGACCCTACATATCAAAAGCACAGCTGTCAATAGTTCAGCAGGTTCACAGTGCAGAAGGTTCAGTGGCACCAGGGTCCCCTGCGTCCCAATCACAGCTGGTTTTTAACTTCTGTATTCAGGGCATGGGAGGGGTGTGTTGCATCGTGCACACACAGTTCCTGTTTCGCAGATAAGTTTTAATAAATACACAGAGAATAATATAGAGTCATTGGCCACGAGGAACACCTTCCCTGACCTTTTATTCTCTCCGGTTCCACGTCACCGCGCCTACCATCCAACTCCAAAACTCGGGGGAGAATAACACTCCCTACCTCCCTTGGTGTGCTTCATAGGCGTGCCCATGACGAACACAACATTTCTCCTTAACCAATACAAAACAAACATAGCTGCTCAAAAAAAAGATACTATACTAAACCAGTATACTAGAATAGTACACCACAAGAAATGCCACATTCAGTCAATCCACCCCGAATCCTTGCTGCCGCGTTGAGCATGGCGGTCGAGGACTCAAACTGTACAGTTCAAGTCCTTGTCTCAGAGGCACTGAGTTGATTGTGTGGAGCCAGGCACCTCTTGATCTGAATCTTGAACTGGCTCCAAATTCTGCATGTCCACACCCCCTGTAGTAGATGATTGAGAATTAGTAGCAGTCACCACCGGCCATGTGCACTAGCTCAAAATTCAGCATGTCCACACCCCATGTAGTAGATGATTGAGAATTAGTAGCAGTCACCACCGGATCCACTGTCAGGATGATCCATCCTCTCTCCTTCATCAGCTTCAGGTCCCACTGTTTCCCTGAGCAGTAAGGTCTGGAATTGAAAATACAGAGGACATTAAACAACATTCACTCAGTACATGGCACTCATTTTGGTTTATAAGCTGGAAATTGAGCCATCAGTGCAGTGTCAAGAGTGTCAGGATGGCCGAGTGGTCTAAGGTGCTGCGTTCAGGTTGCAGACTCCTTTGGAGGTGTGGGTTCGAATTCCACTTCTGACAAGTGTCTTTTGCGAGGTGGATACATTTTTTGACTTTTTTTTCTCCAAGCACCCGTATGAAAAACAATGTTAACAGTTTCTGTAAATTATCGATAAGATCTATTGTCCGTTGCTTGCACTAATTTCCTGAAGTTGGCTAAATCGCAGTAAATCGGTAAAGCGGGAAATCACAGCATCTTCAACAAATCGTGATAGAGGGGCAGAGATAAAGGTTTCGACCCTACATATCAAGAGCGCAGCTGTCAATAGTTCAGCAGGTTCACAGTGCAGAAGGTTCAGTGGCACCAGGGTCCCCTGAGTCCCAATCACAGCTGGTTTTTAACTTCTGTATTCAGGGCATGGGAGGGGTGTGTTGCATCGTGCACACACGGTGCCTGTTTCGCAGATAAGTTTTAATAAATACACAGAGAATAATATAGAGTCATTAGCCACGAGGAACACCTTCCCTGACCTTTTATTCTCTCCGGTTCCACGTCACTGCACCTACCATCCAACTCCAAAACTCGGGGCAGACTAACACTCCCTACCTCCCTTGGTGTGCATCATAGGCGTGCCCATGACGAACACAACATTTCTCCTTATCCAATACAAAACAAACATAGCTGCTCAAAAAAAAGATACTATACTAATCCAGTATACAAGAATAGTACACAACAAGAAATGCCACATTCAGTCAATCCACCCCGAATCCTTGCAGCCGCGTTGAGCATGGCGGTCGAGGACTCAAACTGTACCGTTCAAGTCCTTGTCTCAGAGACACTGAGTTGATTGGTATGGAGCCAGGCACCTCCTGATCTGAATCTTGAACTGGCTCCAAATTCTGCATGTCCACACCCCTTGTAGTAGATGATTGAGAATTAGTAGCAGTCACCACCGGCCATGTGCACTGGCTCAAACTTCTGCATGTCCACACCCCATGTAGTCGATGATTGAGAATTAGTAGCAGTCACCACCGGATTCACTGTCAGGATGATCCATCCTCTCTCCTTCATCAAATTCAGATCCCACTGTTTCCCTGAGCAGGAAGGTCTGGAATTGAAAATATAGAGGACATTAAACAACATTCACTCAGTACATGGCACTCATTTTGGTTTATACGCTCGAAATTGAGCCATCAGTGCAGTGTCAAGTGTGTCAGGATGGCCGAGTGGTCTAATGCGCTGCGTTAAGGTTGTAGTCTCCTTTGGAGGCGTGGGTTCGAATCTCTATTCTGACAAGTGTCTTTTGCGAGGTGGATACATTTTTGGACTTTTTTTTTCCAAGCACCCGTATCAAAAACAATGTCAACAGTTTCTGTAAATTATCGATAAGATCTATTGTCCGTTGCTTGCACTAATTTCCTGAAGTTGGCTAAATCGCAATAAATCGGTAAAGCGGGAAATCACAGCATCTTCAACAAATCGTGATAGAGGGGCAGAGATAAAGGTTTCGACCCTACATATCAAGAGCGCAGCTGTCAATAGTTCAGCAGGTTCACAGTGCAGAAGTTTCAGTGGCACCAGGGTCCCCTCCGTCCCAATCACAGCTGGTTTTTAACTTCTGTATTCAGGGCATGGGAGGGTTGTGTTGCATCGTGCACACATGGTGCCTGTTTCGCAGATAAGTTTTAATAAATACACAGAGAATAATATAGAGTCATTGGCCATGAGGAACACCTTCCCTGACCTTTTATTCTCTCCAGTTCCACGTCACCGCGCCTACCATCCAACTCCAAAACTCGGGGGAGACTAACACTCCCTACCTCCCTTGGTGTACATCATAGGCGTGCGCATGACAAACACAACATTTCTCCTTGACCAATACAAAACAAACATAGCTGCTCAAAATAACGATACTATACTAATCCAGTATACAAGAATAGTACACAACAAGAAATGCCGCATTCAGTCAATCCACCCCGAATCCTTGCAGCCGCGTTGAGCATGGCGGTCGAGGACTCAAACTGTACCGTTCAAGTCCTTGTCTCAGAGGCACTGAGTTGATTGGTATGGAGCCAGGCACCTCCTGATCTGAATCTTGAATTGGCTCCAAATTCTGCATGTCCACACCCCCTGTAGTAGATGATTGAGAATTAGTAGCAGTCACCACCGGCCATATGCACTGACTCAAAATTCTGCAAGTCCACACCCCATGTAGTAGATGATTGAGAATTAGTAGCAGTCACCACAGGGTCCCCTGTCAGGATGATCCATCCTCTCTCCTTCATCAGCTTCAGATCCCACTGTTTCCCTGAGCAGGAAGGTCTGGAATTGAAAATACAGAGGACATTAAATAACATTCACTCAGTACATGGCACTCATTTTGGTTTATAAGCTGGAAATTGAGACATCAGTGTGGTGTCAAGAGTGTCAGGATGGCTGGGTGGTCTAAGGTGCTGCATTCAGGTCACAGTCTCCCTTGGAGAAGTGGGTTCAAACCCCACTTCTGACAAGTGTCTTTTGCGAGGTGGATACATTTTTGGACTTTTTTTTTCCAAGCACCCTTATCAAAAACAATGTCAACAGTTTCTGTAAATTATCGATAAGATCTATTGTCCGTTGCTTGCACTAATTGCCTGAAATTGGCTAAATCGCAGTAAATCGGTAAAGCGGGAAATCACAGCATCTTCAACAAATCGTGATAGAGGGGCTGAGATAAAGGTTTCGACCCTACATATCAAAAGCACAGCTGTCAATAGTTCAGCAGGTTCACAGTGCAGAAGGTTCAGTGGCACCAGGGTCCCCTGCGTCCCAATCACAGCTGGTTTTTAACTTCTGTATTCAGGGCATGGGAGGGGTGTGTTGCATCGTGCACACACAGTGCCTGTTTCGCAGATAAGTTTTAATAAATACACAGAGAATAATATAGAGTCATTGGCCACGAGGAACACCTTCCCTGACCTTTTATTCTCTCCGGTTCCACGTCACCGCGCCTACCATCCAACTCCAAAACTCGGGGGAGACTAACACTCCCTACCTCCCTTGGTGTGCATCATAGGCGTGCCCATGACGAACACAACATTTCTCCTTAACCAATACAAAACAAACATAGCTGCTCAAAAAAAAGATACTATCCTAATCCAGTATACAAGAATGGTACACAACAAGAAATGCCACATTCAGTCAATCCACCCCGAATCCATTCAGCCGCGTTGAGCATGGCGGTCGAGGACTCAAACTGTACCGTTCAAGTCCTTGTCTCAGAGGCACTGAGTTGATTGGTATGGAGCCAGGCACCTCCTGATCTGAATCTTGAACTGGCTCCAAATTCTGCATGTCCACACCCCCTGTAGTAGATGATTGAGAATTAGTAGCAGTCACCACCGGCCATGTGCACTGGCTCAAAATTCAGCATGTCCACACCCCATGTAGTAGATGATTGAGAATTAGTAGCAGTCACCACCGGATCCACTGTCAGTATGATCCATCCTCTCTCCTTCATCAGCTTCAGATCCCACTGTTTCCCTGAGCAGTAATGTCTGGAATTAAAAATACAGAGGACATTAAACGACATTCACTCAGTACATGGCATTCATTTTGGTTTATAAGCTGGAAATTGAGCCATCAGTGCAGTGTCAAGAGTGTCAGGATGGCGAGTGGTCTAAGGCGCTGCGTTCAGGTCACAGTCTCCTTTGGAGGCGTGGGTTCGAATCCAACTTCTGACAAGTGTCTTTTGCGAGGTGGATACTTTTTTTTTCCAAGCACCCCTATCAAAAACAATGTCAACAGTTACTGTAAATTATCGATATGATCTATTGTCCATTGCTTGCACTAATTTCCTGAAGTTGGCTAAATCGCAGTAAATCGGTAAAGCGGGAAATCACAGCATCTTCAACAAATCGTGATAGAGGGGCAGAGATAAAGGTTTCGACCCTACATATCAAGAGCGCAGCTGTCTATAGTTCAGCAGGTTCACAGTGCAGAAGGTTCAGTGGCACCAGGGTCCCCTGCGTCCCAATCCCAGCTGTTTTTTAACTTCTGTAGTCAGGGCATGGGAGGGGTGGGTTGCATCGTGCACACACAGTGCCTGTTTCGCAGATAAGTTTTAATAAATACACAGAGAATAATATAGAGTCATTGGCCACGAGGAACACCTTCCCTGACCTTTTATTCTCTCCGGTTCCACGTCACCGCGCCTACCATCCAACTCCAAAACTCGGGGGAGAATAACACTCCCTACCTCCCTTGGTGTGCTTCATAGGCGTGCCCATGACGAACACAACAATTCTCCTTAACCAATACAAAACAAACATAGCTGCTCAAAAAAAAGATACTATACTAAACCAGGATACTAGAATAGTACACAACAAGAAATGCAACATTCAGTCAATCCACCCCGAATCCTTGCAGCCGCGTTGAGCATGGCGGTCGAGGACTCAAACTGTACCGTTCAAGTCTTTGTCTCAGAGGCACTGAGTTGATTGGTATGGAGCCAGGCACCTCTTGATCTGAATCTTGAACTGGCTCCAAATTCTGCATGTCCACACCCCCTGTAGTAGATGATTGAGAATTAGTAGCAGTCACCACCGGCCATGTGCACTGGCTCAAAATTCAGCATGTCCACACCCATTGTAGTAGATGATTGAGAATTAGTAGCAGTCACCACCGGATCCACTGTCAGGATGATCCATCCTCTCTCCATCATCAGCTTCAGATCCCACTGTTTCCCTGAGCAGTAAGGTCTGGAATTGAAAATACAGAGGACATTAAACAACATTCACTCAGTACATGGCACTCATTTTGGTTTATAAGCTGGAAATTGAGCCATCAGTGCAGTGTCAAGAGTGTACGGATGGCCGAGTGGTCTAAGGTGCTGCGTTCAGGTTGCAGTCTCCTTTGGAGGCGTGGGTTCGAATCCCACTTCTGACAAGTGTCTTTTGCGAGGTGGATTCATTTTTGGACTTTTTTTTTCCAAGCACCCGTATCAAAAACAATGTCAACAGTTTCTGTAAATTATCGATAAGATCTATTGTCCGTTGCTTGCACTAATTTCCTGAAGTTGGCTAAATCGCAGTAAATCGGTAAAGCGGGAAATCACAGCATCTTCAACAAATCGTGATAGAGGGGCAGAGATAAAGGTTTCGAACCTACATATCAAGAGCGCAGCTGTCAATAGTTCAGCAGGTTCACAGTGCAGAAGGTTCAGTAGCACCAGGGTCCCCTGAGTCCCAATCACTGCTGGTTTTTAACTTCTGTATTCAGGGCATGGGAGGGGTGTGTTGCATCGTGCACACACAGTGCCTGTTTCGCAGATAAGTTTTAATAAATACACTGAGAATAATATAGAGTCATTAGCCACGAGGAACACCTTCCCTGACATTTTATTCTCTCCGGTTCCACGTCACCGCACCTACCATCCAACTCCAAAACTCGGCGCAGACTAACACTCCCTACCTCCCTTGGTGTGCATCATAGGCGTGCCCATGACGAACACAACATTTCTCCTTAACCAATACAAAACAAACATAGCTGCTCAGAAAAAAGATACTATACTAATCCAGTATACAAGAATAGTACACAACAAGAAATGCCACATTCTGTCAATCCACCCCGAATCCTTGCAGCCGCGTTGAGCATGGCGGTCGAGGACTCAAACTGTACCGTTCAAGTCCTTGTCTCAGAGGCACTGAGTTGATTGGTATGGAGCCAGGCACCTCCTGATCTGAATCTTGAACTGGCTCCAAATTCTGAATGTCCACACCCCTTGTAGTAGATGATTGAGAATTAGTAGCAGTCACCACCGGCCATGTGCACTGGCTCAAACTTCTGCATGTCCACACCCCATGTAGTCGATGATTGAGAATTAGTAGCAGTCACCACCGGATTCACTGTCAGGATGATCCATCCTCTCTCCTTCATCAGCTTCAGATCCCACTGTTTCCCTGAGCAGGAAGGTCTGGAATTGAAAATATAGAGGACATTAAACAACATTCACTCAGTACATGGCACTCATTTTGGTTTATACGCTCAAAATTGAGCCATCAGTGCAGTGTCAAGAGTGTCAGGATGGGCGAGTGGTCTAATGCACTGCGTTAACGTCGTAGTCTCCTTTGGAGGCGTGGGTTCGAATCCCACTTCGGACAAGTGTCTTTTGCGAGGTGGATACATTTTTTGACTTTTTTTTTCCAAGGACCCGTATCAAAAACAATGTCAACAGTTTCTGTAAATTATCGATAAGATCTATTGTCCGTTGCTTGCACTAATTTCCTGAAGTTGGCTAAATCGCAATAAATCGGTAAAGCGGGAAATCACAGCATCTTCAACAAATCGTGATAGAGGGGCAGAGATAAAGATTTCGACCCTACATATCAAGAGCGCAGCTGTCAATAGTTCAGCAGGTTCACAGTGCAGAAGGTTCAGTGGCACCAGCGTCCCCTGCGTCCCAATCACAGCTGGTTTTTAACTTCTGTATTCAGGGCATGGGAGGGGTGTGTTGCATCGTGCACACATGGTGCCTGTTTCGCAGATAAGTTTTAATAAATACACAGAGAATAATATAGAGTCATTGGCCACGAGGAACACCTTCCCTGACCTTTTATTCTCTCCAGTTCCACGTCACCGCGCCTACCATCCAACTCCAAAACTCGGGGGAGACTAACACTCCCTACCTCCCTTGGTGTGCATCATAGGCGTGCGCATGACGAACACAACATTTCTCCTTGACCAATACAAAACAAACATAGCTGCTCAAAATAACGATACTATACTAATCCAGTATACAAGAATAGTACACAACAAGAAATGCCGCATTCAGTCAATTCACCCCGAATCCTTGCAGCCGCGTTGAGCATGGCGGTCGAGGACTCAAACTGTACCGTTCAAGTCCTTGTCTCAGAGGCACTGAGTTGATTGGTATGGAGCCAGGCACCTCCTGATCTGAATCTTGAACTGGCTCCAAATTCTGCATGTCCACACCCCTTGTAGTTGATGATTGAGAATTAGTAGCAGTCACCACCCGCCATGTGCACTGGCTCAAACTTCTGCATGTCCACACCCCATGTAGTCGATGATTGAGAATTAGTAGCAGTCACCACCGGATTCACTGTCAGGATGATCCATCCTCTCTCCTTCATCAGCTTCAGATCCCACTGTTTCCCTGAGCAGGAAGGTCTGGAATTGAAAATACAGAGGACATTAAACAACATTCACTCAGTACATGGCACTCATTTTGGTTTATACGCTCGAAATTGAGCCATGAGCAAGGTGTGAAGAGTGTCAGGATGGCCGAGTGGTCTAAGGCCCTGTGTTCAGGTCGCAGTCTCCCTTGGAGGCGTGGGTACAAATCCCACTTCTGACAAGTGTATTTTGCGAGGTGGATACATTTTTGGACTTTTTTTTCCCAAGCACCGTATCAAAAACAATGTCAACAGTTTCTGTAAATTATCGATAAAAACTATTTTCCGTTGCTTGCACTAATTGCCTGAAGTTGGCTAAATCGCAGTAAATCGGTAAAGCAGGAAATCACAGCATCTTCAACAAATCGTGATAGAGGGGACGAGATAAAGGTTTCGACCCTACATATTAAAAGCGCAGCTGTCAATAGTTCAGCAGGTTCACAGTGCAGAAGGTTCAGTGGCACCAGGGTCCCCTGCGTCCCAATCACAGCTGGTTTTTAACTTCTGTATTCAGGGGATGGGAGGGGTGGGGGTGTTGCGTCGTGCTCACACAGTGCCTGTTTTCCAGAGAAGTTTTAATAAATACAAAAAGAATAATATGGAGTCTTCGGCCACGAGGAACACCTTCCCCTACCTTTTATTCTCTCCGATTCCACATCACCGCACCTACCATCCAACTCCAAAACTCGGGGGAGACTAACACTCCCTACCTCCCTTGGTGTGCATCATGGGCATGCCCATGACGAAAACAACATTTCTCCTTAACCAATACAAAACAAACATAGCTACTCAAAAAAAAGATACTATACTAATCCAGTATACAAGAATAGTACACAACAATAAATACCACATTCAGTCAATCCAGCCCGAATCCTTGCAGCCGCGTTGAGCATGGCGGTCGAGGACTCAAACTGTACCGTTCAAGTCTCTTGTCTCAGAGGCACTGAGTTGATTGGTATGGAGCCAGGCACCTCTTGATCTGAATATTGAACTGGCTCCAAATTCTGCATGTCCACACCCCCTGTAGTAGATGATTGAGAATTAGTAGCAGTCTCCACCGGACATATGCACTGACTCAAAATTCTGCAAGTCCACACCCCATGTAGTCGATGATTGAGAATTAGTAGCAGTCACCACAGGGTCCACTGTCAGGATGATCCATCCTCTCTCCTTCATCAGCTTCAGATCCCACTGTTTCCCTGAGCAGGAAGGTCTGGAATTGAAAATACAGAGGACATTAATAACATTCACTCAGTACATGGCACTCATTTTGGTTTATAAGCTGGAAATTGAGACATCAGTGTGGTGTCAAGAGTGTCAGGATGGCCGGGTGGTCTAAGGTACTGCATTCAGGTCACAGTCTCCCTTGGAGAAGTGGGTTCAAACCCCACTTCTGACAAGTGTCTTTTGCGAGGTGGATACATTTTTGGACTTTTTTTTTCCAAGCACCCTTATCAAAAACAATGTCAACAGTTACTGTAAATTATCGATAAGATCTATTGTCCGTTGCTTGCACTAATTGCCTGAAATTGGCTAAATCGCAGTAAATCGGTAAAGCAGGAAATCACAGCATCTTCAACAAATCGTGATAGAGGGGCCGAGATAAAGGTTTCGACCCTACATATCAAAAGCACAGCTGTCAATAGTTCAGCAGGTTCACAGTGCAGAAGGTTCAGTGGCACCAGGGTCCCCTGCGTCCCAATCACAGCTGGTTTTTAACTTCTGTATTCAGGGCATGAGAGGGGTGTGTTGCATCGTGCACACACACTGCCTGTTTCGCTGATAAGTTTTAATAAATACACAGAGAATAATATAGAGTCATTGGCCACGAGGAACACCTTCCCTGACCTTTTATTCTCTCCGGTTCCACGTCACCGCGCCTACCATCCAACTCCAAAACTCGGGGGAGACTAACACTCCCTACCTCCCTTGGTGTGCATCATAGGCGTGCCCATGACGAACACAACATTTCTCTTTAACCAATACAAAACAAACATAGCTGCTCAAAAAAAAGATACTATACTAATCCAGTATACAAGAATGGTACACAACAAGAAATGCCACATTCAGTCAATCCACCCCGAATCCTTGCAGCCGCGTTGAGTATGGCGGTCGAGGACTCAAACTGTACCGTTCAAGTCCTTGTCTCAGAGGCACTGAGTTGATAGGTATGGAGCCAGGCACCTCCTGATCTGAATCGTGAACTGGCTCCAAATTCTGCAAGTCCACACCCCTTATAGTAGATGATTGAGAATTAGTAGCAGTCACCACTCGCCATGTGCACTGGCTCAAACTTCTGCATGTCCACACCCCATGTAGTCGATGATTGAGAATTAGTAGCAGTCCCCACCGGATTCACTGTCAGGATGATCCATCCTCTCTCCTTCATCAGCTTCAGATCCCACTGTTTCCCTGAGCAGGAAGGTCTGGAATTGAAAATACAGAGGAAATTAAACAACATTCACTCAGTACATGGCACTCATTTTGGTTTATACGCTCGAAATTGAGCCATGAGCGAGGTGTGAAGAGTGTCAGGATGGCCGATTGGTCTAAGGCGCTGCGTTCAGGTCGCAGTCTCCCTTGGAGGGGTGGGTTCAAATCCCACTTCTGACAAGTGTATATTGCGAGGTGGATACATTTTTGTACTTTTTTTTCCCAACCACCGTATCAAAAACAATGTCAACAGTTTCTGTAAATTATCGATAAGATCTATTTTCCGTTGCTTGCACTAATTACCTGAAGTTGGCTAAATTGCAGTAAATCGGTAAAGCGGGAAATCACAGCATCTTCAACAAATCGTGATAGAGGGGCCGAGATAAGGGTTTCGACCCTACATATCAAAAGCACAGCTGTCAATAGTTCAGCAGGGTCACAGTGCAGAAGGTTCAGTGGCACCAGGGTCCCCTGCGTCCCAATCACAGCTGGTTTTTAACTTCTGTATTCAGGGCATGGGAGGGGTGTGTTGCATCGTGCACACACAGTGCCTGTTTCACAGATAAGTTTTAATAAATACACAGAGAATAATATAGAGTCATTGGCCACGAGGAACACCTTCCCTGACCTTTTATTCTCTCCGGTTCCACGTCACCGCGCCTACCATCCAACTCCAAAACTCGGGGGAGACTAACACTCCCTACCTCCCTTGGTGTGCATCATAGGCGTACCCATGACGAACACAACATTTCTCCTTAACCAATACAAAACAAACATAGCTGCTCAAAAAAAAGATACTATACTAAACCAGTATACAAGAATAGTACACAACAAGAAATGCCACATTCAGTCAATCCACCCCGAATCCTTGCAGCCGCGTTGAGCATGGCGGTCGAGGACTCAAACTGTACCGTTCAAGTCCTTGTCTCAGAGGCACTGAGTTGATTGGTATGGAGCCAGGCACCTCCTGATCTGAATCTTGAACTGGCTCCAAATTCTGCATGTCCACACCCCCTGTAGTAGATGATTGAGAATTAGTAGCAGTCACCACCGGCCATGTGCACTGGCTCAAAATTCAGCATGTCCACACCCCATGTAGTAGATGATTGAGAATTAGTAGCAGTCACCACCGGATCCACTGTCAGGATGATCCATCCTCTCTCCTTCATCAGCTTCAGATCCCACTGTTTCCCTGAGCAGTAAGGTCTGGAATTAAAAATACAGAGAACATTAAACGACATTCACTCAGTACATGGCACTCATTTTGGTTTATAAGCTGGAAATTGAGCCATCAGTGCAGTTTCAAGAGTGTCAGGATGGCGAGTGGTCTAAGGCGCTACGTTCAGGTCGCAGTCTCCTTTGGAGGCGTGGGTTCGAATCCCACTTCTGACAAGTGTCTTTTGCGAGGTGGATACATTTTTGGACTTTTTTTTTCCAAGCACCCGTATCAAAAACAATGTCAACAGTTTCTGTAAATTATCGATAAGATCTATTGTCCGTTGCTTGCACTAATTTCCTGAAGTTGGCTAAATCGCAGTAAATCGGTAAAGCAGGAAATCACAGCATCTTCAACAAATCGTGATAGAGGGGCCGAGATAAAGGTTTCGACCCTACATATTAAAAGCGCAGCTGTCAATAGTTCAGCAGGTTCACAGTGCAGAAGGTTCAGTGGCACCAGGGTCCCCTGCGTCCCAATCACAGCTGGTTTTTAACTTCTGTATTCAGGGGATGGGAGGGGTGGGGGTGTTGCGTCGTGCACACACAGTGCCTGTTTTCCAGAGAAGTTTTAATAAATACACAAAGAATAATATGGAGTCTTCGGCCACGAGGAACACCTTCCCCTACCTTTTATTCTCTCCGATTCCACATCACCGCACCTACCATCCAACTCCAAAACTCGGGGGAGACTAACACTCCCTACCTCCCTTGGTGTGCATCATGGGCATGCCCATGACGAACACAACATTTCTCCTTAACCAATACAAAACAAACATAGCTGCTCAAAAAAAAGATACTATACTAATCCAGTATACAAGAATAGTACACAACAATAAATACCACATTCAGTCAATCCACCCCGAATCCTTGCAGCCGCGTTGAGCATGGCGGTCGAGGACTCAAACTGTACTGTTCAAGTCTCTTGTCTCAGAGGCACTGAGTTGATTGGTATGGAGCCAGGCACCTCCTGATCTGAATCTTGAACTGGCTCCAAATTCTGCATGTCCACACCCCCTGTAGTAGATGATTGAGAATTAGTAGCAGTCACCACCGGCCATATGCACTGACTCAAAATTCTGCAAGTCCACACCCCATGTAGTAGATGATTGAGAATTAGTAGCAGTCACCACAGGGTCCACTGTCAGGATGATCCATCCTCTCTCCTTCATCAGCTTCAGATCCCACTGTTTCCCTGAGCAGGAAGGTCTGGAATTGAAAATACAGAGGACATTAAATAACATTCACTCAGTACATGGCACTCATTTTGGTTTATAAGCTGGAAATTGAGACATCAGTGTGGTGTCAAGAGTGTCAGGATGGCCGGGTGGTCTAAGGTGCTGCATTCAGGTCACAGTCTCCCTTGGAGAAGTGGGTTCAAACCCCACTTCTGACAAGTGTCTTTTGCGAGGTGGATACATTTTTGGACTTTTTTTTTCCAAGCACCCTTATCAAAAACAATGTCAACAGTTTCTGTAAATTATCGATAAGATCTATTGTCCGTTGCTTGCACTAATTGCCTGAAATTGGCTAAATTGCAGTAAATCGGTAAAGCAGGAAATCACAGCATCTTCAACAAATCGTGATAGAGGGGCCGAGATAAAGGTTTCGACCCTACATATCAAAAGCACAGCTGTCAATAGTTCAGCAGGTTCACAGTGCAGAAGGTTCAGTGGCACCAGGGTCCCCTGCGTCCCAATCACAGCTGGTTTTTAACTTCTGTATTCAGGGCATGGGAGGGGTGTGTTGCATTGTGCACACACAGTGCCTGTTTCGCAGATAAGTTTTAATAAATACTCAGAGAATAATATAGAGTCATTGGCCACGAGGAACACCTTCCCTGACCTTTTAATCTCTCCGGTTCCACGTCACCGCACCTACCATCCAACTCCAAAACTCGGGGAGACTAACACTCCCTACCTCCCTTGGTGTGCATCATAGGCGTGCCCATGACGAACACAACATTTGTCCTTAACCAATACAAAACAAACATAGCTGCTCAAAAAAAAGATACTATACTAATCCAGTATACAAGAATAGTACACAACAAGAAATGCCACATTCAGTCAATCCACCCCGAATCCTTGCTCAAGTGCTCAAAAAAAAGATACAATACTAATTGTGAGAAAACAGGGCTGATTGCAGAGGCCCCCTAACTTTTTGCCCCCATTTTCCACTTTATGCTGGTGTTTTCCTGACTCTGATGGTGCCCTGGGTACTGCTAACCAGTCCCAGGGCCTGTGCTCTGTGTAAAATGGATATGCAAATTAGGCTAATTATAATTGGCTAAGTTAACCTACCTATAAGTCCCTAGTATATGGTAGGGCATGTAGGTTAAGGGACCACAGCATAGGTGGTGCACACCTAGGTGCACTGCTGAGGTGCCCAGTGTCATTTTAAAAGCAAGCCTGCCTTGCTGGCTGCTTTTAAATTAAAGTTATATGCAAATTCGACTTTGGAATTAAAGGTACTTCCAAAGTCTTAAACTTCCTTATTTTTACATATAAGTCACCCCTAAGGTGTGCCCTATGTGCCCCTAGGGCTGGGTGCCATGTAACTATAAGCAGGGGCTTTATAAAAATAGATTTATAAGCCCTGGTGAGGTAAAAACAGCCAAATTCGTTTTTTCCTCATTGAAGTAAATGGCCTTCATAGGCTAGAATGGGCAGACTTTATTTTAAATTGTAAAGTCTCCTTAAATGTTACATACCAATAATGTGGTTTCAAATTAATTGTTGTATTAAATCCCACAACTTCCAGTTGTTGGATTTAATATAACTTGTTCAGGTAAAAAGTTTAGACTTTACCTAAAAAGTTGCCAATTTCAGCTCTGCATTGTTTTTGCTGCTGTGCTCTGATTGGCCAGCCTGCAGCAGCTTCTGCCATTCTACCTTGATGAGGTGTGAAGTGGCCTGACTTCACACAAAGGAATGTGCTTGGGGGAGAGAATCTCCCCTCAGCAGATGGTGAGGCAGGAAGGGGGAGGGCGGCCAAACTGGTCTTCAAAGGCAGAGAAGGACATTTGGAGCACCCAGCAACACCCCCACATCCTGCAACCCCAGACAACTAGGTGCCCCTTGATTAGATTAGGAGAGGGCAGGAGAGGGGTGTGTTTATGATTTTTAGCCACACCAGTGGGTGGGCTCAGCCAGATGTAACCTCCAAAAATCAGATTCATCCATGTTGGATTTTTAGAGACTGTTGCCTTCTGGGATGGATTTGTGCCACACTTCCCAGGAAGTGGTCATCACAGGGGGACGACCCTGTCCCTGATTGGAGAACCAGGACACCCCTGCTTTTCACCCAGGAGCAAGGATAAAACTGGCAGACCTGCACCCACACCTCAGATCCCCACCAAATTTCAAGAAGAAGGAACTACAAGGAGAAGAAGGACTGCCCTGCTGGACCCCTGGCCTGCACCTGGACCCTGCACTCAGAAGGACTGCACCAGCTGCACACTTGGGCTTCACCACAAGAAGGACTTTGCCTGGCTTCAACTGGTTCAAGGAGGGACTCCCTGTTTGCTACAGGTGAAAAATTGCTAACCAGAGTCCCCTGCACCAACTCCTGAAGAAAGCGACCAGCTGACCACTGTCCAGTGGCCAAAAAGGAGTTTGCGCCAGGTGCATTCTGGGAGTTGAAGTCCGCACCCCCCAAGGACCATCACAGAACTTCTGGACCCTTGGGGTGAGCTGTGGACCCCAAAAGAACCTTAAAAGAACATCTGGGTGAAGCCCCAGAAGTTTGGAAAAGATTTGAGAATTTTTGGAAAAAAGCTCCAGAGAGGGACCGACCCGCCGCGGAAATTCTAGCCGGCTTGCCTCAACCGCGACCCGGCCTGACTTCGTGGTTCGTCCCGGTAAAGAAAAACATCCAAAAAAGAGACTAAGTCCGAAGGTAAAAAGTTGACCGGGACCTCCCAGCCATCGTATCCGAGAAGGGCTCCATGGACGTCGGATCAAGATCCAGGTTTACCCCGGTCGAAGGATTTTCACCTCGAAAAAACGACTAAGTCCGAAGGTAAAAATCACCACAGAGGAAACCGACTTCGCGTATCCGGACAAGGGCTCCAGGAGGTCGGATTCAACTGGCAGGTTCGTCCCGGTGAAGAAAAACTTCAAAAAAGAGACTAAGTCAGAAGGTAACTTTTTAACCGAGGCCTCCCGCGACTTGTAGCCGAGCAGGGCTCCATCGCGGTCGGCCTGAAACTTTGACTTTGCCCCGGTCCTGGTGCAACCAGATGACCCGATTGGCGCTTTTTGTTTCTAAGCGCTAGAAAAATAATAATACTTTAAAAATTCATATCTCCGGTTCCCCTGAACCAATTTTATTCGTTTTTGTGTCATTTTAAAGATAAAAATATAAACTATTTTTATCAATTGGTTTTGGATTTTTAAACTGTTTCCTGTGTTTTATTTAATTACTGTTTTGTGATATTTGAATGCTTTACACTTTGTCTCCTAAGTTAAGCCTTGACGCTCGTTGCCAAGCTACCAAGGGTTGAGCTGGGATTAATTTACTGAGACCTAACTGTACCTAATTGGAGGTTAGTGGCTTGTTGCTAGGTGTAGGTACCTACCTGCCCTTACCAATAACCCATTTTCCAACACTAATCCAGTATACAAGAATAGTACACAACAAGAAATGCCACATTCAGTCAATCCACCCCGAATCCTTGCAGCCGCGTTGAGCATGGCGGTCGAGGACTCAAACTGTACAGTTCAAATCCTTGTCTCAGAGGCACTGAGTTGATTGGTATGGAGCCAGGCACCTCCTGATCTGAATCTTGAACTGGTTCCAAATTCTGCATGTCCACACCCCTTGTAGTAGATGATTGAGAATTAGTAGCAGTCACCACCGGCCATGTGCACTGGCTCAAACTTCTGCATGTCCACACCCCATGTAGTCGATGATAGAGAATTAGTAGCAGTCACCACCGGATTCACTGTCAGGATGATCCATCCTCTCTCCTTCATCAGCTTCAGATCCCACTGTTTCCCTGAGCAGGAAGGTCTGGAATTGAAAATACAGAGGACATTAAACAACATTCACTCAGTACATGGCACTCATTTTGGTTTATACGCTCGAAATTGAGCCATGAGGTAGTTGTGAAAAGTGTCAGGATGGCCGAGTGGTCTAAGGCGCTGCGTTCTGGTCGCAGCCTCCCTTGGAGGTGTGGGTTCAAATCCCACTTCTGACAAGTGTATTTTGCGAGGTGGATTCATTTTTGGACTTTTTTTTCCCAAGCACCGTATCAAAAACAATGTCAACAGTTTCTGTAAATTATCGATAAGATCTATTTTCCGTTGCTTGCACTAATTGCCTGAAGTTGGCTAAATCGCAGTAAATCGGTAAAGCAGGAAATCACAGCATCTTCAACAAATCGTGATAGAGGGGCCGAGATAAAGGTTTCGACCCTACATAGCAAAAGCGCAGCTGTCAATAGTTCAGCAGGTTCACAGTGCAGAAGGTTCAGTGGCACCAGAGTCCCCTGCGTCCCAATCACAGCTGGTTTTTAACTTCTGTATTCAGGGCATGGGAGGGGTGTGTTGCATCGTGCACACACAGTGCCTGTTTCGCAAATAAGTTTTAATAAATACACAGAGAATAATATAGAGTCATTGGCCACGAGGAACACCTTCCCTGACCTTTTATTCTCTCCGGTTCCACGTCACCGCGCCTACCATCCAACTCCAAAACTCGGGGGAGACTAACACTCCCTACCTCCCTTGGTGTGCATCATAGGCGTGCCCATGACGAACACAACATTTCTCCTTAACCAATACAAAACAAACATAGCTGCTCAAAAAAAAGATACTATACTAAACCAGTATACAAGAATAGTACACAACAAGAAATGCCACATTCAGTCAATCCACCCCGAATCCTTGCAGCCGCGTTGAGCATGGCGGTCGAGGACTCAAACTGTACCGTTCAAGTCCTTGTCTCAGAGGCACTGAGTTGATTGGTATGGAGCCAGGCACCTCCTGATCTGAATCTTGAACTGGCTCCAAATTCTGCATGTCCACACCCCCTGTAGTAGATGATTGAGAATTAGTAGCAGTCACCACCGGCCATGTGCACTGGCTCAAAATTCAGCATGTCCACACCCCATGTAGTAGATGATTGAGAATTAGTAGCAGTCACCACCGGATCCACTGTCAGGATGATCCATCCTCTCTCCTTCATCAGCTTCAGATCCCACTGTTTCCCTGAGCAGGAAGGTCTGGAATTGAAAATACAGAGGACATTAAACAACATTTACTCAGTACATGGCACTCATTTTGGTTTATACGCTCGAAATTGAGCCATGAGGGAGGTGTGAAGAGTGTCAGGATGGCTGAGTGGTCTAAGGTGCTGCGTTGAGATTGCAGCCTCCCTTGGAGGTGTGGGTTCAAATCCCACTTCTGACAAGTGTATTTTGCGAGGTGGATACATTTTTGGACTTTTTTTTCCCAAGCACCGTATCAAAAACAATGTCAACAGTTTCTGTAAATTATCGATAAGATCTATTTTCCGTTGCTTCCACTAATTGCCTGAAGTTGGCTAAATCGCAGTAAATCAGGAAATCACAGCATCTTCAACAAATCGTGATAGAGTGGCCGAGATAAAGGTTTTGACCCTACATATCAAAAGCGCAGCTGTCAATAGTTCAGCAGGTTCACAGTGCAGAAGGTTCAGTGGCACCAGGGTCCCCTGCGTCCCAATCACAGCTGGTTTTTAACTTCTGTATTCAGGGGATGGGAGGGGTGGGGGTGTTGCGTCGTGCACACACAGTGCCTGTTTTGCAGAGAAGTTTAAATAAATACACAAAGAATAATATGGAGTCTTCGGCCACGAGGAACACCTTCCCCTACCTTTTATTCTCTCTGATTCGACATCACCGCACCTACCATCCAACTCCAAAACTCGGGGGAGACTAACACTCCCTACCTCCCTTGGTGTGCATCATGGGCGTGCCCATGACGAACACAACATTTCTCCTTAACCAATACAAAACAAACATAGCTGCTCAAAAAAAAGATACTATACTAATCCAGTATACAAGAATACTACACAACAATAAATACCACATTCAGTCAATCCACCCCGAATCCTTGCAGCCGCGTTGAGCATGGCGGTAGAGGACTAAAACTGTACCGTTCAAGTACTTGTCTCAGAGGCACTGAGTTGATTGGTATGGAGCCAGGCACCTCCTGATCTGAATCTTGAACTGGCTCCAAATTCTGCATGTCCACACCCCCTGTAGTAGATGATTGAGAATTAGTAGCAGTCACCACCGGCCATATGCACTAGCTCAAAATTCTGCAAGTCCACACCCCATGTAGTAGATGATTGAGAATTAGTAGCAGTCACCACAGGGTCCACTGTCAGGATGATCCATCCTCTCTCCTTCATCAGCTTCAGATCCCACTGTTTCCCTGAGCAGGAAGGTCTGGAATTGAAAATACAGAGGACATTAAATAACAGTCACTCAGTACATGGCACTGATTTTGGTTTATAAGCTGAAAATTGAGCCATCAGTCTGGTGTCAAGTGTGTCAGGATGGCTGGGTGGTCTAAGGTGCTGCATTCAGATCACAGTCTCCCTTGGAGATGTGGGTTCAAACCCCACTTCTGACAAGTGTCTTTTGCGAGGTGGATACATTTTTGGACTTTTTTTTTTCCAAGCACCCTTATCAAAAACAATGTCAACAGTTTCTGTAAATTATCGATAAGGTCTATTGTCCGTTGCTTGCACTAATTGCCTGAAGTTGGCTAAATCGCAGTAAATCGGTAAAGCAGGAAATCACAGCATCTTCAACAAATCGTGATAGAGGGGCCGACATAAAGGTTTCGACCCTACATATCAAAAGCACAGCTGTCAATAGTTCAGCAGGTTCACAGTGCAGAAGGTTCAGTGGCACCAAGGTCAACTGCATCCCAATCACAGCTGGTTTTTAACTTCTGTATTCAGGGCATGGGAGGGGTGTGTTGCATCGTGCACACACAGTGCCTGTTTCACAGATACGTTTTAATAAATATACATAGAATAATATAGAGTCATTGGCCACGAGGAACACCTTCCCTGACCTTTTATTCTCTCCGGTTCCACGTCACCGCGCCTACCATCCAACTCCAAAACTCGGGGGAGACTAACACTCCCTACTTCCCTTGGTGTGCATCATAGGCGTGCCCATGACGAACACAACATTTCTCCTTAACCAATACAAAACAAACATAGCTGCTCAAAAAAAAGATACTATACTAAACCAGTATACAAGAATAGTACACAACAAGAAATGCCACATTCAGTCAATCCACCCCGAATCCTTGCAGCCGCATTGAGCATGCCGGTCGAGGACTCAAACTGTACCGTTCAAGTCCTTGTCTCAGAGGCACTGAGTTGATTGGTATGGAGCCAGGCACCTCCTGATATGAATCTTGAACTGGCTCCAAATTCTGCATGTCCACACCCCCTGTAGTAGATGATTGAGAATTAGTAGCAGTCACCACCGGCCATGTGCACTGGCTCAAAATTCAGCATGTCCACACCCCATGTAGTAGATGATTGAGAATTAGTAGCAGTCACCACCGGATCCACTGTCAGGATGATCCATCCTCTCTCCTTCATCAGCTTCAGATCCCACTGTTTCCCTGAGCAGGAAGATCTGGAATTGAAAATACAGAGGACATTAAACAACATTCACTCAGTACATGGCACTCATTTTGGTTTATAAGCTGGAAATTGAGCCATCAGTGCAGTGTCAAGAGTGTCAGGATGGCCGAGTGGTCTAAGGCGCTGCGTTCATGTCGCAGTCTTGTTTGGAGGCGTGGGTTCGAATCCCACTTCTGACAAGTGTCTTTTGCGAGGTGGATACATTTTTTGACTTTTTTTTTCCAAGCACCCGTATCAAAAACAATGTCAACAGTTTCTGTAAATTATCGATAAGATCTATTGTCCGTTGCTTGCACTAATTTCCTGAAGTTGGCTAAATCGCAGTAAATCGGTAAAGCGGATAATCACAGCATCTTCAACAAATCGTGATAGAGGGGCAGAGATAAAGGTTTCGACCCTACATATCAAGAGCGCAGCTGTCAATAGTTCAGCAGGTTCACAGTGCAGAAGGTTCAGTGGCACCAGGGTCCCCTGCGTCCCAATCACAGCTGGTTTTTAACTTCTGTATTCAGGGCATGGGAGGGGTGTGTTGCATCGTGCACACACGGTGCCTGTTTCGCAGATAAGTTTTAATAAATACACAGAGAATAATATAGAGTCATTGGCCACGAGGAACACCTTCCCTGACCTTTTATTCTCTCCGGTTCCACGTCACCGCGCCTACCATCCAACTCCAAAACTCGGGGGAGACTAACACTCCCTACCTCCCTTGGTGTGCATCATAGGCGTGCCCATGACGAACACAACATTTCTCCTTAACCAATACAAAACAAACATAGCTGCTCAAAAAAAAGATACTATACTAATCCAGTATACAAGAATAGTACACAACAAGAAATGCCACATTCAGTCAATCCACCCCGAATCCTTGCAGCCGCGTTGAGCATGGCGGTCGAGGACTCAAACTGTACCGTTCAAGTCCTTGTCTCAGAGGCACTGAGTTGATTGGTATGGAGCCAGGCACCTCCTGATCTGAATCTTGAACTGGCTCCAAATTCTGCATGTCCACACCCCTTGTAGTAGATGATTGAGAATTAGTAGCAGTCACCACCGGCCATGTGCACTGGCTCAAACTTCTGCATGTCCACACCCCATGTAGTCGATGATTGAGAATTAGTAGCAGTCACCACCGGATTCACTGTCAGGATGATCCATCCTCTCTCCTTCATCAGCTTCAGATCCCACTGTTTCCCTGAGTAGGAAGGTCTGGAATTGAAAATACAGAGGACATTAAACAACATTCACTCAGTACATGGCACTCATTTTGGTTTATATGCTCGAAATTGAGCCATGAGGGAGGTGTGAAGAGTGTCAGGATGGCCGAGTGGTCTAAGGCGCTGCGTTCAGGTCACAGCTTCCCTTGGAGGTGTGGGTTCAAATCCCACTTCTGACAAGTGTATTTTGCGAGGTGGATACATTTTTGGACTTTTTTTTCCGCAGCACCGTATCAAAAACAATGTCAACAGTTTCTGTAAATTATCGATAAGATCTATTTTCCGTTGCTTCCACTAATTGCCTGAAGTTGGCTAAATCGCAGTAAATCGGTAAAGCAGGAAATCACAGCATCTTCAACAAATCGTGATAGAGGGGCCGAGATAAAGGTTTCGACCCTACATATCAAAAGCGCAGCTGTAAATAGTTCAGCAGGTTCACAGTGCAGAAGGTTCAGTGGCACCAGGGTCCCCTGCGTCCCAATCACAGCTGGTTTTTAACTTCTGTATTCAGGGGATGGGAGGGATGGGGGTGTTGCGTCGTGCACACACAGTGCCTGTTTTGCAGAGAAGTTTTAATAAATACACAAAGAATAATATGGAGTCTTTAGCCACGAGGAACACCTTCCCCTACCTTTTATTCTCTCCGATTCCACATCACCGCACCTACCATCCAACTCCAAAACTCGGGGGAGACTAACACTCCCTACCTCCCATGGTGTGCATCATGGGCGTGCCCATGACAAACATATTTCTCCTTAACCAATACAAAACAAACATAGCTGCTCAAAAAAAAGATACTATACTAATCCAGTATACAAGAATAGTACACAACAATAAATACCACATTCAGTCAATCCACCCCGAATCCTTGCAGCCGCGTTGAGCATGGCGGTCGAGGACTCAAACTGTACCGTTCAAGTCCTTGTCTCAGAGGCACTGAGTTGATTGGTATGAAGCCAGGCACCTCCTGATCTGAATCTTGAACTGGCTCCAAATTCTGCATGTCCACACCCCCTGTAGTAGAGGATTGAGAATTAGTAGCAGTCACCACCGGCCATATGCACTGGCTCAAAATTCTGCAAGTCCACACCCCATGTAGTAGATGATTGAGAATTAGTAGCAGTCACCACAGGGTCCACTGTCAGGATGATCCATCCTCTCTCCTTCATCAGCTTCAGATCCCACTGTTTCCCTGAGCAGGAAGGTCTGGAATTGAAAATACAGAGGACATTAAATAACATTCACTCAGTACATGGCACTCATTTTGGTTTATAAGCTGAAAATTGAGCCATCCGTCTGGTGTCAAGAGTGTCAGGATGGCCAGGTGGTCTAAGGTGCTGCATTTAGGTCACAGTCTCCCTTGGAGACGTGGGTTCAAACCCCTCTTCTGACAAGTGTCTTTTGCGAGGTGGATACATTTTTGGACTTTTTATTTCCAAGCACCCTTATCAAAAACAATGTCAACAGTTTCTGTAAATTATCGATAAGATCTATTGTCCATTGCTTGCACTAATTGCCTGAAGTTGGCTAAATCGCAGTAAATCGGTAAAGCAGGAAATCACAGCATCTTCAACAAATCATGATAGAGGGGCCGAGATAAAGGTTTCGACCCTACATACCAAAAGCACAGCTGTCAATAGTTCAGCAGGTTCACAGTGCAGAAGGTTCAGTGGCACCAGGGTCCCCTGCGTCCCAATCACAGCTGGTTTTTAACTTCTGTATTCAGGGCATGGGAGGGGTGTGTTGCATCGTGCACACACGATGCCTGTTTCGCAGATAAGTTTTAATAAATACACAGAGAATAATATAGAGTCATTGGCCACGAGGAACACCTTGCCTGACCTTTTATTCTCTCCGGTTCCACGTCACCGCGCCAACCATCCAACTCCAAAACTCGGGGGAGACTAACACTCCCTACCTCCCTTGGTGTGCATCATAGGCGTGCCCATGACGAACACAACATTTCTCCTTAACCAATACAAAACAAACATAGCTGCTCAAAAAAAAGATACTATACTAAACCAGTATACAAGAATAGTACACAACAAGAAATGCCACATTCAGTCAATCCACCCCGAATCCTTGCAGCCGCGTTGAGCATGGCGGTCGAGGACTCAAACTGTACCGTTCAAGTCCTTGTCTCAGAGGCACTGAGTTGATTGGTATGGAGCCAGGCACCTCCTGATCTGAATCTTGAACTGGCTCCAAATTCTGCATGTCCACACCCCTTGTAGTAGATGATTGAGAATTAGTAGCAGTCACCACCGGCCATGTGCACTGGCTCAAACTTCTGCATGTCCACACCCCATGTAGTCGATGATTGAGAATTAGTAGCAGTCACCACCGGATTCACTGTCAGGATGATCCATCCTCTCTCCTTCATCAGCTTCAGATCCCACTGTTTCCCTGAGCAGGAAGGTCTGGAATTGAAAATACAGAGGACATTAAACAACATTCACTCAGTACATGGCACTCATTTTGGTTTATATGCTCGAAATTGAGCCATGAGGGAGGTGTGAAGAGTGTCAGGATGGCCGAGTGGTCTAAGGCGCTGCTTTCAGGTCGCAGCCTCCCTTGGAGGTATGGGTTCAAATCCCACTTCTGACAAGTGTATTTTGCGAGGTGGATACATTTTTGGACTTTTTTTTCCCAAGCACCGTATCAAAAACAATGTCAACAGTTTCTGTAAATTATCGATAAGATCTATTTTCCGTTGCTTGCACTAATTGCCTGAAGTTGGCTAAATCTCAGTAAATCGGTAAAGCAGGAAATCACAGCATCTTCAACAAATCGTGATAGAGGGGCCGAGATAAAGGTTTCGACCCTACATATCAAAAGCGCAGCTGTCAATAGTTCAGCAGGTTCACAGTGCAGAAGGTTCAGTGGCACCAGGGTCCCCTGCGTCCCAATCACAGCTGGTTTTTAACTTCTGTATTCAGGGGATGGGAGGGGTGGGGGTGTTGCGTCGTGCACACACAGTGCCTGTTTTGCAAAGAAGTTTGAATAAATACACAAAGAATAATATGGAGTCTTTAGCCACGAGGAACACCTTCCCCTACCTTTTATTCTCTCCGATTCCACATCACCGCACCTACCATCCAACTCCAAAACTCGGAGGAGACTAACACTCCCTACCTCCCTTGGTGTGCATCATGGGCGTGCCCATGACGAACACAACATTTCTCCTTAACCAATACAAAACAAACATAGCTGCTCAAAAAAAAGATACTATACTAATCCAGTATACAAGAATAGTACACAACAATAAATACCACATTCAGTCAATCCACCCCGAATCCTTGCAGCCGCGTTGAGCATGGCGGTCGAGGACTCAAACTGTACGGTTCAAGTCCTTGTCTCAGAGGCACTGAGTTGATTGGTATGGAGCCAGGCACCTCCTGATCTGAATCTTGAACTGGCTCCAAATTCTGCATGTCCACACCTCCTGTAGTAGATGATTGAGAATTAGTAGCAGTCACCACCGGCCATATGCACTGGCTCAAAATTCTGCAAGTCCACGCCCCATGTAGTAGATGATTGAGAATTAGTAGCAGTCACCACAGGGTCCACTGTCAGGATGATCCATCCTCTCTCCTTCATCAGCTTCAGATCCCACTGTTTCCCTGAGCAGGAAGGTCTGGAATTGAAAATACAGAGGACATTAAATAACATTCACTCAGTACATGGCACTCATTTTGGTTTATAAGCTGGAAATTGAGCCATCAGTCTGGTGTCAAGAGTGTCAGGATGGCTGGGTGGTCTAAGGTGCTGCATTCAGATCACAGTCTCCCTTGGAGACGTGGGTTCAAACCCCTCTTCTTACAAGTGTCTTTTGCGAGGTGGATACATTTTTGGACTTTTTTTTTCCAAGCACCCTTATCAAAAACAATGTCAACAGTTTCTGTAAATTATCGATAAGATCTATTGTCTGTTGCTTGCACTAATTGCCTGAAGTTGGCTAAATCGCAGTAAATCGGTAAAGCAGGAAATCACAGCATCTTCAACAAATCGTGATAGAGGGGCCGAGATAAAGTTTTCGACCCTACATATCAAAAGCACAGCTGTCAATAGTTCAGCAGGTTCACAGTGCAGAAGGTTCAGTGGCACCAGGGTCCCCTGCGTCCCAATCACAGCTGGTTTTTAACTTCTGTGTTCAGGGCATGGGAGGGGTGTGTTGCATCGTGCACACACAGTGCCTGTTTCACAGATAAGTTTTAATAAATACACAGAGAATAATATAGAGTCATTGGCCACGAGGAACACCTTCCCTGACCTTTTATTCTCTCCGGTTCCACGTCACCGCGCCTACCATCCAACTCCAAAACTCGGGGGAGACTAACACTCCCTACCTCCCTTGGTGTGCATTATAGGCGTGCCCATGCCGAACACAACATTTCTCCTTAACCCCTTCGCTGCCAGGCCTTTTCCCCCTCCTGTGCCAGGCCTTTTTTTGCCTATTTGGGGCAGTTCGCGCTTAGGCCCTCATAACTTTTTGTCCACATAAGCTAACCAAGCCAAATTTGCGTCCTTTTTTTCCAACATCCTAGGGATTCTATAGGTACCCAGACTTTGTGGGTTCCCCTGAAGGAGGCCAAGAAATTGGCCAAAATACAGTGAAAATTTCGTTTTTTTCAAAAAAAAATTAAAAAGGGGCTGCAGAAGAAGGCTTGTGGTTTTTCCCCTGAAAATGGCATCAACAAAGGGTTTGCGGTGCTAAACTCAGCAGCTTCCCAGCTTTCAGGAACAGGCAGACTTGAATCCGAAAACCCAATTTTTCAACACAATTTTGGCATTTTACTGGGGCATACCCCATTTGTGCAATTTTTTGTGCTTTCAGCCTCCTTCCAGTCGGTGACAGGAATGGTCATGAAACCAATGCTGGATCTCACAAAACTAAACATTTCTGAAAAGTAGACAAAATTCTGAATTCAGCAAGGGGTCATTTGTGTAGATCCTACAAGGGTTTCCTACAGAAAATAACAGCTGAAAAAGAAAAATATTGAAATTGAGGTGAAAAAAACATCAATTTTTCTCTACTTTTTACTCTGTAACTTTTCCCTGCAATGTCAGATTATCGAAAGCAAAATACCGTTACGTCTGCTGGACTCCTCTGGTTGCGGGGATATATAGGGTTTGTAGGTTCATCAAGAACCCGAGGAACCCAGAGCCAATAAATGAGCTGCACCCTGCAGTGCGTTTTCATTCTATACCGGGTATACAGTAATTCATTTGCTGAAATATAAGGAGTAAAAAATAGCTATCAAGAAAACCTTTGCATTTCCAAAAAGGGCACAAGATAAGGTGTTGAGGAGCAGTGGTTATTTGCACATCTCTGAATTCCGGGGTGACCATAGTAGCACATGAATTACATGGAATTTCTCAAATAGATGTCTTTTTTACACACACCCCTATATTTGGAAGGAATAAATGTAGAGAAAGACAAGGGGCAATAACACTTGTTTTGCTATTCTATGTTCCCCCAAGTCTCCCGATAAAAATGATACCTCACTTGTTTGGGTAGGCCTAGCGCCCGCGACAGGATATGCCCCAAAACACAACGTGGACACATCACAGAAAACAGAGCTGTTTTTAGCAAAGTGACTACCTGTAGATTTTGGCCTCTAGCTCAGCCGCCACCTAGAGAAACCTACCAAACCTGTGCATTTCTGAAAACTAGAGACCTAGGGGAATCCAAGGAGGGGTGACTTGTGTGGCTCGGACCAGGTTCTGTTACCCAGAATCCTTTGCAAACCTCAAAATTTGGCTAAAAAAACACATGTTCCTCACATTTCTGTGGCAGAAAGTTCTGGAATCTGAGAGGAGCCACAAATTTCCTTCCACCCAGCGTTCCCCCACGTCTCCCGATAAAAATGATACCTCACTTGTGTGGGTAGGCCTAGCGCCCGCGACAGGATATGCCCCAAAACACAACGTGGACATATCACAGAAAACAGAGCTGTTTTTAGCAAAGTAACTACCTGTAGATTTTGGCCTCTAGCTCAGCCGCCACCTAGGGAAACCTACCAAACCTGTGCATTTCTGTAAACTAGAGACCTAGGGGAATCCAAGGAGGGGTGACTTGTGTGGCTCGGACCAGGTTCTGTTACCCAGAATCCTTTGCAAACCTCAAAATTTGGCTAAAAAACACATGTTCCTCACATTTCTGTGGCAGAAAGTTCTGGAATCTGAGAGGAAACACAAATTTCCTTCCACCCAGCGTTCCCCCACGTCTCCAGATAAAAATGATACCTCACTTGTGTGGGTAGGCCTAGCGCCCGCGACAGGATATGCCCCAAAACACAACGTGGACATATCACAGAAAACAGAGATGTTTTTAGCAAAGTGACTACCTGTAGATTTTGGCCTCTAGCTCAGCCGCCACCTAGGGAAACCTACCAAACCTATGCATTTCTGAAAACTAGAGACCTAGGGGAATCCAAGGAGGGGTGACTTGTGTGGCTCGGACCAGGTTCTGTTACCCAGAATCCTTTGCAAACCTCAAAATTTGGCTAAAAAAACACATGTTCCTCACATTTCTGTGGCAGAAAGTTCTGGAATCTGAGAGGAGCCACAAATTTCCTTCCACCCAGCGTTCCCCCACGTCTCCCGATAAAAATGATACCTCACTTGTGTGGGTAGGCCTAGCGCCTGCGACAGGATATGCCCCAAAACACAACGTGGACATATCACAGAAAACAGAGCTGTTTTTAGCAAAGTGACTACCTGTAGATTTTGGCCTCTAGCTCAGCCGCCACCTAGGGAAACCTACCAAACCTGTGCTTTTCTGAAAACTAGAGACCTAGGGGAATCCAAGGAGGGGTGAGTTGTGTGGCTCGGACCAGGTTCTGTTACCCAGAATCCTTTGCAAACCTCAAAATTTGGCTAAAAAACACATTTTCCTCACATTTCTGTGGCAGAAAGTTCTGGAATCTGAGAGGAGACACAAATTTCCTTCCACCCAGCGTTCCCCCACGTCTCCCGATAAAAATGATACCTCACTTGTGTGGGTAGGCCTAGCGCCCGCGACAGGATATGCCCCAAAACACAACGTGGACATATCACAGAAAACAGAGCTGTTTTTAGCAAAGTGACTACCTGTAGATTTTGGCCTCTAGCTCAGCCGCCACCTAGGGAAACCTACCAAACCTGTGCATTTCTGAAAACTAGAGACCTAGGGGAATCCAAGGAGGGGTGACTTGTGTGGCTCGGACCAGGTTCTGTTACCCAGAATCCTTTGCAAACCTCAAAATTTGGCTAAAAAAACACATGTTCCTCAAATTTCTGTGGCAGAAAGTTCTGGAATCTGAGAGGAGCCACAAATTTCCTTCCACCCAGCGTTCCCCCACGTCTCCCGATAAAAATGATACCTCACTTGTGTGGGTAGGCCTAGCGCCCGCGACAGGATATGCCCCAAAACACAACGTGGACACATCACAGAAAACAGAGCTGTTTTTAGCAAAGTGACTACCTGTAGATTTTGGCCTCTAGCTCAGCCGCCACCTAGGGAAACCTACCAAACCTATGCATTTCTGAAAACTAGAGACCAAGGGGAATCCAAGGAGGGGTGACTTGTGTGGCTCGGACCAGGTTCTGTTACCCAGAATCCTTTGCAAACCTCAAAATTTGGCTAAAAAAACACATGTTCCTCACATTTCTGTGGCAGAAAGTTCTGGAATCTGAGAGGAGCCACAAATTTCCTTCCACCCAGCGTTCCCCCACGTCTCCCGATAAAAATGATACCTCACTTGTGTGGGTAGGCCTAGCGCCCGCGACAGGATATGCCCCAAAACACAACGTGGACATATCACAGAAAACAGAGCTGTTTTTAGCAAAGTGACTACCTGTAGATTTTGGCCTCTAGCTCAACCGCCACCTAGGGAAACCTACCAAACCTGTGCATTTCTGAAAACTAGAGACCTAGGGGAATCCAAGGAGGGGTGACTTGCGGGGCTCGGACCAGGTTCTGTTACCCAGAATCCTTTGCAAACCTCAAAATTTGGCTAAAAATACACATGTTACTCACATTTCTGTGGCAGAAAGTTCTGGAATCTGAGAGGAGCCACAAATTTCCTTCTACCCAGCGTTCCCCCAAGTCTCCCGATAAAAATGATACCTCACTTGTGTGGGTAGGACTAGCGCCCACGAAAGGAAAGGGCCCAAAACACAACGTGGACACATCAATTTTTTTTATAAAAAGCAGTGCCTACCTGTGGATTTTGGCCTGTAGCTCAGCCGACACCTGAGGAAACCTAGCAAACCAGTGCATTTTTGAAAACTAGAAACCCAGGGGAATCCAAGATGGGGTGACTTGCGGGGCTCTGACCAGGTTATGTTACCCAGAATCCTTTGCAAACATCAAAATTTGGCCCAAAAAACACTTTTTCCTCTCATTTCGGTGACAGAAAGTTCTGGAATCTGAGAGGAGCCACAAATTCCCTTCCACCCAGCGTTCCCCTAAGTCTCTCGATAAAAATGGTACATCACTTCTGTGGGTAGGCCTAGCGCCCACAAAAGGAAATGGCCCAAAACACAACGTGGACACAACATATTTTTTCACAGAAAACAGAGGTGTTTTTTGCAAGGTGCCTACCTGTGGTGTTTGGCCTGTAGCTCAGCCGGCCCCAGGGGGAGGGGGGCAGAAATGCCCTAAAATAAATTTGCCCCCCCAACCCCCACCCTCCCCCGCCGGGAGCGACCCTTGCCTACGGGGTCGCTCCCCCTGCGTGACATTGGCACCAAAAAACAAATCCCCGGTGCCTAGTGGTTTCTGCCCCCTTGGGGGCAGGTTGACCTAAACTCAGCCAATCTGCCCCCAAGGGGGGCAGAAATGGCCTAAATACAATTTGTACCCCAGGGGAGCGACTTTTGCCTGATGGGTCGCTCCCCATCTCTAAAAAAAAAAACAAAGAAAAAAAAGAAAAATTCCCCTGGCGCCTAGAGGTTTCTGCCCCCCCCCCGGGGGCAGATCTGCCTAATAATAGGCCGATCTGCCCCCCGGGGGGGCAGACATGGCCTAAAATAAATTTGCCCCCCCAACACCCACCCCCCCCGGGAGCGACCCTTGCCTACGGGGTCGCTCCCCCTGCGTGACATTGGTGCCAAAAAACAAATCCCCGGTGCCTAGTGGTTTCTGCCCCCTTGGGGGCAGATTGACCTAAAATTGGCCAATCTGCCCCCAGGGGGGCAGAAATGGTCTAAATACAATTTGCCCCCCCAGGGGACCGACCCTTGCCTGATGGGTCGCTCCCCATCTCTAAAAAAAGAAACAAAAAAAAAAAAAAAACACAAAAAAAAAATTGCCCTGGTGCCTAGAGTGTTCTGCCCCCCCCCCCCCGGGGGCAGTTCGGCCTAATAATAGGACGATCTGCCCCCCGGGGGGGCAGAAATGGCCTAAAATAAATTTGCCCCCCCAACCCTCACCCCCCCCCGAGAGCGACCCTTGCCTACGGGGTCACTCCCCCTGCGTGACATTGGCGCCAAAAAACAAATCCCCGGTGCCTAGTGATTTCTGTCCCCTTGGGGGCAGATTGACCTAAAATTGGCCAATCTGCCCCCAGGGGGGCAGAAATGGTCTAAATACAATTTCCCCCCCCCCAGGGGAGCGACCCTTGCCTGATGGGTCGCTCCCCATCTCTAAAAAAAGAAACAACAACAAAAAAAAACACAAAAAAAAAATTGCCCTGTCGCCTAGAGTGTTCTGCCCCCCCCCCCGGGGGCAGTTCGGCCTAATAATAGGCCGATCTGTCCCCCGGGGGGGCAGAAATGGCCTAAAATAAATTTCCCCCCTCAACCACCCCCCCCCCCCCCGGGAGCGACCCTTGCCTACGGGGTCGCTCCCCCTGCGTGACATTGGCGCCAAAAAACAAATCCCCGGTGCCTAGTGGTTTCTGCCCCCTTGGGGGCAGATTGACCTAAAATTGGCCAATCTGCCCCCAGGGGGGCAGAAATGGTCTACATACAATTTGCCCCCCCAGGGGAGCGACCCTTGCCTGATGGGTCGCTCCCCATCTCTAAAAAAAGAAACAACAAAAAAAAAAAAACACAAAAAAAAATTGCCCTGGCGCCTAGAGTGTTCTGCCCCCCCCCCCGGGGGCAGTTCGGCCTAATAATAGGCCGATCTGTCCCCCGGGGGGGCAGAAATGGCCTAAAATAAATTTGCCCCCCAACCCCCACCCCCCCCCCCGGGAGCGACCCTTGCCTACGGGGTCGCTCCCTCTGCGTGACATTGGTGCCAAAAAAACAAATCCCCGGTGCCTAGTGGTTTCTGCCCCCTTGGGGGCAGATTGACCTAAAATTGGCCAATCTGCTCCCAGGGGGGCAGAAATGGTCTAAATACAATTTGCCCCCCCAGGGGAGCGACCCTTGCCTGATGGGTCGCTCCCCATCTCTAAGAAAAGAAACAACAAAAAAAAAAACACAAAAAAAAAATTGCCCTGGCGCCTAGAGTGTTCTGCCCCCCCCGGGGGCAGTTCGGCCTAATAATAGGCCGATCTGTCCCCCGGGGGGGCAGAAATGGCCTAAAATAAATTTGCCCCCCCAACCCCCACCCCCCCCCCGGGAGCGACCCTTGCCTACGGGGTCGCTCTCCCTGCGTGACATTGGCGCCAAAAAACAAATCCCCGGTGCCTAGTGGTTTCTGCCCCCTTGGGGGCAGATTGACCTAAAATCGGCCAATCTGCCCCCAGGGGGGCAGAAATGGTCTAAATACAATTTGCCCCCCAGGGGAGCGACCCTTGCCTGATGGGTCGCTCCCCATCTCTAAAAAAAAAAAAAGAAAAAAAAAAAAAAACACACAAAAAAAATTTGCCCTGGCGCCTAGAGGTTTCTTCCCCCCCTGGGGGCAGATCGGCCTAATAATAGGCCGATCTGCCCCCAGGGGGGGCAGAAATGGCCTAAAATAAATTCCCCTCCCCCCCCAGGGAGCGACCCTTGCCTAAGTGGTCGCTCCCTTTGCGTGAAATTCACGCAAAGAAAAAACTCCCTGGTGTCTAGTGGTTTCTACCCCCCTTGGGGGCAGATTGGCCTCATCAAAATAGGCCAATCTGCCCCCAAGGGGGGCAGAAATGGGCAAATTATAATTTTCCCCCAAGGGGAGCGACCCTTGCCTAAGGGGTCGCTCCCCACCAAAAAAAAAAAAAAATGAAAAAAAAAAAAAAAAAAATGGTCCCTGGTGCCTAGAGGTTTCTGCCCCCCCTGGGGGCAGAAAAGGCCTTTTCAAAAAAATGCCCCCCCTGGGAGCGACCCTTGCCCAAGGGGTCGCTCCCTTTTGTCAATTTCTAAGAAAAAAAAAAAAATCCTTGGTGTCTAGTGGGGTTTCAAAAGCCGGATTGCAAGCAATCCGGCTTTTGAAACCCTCGGAGGGACTTCAAAGGGAAGGAAATACTTTTCCTTCCCTTTGAAGCCCCTCCGGGCCTCCCAAGTGATTGAAAAAGAAATGCTTTTGCATTTCTTTTTCAATCGCGCTGGAAGCAGAGCTTCCAGCGCGACGAGGGAGGCCCCTGTGACACATCAGCGCGCGCGCGCTGACGTCACAGGGGGGGGTGGGGGGGGGGCGGGGGTGGAAGGGGAAGGTCTTCCCCTTCCATCCCCGACTAGGGGGGGGAAGGGGGGTGCAGAGGGTCCATCCTCTCTCCTTCATCAGCTTCAGATCCCACTGTTTCCCTGAGCAGGAAGGTCTGGAATTGAAAATACAGAGGACATTAAACAACATTCACTCAGTACATGGCACTCATTTTGGTTTATAAGCTGGAAATTGAGCCATCAGTGCAGTGTCAAGAGTGTTAGGATGGCCGAGTGGTCTAAGGCGCTGCGTTCATGTCGCAGTCTCCTTTGGAGGCGTGGGTTCGAATCCCACTTCTGACAAGTGTCTTTTGCGAGGTGGAAACATTTTTTGACTTTTTTTTTCCAAGCACCCGTATCAAAAACAATGTCAACAGTTTCTGTAAATTATCGATAAGATCTATTGTCCGTTGCTTGCACTAATTTCCTGAAGTTGGCTAAATCGCAGTAAATCGGTAAAGCGGATAATCACAGCATCTTCAACAAATCGTGATAGAGGGGCAGAGATAAAGGTTTCGACCCTACATATCAAGAGCGCAGCTGTCAATAGTTCAGCAGGTTCACAGTGCAGAAGGTTCAGTGGCACCAGGGTCCCCTGCGTCCCAATCACAGCTGGTTTTTAACTTCTGTATTCAGGGCATGGGAGGGGTGTGTTGCATCGTGCACACACGGTGCCTGTTTCGCAGATAAGTTTTAATAAATACACAGAGAATAATATAGAGTCATTGGCCACGAGGAACACCTTCCCTGACCTTTTATTCTCTCCGGTTCCACGTCACCGCGCCTACCATCCAACTCCAAAACTCGGGGAGACTAACACTCCCTACCTCCCTTGGTGTGCATCATAGGCGTGCCCATGACGAACACAACATTTCTCCTTAACCAATACAAAACAAACATAGCTGCTCAAAAAAAAGATACTATACTAATCCAGTATACAAGAATAGTACACAACAAGAAATGCCACATTCAGTCAATCCACCCCGAATCCTTGCAGCCGCGTTGAGCATGGCGGTCGAGGACTCAAACTGTACCGTTCAAGTCCTTGTCTCAGAGGCACTGAGTTGATAGGTATGGAGCCAGGCACCTCCTGATCTGAATCTTGAACTGGCTCCAAATTCTGCATGTCCACACCCCTTGTAGTAGATGATTGAGAATTAATAGCAGTCACCACCGGCCATGTGCACTGGCTCAAACTTCTGCATGTCCACACCCCATGTAGTCGATGATTGAGAATTAGTAGCAGTCACCACCGGATTCACTGTCAGGATGATCCATCCTCTCTCCTTCATCAGCTTCAGATCCCACTGTTTCCCTGAGTAGGAAGGTCTGGAATTGAAAATACAGAGGACATTAAACAACATTCACTCAGTACATGGCACTCATTTTGGTTTATACGCTCGAAATTGAGCCATGAGGGAGGTGTGAAGAGTGTCAGGATGGCCGAGTGGTCTGAGGCGCTGCATTCAGGTCACAGCCTCCCTTGGAGGTGTGGGTTCAAATCCCACTTCTGACAAGTGTATTTTGCGAAGTGGATACATTTTTGGACTTTTTTTTCCCAAGCACCGTATCAAAAACAATGTCAACAGTTTCTGTAAATTATCGATAAGATCTATTTTCCGTTGCTTGCACTAATTGCCTGAAGTTGGCTAAATCGCAGTAAATCGGTAAAGCAGGAAATCACAGCATCTTCAACAAATCGTGATAGAGGGGCTGAGATAAAGGTTTCGACCCTACATATAAAAAGCGCTGCTGTCAATAGTTCAGCAGGTTCACAGTGCAGAAGGTTCAGTGGCACCAGGGTCCCCTGCGTCCCAATCACAGCTGGTTTTTAACTTCTGTATTCAGAGGATGGGAGGGGTGGGGGTGTTGCGTCGTGCACACACAGTGCCTGTTTTGCAGAGAAGTTTTAATAAATACACAAAGAATAATATGGAGTCTTTAGCCACGAGGAACACCTTCCCCTACCTTTTATTCTCTCCGTTTCCACATCACCGCACCTACCATCCAACTCCAAAACTCGGGGGAGACTAACACTCCCTACCTCCCTTGGTGTGCATCATGGGCGTGCCCATGACAAACACATTTCTCCTTAACCAATACAAAACAAACATAGCTGCTCAAAAAAAAGATACTATACTAATCCAGTATACAAGAATAGTACACAACAATAAATACCACATTCAGTCAATCCACCCCGAATCCTTGCAGCTGCGTTGAGCATGGCGGTCGAGGACTCAAACTGTACCGTTCAAGTCCTTGTCTCAGAGGCACTGAGTTGATTGGTATGGAGCCAGGCACCTCCTGATCTGAATCTTGAGCTGGCTCCAAATTCTGCATGTCCACACCCCCTGTAGTAGATGATTGAGAATTAGTAGCAGTCACCACCGGCCATATGCACTGGCTCAAAATTCTGCAAGTCCACACCCCATGTAGTAGATGATTGAGAATTAGTAGCAGTCACCACAGGGTCCACTGTCAGGATGATCCATCCTCTCTCCTTCATCAGCTTCAGATCCCACTGTTTCCCCGAGCAGGAAGGTCTGGAATTGAAAATACAGAGGACATTAAATAACATTCACTCAGTACATGGCACTCATTTTGGTTTATAAGCTGGAAATTGAGCCATCAGTCTGGTGTCAAGAGTGTCAGGATGGCTGGGTGGTCTAAGGTGCTGCATTCAGATCACAGTCTCCCTTGGAGACGTGGGTTCAAACCCCTCTTCTGACAAGTGTCTTTTGCGAGGTGGATATATTTTTGGACTTTTTTTTTCCAAGCACCCTTATCAAAAACAATGTCAACAGTTTCTGTAAATTATCGATAAGATCTATTGTCTGTTGCTTGCACTAATTGCCTGAAGTTGGCTAAATCGCAGTAAATCGGTAAAGCAGGAAATCACAGCATCTTCAACAAATCGTGATAGAGGGGCCGAGATAAAGTTTTCGACCCTACATATCAAAAGCACAGCTGTCAATAGTTCAGCAGGTTCACAGTGCAGAAGGTTCAGTGGCACCAGGGTCCCCTGCATCCCAATCACAGCTGGTTTTTAACTTCTGTATTCAGGGCATGGGAGGGGTGTGTTGCATCGTGCACACACAGTGCCTGTTTCACAGATAAGTTTTAATAAATACACAGAGAATAATATAGAGTCATTGGCCACGAGGAACACCTTCCCTGACCTTTTATTCTCTCCGGTTCCACGTCACCGCGCCTACCATCCAACTCCAAAACTCGGGGGAGACTAACACTCCCTACCTCCCTTGGTGTGCATCATAGGCGTGCCCATGACGAACACAACATTTCTCCTTAACCCCTTCGCTGCCAGGCCTTTTCCCCCTCCTGTGCCAGGCCTTTTTTTGCCTATTTGGGGCAGTTCGCGCTTAGGCCCTCATAACTTTTTGTCCACATAAGCTAACCAAGCCAAATTTGCGTCCTTTTTTTCCAACATCCTAGGGATTCTATAGGTACCCAGACTTTGTGGGTTCCCCTGAAGGAGGCCAAGAAATTGGCCAAAATACAGTGAAAATTTCGTTTTTTTCAAAAAAATTGGAAAAAGGGGCTTCAGAAGAAGGCTTGTGGTTTTTCCCCTGAAAATGGCATCAACAAAGGGTTTGCGGTGCTAAACTCAGCAGCTTCCCAGCTTTCAGGAACAGGCAGACTTGAATCCGAAAACCCAATTTTTCAACACAATTTTGGCATTTTACTGGGGCATACCCCATTTGTGCAATTTTTTGTGCTTTCAGCCTCCTTCCAGTCAGTGACAGGAATGGTCATGAAACCAATGCTGGATCCCTGAAACCTAAACATTTCTGAAAAGTAGACAAAATTCTGAATTCAGCAAGGGGTCATTTGTGTAGATCCTACAAGGGTTTCCTACAGAAAATAACAGCTGAAAAAGAAAAATATTGAAATTGAGGTGAAAAAAACATCAATTTTTCTCTACTTTTTACTCTTTAACTTTTCCCTGCAATGTCAGATTATCGAAAGCAAAATACCGTTACGTCTGCTGGACTCCTCTGGTTGCGGGGATATATAGGGTTTGTAGGTTCATCAAGAACCCGAGGAACCCAGAGCCAATAAATGAGCTGCACCCTGCAGTGCGTTTTCATTCTATACCGGGTATACAGTAATTCATTTGCTGAAATATAAGGAGTAAAAAATAGCTATCAAGAAAACCTTTGCATTTCCAAAAAGGGCACAAGATAAGGTGTTGAGGAGCAGTGGTTATTGGCACATCTCTGAATTCCGGGGTGACCATAGTAGCACGTGAATTACATGGAATTTCTCAAATAGATGTCTTTTTTACACACACCCCTATATTTGGAAGGAATAAATGTAGAGAAAGACAAGGGGCAATAACACTTGTTTTGCTATTCTATGTTCCCCCAAGTCTCCCGATAAAAATGATACCTCACTTGTTTGGGTAGGCCTAGCGCCCGCGACAGGATATGCCCCAAAACACAACGTGGATACATCACAGAAAACAGAGCTGTTTTTAGCAAAGTGACTACCTGTAGATTTTGGCCTCTAGCTCAGCCGCCACCTAGGGAAACCTACCAACCCTGTGCATTTCTGAAAACTAGAGACCTAGGGGAATCCAAGGAGGGGTGACTTGTGTGGCTCGGACCAGGTTCTGTTACCCAGAATTCTTTGCAAACCTCAAAATTTGGCTAAAAAAAACACATGTTCCTCACATTTCTGTGGCAGAAAGTTCTGGAATCTGAGAGGAGCCACAAATTTCCTTCCACCCAGCGTTCCCCCACGTCTCCCGATAAAAATGATACCTCACTTGTGTGGGTAGGCCTAGCGCCCGCGACAGGATATGCCCCAAAACACAACGTGGACATATCACAGAAAACAGAGCTGTTTTTAGCAAAGTAACTACCTGTAGATTTTGGCCTCTAGCTCAGCCGCCACCTAGGGAAACCTACCAAACCTGTGCATTTCTGTAAACTAGAAACCTAGGGGAATCCAAGGAGGGGTGACTTGTGTGGCTCGGACCAGGTTCTGTTACCCAGAATCCTTTGCAAACCTCAAAATTTGGCTAAAAAACACATGTTCCTCACATTTCTGTGGCAGAAAGTTCTGGAATCTGAGAGGAGACACAAATTTCCTTCCACCCAGCGTTCCCCCACGTCTCCAGATAAAAATGATACCTCACTTGTGTGGGTAGGCCTAGCGCCCGCGACAGGATATGCCCCAAAACACAACGTGGACATATCACAGAAAACAGATATGTTTTTAGCAAAGTGACTACCTGTAGATTTTGGCCTCTAGCTCAGCCGCCACCTAGGGAAACCTACCAAACCTATGCATTTCTGAAAACTAGAGACCTAGGGGAATCCAAGGAGGGGTGACTTGTGTGGCTCGGACCAGGTTCTGTTACCCAGAATCCTTTGCAAACCTCAAAATTTGGCTAAAAAAACACATGTTCCTCACATTTCTGTGGCAGAAAGTTCTGGAATCTGAGAGGAGCCACAAATTTCCTTCCACCCAGCGTTCCCCCACGTCTCCCGATAAAAATGATACCTCACTTGTGTGGGTAGGCCTAGCGCCTGCGACAGGATATGCCCCAAAACACAACGTGGACATATCACAGAAAACAGAGCTGTTTTTAGCAAAGTGACTACCTGTAGATTTTGGCCTCTAGCTCAGCCGCCACCTAGGGAAACCTACCAAACCTGTGCATTTCTGAAAACTAGAGACCTAGGGGAATCCAAGGAGGGGTGAGTTGTGTGGCTCGGACCAGGTTCTGTTACCCAGAATCCTTTGCAAACCTCAAAATTTGGCTAAAAAACACATGTTCCTCACATTTCTGTGGCAGAAAGTTCTGGAATCTGAGAGGAGACACAAATTTCCTTCCACCCAGCGTTCCCCCACGTCTCCCGATAAAAATGATACCTCACTTGTGTGGGTAGGCCTAGCGCCCGCGACAGGATATGCCCCAAAACACAACGTGGACATATCACAGAAAACAGAGCTGTTTTTAGCAAAGTGACTACCTGTAGATTTTGGCCTCTAGCTCAGCCGCCACCTAGGGAAACCTACCAAACCTGTGCATTTCTGAAAACGAGAGACCTAGGGGAATCCAAGGAGGGGTGACTTGTGTGGCTCGGACCAGGTTCTGTTACCCAGAATCCTTTGCAAACCTCAAAATTTGGCTAAAAAAACACATGTTCCTCACATTTCTGTGGCAGAAAGTTCTGGAATCTGAGAGGAGCCACAAATTTCCTTCCACCCAGCGTTCCCCCACGTCTCCCGATAAAAATGATACCTCACTTGTGTGGGTAGGCCTAGCGCCCGCGACAGGATATGCCCCAAAACACAACGTGGACACATCACAGAAAACAGAGCTGTTTTTAGCAAAGTGACTACCTGTAGATTTTGGCCTCTAGCTCAGCCGCCACCTAGGGAAACCTACCAAACCTATGCATTTCTGAAAACTAGAGACCAAGGGGAATCCAAGGAGGGGTGACTTGTGTGGCTCGGACCAGGTTCTGTTACCCAGAATCCTTTGCAAACCTCAAAATTTGGCTAAAAAAACACATGTTCCTCACATTTCTGTGGCAGAAAGTTCTGGAATCTGAGAGGAGCCACAAATTTCCTTCCACCCAGCGTTCCCCCACGTCTCCCGATAAAAATGATACCTCACTTGTGTGGGTAGGCCTAGCGCCCGCGACAGGATATGCCCCAAAACACAACGTGGACATATCACAGAAAACAGAGCTGTTTTTAGCAAAGTGACTACCTGTAGATTTTGGCCTCTAGCTCAGCCGCCACCTAGGGAAACCTACCAAACCTGTGCATTTCTGAAAACTAGAGACCTAGGGGAATCCAAGGAGGGGTGACTTGCGGGGCTCGGACCAGGTTCTGTTACCCTGAATCCTTTGCAAACATCAAAATTTGGCTAAAAATACACATGTTACTCACATTTCTGTGGCAGAAAGTTCTGGAATCTGAGAGGAGCCACAAATTTCCTTCTACCCAGCGTTCCCCCAAGTCTCCCGATAAAAATGATACCTCACTTGTGTGGGTAGGACTAGCGCCCACGAAAGGAAAGGGCCCAAAACACAACGTGGACACATCAAATTTTTTTATAAAAAGCAGTGCCTACCTGTGGATTTTGGCCTGTAGCTCAGCCGACACCTGAGGAAACCTAGCAAACCAGTGCATTTTTGAAAACTAGAAACCCAGGGGAATCCAAGATGGGGTGACTTGCGGGGCTCTGACCAGGTTATGTTACCCAGAATCCTTTGCAAACATCAAAATTTGGCCCAAAAAACACTTTTTCCTCTCATTTCGGTGACAGAAAGTTCTGGAATCTGAGAGGAGCCACAAATTTCCTTCCACCCAGCGTTCCCCTAAGTCTCTCGATAAAAATGGTACATCACTTCTGTGGGTAGGCCTAGCGCCCACAAAAGGAAATGGCCCAAAACACAACGTGGACACAACATATTTTTTCACAGAAAACAGAGGTGTTTTTTGCAAGGTGCCTACCTGTGGTGTTTGGCCTGTAGCTCAGCCGGCCCCAGGGGGGGGGGGGCAGAAATGCCCTAAAATAAATTTGCCCCCCCAACCCCCACCCTCCCCCGCCGGGAGCGACCCTTGCCTACGGGGTCGCTCCCCCTGCGTGACATTGGCACCAAAAAACAAATCCCCGGTGCCTAGTGGTTTCTGCCCCCTTGGGGGCAGGTTGACCTAAACTCAGCCAATCTGCCCCCAAGGGGGGCAGAAATGGCCTAAATACAATTTGTCCCCCAGGGGAGCGACTTTTGCCTGATGGGTCGCTCCCCATCTCTAAAAAAAAAAACAAAGAAAAAAAAGAAAAATTCCCCTGGCGCCTAGAGGTTTCTGCCCCCCCCCGGGGGCAGATCGGCCTAATAATAGGCCGATCTGCCCCCCGGGGGGGCAGACATGGCCTAAAATAAATTTGCCCCCCCAACACCCACCCCCCCCGGGAGCGACCCTTGCCTACGGGGTCGCTCCCCCTGCGTGACATTGGCGCCAAAAAACAAATCCCCGGTGCCTAGTGGTTTCTGCCCCCTTGGGGGCAGATTGACCTAAAATTGGCCAATCTGCCCCCAGGGGGGCAGAAATGGTCTAAATACAATTTGCCCCCCCAGGGGAGCGACCCTTGCCTGATGGGTCGCTCCCCATCTCTAAAAAAAGAAACAACAAAAAAAAAAAAACACAAAAAAAAAATTGCCCTGGGGCCTAGAGTGTTCTTCCCCCCCCCCCCCCCGGGGGCAGTTCGGCCTAATAATAGGACGATCTGCCCCCCGGGGGGGCAGAAATGGCCTAAAATAAATTTGCCCCCCCAACCCCCACCCCCCCCCGGGAGCGACCCTTGCCTACGGGGTCACTCCCCCTGCGTGACATTGGCGCCAAAAAACAAATCCCCGGTGCCTAGTGATTTCTGCCCCCTTGGGGGCAGATTGACCTAAAATTGGCCAATCTGCCCCCAGGGGGGCAGAAATGGTCTAAATACAATTTGCCCCCCCCAGGGGAGCGACCCTTGCCTGATGGGTCGCTCCCCATCTCTAAAAAAAGAAACAACAAAAAAAAAAAACACAAAAAAAAAATTGCCCTGGCGCCTAGAGTGTTCTGCCCCCCCCCCGGGGGCAGTTCGGCCTAATAATAGGCCGATCTGTTCCCCGGGGGGGCAGAAATGGCCTAAAATAAATTTGCCCCCCCAACCCCCACCCCCCCCCCGGGAGCGACCCTTGCCTACGGGGTCGCTCCCCCTGCGTGACATTGGCGCCAAAAAACAAATCCCCGGTGCCTAGTGGTTTCTGCCCCCTTGGGGGCAGATTGACCTAAAATCGGCCAATCTGCCCCCAGGGGGGCAGAAATGGTCTAAATACAATTTGCTCCCCAGGGGAGCGACCCTTGCCTGATGGGTCACTCCCCATCTCTAAAAAAAAAAAAAGAAAAAAAAAAAAAACACACAAAAAAATTTTGCCCTGGCGCCTAGAGGTTTCTTCCCCCCCTGGGGGCAGATCGGCCTAATAATAGGCCGATCTGCCCCCAGGGGGGGCAGAAATGGCCTAAAATAAATTCCCCTCCCCCCCCAGGGAGCGACCCTTGCCTAAGTGGTCGCTCCCTTTGCGTGAAATTCACGCAAAGAAAAAACTCCCTGGTGTCTAGTGGTTTCTACCCCCCTTGGGGGCAGATTGGCCTCATCAAAATAGGCCAATCTGCCCCCAAGGGGGGCAGAAATGGGCAAATTATAATTTTCCCCCAAGGGGAGCGACCCTTGCCTAAGGGGTCGCTCCCCACCAAAAAAAAAAAAAAATGAAAAAAAAAAAAAAAAAATGGTCCCTGGTGCCTAGAGGTTTCTGCCCCCCCTGGGGGCAGAAAAGGCCTTTTCAAAAAAATGCCCCCCCTGGGAGCGACCCTTGCCCAAGGGGTCGCTCCCTTTTGTCAATTTCTAAGAAAAAAATAAAAATCCTTGGTGTCTAGTGGGGTTTCAAAAGCCGGATTGCAAGCAATCCGGCTTTTGAAACCCTCGGAGGGACTTCAAAGGGAAGGAAATACTTTTCCTTCCCTTTGAAGCCCCTCCGGGCCTCCCAAGTGATTGAAAAAGAAATGCTTTTGCATTTCTTTTTCAATCGCGCTGGAAGCAGAGCTTCCAGCGCGACGAGGGAGGCCCCTGTGACACATCAGCGCGCGCGCGCTGACGTCACAGGGGGGGGTGGGGGGGGGTCGGGGGTGGAAGGGGAAGGTCTTCCCCTTCCATCCCCGACTTGGGCGGGGAAGGGGGGTGCAGAGGGTCCATCCTCTCTCCTTCATCAGCTTCAGATCCCACTGTTTCCCTGAGCAGGAAGGTCTGGAATTGAAAATACAGAGGACATTAAACAACATTCACTCAGTACATGGCACTCATTTTGGTTTATAAGCTGGAAATTGAGCCATCAGTGCAGTGTCAAGAGTGTCAGGATGGCCGAGTGGTCTAAGGTGCTGCGTTCATGTCGCAGTCTCCTTTGGAGGCGTGGGTTCGAATCCCACTTCTGACAAGTGTCTTTTGCGAGGTGGATACATTTTTTGACTTTTTTTTCCAAGCACCCGTATCAAAAACAATGTCAACAGTTTCTGTAAATTATCGATAAGATCTATTGTCCGTTGCTTGCACTAATTTCCTGAAGTTGGCTAAATCGCAGTAAATCGGTAAAGCGGATAATCACAGCATCTTCAACAAATCGTGATAGAGGGGCAGAGATAAAGGTTTCGACCCTACATATCAAGAGCGCAGCTGTCAATAGTTCAGCAGGTTCACAGTGCAGAAGGTTCAGTGGCACCAGGGTCCCCTGCGTCCCAATCACAGCTGGATTTTAACTTCTGTATTCAGGGCATGGGAGGGGTGTGTTGCATCGTGCACACACGGTGCCTGTTTCGCAGATAAGTTTTAATAAATACACAGAGAATAATATAGAGTCATTGGCCACGAGGAACACCTTCCCTGACCTTTTATTCTCTCCGGTTCCACGTCACCGCGCCTACCATCCAACTCCAAAACTCGGGGAGACTAACACTCCCTACCTCCCTTGGTGTGCATCATAGGCGTGCCCATTACGAACACAACATTTCTCCTTAACCAATACAAAACAAACATAGCTGCTCAAAAAAAAGATACTATACTAATCCAGTATACAAGAATAGTACACAACAAGAAATGCCACATTCAGTCAATCCACCCCGAATCCTTGCAGCCGCGTTGAGCATGGCGGTCGAGGACTCAAACTGTACCGTTCAAGTCCTTGTCTCAGAGGCACTGAGTTGATTGGTATGGAGCCAGGCACCTCCTGATCTGAATCTTGAACTGGCACCAAATTCTGCATGTCCACACCCCTTGTAGTAGATGATTGAGAATTAGTAGCAGTCACCACCGGCCATGTGCACTGGCTCAAACTTCTGCATGTCCACACCCCATGTAGTCGATGATTGAGAATTAGTAGCAGTCACCACCGGATTCACTGTCAGGATGATCCATCCTCTCTCCTTCATCAGCTTCAGATCCCACTGTTTCCCTGAGTAGGAAGGTCTGGAATTGAAAATACAGAGGACATTAAACAACATTCACTCAGTACATGGCACTTATTTTGGTTTATACGCTCGAAATTGAGCCATGAGGGGGGTGTGAAGAGTGTCAGGATGGCCGAGTGGTCTGAGGCGCTGCGTTCAGGTCACAGCCTCCCTTGGAGGTGTGGGTTCAAATCCCACTTCTGACAAGTGTATTTTGCGAAGTGGATACATTTTTGGACTTTTTTTTCCCAAGCACCGTATCAAAAACAATGTCAACAGTTTCTGTAAATTATCGATAAGATCTATTTTCCGTTGCTTGCACTAATTACCTGAAGTTGGCTAAATCGCAGTAAATCGGTAAAGCAGGAAATCACAGCATCTTCAACAAATCGTGATAGAGGGGCTGAGATAAAGGTTTCGACCCTACATATAAAAAGCGCTGCTGTCAATAGTTCAGCAGGTTCACAGTGCAGAAGGTTCAGTGGCACCAGGGTCCCCTGCGTCCCAATCACAGCTGGTTTTTAACTTCTGTATTCAGGGGATGGGAGGGGTGGGGGTGTTGCGTCGTGCACACACAGTGCCTGTTTTGCAGAGAAGTTTTAATAAATACACAAAGAATAATATGGAGTCTTTAGCCACGAGGAACACCTTCCCCTACCTTTTATTCTCTCAGTTTCCACATCACCGCACCTACCATCCAACTCCAAAACTCGGGGGAGACTAACACTCCCTACCTCCCTTGGTGTGCATCATGGGCGTGCCCATGACAAACACATTTCTCCTTAACCAATACAAAACAAACATAGCTGCTCAAAAAAAAGATACTATACTAATCCAGTATACAAGAATAGTACACAACAATAAATACCACATTCAGTCAATCCACCCCGAATCCTTGCAGCTGCGTTGAGCATGGCGGTCGAGGACTCAAACTGTACCGTTCAAGTCCTTGTCTCAGAGGCACTGAGTTGATTGGTATGGAGCCAGGCACCTCCTGATCTGAATCTTGAGCTGGCTCCAAATTCTGCATGTCCACACCCCCTGTAGTAGATGATTGAGAATTAGTAGCAGTCACCACCGGCCATATGCACTGGCTCAAAATTCTGCAAGTCCACACCCCATGTAGTAGATGATTGAGAATTAGTAGCAGTCACCACAGGGTCCACTGTCAGGATGATCCATCCTCTCTCCTTCATCAGCTTCAGATCCCACTGTTTCCCTGAGCAGGAAGGTCTGGAATTGAAAATACAGAGGACATTAAATAACAGTCACTCAGTACATGGCACTCATTTTGGTTTATAAGCTGAAAATTGAGCCATCAGTCTGGTGTCAAGAGTGTCAGGATGGCCGGGTGGTCTAAGGTGCTGCATTCAGGTCACAGTCTCCCTTGGAGACGTGGGTTCAAACCCCTCTTCTGACAAGTGTCTTTTGCGAGGTGGATACATTTTTGGACTTTTTATTTCCAAGCACCCTTATCAAAAACAATGTCAACAGTTTCTGTAAATTATCGATAAGATCTATTGTCCATTGCTTTCACTAATTGCCTGAAGTTGGCTAAATCGCAGTAAATCGGTAAAGCAGGAAATCACAGCATCTTCAACACATCGTGATAGAGGGGCCGAGATAAAGGTTTCGACCCTACATACCAAAAGCACAGCTGTCAATAGTTCAGCAGGTTCACAGTGCAGAAGGTTCAGTGGCACCAGGGTCCCCTGCGTCCCAATCACAGCTGGTTTTTAACTTCTGTATTCAGGGCATGGGAGGGGTGTGTTGCATCGTGCACACACGATGCCTGTTTCGCAGATAAGTTTTAATAAATACACAGAGAATAATATAGAGTCATTGGCCACGAGGAACACCTTCCCTGACCTTTTATTCTCTCCGGTTCCACGTCACCGCGCCTACCATCCAACTCCAAAACTCGGGGGAGACTAACACTCCCTACCTCCCTTGGTGTGCATCATAGGCGTGCCCATGACGAACACAACATTTCTCCTTAACCAATACAAAACAAACATAGCTGCTCAATAAAAAGATACTATACTAAACTAGTATACAAGAATAGTACACAACAAGAAATGCCACATTCAGTCAATCCACCCCGAATCCTTGCAGCCGCGTTGAGCATGGCGGTCGAGGACTCAAACTGCACCATTCAAGTCCTTGTCTCAGAGGCACTGAGTTGATTGGTATGGAGCCAGGCACCTCCTGATCTGAATCTTGAACTGGCTCCAAATTCTGCATGTCCACACCCCTTGTAGTAGATGATTGAGAATTAGTAGCAGTCACCACCGGCCATGTGCACTGGCTCAAACTTCTGCATGTCCACACCCCATGTAGTCGATGATTGAGAATTAGTAGCAGTCACCACCGGATTCACTGTCAGGATGATCCATCCTCTCTCCTTCATCAGCTTCAGATCCCACTGTTTCCCTGAGCAGGAAGGTCTGGAATTGAAAATACAGAGGACATTAAACAACATTCACTCAGTACATGGCACTCATTTTGGTTTATACGCTCGAAATTGTGCCATGAGGGAGGTTTGAAGAGTGTCAGAATGGCCGAGTGGTCTAAGGTGCTGCATTCAGATCACAGTCTCCCTTGGAGACGTGGGTTCAAGCCCCTCTTCTGACAAGTGTCTTTTGCGAGGTGGATAAATTTTTGGACTTTTTTTTCCCAAGCACCGTATCAAAAACAATGTCAACAGTTTCTGTAAATTATCGATAAGATCTATTTTCCGTTGCTTGCACTAATTGCCTGAAGTTGGCTAAATCGCAGTAAATCGGTAAAGCAGGAAATCACAGCATCTTCAACAAATCGTGATAGAGGGGCCGAGATAAAGGTTTCGACCCTACATATCAAAAGCGCAGCTGTCAATAGTTCAGCAGGTTCACAGTGCAGAAGGTTCAGTGGCACCAGGGTCCCCTGCGTCCCAATCACAGCTGGTTTTTAACTTCTGTATTCAGGGCATGGGAGGGGTGTGTTGCATCGTGCACACACAGTGCCTGTTTCGCAAGTAAGTTTTAATAAATACACAGAGAATAATATAGAGTCACTGGCCACGAGGAACACCTTCCCTGACCTTTTATTCTCTCCGGTTCCACGTCACCGCGCCTACCATCCAACTCCAAAACTCGGGGGAGACTAACACTCCCTACCTCCCTTGGTGTGCATCATAGGCGTGCCCATGACGAACACAACATTTCTCCTTAACCAATACAAAACAAACATAGGTGCTCAAAAAAAAGATACTATACTAAACCAGTATACAAGAATAGTACACAACAAGAAATGCCACATTCAGTCAATCGACCCCGAATCCTTGCAGCCGCGTTGAGCATGGCGGTCGAGGACTCAAACTGTACCGTTCAAGTCCTTGTCTCAGAGGCACTGAGTTGATTGGTATGGAGCCAGGCACCTCCTGATCTGAATCTTGAACTGGCTCCAAATTCTGCATGTCCACACCCCCTGTAGTAGATGATTGAGAATTAGTAGCAGTCACCACCGGCCATGTGCACTGGCTCAAAATTCAGCATGTCCACACCCCATGTAGTAGATGATTGAGAATTAGTAGCAGTCACCATCGGATCCACTGTCAGGATGATCCATCCTCTCTCCTTCATCAGCTTCAGATCCCACTGTTTCCATGAGCAGTAAGGTCTGGAATTGAAAATACAGAGGACATTAAACAACATTCACTCAGTACATGGCACTCATTTTGGTTTATAAGCTGGAAATTGAGCCATCAGTGCAGTGTTAAGAGTGTCAGGATGGCCGAGTGGTCTAAGGCGCTGCGTTCAGGTTGCAGTCTCCTTTGGAGGCGTGGGTTTGAATCCCACTTCTGACAAGTGTCTTTTGCAAGGTGGATACATTTTTGGACTTTTTTTTCCAAGCACCGGTATCAAAAACAATGTCAACAGTTTCTGTAAATTATCGATAAGATCTATTGTCCGTTGCTTGCACTAATTTCCTGAAGTTGGCTAAATCGCAGTAAATCGGTAAAGCGGGAAATCACAGCATCTTCAACAAATCGTGATAGAGGGGCAGAGATAAAGGTTTCGACCCTACATATCAAGAGCGCAGCTGTCAATAGTTCAGCAGGTTCACAGTGCAGAAGGTTCAGTGGCACCAGGGTCCCCTGCGTCCCAATCACAGCTGGTTTTTAACTTCTGTATTCAGGGCATGGGAGGGGTGTGTTGAATCGTGCACACACGGTGCCTGTTTCGCAGATAAGTTTTAATAAATACACAGAGAATAATATAGAGTCATTGGCCACGAGGAACACCTTCCCTGACCTTTTATTCTCTCCGGTTCCACGTCACTGTGCCTACCATCCAACTCCAAAACTCGTGGGAGACTAACACTCCCTACCTCCCTTGGTGTGCATCATAGGCGTGCCCATGACGAACACAACATTTCTCCTTAACCAATACAAAACAAACATAGCTGCTCAAAAAAAAGATACTATACTAATCCAGTATACAAGAATAGTACACAACAAGAAATGCCACATTCAGTCAATCCACCCCGAATCCTTGCAGCCGCGTTGAGCATGGCGGTCGAGGACTCAAACTATACCGTTCTAGTCCTTGTCTCAGAGGCACTGAGTTGATTGGTATGGAGCCAGGCACCTCCTGATCTGAATCTTGAACTGGCTCCAAATTCTGGATGTCTACACCCCTTGTAGTAGATGATTGAGAATTAGTAGCAGTCACCACCGGCCATGTCCACTGGCTCAAACTTCTGCATGTCCACACCCCATGTAGTCGATGATTGAGAATTAGTAGCAGTCACCACCGGATTCACTGTCAGGATGATCCATCCTCTCTCCTTCATCAGCTTCAAATCCCACTGTTTCCCTGAGCAGGAAGGTCTGGAATTGAAAATACAGAGGACATTAAACAACATTCACTCAGTACATGGCACTCATTTTGGTTTATACGCTCGAAATTGAGCCATGAGGGAGGTGTGAAGAGTGTCAGGATGGCCGAGTGGTCTAAGGCGCTGTGTTCAGGTCGCAGCCTCCCTTGGAGGTGTGGGTTCAAATCCCACTTCTGACAAGTGAATTTTGCGAGGTGGATACATTTTTGGACTTTTTTTTCCCAAGCACCGTATCAAAAACAATGTCAACAGTTTCTGTAAATTATCGATAAGATCTATTTTCCGTTGCTTGCACTAATTGCCTGAAGTTGGCTAAATCGCAGTAAATCGGTAAAGCAGGAAATCACAGCATCTTCAACAAATCGTGATAGAGGGGCCGAGATAAAGGTTTCGACCCTACATATCAAAAGCGCAGCTGTCAATAGTTCAGCAGGTTCACAGTGCAGAAGGTTCAGTGGCACCAGGGTCCCCTGCGTCCCAATCACAGCTGGTTTTTAACTTCTGTATTCAGGGCATGGGAGGGGTGTGTTGCATCGTGCACACACAGTGCCTGTTTCGCAAATAAGTTTTAATAAATACACAGAGAATAATATAGAGTCATTGGCCACGAGGAACACCTTCCCTGACCTTTTATTCTCTCCGGTTCCACGTCACCGCGCCTACCATCCAACTCCAAAACTCGGGGGAGACTAACACTCCCTACCTCCCTTGGTTTGCCTCATAGGCGTGCCCATGACGAACACAACATTTCTCCTTAACCAATACAAAACAAACATAGCTGCTCAAAAAAAAGATACTATACTAAACCAGTATACAAGAATAGTACACAACAAGAAATGCCACATTCAGTCAATCCACCCCGAATCCTTGCAGCCGCGTTGAGCATGGCGGTCGAGGACTCAAACTGTACCGTTCAAGTCCTTGTCTCAGAGGCACTGAGTTGATTGGTATGGAGCCAGGCACCTCCTGATCTGAATCTTGAACTGGCTCCAAATTCTGCATGTCCACACCCCCTGTAGTAGATGATTGAGAATTAGTAGCAGTCACCACCGGCCATGTGCACTGGCTCAAAATTCAGCATGTCCACACCCCATGTAGTAGATGATTGAGAATTAGTAGCAGTCACCATCGGATCCACTGTCAGGATGATCCATCCTCTCTCCTTCATCAGCTTCAGATCCCACTGTTTCCCTGAGCAGGAAGGTCTGGAATTGAAAATACAGAGGACATTAAACAACATTCACTTAGTACATGGCACTCATTTTGGTTTATAAGCTGGAAATTGAGCCATCAGTGCAGTGTCAAGAGTGTCAGGATGGCCGAGTGGTCTAAGGCGCTGTGTTCAGGTCGCAGTCTCCTTTGGAGACGTGGGTTCGAATCCCACTTCTGACAAGTGTCTTTTGCGAGGTGGATACATTTTTGGACTTTTTTTTTCCAAGCACCCGTATCAAAAACAATGTCAACAGTTTCTGTAAATTATCGATAAGATCTATTGTCCGTTGCTTGCACTAATTTCCTGAAGTTGGCTAAATCGCAGTAAATCGGTAAAGCGGGAAATCACAGCATCTTCAACAAATCGTGATAGAGGGGCAGAGATAAAGGTTTCGACCCTACATATCAAGAGCGCAGCTGTCAATAGTTCAGCAGGTTCACAGTGCAGAAGGTTCAGTGGCACCAGGGTCCCCTGCGTCCCAATCACAGCTGGTTTTTAACTTCTGTATTCAGGGCATGGGAGGGGTGTGTTGCATCGTGCACACACGGTGCCTGTTTCGCAGATAAGTTTTAATAAATACACAGAGAATAATATAGAGTCATTGGCCACGAGGAACACCTTCCCTGACCATTTATTCTCTCCGGTTCCACGTTACCGCGCCTACCATCCAACTCCAAAACTCAGGGGAGACTAACACTCCCTACCTCCCTTGGTGTGCATCATAGGCGTGCCCATGACGAACACAACATTTCTCCTTAACCAATACAAGACAAACATAGCTGCTCAAAAAAAAGATACTATACTAATCCAGTATACAAGAATAGTACACAACAAGAAATGCCACATTCAGTCAATCCACCCCGAATCCTTGCAGCCGCGTTGAGCATGGCGGTCGAGGACTCAAACTATACCGTTCTAGTCCTTGTCTCAGAGGCACTGAGTTGATTGGTATGGAGCCAGGCACCTCCTGATCTGAATCTTGAACTGGCTCCAAATTCTGGATGTCTACACCCCTTGTAGTAGATGATTGAGAATTAGTAGCAGTCACCACCGGCCATGTCCACTGGCTCAAACTTCTGCATGTCCACACCCCATGTAGTCGATGATTGAGAATTAGTAGCAGTCACCACCGGATTCACTGTCAGGATGATCCATCCTCTCTCCTTCATCAGCTTCAGATCCCACTGTTTCCCTGAGCAGGAAGGTCTGGAATTGAAAATACAGAGGACATTAAACAACATTCACTCAGTACATGGCACTCATTTTGGTTTATACGCTCGAAATTGAGCCATGAGGGAGGTGTGAAGAGTGTCAGGATGGCCGAGTGGTCTAAGGCGCTGTGTTCAGGTCACAGCCTCCCTTGGAGGTGTGGGTTCAAATCCCACTTCTGACAAGTGAATTTTGCGAGGTGGATACATTTTTGGACTTTTTTTTCCCAAGCACCGTATCAAAAACAATGTCAACAGTTTCTGTAAATTATCGATAAGATCTATTTTCCGTTGCTTGCACTAATTGCCTGAAGTTGGCTAAATCGCAGTAAATCGGTAAAGCAGGAAATCACAGCATCTTCAACAAATCGTGATAGAGGGGCCGAGATAAAGGTTTCGACCCTACATATCAAAAGCGCAGCTGTCAATAGTTCAGCAGGTTCACAGTGCAGAAGGTTCAGTGGCACCAGGGTCCCCTGCGTCCCAATCACAGCTGGTTTTTAACTTCTGTATTCAGGGCATGGGAGGGGTGTGTTGCATCGTGCACACACAGTGCCTGTTTCGCAAGTAAGTTTTAATAAATACACAGAGAATAATATAGAGTCACTGGCCACGAGGAACACCTTCCCTGACCTTTTATTCTCTCCGGTTCCACGTCACCGCGCCTACCATCCAACTCCAAAACTCGGGGGAGACTAACACTCCCTACCTCCCTTGGTGTGCATCATAGGCGTGCCCATGACGAACACAACATTTCTCCTTAACCAATACAAAACAAACATAGGTGCTCAAAAAAAAGATACTATACTAAACCAGTATACAAGAATAGTACACAACAAGAAATGCCACATTCAGTCAATCGACCCCGAATCCTTGCAGCCGCGTTGAGCATGGCGGTCGACGACTCAAACTGTACCGTTCAAGTCCTTGTCTCAGAGGCACTGAGTTGATTGGTATGGAGCCAGGCACCTTCTGATCTGAATCTTGACCTGGCTCCAAATTCTGCATGTCCACACCCCCTGTAGTAGATGATTGAGAATTAGTAGCAGTCACCACCGGCCATGTGCACTGGCTCAAAATTCAGCATGTCCACACCCCATGTAGTAGATGATTGAGAATTAGTAGCAGTCACCATCGGATCCTCTGTCAGGATGATCCATCCTCTCTCCTTCATCAGCTTCAGATCCCACTGTTTCCCTGAGCAGGAAGGTCTGGAATTGAAAATACAGAGGACATTAAACAACATTCACTCAGTACATGGCACTCATTTTGGTTTATAAGCTGGAAATTGAGCCATCAGTGCAGTGTCAAGAGTGTCAGGATGGCCGAGTGGTCTAAGGTGCTGCGTTCAGGTTGCAGTCTCCTTTGGAGGAGTGGGTTCGAATCCCACTTCTGACAAGTGTCTTTTGCGAGGTGGATACATTTTTGGACTTTTTTTTCCAAGCACCGGTATCAAAAACAATGTCAACAGTTTCTGTAAATTATCGATAAGATCTATTGTCCGTTGCTTGCACTAATTTCCTGAAGTTGGCTAAATCGCAGTAAATCGGTAAAGCGGGAAATCACAGCATCTTCAACAAATCGTGATAGAGGGGCAGAGATAAAGGTTTCGACCCTACATATCAAGAGCGCAGCTGTCAATAGTTCAGCAGGTTCACAGTGCAGAAGGTTCAGTGGCACCAGGGTCCCCTGCGTCCCAATCACAGCTGGTTTTTAACTTCTGTATTCAGGGCATGGGAGGGGTGTGTTGCATCGTGCACACACGGTGCCTGTTTCGCAGATAAGTTTTAATAAATACACAGAGAATAATATAGAGTCATTGGCCACGAGGAACACCTTCCCTGACCTTTTATTCTCTCCGGTTCCACGTCACCGCGCCTACCATCCAACTCCAAAACTCGGGGGAGACTAACACTCCCTACCTCCCTTGGTGTGCATCATAGGCGTGCCCATGACGTACACAACATTTCTCCTTAACCAATACAAAACAAACATAGCTGCTCAAAAAAAAGATACTATACTAATCCAGTATACAAGAATAGTACACAACAAGAAATGCCACATTCAGTCAATCCACCCCGAATCCTTACAGCCGCGTTGAGCATGGCGGTCGAGGACTCAAACTGTACCGTTCAAGTCCTTGTCTCAGAGGCACTGAGTTGATTGGTATGGAGCCAGGCACCTCCTGATCTGAATCTTGAACTGGCTCCAAATTCTGCATGTCCACACCCCCTGTAGTAGATGATTGAGAATTAGTAGCAGTCACCACCGGCCATGTGCACTGGCTCAAAATTCAGCATGTCCACACCCCATGTAGTAGATGATTGAGAATTAGTAGCAGTCACCATCGGATCCACTGTCAGGATGATCCATCCTCTCTCCTTCATCAGCTTCAGATCCCACTGTTTCCCTGAGCAGGAAGGTCTGGAATTGAAAATACAGAGGACATTAAACAACATTCACTCAGTACATGGCACTCATTTTGGTTTATAAGCTGGAAATTGAGCCATCAGTGCAGTGTCAAGAGTGTCAGGATGGCCGAGTGGTCTAAGGCGCTGCGTTCAGGTTGCAGTCTCCTTTGGAGGCGTGGGTTCGAATCCCACTTCTGACAAGTGTCTTTTGCGAGGTGGATACATTTTTGGACTTTTTTTTCCAAGCACCGGTATCAAAAACAATGTCAACAGTTTCTGTAAATTATCGATAAGATCTATTGTCCGTTGCTTGCACTAATTTCCTGAAGTTGGCTAAATCGCAGTAAATCGGTAAAGCGGGAAATTACAGCATCTTCAACAAATCGTGATAGAGGGGCAGAGATAAAGGTTTCGACCCAACATATCAAGAGCGCAGCTGTCAATAGTTCAGCAGGTTCACAGTGCAGAAGGTTCAGTGGCACCAGGGTCCCCTGCGTCCCAATCACAGCTGGTTTTTAACTTCTGTATTCAGGGCATGGGAGGGGTGTGTTGAATCGTGCACACACGGTGCCTGTTTCGCAGATAAGTTTTAATAAATACACAGAGAATAATATAGAGTCATTGGCCACGAGGAACACCTTCCCTGACCTTTTATTCTCTCCGGTTCCACGTCACTGTGCCTACCATCCAACTCCAAAACTCGGGGGAGACTAACACTCCCTACCTCCCTTGGTGTGCATCATAGGCGTGCCCATGACGAACACAACATTTCTCCTTAACCAATACAAAACAAACATAGCTGCTCAAAAAAAAGATACTATACTAATCCAGTATACAAGAATAGTACACAACAAGAAATGCCACATTCAGTCAATCCACCCCGAATCCTTGCAGCCGCGTTGAGCATGGCGGTCGAGGACTCAAACTGTACCGTTCAAGTCCTTGTCTCAGAGGCACTAAGTTGATTGGTATGGAGCCAGGCACCTCCTGATCTGAATCTTGAACTGGCTCCAAATTCTGCATGTCCACACCCCTTGTAGTAGATGATTGAGAATTAGTAGCAGTCACCACCGGCCATGTGCACTGGCTCAAACTTCTGCATGTCCACACCCCATGTAGTCGATGATTGAGAATTAGTAGCAGTCACCACCAGATTCACTGTCAGGATGATCTATCCTCTCTCCTTCATCAGCTTCAGATCCCACTGTTTCCCTGAGCAGGAAGGTCTGGAATTGAAAATACAGAGGACATTAAACAACATTCACTCATTACATGGCACTCATTTTGGTTTATACGCTCGAAATTGAGCCATGAGGGAGATGTGAAGAGTGTCAGGATGGCCGAGTGGTCTAAGGTGCTGCGTTGAGGTCGCAGCCTTACTTGGAGGTGTGGGTTCAAATCCCACTTCTGACAAGTGTATTTTGCAAGGTGGATACATTTTTGGACTTTTTTTTCCCAAGCACCGTATCAAAAACAATGTCAACAGTTTCTGTAAATTATCGATAAGATCTATTTTCCGTTGCTTGCACTAATTGCCTGAAGTTGGCTAAATCGCAGTAAATCGGTAAAGCAGGAAATCACAGCATCTTCAACAAATCGTGATAGAGGGGCAGAGATAAAGGTTTCGACCCTACATATCAAAAGCGCAGCTGTCAATAGTTCAGCAGGTTCACAGTGCAGAAGGTTCAGTGGCACCAGGGTCCCCTGCGTCCCAATCACAGCTGGTTTTTAACTTCTGTATTCAGGGCATGGGAGGGGTGTGTTGCATCGTGAACACACGGTGCCTGTTTCGCAAATAAGTTTTAATAAATATACAGAGAATAATATAGAGTCATTGGCCACGAGGAACACCTTCCCTGACCTTTTATTCTCTCCGGTTCCACGTCACCGCGCCTACCATCCAACTCCAAAACTCGGGGGAGACTAACACTCCCTACCTCCCTTGGTGTGCATCATAGGCGTGCCCATGACGAACACAACATTTCTCCTTAACCAATACAAAACAAACATAGCTGCTCAAAAAAAAGATACTATACTAAACCAGTATACAAGAATAGTACACAACAAGAAATGCCACATTCAGTCAATCCACCCCGAATCCTTGCAGCCGCGTTGAGCATGGCGGTCGAGGACTCAAACTGTACCGTTCAAGTCCTTGTCTCAGAGGCACTGAGTTGATTGGTATGGAGCCAGACACCTCCTGATCTGAATCTTGAACTGGCTCCAAATTCTGCATGTCCACACCCCCTGTAGTAGATGATTGAGAATTAGTAGCAGTCACCACCGGCCATGTGCACTGGCTCAAAATTCAGCATGTCCACACCCCATGTAGTAGATGATTGAGAATTAGTAGCAGTCACCACCGGATCCACTGTCAGGATGATCCATCCTCTCTCCTTCATCAGCTTCAGATCCCACTTTTTCCCTGAGCAGGAAGGTCTGGAATTGAAAATACAGAGGACATTAAACAACATTCACTCAGTACATGGCACTCATTTTGGTTTATAAGCTGGAAATTGAGCCATCAATGCAATGTCAAGAGTGTCAGGATGGCCGAGTGGTCTAAGGTGCTGCGTTCAGGTCGCAGTCTCCTTTGGAGACATGGGTTCGAATCCCACTTCTGACAAGTGTCTTTTGCGAGGTGGATACATTTTTGGACTTTTTTTTTCCAAGCACCCGTATCAAAAACAATGTCAACAGTTTCTGTAAATTATCGATAAGATCTATTGTCCGTTGCTTGCACTAATTTCCTGAAGTTGGCTAAATCGCAGTAAATCGGTAAAGCGGGAAATCACAGCATCTTCAACAAATCATGATAGAGGGGCAGAGATAAAGGTTTCGACCCTACATATCAAGAGCGCAGCTGTCAATAGTTCAGCAGGTTCACAGTGCAGAAGGTTCAGTGGCACCAGGGTCCCCTGCGTCCCAATCACAGCTGGTTTTTAACTTCTGTATTCAGGGCATGGGAGGGGTGTGTTGCATCGTGCACACACGGTGCCTGTTTCACAGATAAGTTTGAATAAATACCCAGAGAATAATATAGAGTCATTGGCCACGAGGAACACCTTCCCTGACCTTTTATTCTCTCCGGTTCCACATCACCGCACCTACCATCCAACTCCAAAACTCGTGGGAGACTAACACTCCCTACCTCCCTTGGTGTGCATCATAGGCGTGCCCATGACGAACACAACATTTCTCCTTAACCAATACAAAACAAACATAGCTGCTCAAAAAAAAGATACTATACTAATCCAGTATACAAGAATAGTACACAACAAGAAATGCCACATTCAGTCAATCCACCCCGAATCCTTGCAGCCGCGTTGAGCATGGCGGTCGAGGACTCAAACTGTACCGTTCAAGTCCTTGTCTCAGAGGCACTGAGTTGATTTGTATGGAGCCAGGCACCTCCTGATCTGAATCTTGAACTGGCTCCAAATTCTGCATGTCCACACCCCTTGTAGTAGATGATTGAGAATTAGTAGCAGTCACCACCGGCCATGTGCACTGGCTCAAACTTCTGCATGTCCACACCCCATGTAGTCGATGATTGAGAATTAGTAGCAGTCACCACCGGATTCACTGTCAGGATGATCCATCCTCTCTCCTTCATCAGCTTCAGATCCCACTGTTTCCCTGAGCAGGAAGGTCTGGAATTGAAAATACAGAGGACATTAAACAACATTCACTCAGTACATGGCACTCATTTTGGTTTATACGCTCGAAATTGAGCCATGAGGGAAGTGTGAAGAGTGTCAGGATGGCTGAGTGGTCTCAGGCGCTGCCTTCAGGTTGCAGCCTCCCTTGGAGGTGTGGGTTCAAATCCCACTTCTGACAAGTGTATTTTGCGAGGTGGATACATTTTTTGACTTTTTTTTCCCAAGCACCGTATCAAAAACAATGTCAACAGTTTCTGTAAATTATCGATAAGATCTATTTTCCGTTGCTTGCACTAATTGCCTGAAGTTGGCTAAATCGCAGTAAATTGGTAAAGCAGGAAATCACAGCATCTTCAACAAATCGTGATAGAGGGGCCGAGATAAAGGTTTCGACCCTACATATCAAAAGCACAGCTGTCAATAGTTCAGCAGGTTCACAGTGCAGAAGGTTCAGTGGCACCAGGGTCCCCTGCGTCCCAATCACAGCTGGTTTTTAACTTCTGTATTCAGGGCATGGGAGGGGTGTGTTGCATCGTGCACACACAGTGCCTGTTTCGCAAATAAGTTTTAATAAATACACAGAGAATAATATAGAGTCATTGGCCACGAGGAACACCTTCCCTGACCTTTTATTCTCTCCGGTTCCACGTCACCGCGCCTACCATCCAACTCCAAAACTCGGGGGAGACTAACACTCCCTACCTCCCTTGGTTTGCCTCATAGGCGTGCCCATGACGAACACAACATTTCTCCTTAACCAATACAAAACAAACATAGCTGCTCAAAAAAAAGATACTATACTAAACCAGTATACAAGAATAGTACACAACAAGAAATGCCACATTCAGTCAATCCACCCCGAATCCTTGCAGCCGCGTTGAGCATGGCGGTCGAGGACTCAAACTGTACCGTTCAAGTCCTTGTCTCAGAGGCACTGAGTTGATTGGTATGGAGCCAGGCACCTCCTGATCTGAATCTTGAACTGGCTCCAAATTCTGCATGTCCACACCCCTTGTAGTAGATGATTGAGAATTAGTAGCAGTCACCACCGGCCATGTGCACTGGCTCAAACTTCTGCATGTCCACACCCCAAGTAGTCGATGATTGAGAATTAGTAGCAGTCACCACCGGATTTACTGTCAGGATGATCCATCCTCTCTCCTTCATCAGCTTCAGATCCCACTGTTTCCCTGAGCAGGAAGGTCTGGAATTGAAAATACAGAGGACATTAAACAACATTCACTCAATACATGGCACTCATTTTGGTTTATAAGCTGGAAATTGAGCCATCAGTGCAGTGTCAAGAGTGTCAGAATGGCTGAGTGGTCTAAGGCGCTGCGTTCAGGTTGCAGTCTCCTTTGGAGGCGTGGGTTCGAATCCCACTTCTGAAAAGTGTCTTTTGCGAGGTGGATACATTTTTTGTCTTTTTTTTTCCAAGCACCCGTATCAAAAACAATGTCAACAGTTTCTGTAAATTATCGATAAGATCTATTGTCCGTTGCTTGCACTAATTTCCTGAAGTTGGCTAAATCGCAGTAAATCGGTAAAGCGGGAAATCACAGCATCTTCAACAAATCGTGATAGAGGGGCAGAGATAAAGGTTTTGACCCTACATATCAAGAGCGCAGCTGTCAATAGTTCAGCAGGTTCACAGTGCAGAAGGTTCAGTGGCACCAGGGTCCCCTGCGTCCCAATCACAGCTGGTTTTTAACTTCTGTATTAAGGGCATGGGAGGGGTGTGTTGCATCGTGCACACATGGTGCCTGTTTCGCAGATAAGTTTTAATAAATACACAGAGAATAATATAGAGTCATTGGCCACGAGGAACACCTTCTCTGGCCTTTTATTCTCTCCAGTTCCACGTCACCGCGCCTACCATCCAAGTCCAAAACTCGGGGGAGACTAACACTCCCTACCTCCCTTGGTGTGCATCATAGGCGTGCCCATGACGAACACAAAATTTCTCCTTAACCAATACAAAACAAACATAGCTGCTCAAAAAAAAGATACTATACTAATCCAGTATACAAGAATAGTACACAACAAGAAATGCCACATTCAGTCAATCCACCCCGAATCCTTGCAGCCGCGTTGAGCATGGCGGTTGAGGACTCAAACTGTACCGTTCAAGTCCTTGTCTCAGAGGCACTGAGTTGATTGGTATGGAGCCAGGCACCTCCTGATCTGAATCTTGAACTGGCTCCAAATTCTGCATGTCCACACCCCTTGTAGTAGATGATTGAGAATTAGTAGCAGTCACCACCGGCCATGTGCACTGGCTCAAACTTGTGCATGTCCACACCCCAAGTAGTCGATGATTGAGAATTAGTAGCAGTCACCACCGGATTTACTGTCAGGATGATCCATCCTCTCTCCTTCATCAGCTTCAGATCCCACTGTTTCCCTCAGCAGGAAGGTCTGGAATTGAAAATACAGAGGACATTAAACAACATCCACTCAGTACATGGCACTCATTTTGGTTTATAAGCTGGAAATTGAGCCATCAGTGCAGTGTCAAGAGTGTCAGGATGGCCGAGTGGTCTAAGGCGCTGCGTTCAGGTCGCAGTCTCCTTTGGAGGCGTGGGTTCGAATCCCACTTCTGACAAGTGTATTTTGCGAGGTGGATACATTTTTTTACTTTTTTTTCCCAAGCACCGTATCAAAAACAATGTCAACAGTTTCTGTAAATTATCGATAAGATCTATTTTCCGTTGCTTGCACTAATTGCCTGAAGTTGGCTAAATCGCAGTAAATCGGTAAAGCAGGAAATCACAGCATCTTCAACAAATCGTGATTGAGGGGCCGAGATAAAGGTTTCGACCCTACATATCAAAAGCGCAGCTGTCAATAGTTCAGCAGGTTCACAGTGCAGAAGGTTCAGTGGCACCAGGGTCCCCTGCGTCCCAATCACAGCTGGTTTTTAACTTCTGTATTCAGGGCATGGGAGGGGTGTGTTGCATCGTGAACACACGGTGCCTGTTTCGCAAATAAGTTTTAATAAATATACAGAGAATAATATAGAGTCATTGGCCACGAGGAACACCTTCCCTGACCTTTTATTCTCTCCGGTTCCACGTCACCGCGCCTACCATCCAACTCCAAAACTCGGGGGAGACTAACACTCCCTACCTCCCTTGGTGTGCATCATAGGCGTGCCCATGACGAACACAACATTTCTCCTTAACCAATACAAAACAAACATAGCTGCTCAAAAAAAAGATACTATACTAAACCAGTATACAAGAATAGTACACAACAAGAAATTCCACATTCAGTCAATCCACCCCGAATCCTTGCAGCCGCGTTGAGCATGGCGGTCGAGGACTCAAACTGTACCGTTCAAGTCCTTGTCTCAGAGGCACTGAGTTGATTGGTATGGAGCCAGGCACCTCCTGATCTGAATCTTGAACTGGCTCCAAATTCTGCATGTCCACACCCCCGGTAGTAGATGATTGAGAATTAGTAGCAGTCACCACCGGCCATGTGCACTGGCTCAAAATTCAGCATGTCCACACCCCATGTAGTAGATGATTGAGAATTAGTAGCAGTCACCACCGGATCCACTGTCAGGATGATCCATCCTCTCTCCTTCATCAGCTTCAGATCCCACTTTTTCCCTGAGCAGGAAGGTCTGGAATTGAAAATACAGAGGACATTAAACAACATTCACTCAGTACATGGCACTCATTTTGGTTTATAAGCTGGGAATTGAGCCATCAGTGCAGTGTCAAGAGTGTCAGGATGGCCGAGTGGTCTAAGGCGCTGCGTTCAGGTTGCAGTCTCCTTTGGAGGCGTGGGTTCGAATCCCACTTCTGACAAGTGTCTTTTGCGAGGTGGATACATTTTTGGACTTTTTTTTCCAAGCACCGGTATCAAAAACAATGTCAACAGTTTCTGTAAATTATCGATAAGATCTATTGTCCGTTGCTTGCACTAATTTCCTGAAGTTGGCTAAATCGCAGTAAATCGGTAAAGCGGGAAATCACAGCATCTTCAACAAATCGTGATAGAGGGGCAGAGATAAAGGTTTCGACCCTACATATCAAGAGCGCAGCTGTCAATAGTTCAGCAGGTTCACAGTGCAGAAGGTTCAGTGGCACCAGGGTCCCCTGCGTCCCAATCACAGCTGGTTTTTAACTTCTGTATTCAGGGCATGGGAGGGGTGTGTTGCATCGTGCACACACGGTGCCTGTTTCGCAGATAAGTTTTAATAAATACACAGAGAATAATATAGAGTCATTGGCCACGAGGAACACCTTCCCTGACCTTTTATTCTCTCCGGTTCCACGTCACCGCGCCTACCATCCAACTCCAAAACTCGTGGGAGACTAACACTCCCTACCTCCCTTGGTGTGCATCATAGGCGTGCCCATGACGTACACAACATTTCTCCTTAACCAATACAAAACAAACATAGCTGCTCAAAAAAAAGATACTATACTAATCCAGTATACAAGAATAGTACACAACAAGAAATGCCACATTCAGTCAATCCACCCCGAATCCTTACAGCCGCGTTGAGCATGGCGGTCGAGGACTCAAACTGTACCGTTCAAGTCCTTGTCTCAGAGGCACTGAGTTGATTGGTATGGAGCCAGGCACCTCCTGATCTGAATCTTGAACTGGCTCCAAATTCTGCATGTCCACACCCCCTGTAGTAGATGATTGAGAATTAGTAGCAGTCACCACCGGCCATGTGCACTGGCTCAAAATTCAGCATGTCCACACCCCATGTAGTAGATGATTGAGAATTAGTAGCAGTCACCATCGGATCCACTGTCAGGATGATCCATCCTCTCTCCTTCATCAGCTTCAGATCCCACTGTTTCCCTGAGCAGGAAGGTCTGGAATTGAAAATACAGAGGACATTAAACAACATTCACTCAGTACATGGCACTCATTTTGGTTTATAAGCTGGAAATTGAGCCATCAGTGCAGTGTCAAGAGTGTCAGGATGGCCGAGTGGTCTAAGGCGCTGCGTTCAGGTTGCAGTCTCCTTTGGAGGCGTGGGTTCGAATCCCACTTCTGACAAGTGTCTTTTGCGAGGTGGATACATTTTTGGACTTTTTTTTCCAAGCACCGGTATCAAAAACAATGTCAACAGTTTCTGTAAATTATCGATAAGATCTATTGTCCGTTGCTTGCACTAATTTCCTGAAGTTGGCTAAATCGCAGTAAATCGGTAAAGCAGGAAATTACAGCATCTTCAACAAATCGTGATAGAGGGGCAGAGATAAAGGTTTCGACCCTACATATCAAGAGCGCAGCTGTCAATAGTTCAGCAGGTTCACAGTGCAGAAGGTTCAGTGGCACCTGGGTCCCCTGCGTCCCAATCACAGCTGGTTTTTAACTTCTGTATTCAGGGCATGGGAGGGGTGTGTTGAATCGTGCACACACGGTGCCTGTTTCGCAGATAAGTTTTAATAAATACACAGAGAATAATATAGAGTCATTGGCCATGAGGAACACCTTCCCTGACCTTTTATTCTCTCCGGTTCCACGTCACTGTGCCTACCATCCAACTCCAAAACTCGGGGAGACTAACACTCCCTACCTCCCTTGGTGTGCATCATAGGCGTGCCCATGACGAACACAACATTTCTCCTTAACCAATACAAAACAAACATAGCTGCTCAAAAAAAAGATACTATACTAATCCAGTATACAAGAATAGTACACAACAAGAAATGCCACATTCAGTCAATCCACCCCGAATCCTTGCAGCCGCGTTGAGCATGGCGGTCGAGGACTCAAACTGTACCGTTCAAGTCCTTGTCTCAGAGGCACTAAGTTGATTGGTATGGAGCCAGGCACCTCCTGATCTGAATCTAGAACTGGCTCCAAATTCTGCATGTCCACACCCCTTGTAGTAGATGATTGAGAATTTGTAGCAGTCACCACCGGCCATGTGCACTGGCTCAAACTTCTGCATGTCCACACCCCATGTAGTCGATGATTGAGAATTAGTAGCAGTCACCACCAGATTCACTGTCAGGATGATCTATCCTCTCTCCTTCATCAGCTTCAGATCCCACTGTTTCCCTGAGCAGGAAGGTCTGGAATTGAAAATACAGAGGACATTAAACAACATTCACTCATTACATGGCACTCATTTTGGTTTATACGCTCGAAATTGAGCCATGAGGGAGATGTGAAGAGTGTCAGGATGGCCGAGTGGTCTAAGGTGCTGCGTTGAGGTCGCAGCCTTACTTGGAGGTGTGGGTTCAAATCCCACTTCTGACAAGTGTATTTTGCAAGGTGGATACATTTTTGGACTTTTTTTTCCCAAGCACCGTATCAAAAACAATGTCAACAGTTTCTGTAAATTATCGAAAAGATCTATTTTCCCTTGCTTGCACTAATTGCCTGAAGTTGGCTAAATCGCAGTAAATCGGTAAAGCAGGAAATCACAGCATCTTCAACAAATCGTGATAGAGAGGCCGAGATAAAGGTTTCGACCCTACATATCAAAAGCGCAGCTGTCAATAGTTCAGCAGGTTCACAGTGCAGGAGGTTCAGTGGCACCAGGGTCCCCTGCGTCCCAATCACAGCTGGTTTTTAACTTCTGTATTCAGGGCATGGGAGGGGTGTGTTGCATCGTGAACACACGGTGCCTGTTTCGCAAATAAGATTTAATAAATATACAGAGAATAATATAGAGTCATTGGCCACGAGGAACACCTTCCCTGACCTTTTATTCTCTCCGGTTCCACGTCACCGCGCCTACCATCCAACTCCAAAACTCGGGGGAGACTAACACTCCCTACCTCCCTTGGTGTGCATCATAGGCGTGCCCATGACGAACACAACATTTCTCCTTAACCAATACAAAACAAACATAGCTGCTCAAAAAAAAGATACTATACTAAACCAGTATACAAGAATAGTACACAACAAGAAATGCCACATTCAGTCAATCCACCCCGAATCCTTGCAGCCGCGTTGAGCATGGCGGTCGAGGACTCAAACTGTACCGTTCAAGTCATTGTCTCAGAGGCACTGAGTTGATTGGTATGGAGCCAGGCACCTCCTGATCTGAATCTTGAACTGGCTCCAAATTCTGCATGTCCACACCCCCTGTAGTAGATGATTGAGAATTAGTAGCAGTCACCACCGGCCATGTGCACTGGCTCAAAATTCAGCATGTCCACACCCCATGTAGTAGATGATTGAGAATTAGTAGCAGTCACCACCGGATCCACTGTCAGGATGATCCATCCTCTCTCCTTCATCAGCTTCAGATCCCACTTTTTCCCTGAGCAGGAAGGTCTGGAATTGAAAATACAGAGGACATTAAACAACATTCACTCAGTACATGGCACTCATTTTGGTTTATAAGCTGGAAATTGAGCCATCAATGCAATGTCAAGAGTGTCAGGATGGCCGAGTGGTCTAAGGCGCTGCGTTCAGGTCGCAGTCTCCTTTGGAGACATGGGTTCGAATCCCACTTCTGACAAGTGTCTTTTGCGAGGTGGATACATTTTTGGACTTTTTTTTTCCAAGCACCCGTATCAAAAACAATGTCAACAGTTTCTGTAAATTATCGATAAGATCTATTGTCCGTTGCTTGCACTAATTTCCTGAAGTTGGCTAAATCGCAGTAAATCGGTAAAGCGGGAAATCACAGCATCTTCAACAAATCATGATAGAGGGGCAGAGATAAAGGTTTCGACCCTACATATCAAGAGCGCAGCTGTCAATAGTTCAGCAGGTTCACAGTGCAGAAGGTTCAGTGGCACCAGGGTCCCCTGCGTCCCAATCACAGCTGGTTTTTAACTTCTGTATTCAGGGCATGGGAGGGGTGTGTTGCATCGTGCACACACGGTGCCTGTTTCGCAGATAAGTTTGAATAAATACCCAGAGAATAATATAGAGTCATTGGCCACGAGGAACACCTTCCCTGACCTTTTATTCTCTCCGGTTCCACATCACCGCACCTACCATCCAACTCCAAAACTCGTGGGAGACTAACACTCCCTACCTCCCTTGGTGTGCATCATAGGCGTGCCCATGACGAACACAACATTTCTCCTTAACCAATACAAAACAAACATAGCTGCTCAAAAAAAAGATACTATACTAATCCAGTATACAAGAATAGTACACAACAAGAAATGCCACATTCAGTCAATCCACCCCGAATCCTTGCAGCCGCGTTGAGCATGGCGGTCGAGGACTCAAACTGTACCGTTCAAGTCCTTGTCTCAGAGGCACTGAGTTGATTTGTATGGAGCCAGGCACCTCCTGATCTGAATCTTGAACTGGCTCCAAATTCTGCATGTCCACACCCCTTGTAGTAGATGATTGAGAATTAGTAGCAGTCACCACCGGCCATGTGCACTGGCTCAAACTTCTGCATGTCCACACCCCATGTAGTCGATGATTGAGAATTAGTAGCAGTCACCACCGGATTCACTGTCAGGATGATCCATCCTCTCTCCTTCATCAGCTTCAGATCCCACTGTTTCCCTGAGCAGGAAGGTCTGGAATTGAAAATACAGAGGACATTAAACAACATTCACTCAGTACATGGCACTCATTTTGGTTTATACGCTCGAAATTGAGCCATGAGGGAAGTGTGAAGAGTGTCAGGATGGCTGAGTGGTCTAAGGCGCTGCCTTCAGGTCGCAGCCTCCCTTGGAGGTGTGGGTTCAAATCCCACTTCTGACAAGTGTATTTTGCGAGGTGGATACATTTTTTGACTTTTTTTTCCCAAGCACCGTATCAAAAACAATGTCAACAGTTTCTGTAAATTATCGATAAGATCTATTTTCCGTTGCTTGCACTAATTGCCTGAAGTTGGCTAAATCACAGTAAATTGGTAAAGCAGGAAATCACAGCATCTTCAACAAATCGTGATAGAGGGGCCGAGATAAAGGTTTCGACCCTACATATCAAAAGCACAGCTGTCAATAGTTCAGCAGGTTCACAGTGCAGAAGGTTCAGTGGCACCAGGGTCCCCTGCGTCCCAATCACAGCTGGTTTTTAACTTCTGTATTCAGGGCATGGGAGGGGTGTGTTGCATCGTGCACACACAGTGCCTGTTTCGCAAATAAGTTTTAATAAATACACAGAGAATAATATAGAGTCATTGGCCACGAGGAACACCTTCCCTGACCTTTTATTCTCTCCGGTTCCACGTCACCGCGCCTACCATCCAACTCCAAAACTCGGGGGAGACTAACACTCCCTACCTCCCTTGGTTTGCCTCATAGGCGTGCCCATGACGAACACAACATTTCTCCTTAACCAATACAAAACAAACATAGCTGCTCAAAAAAAAGATACTATACTAAACCAGTATACAAGAATAGTACACAACAAGAAATGCCACATTCAGTCAATCCACCCCGAATCCTTGCAGCCGCGTTGAGCATGGCGGTCGAGGACTCAAACTGTACCGTTCAAGTCCTTGTCTCAGAGGCACTGAGTTGATTGGTATGGAGCCAGGCACCTCCTGATCTGAATCTTGAACTGGCTCCAAATTCTGCATGTCCACACCCCTTGTAGTAGATGATTGAGAATTAGTAGCAGTCACCACCGGACATGTGCACTGGCTCAAACTTCTGCATGTCCACACCCCAAGTAGTCGATGATTGAGAATTAGTAGCAGTCACCACCGGATTTACTGTCAGGATGATCCATCCTCTCTCCTTCATCAGCTTCAGATCCCACTGTTTCCCTGAGCAGGAAGGTCTGGAATTGAAAATACAGAGGACATTAAACAACATTCACTCAATACATGGCACTCATTTTGGTTTATAAGCTGGAAATTGAGCCATCAGTGCAGTGTCAAGAGTGTCAGGATGGCTGAGTGGTCTAAGGCGCTGCGTTCAGGTTGCAGTCTCCTTTGGAGGCGTGGGTTCGAATCCCACTTCTGACAAGTGTCTTTTGCGAGGTGGATACATTTTTTGTCTTTTTTTTTTCAAGCACCCGTATCAAAAACAATGTCAACAGTTTCTGTAAATTATCGATAAGATCTATTGTCCGTTGCTTGCACTAATTTCCTGAAGTTGGCTAAATCGCAGTAAATCGGTAAAGCGGGAAATCACAGCATCTTCAACAAATCGTGATAGAGGGGCAGAGATAAAGGTTTTGACCCTACATATCAAGAGCGCAGCTGTCAATAGTTCAGCAGGTTCACAGTGCAGAAGGTTCAGTGGCACCAGGGTCCCCTGCGTCCCAATCACAGCTGGTTTTTAACTTCTGTATTAAGGGCATGGGAGGGGTGTGTTGCATCGTGCACACATGGTGCCTGTTTCGCAGATAAGTTTTAATAAATACACAGAGAATAATATAGAGTCATTGGCCACGAGGAACACCTTCCCTGGCCTTTTATTCTCTCCAGTTCCACGTCACCGCGCCTACCATCCAAGTCCAAAACTCGGGGGAGACTAACACTCCCTACCTCCCTTGGTGTGCATCATAGGCGTGCCCATGACGAACACAAAATTTCTCCTTAACCAATACAAAACAAACATAGCTGCTCAAAAAAAAGATACTATACTAATCCAGTATACAAGAATAGTACACAACAAGAAATGCCACATTCAGTCAATCCACCCCGAATCCTTGCAGCCGCGTTGAGCATGGCGGTTGAGGACTCAAACTGTACCGTTCAAGTCCTTGTCTCAGAGGCACTGAGTTGATTGGTATGGAGCCAGGCACCTCCTGATCTGAATCTTGAACTGGCTCCAAATTCTGCATGTCCACACCCCTTGTAGTAGATGATTGAGAATGAGTAGCAGTCACCACCGGCCATGTGCACTGGCTCAAACTTCTGCATGTCCACACCCCAAGTAGTCGATGATTGAGAATTAGTAGCAGTCACCACCGGATTTACTGTCAGGATGATCCATCCTCTCTCCTTCATCAGCTTCAGATCCCACTGTTTCCCTGAGCAGGAAGGTCTGGAATTGAAAATACAGAGGACATTAAACAACATCCACTCAGTACATGGCACTCATTTTGGTTTATAAGCTGGAAATTGAGCCATCAGTGCAGTGTCAAGAGTGTCAGGATGGCCGAGTGGTCTAAGGCGCTGCGTTCAGGTCGCAGTCTCCTTTGGAGGCGTGGGTTCGAATCCCACTTCTGACAAGTGTATTTTGCGAGGTGGATACATTTTTTGACTTTTTTTTCCCAAGCACCGTATCAAAAACAATCTCAACAGTTTCTGTAAATTATCGATAAGATCTATTTTCCGTTGCTTGCACTAATTGCCTGAAGTTGGCTAAATCGCAGTAAATCGGTAAAGCAGGAAATCACAGAATCTTCAACAAATCGTGATAGAGGGGCCGAGATAAAGGTTTCGACCCTACATATCAAAAGCGCAGCTGTCAATAGTTCAGCAGGTTCACAGTGCAGAAGGTTCAGTGGCACCAGGGTCCCCTGCGTCCCAATCACAGCTGGTTTTTAACTTCTGTATTCAGGGGATGGGAGGGGTGGGGGTGTTGCGTCGTGCACACACAGTGCCTGTTTTGCAGAGAAGTTTTAATAAATACACAAAGAATAATATGGAGTCTTTAGCCACGAGGAACACCTTCCCCTACCTTTTATTCTCTCCGATTCCACATCACCGCACCTACCATCCAACTCCAAAACTCGGGGGAGACTAACACTCCCTACCTCCCTTGGTGTGCATCATTGGCGTGCCCATGACGAACACAACATTTCTCCTTAACCAATACAAAACAAACATAGCTGCTCAAAAAAAAGATACTATACTAAACCAGTATACAAGAATAGTACACAACAATAAATACCACATTCAGTCAATCCACCCCGAATCCTTGCAGCCGCGTTGAGCATGGCGGTCGAGGACTCAAATTGTACCCTTCAAGTCCTTGTCTCAGAGGCACTGAGTTGATTGGTATGGAGCCAGGCACCTCCTGATCTGAATCTTGAACTGGCTCCAAATTCTGCATGTCCACACCCCCTGTAGTAGATGATTGAGAATTAGTAGCAGTCACCACCGGCCATATGCACTGGCTCAAAATTCTGCAAGTCCACACCCCATGTAGTAGATGATTGAGAATTAGTAGCAGTCACCACAGGGTCCACTGTCAGGATGATCCATCCTCTCTCCTTCATCAGCTTCAGATCCCACTGTTTCCCTGAGCAGGAAGGTCTGGAATTGAAAATACAGAGGACATTAAATAACATTCACTCAGTACATGGCACTCATTTTGGTTTATAAGCTGGAAATTGAGCCATCAATCTGGTGTCAAGAGTGTCAGGATGGCCGGGTGGTCTAAGGTGCTGCATTCAGGTCACAGTCTCCCTTGGAGACGTGGGTTCAAACCCCTCTTCTGACAAGTGTCTTTTGCGAGGTGGATACATTTTTGGACTTTTTTTTTCCAAGCACCCTTATCAAAAACAATGTCAAAAGTTTCTGTAAATTATCGATAAGATCTATTGTCCGTTGCTTGCACTAATTGCCTGAAGTTGGCTAAATCGCAGTAAATCGGTAAAGCAGGAAATCACAGCATCTTCAACAAATCGTGATAGAGGGGCCGAGATAAAGGTTTCGACCCTACATATCAAAAGCACAGCTGTCAATAGTTCAGCAGGTTCACAGTGCAGAAGGTTCAGTGGCACCAGGGTCCCCTGCGTCCCAATCACAGCTGGTTTTTAACTTCTGTATTCAGGGCATGGGAGGGGTGTGTTGCATCGTGCACACACAGTGCCTGTTTCGCAAATAAGTTTTAATAAATACACAGAGAATAATATAGAGTCATTGGCCACGAGGAACACCTTCCCTGACCTTTTATTCTCTCCGGTTCCACGTCACCGCGCCTACCATCCAACTCCAAAACTCGGGGGAGACTAACACTCCCTACCTCCCTTGGTTTGCCTCATAGGCGTGCCCATGACGAACACAACATTTCTCCTTAACGAATACAAAACAAACATAGCTGCTCAAAAAAAAGATACTATACTAAACCAGTATACAAGAATAGTACACAACAAGAAATGCCACATTCAGTCAATCCACCCCGAATCCTTGCAGCCGCGTTGAGCATGGCGGTCGAGGACTCAAACTGTACCGATCAAGTCCTTGTCTCAGAGGCACTGAGTTGATTGGTATGGAGTCAGGCACCTCCTGATCTGAATCTTGAACTGGCTCCAAATTCTGCATGTCCACACCCCCTGTAGTAGATGATTGAGAATTAGTAGCAGTCACCACCGGCCATGTGCACTGGCTCAAAATTCAGCATGTCCACACCCCATGTAGTAGATGATTGAGAATTAGTAGCAGTCACCACCGGATCCACTGTCAGGATGATCCATCCTCTCTCCTTCATCAGCTTCAGATCCCACTTTTTCCCTGAGCAGGAAGGTCTGGAATTGAAAATACAGAGGACATTAAACAACATTCACTCAGTACATGGCACTCATTTTGGTTTATAAGCTGGAAATTGAGCCATCAGTGCAGTGTCAAGAGTGTCAGGATGGCCGAGTGGTCTAAGGCACTGAGTTCAGGTTGCAGTCTCCTTTGGAGGCGTGGGTTTGAATCCCACTTCTGACAAGTGTCTTTTGCGAGGTGGATACATTTTTGGACTTTTTTTTTCCAAGCACCCGTATCAAAAACAATGTCAACAGTTTCTGTAAATTATCGATAAGATCTATTGTCCGTTGCTTGCACTAATTTCCTGAAGTTGGCTAAATCGCAGTAAATCGGTAAAGCGGGAAATCACAGCATCTTCAACAAATCGTGATAGAGGGGCAGAGATAAAGGTTTTGACCCTACATATCAAGAGCGCAGCTGTCAATAGTTCAGCAGGTTCACAGTGCAGAAGGTTCAGTGGCACCAGGGTCCCCTGCGTCCCAATCACAGCTGGTTTTTAACTTCTGTATTCAGGGCATGGGAGGGGTGTGTTGCATCGTGCACACACGGTGCCTCTTTCGCAGATAAGTTTTAATAAATACACAGAGAATAATATAGAGTCATTGGCCACGAGGAACACCTTCCCTGGCCTTTTATTCTCTCCAGTTCCACGTCACCGCGCCTACCATCCAACTCCAAAACTCGGGGGAGACTAACACTCCCTACCTCCCTTGGTGTGCATCATAGGCGTGCCCATGACGAACACAACATTTCTCCTTAACCAATACAAAACAAACATAGCTGCTCAAAAAAAAGATACTATACTAATCCAGTATACAAGAATAGTACACAACAAGAAATGCCACATTCAGTCAATCCACCCCGAATCCTTGCAGCCGCGTGGAGCATGGCGGTCGAGGACTCAAACTGTACCGTTCAAGTCCTTGTCTCAGAGGCACTGAGTTGATTGGTATGGAGCCAGGCACCTCCTGATCTGAATCTTGAACTGGCTCCAAATTCTGCATGTCCACACCCCTTGTAGTAGATGATTGAGAATTAGTAGCAGTCACCACCGGCCATGTGCACTGGCTCAAACTTGTGCATGTCCACACCCCAAGTAGTTGATGATTGAGAATTAGTAGCAGTCACCACCGGATTTACTGTCAGGATGATCTATCCTCTCTCCTTCATCAGCTTCAGATCCCACTGTTTCCCTGAGCAGGAAGGTCTGGAATTGAAAATACAGAGGACATTAAACAACATTCACTCAATACATGGCACTCATTTTGGTTTATAAGCTGGAAATTGAGCCATCAATATGGTGTCAAGAGTGTCAGGATGGCTGAGTGGTCTAAGGCGCTGCGTTCAGGTTGCAGTCTCCTTTGGAGGCGTGGGTTCGAATCCCACTTCTGACAAGTGTATTTTGCGAGGTGGATACATTTTTTGACTTTTTTTTCCCATGCACCGTATCAAAAACAATGTCAACAGTTTCTGTAAATTATCGATAAGATCTATTTTCCGTTGCTTGCACTAATTGCCTGAAGTAGGCTAAATCGCAGTAAATCGGTAAAGCAGGAAATCACAGCATCTTCAACAAATCGTGATAGAGGGGCCGAGATAAAGGTTTCGACCCTACATATCAAAAGCGCAGCTGTCAATAGTTCAGCAGGTTCACAGTGCAGAAGGTTCAGTGGCACCAGGGTCCCCTGCGTCCCAATCACAGCTGGTTTTTAACTTCTGTATTCAGGGGATGGGAGGGGTGGGGGTGTTGCGTCGTGCACACACAGTGCCTGTTTTGCAGAGAAGTTTTAATAAATACACAAAGAATAATATGGAGTCTTTAGCCACGAGGAACACCTTCCCCTACCTTTTATTCTCTCCGATTCCACATCACCGCACCTACCATCCAACTCCAAAACTCGGGGGAGACTAACACTCCCTACCTCCCTTGGTGTGCATCATTGGCGTGCCCATGACGAACACAATATTTCTCCTTAACCAATACAAAACAAACATAGCTGCTCAAAAAAAAGATACTATACTAAACCAGTATACAAGAATAGTACACAACAATAAATACCACATTCAGTCAATCCACCCCGAATCCTTGCAGCCGCGTTGAGCATGGCGGTCGAGGACTCAAATTGTACCCTTCAAGTCCTTGTCTCAGAGGCACTGAGTTGATTGGTATGGAGCCAGGCACCTCCTGATCTGAATCTTGAACTGGCTCCAAATTCTGCATGTCCACACCCCGTGTAGTAGATGATTGAGAATTAGTAGCAGTCACCACCGGCCATATGCACTGGCTCAAAATTCTGCAAGTCCACACCCCATGTAGTAGATGATTGAGAATTAGTAGCAGTCACCACAGGGTCCACTGTCAGGATGATCCATACTCTCTCCTTCATCAGCTTCAGATCCCACTGTTTCCCTGAGCAGGAAGGTCTGGAATTGAAAATACAGAGGACATTAAATAACATTCACTCAGTACATGGCACTCATTTTGGTTTATAAGCTGAAAATTGAGCCATCAGTCTGGTGTCAAGAGTGTCAGGATGGCCGGGTGGTCTAAGGTGCTGCATTCATGTCACAGTCTCCCTTGGAGACGTGGGTTCAAACCCCTCTTCTGACAAGTGTCTTTTGCGAGGTGGATACATTTTTGGACTTTTTTTTTCCAAGCACCCTTATCAAAAACAATGTCAAAAGTTTCTGTAAATTATCGATAAGATCTATTGTCCGTTGCTTGCACTAATTGCCTGAAGTTGGCTAAATCGCAGTAAATCGGTAAAGCAGGAAATCACAGCATCTTCAACAAATCGTGATAGAGGGGCCGAGATAAAGGTTTCGACCCTACATATCAAAAGCACAGCTGTCAATAGTTCAGCAGGTTCACAGTGCAGAAGGTTCAGTGGCACCAGGGTCCCCTGCGTCCCAATCACAGCTGGTTTTTAACTTCTGTATTCAGGGCATGGGAGGGGTGTGTTGCATCGTGCACACACAGTGCCTGTTTCGCAAATAAGTTTTAATAAATACACAGAGAATAATATAGAGTCATTGGCCACGAGGAACACCTTCCCTGACCTTTTATTCTCTCCGGTTCCACGTCACCGCGCCTACCATCCAACTCCAAAACTCGGGGGAGACTAACACTCCCTACCTCCCTTGGTTTGCATCATAGGCGTGCCCATGACGAACACAACATTTCTCCTTAACCAATACAAAACAAACATAGCTGCTCAAAAAAAAGATACTATACTAAACCAGTATACAAGAATAGTACACAACAATAAATACCACATTCAGTCAATCCACCCCGAATCCTTGCAGCCGCGTTGAGCATGGCGGTCGAGGACTCAAATTGTACCCTTCAAGTCCTTGTCTCAGAGGCACTGAGTTGATTGGTATGGAGCCAGGCACCTCCTGATCTGAATCTTGAACTGGCTCCAAATTCTGCATGTCCACACCCCCTGTAGTAGATGATTGAGAATTAGTAGCAGTCACCACCGGCCATATGCACTGGCTCAAAATTCTGCAAGTCCACACCCCATGTAGTAGATGATTGAGAATTAGTAGCAGTCACCACAGGGTCCACTGTCAGGATGATCCATACTCTCTCCTTCATCAGCTTCAGATCCCACTGTTTCCCTGAGCAGGAAGGTCTGGAATTGAAAATACAGAGGACATTAAACAACATTCACTCAGTACATAGCACTCATTTTGGTTTATAAGCTGGAAATTGAGCCATCAGTGCAGTGTCAAGAGTGTCAGGATGGCTGAGTGGTCCAAGGCGCTGCTTTCAGGTCGCAGTCTCCTTTGGAGACGTGGGTTCGAATCCCACTTCTGACAAGCGTCTTTTGCGAGGTGGATACATTTTTTGTCTTTTTTTTTCCAAGCACCCGTATCAAAAACAATGTCAACAGTTTCTGTAAATTATCGATAAGATCTATTGTCCGTTGCTTGCACTAATTTCCTGAAGTTGGCTAAATCGCAGTAAATCGGTAAAGCGGGAAATCACAGCATCTTCAACAAATCGTGATAGAGGGGCAGAGATAAAGGTTTTGAACCTACATATCAAGAGCGCAGCTGTCAATAGTTCAGCAGGTTCACAGTGCAGAAGGTTCAGTGGCACCAGGGTCCCCTGCGTCCCAATCACAGCTGGTTTTTAACTTCTGTATTCATTGCATGGGAGGGGTGGGTTGCATCGTGCACACACGGTGCCTGTTTCTCAGATAAGTTTTAATAAATACACAGAGAATAATATAGAGTCATTGGCCACGAGGAACACCTTCCCTGACCTTTTATTCTCTCCGGTTCCACGTCACCGTGCCTACCATCCAACTCCAAAACTCGGGGGAGACTAAGACTCCCTACCTCCCTTGGTGTGCATCATAGGCGTGCCCATGACGAACACAACATTTCTCCTTAACCAATACAAAACAAACATAGCTGCTCAAAAAAAAGATACTATACTAATCCAGTATACAAGAATAGTACACAACAAGAAATGCCACATTCAGTCAATCCACCCCGAATCCTTGCAGCCGCGTTGAGCATGGCGGTCGAGGACTCAAACTGTACCGTTCAAGTCCTTGTCTCAGAGGCACTGAGTTGATTGGTATGGAGCCAGGCACCTCCTGATCTGTATCTTGAACTGGCTCCAAATTCTGCATGTCCACACCCCTTGTAGTAGATGATTGAGAATTAGTAGCAGTCACCACCGGCCATGTGCACTGGCTCAAACTTCTGCATGTCCACACCCCAAGTAGTCGATGATTGAGAATTAGTAGCAGTCACCACCGGATTCACTGTCAGGATGATCCATCCTCTCTCCTTCATCAGCTTCAGATCCCACTGTTTCCCTGAGCAGGAAGGTCTGGAATTGAAAATACAGAGGACATTAAACAACATTCACTCAGTACATGGCAGTCATTTTGGTTTATACGCTCGAAATTGAGCCATGAGCATGGTGTGAAGAGTGTCAGGATGGCCGAGTGGTCTAAGGCGCTGCGTTCAGGTTGCAGCCTCCCTTGGAGACGTGGGTTCATACCCCTCTTCTGACAAGTGTCTTTTGCGAGGTGGATACATTTTTGGACTTTTTTTTTTCAAGCACCCTTATCAAAAACAATGTCAACAGTTTCTGTAAATTATCGATAAGATCTATTTTCCGTGGCTTGCACTAATTGCCTGAAGTTGGCTAAATCGCAGTAAATCGGTAAAGCAGGAAATCACAGCATCTTCAACAAATCGTGATAGAGGGGCCGAGATAAAGGTTTCGACCCTACATATCAAAAGCGCAGCTGTCAATAGTTCAGCAGGTTCACAGTGCAGAAGGTTCAGTGGCACCAGGGTCCCCTGCGTCCCAATCACAGCTGGTTTTTAACTTCTGTATTCAGGGGATAGGAGGGGTGGGGGTGTTGCGTCGTGCACACACAGTGCCTGTTTTGCAGAGAAGTTTTAATAAATACACAAAGAATAATATGGAGTCTTTGGCCACGAGGAACACCTTCCCCTACCTTTTATTCTCTCCGATTCCACATCACCGCACCTACCATCCAACTCCAAAACTCGGGGGAGACTAACACTCCCTACCTCCCTTGGTGTGCATCATGGGCGTGCCCATGACGAACACAACATTTCTCCTTAACCAATACAAAACAAACATAGCTGCTCAAAAAAAAGATACTATACTAATCCAGTATACAAGAATAGTACACAACAATAAATACCACATTCAGTCAATCCACCCCGAATCCTTGCAGCCGCGTTGAGCATGGCGGTCGAGGACTCAAACTGTACCGTTCAAGTCCTTTTCTCAGAGGCACTGAGTTGATTGGTATGGAGCCAGGCACCTCCTGATCTGAATCTTGAACTGGCTCCAAATTCTGAATGTCCACACCCCCTGTATAGATGATTGAGAATTAGTAGCAGTCACCACCGGCCATATGCACTGGCTCAAAATTCTGCAAGTCCACACCCCATGTAGTAGATGATTGAGAATTAGTAGCAGTCACCACAGGGTCCACTGTCAGGATGGTCCATCCTCTCTCCTTCATCAGCTTCAGATCCCACTGTTTCCCTGAGCAGAAAGGTCTGGAATTGAAAATACAGAGGACATTAAATAACATTCACTCAGTACATGGCACTCATTTTGGTTTATAAGCTGGAAATTGAGCCATCAGTCTGGTGTCAAGAGTGTCAGGATGGCCGGGTGGTCTAAGGTGCTGCATTCAGGTCACAGTCTCCCTTGGAGACATGGGTTCAAACCCATCTTCTGACAAGTGTCTTTGCGTGGTGGATACATTTTTGGACTTTTTTTTCCAAGCACCCTTATCAAAAACAATGGCAACAGTTTCTGTAAATTATCGATAAGATCTATTGTCCGTTGCTTGCACTAATTGCCTGAAGTTGGCTAAATCGCAGTAAATCGGTAAAGCAGGAAATCACAGCATCTTCAACAAATGGTGATAGAGGGGCCGAGGTAAAGGTTTCGACCCTACATATCAAAAGCACAGCTGTCCATAGTTCAGCAGGTTCACAGTGCAGAAGGTTCAGTGGCACCAGGGTCCCCTGCGTCCCAATCACAGCTGGTTTTTAACTTCTGTATTCTGGGCATGGGAGGGGTGTGTTGCATCGTGCACACACAGTGCCCGTTTCGCAAATAAGTTTTAATAAATACACAGAGAATAATATAGAGTCATTGGCCATGAGGAACACCTTCCCTGACCTTTTATTCTCTCCGGTTCCACGTCACCGCGCCTACCATTCAACTCCAAAACTCGGGGGAGACTAACACTCCCTACCTCCCTTGGTGTGCATCATAGGCGTGCCCATGACGAACACAACATTTCTCCTAAACCAATACAAAACAAACATAGCTGCTAAAAAAAAAGATACTATACTAAACCAGTATACAAGAATAGTACACAACAAGAAATGCCACATTCAGTCAATCCACCCCGAATCCTTGCAGCCGCGTTGAGCATGGCGGTCGAGGACTCAAACTGTACCGTTCAAGTCCTTGTCTCAGAGGCACTGAGTTGATTGGTATGGAGCCAGGCACCTCCTGATCTGAATCTTGAACTGGCTCCAAATTCTGCATGTCCACACCCCCTGTAGTAGATGATTGAGAATTAGTAGCAGTCACCACTGGCCATGTGCACTGGCTCAAAATTCAGCATGTCCACACCCCATGTAGTAGATGATTGAGAATTAGTAGCAGTCACCACCGGATCCACTGTCAGGATGATCCATCCTCTCTCCTTCATCAGCTTCAGATCCCACTGTTTCCCTGAGCGGGAAGGTCTGGAATTGAAAATACAGAGGACCTTAAACAACATTCACTCAGTACATGGCACTCATTTTGGTTTATAAGCTGGAAATTGAGCCATCAGTACAGTGTCACGAGTGTCAGGATGGCCGAGTGGTCTAAGGCGCTGCGTTCAGGTTTCAGTCTCCTTTGGAGGCGTGGATTCGAATCCCACTTCTGACAAGTGTCGTTTGCGAGGTGGATACATTTTTTGTCTTTTTTTTTCCAAGCACCCGTATCAAAAACAATGTCAACAGTTTCTGTAAATTATCGATAAGATCTATTGTCCGTTGCTTGCACTAATTTCCTGAAGTTGGCTAAATCGCAGTAAATCGGTAAAGCGGGAAATCACAGCATCTTCAACAAATCGTGATAGAGGGGCAGAGATAAAGGTTTTGACCCTACATATCAAGAGCGCAGCTGTCAATAGTTCAGCAGGTTCACAGTGCAGAAGGTTCAGTGGCACCAGGGTCCCCTGCGTCCCAATCACAGCTGGTTTTTAACTTCTGTATTCAGGGCATGGGAGGGGTGTGTTGCATCGTGCACACACAGTGCCTGTTTCGCAGATAAGTTTTAATAAATACACAGAGAATAATATAGAGTCATTGGCCACGAGGAACACCTTCCCTGGCCTTTTATTCTCTCCGGTTCCACGTCACCGCGCCTACCATCCAACTCCAAAACTTGGGGGAGACTAACACTCCCTACCTCCCTTGGTGTGCATCATAGGCGTGCCCATGACGAACACAACATTTCTCCTTAACCAATACAAAACAAATATAGCTGCTCAAAAAGAAAGATACTATACTAATCCAGTATACAAGAATAGTACACAACAAGAAATGCCACATTCAGTCAATCCACCCCGAATCCTTGCAGCCGCGTTGAGCATGGCGGTCGAGGACTCAAACTGTACCGTTCAAGTCCTTGTCTCAGAGGCACTGAGTTGATTGGTATGGAGCCAGGCACCTCCTGATCTGAATATTGAACTGGCTCCAAATTCTGCATGTCCACACCCCTTGTAGTAGATGATTGAGAATTAGTAGCAGTCACCACCGGCCATGTGCACTGGCTCAAACTTCTGCATGTCCACACCCCATGTAGTCGATGATTGAGAATTAGTAGCAGTCACCACCGGATTCACTGTCAGGATGATCCATCCTCTCTCCTTCATCAGCTTCAGATCCCATTGTTTCCCTGAGCAGGAAGGTCTGGAATTGAAAATACAGAGGACATTAAACAACATTCACTCAGTACATGGCATTCATTTTGGTTTATACGCTCCAAATTGAGCCATGAGGGAGGTGTGAAGAGTGTCAGGATGGCCGAGTGGTCTAAGGCGCTACGTTCAGGTCGCAGCCTCCCTTGGAGGTGTGGGTTCAAATCCCACTTCTGACAAGTGTATTTTGCGAGGTGGATACATTTTTGGACTTTTTTTTCCCAAGCACTGTATCAAAAACATTGTCAACAGTTTCTGTAAATTATCGATAAGATCTATTTTCCGTTGCTTGCACTAATTGCCTGAAGTTGGCTAAATCGCAGTAAATCGGTAAAGCAGGAAATCACAGCATCTTCAACAAATCGTGATAGAGGGGCCTAGATAAAGGTTTCGACCCTACATATCAAAAGCGCAGCTGTCAATAGTTCAGCAGGTTCACAGTGCAGAAGGTTCAGTGGCACCAGGGTCCCCTGCGTCCCAATCACAGCTGGATTTTAACTTCTGTATTCAGGGGATGGGAGGGGTGGGGGTGTTGCGTCGTGCACACACAGTGCCTGTTTTGCAGAGAAGTTTTAATAAATACACAAAGAATAATATGGAGTCTTTGGCCACGAGGAACACCTTCCCCTACCTTTTATTCTCTCCGATTCCACATCACCGCACTTACCATCCAACTCCAAAACTCGGGGGAGACTAACACTCCCTACCTCCCTTGGTGTGCATCATGGGCGTGCCCATGACGAACACAACATTTCTCCTTAACCAATACAAAACAAACATAGCTGCTCAAAAAAAAGATACTATACTAATCCAGTATACAAGAATAGTACACAACAATAAATACCACATTCAGTCAATCCACCCCGAATCCTTGCAGCCGCGTTGAGCATGGCGGTCGAGGACTCAAACTGTACCGTTCAAGTCCTTGTCTCAGAGGCACTGAGTTGATTGGTATGGAGCCAGGCACCTCCTGATCTGAATCTTGAACTGGCTCCAAATCCTGCATGTCCACACCCCCTGTAGTAGATGATTGAGAATTAGTAGCAGTCACCACCGGCCATATGCACTGGCTCAAAATTCTGCAAGTCCACACCCCATGTAGTAGATGATTGAGAATTAGTAGCAGTCACCATAGGGTCCACTGTCAGGATGGTCCATCCTCTCTCCTTCATCAGCTTCAGATCCCACTGTTTCCCTGAGCAGGAAGGTCTGGAATTGAAAATACAGAGGACATTAAATAACATTCACTCAGTACATGGCACTCATTTTGGTTTATAAGCTGGAAATTGAGCCATCAGTCTGGTGTCAAGAGTGTCAGGGTGGCCAGGTGGTCTAAGGTGCTGCATTCAGGTCACAGTCTCCCTTTGAGACATGGGTTCAAACCCCTCTTCTGGCAAGTGTCTTTGCGTGGTGGATACATTTTTGGACTTTTTTTTCCAAGCACCCTTATCAAAAACAATGGCAACAGTTTCTGTAAATTATCGATAAGATCTATTGTCCGTTGCTTGCACTAATTGCCTAAAGTTGGCTAAATCGCAGTAAATCGGTAAAGCAGGAAATCACAGCATCTTCAACAAATGGTGATAGAGGGGCCGAGGTAAAGGTTTCGACCCTACATATCAAAAGCACAGCTGTCCATAGTTCAGCAGGTTCACAGTGCAGAAGGTTCAGTGGCACCAGGGTCCCCTGTGTCCCAATCACAGCTGGTTTTTAACTTCTGTATTCTGGGCATGGGAGGGGTGTGTTGCATCGTGCACACACAGTGCCTGTTTCGCAAATAAGTTTTAATAAATACACAGAGAATAATATAGAGTCATTGGCCACGAGGAACACCTTCCCTGACCTTTTATTCTCTCCGGTTCCACGTCACCGCGCCTACCATCCAACTCCAAAACTCGGGGGAGACTAACACTCCCTACCTCCCTTGGTGTGCATCATAGGCGTGCCCATGACGAACACAACATTTCTCCTAAACCAATACAAAACAAACATAGCTGCTAAAAAAAAAGATACTATACTAAACCAGTATACAAGAATAGTACACAACAAGAAATGCCACATTCAGTCAATCCACCCCGAATCCTTGCAGCCGCGTTGAGCATGGCAGTCGAGGACTCAAACTGTACCGTTCAAGTCCTTGTCTCAGAGGCACTGAGTTGATTGGTATGGAGCCAGGCACCTCCTGATCTGAATCTTGAACTGGCTACAAATTCTGCATGTCCACACCCCCTGTAGTAGATGATTGAGAATTAGTAGCAGTCACCACCGGCCATGTGCACTGGCTCAAAATTCAGCATGTCCACACCCCATGTAGTAGATGATTGAGAATTAGTAGCAGTCACCACCGGATCCACTGTCAGGATGATCCATCCTCTCTCCTTCATCAGCTTCAGATCCCTCTGTTTCCCTGAGCAGGAAGGTCTGGAATTGAAAATACAGAGGACATTAAACAACATTCACTCAGTACATGGCACTCATTTTGGTTTATAAGCTGGAAATTGAGCCATCAGTCTAGTGTCGTGAGTGTCAGGATGGCCGAGTGGTGTAAGGCGCTGCGTTCAGGTTGCAGTCTTCTTTGGAGGCGTGGTTTTGAATCCCACTTCTGACAAGTGTCGTTTGCGAGGTGGATACATTTTTTGTCTTTTTTTTTCCAAGCACCCGTATCAAAAACAATGTCAACAGCATCTTCAACAAATCGTGATAGAGGGGCAGAGATAAAGGTTTTGACCCTACATATCAAGAGCGCAGCTGTCAATAGTTCAGCAGGTTCACAGTGCAGAAGGTTCAGTGGCACCAGGGTCCCCTGCGTCCCAATCACAGCTGGTATTTAACTTCTGTATTCAGGGCATGGGAGGGGTGTGTTGCATCGTGCACACACAGTGCCTGTTTCGCAGATAAGTTTTAATAAATACACAGAGAATAATATAGAGTCATTGGCCACGAGGAACACCTTCCCTGGCCTTTTATTATCTCCGGTTCCACGTCACCGCGCCTACCATCCAACTCCAAAACTCGGGGGAGACTAACTCTCAAAAAGAAAGATACTATACTAATCCAGTATACAAGAATAGTACACAACAAGAAATGCCACATTCAGTCAATCCACCCCGAATCCTTGCAGCCGCGTTGAGCATGGCGGTCGAGGACTCAAACTGTACCGTTCAAGTCCTTGTCTCAGAGGCACTGAGTTGATTGGTATGGAGCCAGGCACCTCCTGATCTGAATCTTGAACTGGCTCCAAATTCTGCATGTCCACACCCCTTGTAGTAGATGATTGAGAATTAGTAGCAGTCACCACCGGCCATGTGCACTGGCTCAAACTTCTGCATGTCCACACCCCATGTAGTCGATGATTGAGAATTAGTAGCAGTCACCACCGGATTCACTGTCAGGATGATCCATCCTCTCTCCTTCATCAGCTTCAGATCCCACTGTTTCCCTGAGCAGGAAGGTCTGGAATTGAAAATACAGAGGACATTAAACAACATTCACTCAGTACATGGCATTTATTTTGGTTTATACGCTCGAAATTGAGCCATGAGGGAGGTGTGAAGAGTGTCAGGATGGCCGAGTGGTCTCAGGTGCTACGTTCAGGTCGCAGCCTCCCTTGGAGGTGTGGGTTCAAATCCCACTTCTGACAAGTGTATTTTGCGAGGTGGATACATTTTTGGACTTTTTTTTCCCAAGCACTGTATCAAAAACATTGTCAACAGTTTCTGTAAATTATCAATAAGATCTATTTTCCGTTGCTTGCACTAATTGCCTGAAGTTGGCTAAATCGCAGTAAATCGGTAAAGCAGGAAATCACAGCATCTTCAACAAATCGTGATAGAGGGGCCGAGATAAAGGTTTCGACCCTACATATCAAAAGCACAGCTGTCAATAGTTCAGCAGGTTCACAGTGCAGAAGGTTCAGTGGCACCAGGGTCCCCTGCGTCCCAATCACAGCTGGTTTTTAACTTCTGTATTCAGGGCATGGGAGGGGTGTGTTGCATCGTGCACACACAGTGCCTGTTTCGCAAATAAGTTTTAATAAATACACAGAGAATAATATAGAGTCATTGGCCACGAGGAACACCTTCCCTGACCTTTTATTCTCTCCGGTTCCACGTCATCGCGCCTACCATCCAACTCCAAAACTCGGGGGAGACTAACACTCCCTACCTCCCTTGGTGTGCATCATAGGCGTGCCCATGACGAACACAACATTTCTCCTTAACCAATACAAAACAAACATAGCTGCTCAAAAAAAAGATACTATACTAAACCAGTATACAAGAATAGTACACAACAAGAAATGCCACATTCAGTCAATCCACCCCGAATCCTTGCAGCCGCGTTGAGCATGGCGGTCGAGGACTCAAACTGTACCGTTCAAGTCCTTGTCTCAGAGGCACTGAGTTGATTGGTATGGAGCCAGGCACCTCCTGATCTGAATCTTGAACTGGCTCCAAATTCTGCATGTCCACACCCCCTGTAGTAGATGATTGAGAATTAGTAGCAGTCACCACCGGCCATGTGCACTGGCTCAAAATTCAGCATGTCCACACCCCATGTAGTAGATGATTGAGAATTAGTAGCAGTCACCACCGGATCCACTGTCAGGATGATCCATCCTCTCTCCTTCATCAGCTTCAGATCCCACTGTTTCCCTGAGCAGGAAGGTCTGGAATTGAAAATACAGAGGACATTAAACAACATTCACTCAGTACATGGCACTCATTTTGGTTTATAAGCTGGAAATTGAGCCATCAGTGCAGTGTTAAGAGTGTCAGGATGGCCGAGTGGTCTAAGGCGCTGCATTCAGGTCGCAGTCTCCTCTGGAGGCGTGGGATCGAATCCCACTTCTCACAAGTGTCTTTTGCGAGGTGGATACATTTTTAGTCTTTTTTTTTTCCAAGCACCCGTATCAAAAACAATGTCAACAGTTTCTGTAAATTATCGATAAGATCTATTATCCGTTGCTTGCACTAATTTCCTGAAGTTGGCTAAATCGCAGTAAATCGGTAAAGCGGGAAATCACACCATCTTCAACAAATCGTGATAGAGGGGCAGAGATAAAGGTTTTGACCCTACATATCAAGAGCGCAGCTGTCAATAGTTCAGCAGGTTCACAGTGCAGAAGGTTCAGTGGCACCAGGGTCCCCTGCGTCCCAATCACAGCTGTTTTTTAACTTCTGTATTCAGGGCATGGGAGGGGTATGTTGCATCGTGCACACATGGTGCCTGTTTCGCAGATAAGTTTTAATAAATACACAGAGAATAATATAGAGTCATTGGCCACGAGGAACACCTTCCCTGGCCTTTTATTCTCTCCAGTTCCACGTCACCGCGCCTACCATCCAACTCCAAAACTCGGGGGAGACTAACACTCCCCTACCTCCCTTGGTGTGCATCATAGGCGTGCCCATGACGAACACAACATTTCTCCTTAACCAATACAAAACAAACATAGCTGCTCAAAAAAAAGATACTATACTAATCCAGTATACAAGAATAGTACACAACAAGAAATGCCACATTCAGTCAATCCACCCCGAATCCTTGCAGCCGCGTTGAGCATGGCGGTCGAGGACTCAAACTGTACCGTTCAAGTCCTTGTCTCAGAGGCACAGAGTTGATTGGTATGGAGCCAGGCACCTCCTGATCTGAATCTTGAACTGGCTCCAAATTCTGCATGTCCACACCCCTTGTAGTAGATGATTGAGAATTAGTAGCAGTCACCACCGGCCATGTGCACTGGCTCAAACTTCTGCATGTCCACACCCCAAGTAGTCGATGATTGAGAATTAGTAGCAGTCACCACCGGATTTACTGTCAGGATGATCCATCCTCTCTCCTTCATCAGCTTCAGATCCCACTGTTTCCCTGAGCAGGAAGGTCTGGAATTGAAAATACAGAGGACATTAAACAACATTCACTCAGTACATGGCACTCATTTTGGTTTATAAGCTGGAAATTGAGCCATCAGTGCAGTGTCAAGAGTGTCAGGGTGGCCGAGTGGTTTAAGGCTTTGCATTCAGGTCGCAGTCTCCTTTGGAGGCGTGGGTTCGAATCCCACTTCTGACAAGTGTCTTTTGCGAGGTGGATACATTTTTTGACTTTTTTTTTCCAAGCACCCGTATCAAAAACAATGTCAACAGTTTCTGTAAATTATCGATAAGATCTATTGTCCGTTGCTTGCACTAATTTCCTGAAGTTGGCTAAATCGCAGTAAATCGGTAAAGCGGGAAATCACAGCATCTTCAACAAATCGTGATAGAGGGGCAGAGATAAAGGTTTCGACCCTACATATCAAGAGCGCAGCTGTCAATAGTTCAGCAGGTTCACAGTGCAGAAGGTTCAGTGGCACCAGGGTCCCCTGCGTCCCAATCACAGCTGGTTTTTAACTTCTGTATTCAGGGCATGGGAGGGGTGTGTTGCATCGTGCACACACGGTGCCTGTTTCGCAGATAAGTTTTAATAAATACACAGAGAATAATATAGAGTCATTGGCCACGAGGAACACCTTCCCTGACCTTTTATTCTCTCCGGTTCCACGTCACCGCGCCTACCACCCAACTCCAAAACTCGGGGGAGACTAACACTCCCTACCTCCCTTGGTGTGCATCATAGGCGTGCCCATGACGAACACAACATTTCTCCTTAACCAATACAAAACAAACATAGCTGCTCAAAAAAAAGATACTATACTAATCCAGTATACAAGAATAGTACACAACAAGAAATGCCACATTCAGTCAATCCACCCCGAATCCTTGCAGCCGCGTTGAGAATGGCGGTCGAGGACTCAAACTGTACCGTTCAAGTCCTTGTCTCAGAGGCACTGAGTTGATTGGTATGGAGCCAGGCACCTCCTGATCTGAATCTTGAACTAGCTCCAAATTCTGCATGTCCACACCCCTTGTAGTAGATGATTGAGAATTAGTAGCAGTCACCACCGGCCATGTGCACTGGCTCAAACTTCTGCATGTCCACACCCCAAGTAGTCGATGATTGAGAATTAGTAGCAGTCACCACCGGATTCACTGTCAGGATGATCCATCCTCTCTCCTTCATCAGCTTCAGATCCCACTGTTTCCCTGAGCAGGAAGGTCTGGAATTGAAAATTCAGAGGACATTAAACAACATTCACTCAGAACATGGCACTCATTTTGATTTATACGTTCGAAATTGAGCCATGAGGGAAGTTTGAAGAGTGTCAGGATGGCTGAGTGGTCTAAGGCGCTGCGTTCCGGTCGCAGCCTCCCTTGCAGGTGTGGGTTCAAATCCCACTTCTGACAAGTGTATTTTGCGAGGTGGATACATTTTTGGACTTTTTTTTCCCAAGCACCGTATCAAAAACAATGTCAACAGTTTCTGTAAATTATCGATAAGATCTATTTTCCGTTGCTTGCACTAATTGCCTGAAGTTGGCTAAATCGCAGTAAATCGGTAAAGCAGGAAATCACAGCATCTGCAACAAATCGTGATAGAGGGGCCGAGATAAAGGTTTCGACCCTACATATCAAAAGCGCAGCTGTCAATAGTTCAGCAGGTTCACAGTGCAGAAGGTTCAGTGGCACCAGGGTCCCCTGCGTCCCAATCACAGCTGGTTTTTAACTTCTGTATTCAGGGGATGGGAGGGGTGGGGGTGTTGCGTCGTGCACACACAGTGCCTGTTTTGCAGAGAAGTTTTAATAAATACACAAAGAATAATATGGAGTCTTTGGCCACGAGGAACACCTTCCCCTACCTTTTATTCTCTCCGATTCCACATCACCGCACCTACCATCCAACTCCAAAACTCGGGGGAGACTAACACTCCCTACCTCCCTTGGTGTGCATCATGGGCGTGCCCATGACGAACACAACATTTCTCCTTAACCAATACAAAACAAACATAGCTGCTCAAAAAAAAGATACTATACTAATCCAGTATACAAGAATAGTACACAACAATAAATACCACATTCAGTCAATCCACCCCGAATCCTTGCAGCCGCGTTGAGAATGGCGGTCGAGGACTCAAACTGTACCGTTCAAGTCCTTGTCTCAGAGGCACTGAGTTGATTGGTATGCAGCCAGGCACCTCCTGATCTGAATCTTGAACTAGCTCCAAATTCTGCATGTCCACACCCCTTGTTGTACATGATTGAGAATTAGTAGCAGTCACCACCGGCCATGTGCACTGGCTCAAACTTCTGCATGTCCACACCCCAAGTAGTCGATGATTGAGAATTAGTAGCAGTCACCACCGGATTCACTGTCAGGATGATCCATCCTCTCTCCTTCATCAGCTTCAGATCCCACTGTTTCCCTGAGCAGGAAGGTCTGGAATTGAAAATACAGAGGACATTAAACAACATTCACTCAGTACATGGCAGTCATTTTTGTTTATACGCTCGAAATTGAGCCATGAGCGTGGTGTGAAGAGTGTCAGGATGGCCGAGTGGTCTAAGGCGCTGCGTTCAGGTTGCAGCCTCCCTTGGAGACGTGGGTTCAAACCCCTCTTCTGACAAGTGTCTTTTGCGAGGTGGATACATTTTTGGACTTTTTTTTTTCAAGCACCCTTATCAAAAACAATGTCAACAGTTTCTGTAAATTATCGATAAGATCTATTTTCCGTTGCTTGCACTAATTGCCTGAAGTTGGCTAAATCGCAGTAAATCGGTAAAGCAGGAAATCACAGCATCTTCAACAAATCGTGATAGAGGGGCCTAGATAAAGGTTTCGACCCTACATATCAAAAGCGCAGCTGTCAATAGTTCAGCAGGTTCACAGTGCAGAAGGTTCAGTGGCACCAGGGTCCCCTGCGTCCCAATCACAGCTGGATTTTAACTTCTGTATTCAGGGGATGGGAGGGGTGGGGGTGTTGCGTCGTGCACACACAGTGCCTGTTTTGCAGAGAAGTTTTAATAAATACACAAAGAATAATATGGAGTCTTTGGCCACGAGGAACACCTTCCCCTACCTTTTATTCTCTCCGATTCCACATCACCGCACCTACCATCCAACTCCAAAACTCGGGGGAGACTAACACTCCCTACCTCCCTTGGTGTGCATCATGGGCGTGCCCATGACGAACACAACATTTCTCCTTAACCAATACAAAACAAACATAGCTGCTCAAAAAAAAGATACTATACTAATCCAGTATACAAGAATAGTACACAACAATAAATACCACATTCAGTCAATCCACCCCGAATCCTTGCAGCCGCGTTGAGCATGGCGGTCGAGGACTCAAACTGTACCGTTCAAGTCCTTGTCTCAGAGGCACTGAGTTGATTGGTATGGAGCCAGGCACCTCCTGATCTGAATCTTGAACTGGCTCCAAATCCTGCATGTCCACACCCCCTGTAGTAGATGATTGAGAATTAGTAGCAGTCACCACCGGCCATATGCACTGGCTCAAAATTCTGCAAGTCCACACCCCATGTAGTAGATGATTGAGAATTAGTAGCAGTCACCATAGGGTCCACTGTCAGGATGGTCCATCCTCTCTCCTTCATCAGCTTCAGATCCCACTGTTTCCCTGAGCAGGAAGGTCTGGAATTGAAAATACAGAGGACATTAAATAACATTCACTCAGTACATGGCACTCATTTTGGTTTATAAGCTGGAAATTGAGCCATCAGTCTGGTGTCAAGCGTGTCAAGAGTGTCAGGATGGCCAGGTGGTCTAAGGTGCTGCATTCAGGTCACAGTCTCCCTTGGAGACATGGGTTCAAACCCCTCTTCTGGCAAGTGTCTTTGCGTGGTGGATACATTTTTGGACTTTTTTTTCCAAGCACCCTTATCAAAAACAATGGCAACAGTTTCTGTAAATTATCGATAAGATCTATTGTCCGTTGCTTGCACTAATTGCCTAAAGTTGGCTAAATCGCAGTAAATCGGTAAAGCAGGAAATCACAGCATCTTCAACAAATGGTGATAGAGGGGCCGAGGTAAAGGTTTCGACCCTACATATCAAAAGCACAGCTGTCCATAGTTCAGCAGGTTCACAGTGCAGAAGGTTCAGTGGCACCAGGGTCCCCTGTGTCCCAATCACACCTGGTTTTTAACTTCTGTATTCTGGGCATGGGAGGGGTGTGTTGCATCGTGCACACACAGTGCCTGTTTCGCAAATAAGTTTTAATAAATACACAGAGAATAATATAGAGTCATTGGCCACGAGGAACACCTTCCCTGACCTTTTATTCTCTCCGGTTCCACGTCACCGCGCCTACCATCCAACTCCAAAACTCGGGGGAGACTAACACTCCCTACCTCCCTTGGTGTGCATCATAGGCGTGCCCATGACGAACACAACATTTCTCCTAAACCAATACAAAACAAACATAGCTGCTAAAAAAAAAGATACTATACTAAACCAGTATACAAGAATAGTACACAACAAGAAATGCCACATTCAGTCAATCCACCCCGAATCCTTGCAGCCGCGTTGAGCATGGCAGTCGAGGACTCAAACTGTACCGTTCAAGTCATTGTCTCAGAGGCACTGAGTTGATTGGTATGGAGCCAGGCACCTCCTGATCTGAATCTTGAACTGGCTCCAAATTCTGCATGTCCACACCCCCTGTAGTAGATGATTGAGAATTAGTAGCAGTCACCACCGGCCATGTGCACTGGCTCAAAATTCAGCATGTCCACACCCCATGTAGTAGATGATTGAGAATTAGTAGCAGTCACCACCGGATCCACTGTCAGGATGATCCATCCTCTCTCCTTCATCAGCTTCAGATCCCACTGTTTCCCTGAGCAGGAAGGTCTGGAATTGAAAATACAGAGGACATTAAACAACATTCACTCAGTACATGGCACTCATTTTGGTTTATAAGCTGGAAATTGAGCCATCAGTCTAGTGTCGCGAGTGTCAGGATGGCCGAGTGGTCTAAGGCGCTGCGTTCAGGTTGCAGTCTTTTTTGGAGGCGTGGGTTTGAATCCCACTTCTGACAAGTGTCGTTTGCGAGGTGGATACATTTTTTGTCTTTTTTTTTCCAAGCACTCGTATCAAAAACAATGTCAACAGTTTCTGTAAATTATCGATAAGATCTATTGTCCGTTGCTTGCACTAATTTCCTGAAGTTGGCTAAATCGCAGTAAATCGGTAAAGCGGGAAATCACAGCATCTTCAACAAATCGTGATAGAGGGGCAGAGATAAAGGTTTTGACCCTACATATCAAGAGCGCAGCTGTCAATAGTTCAGCAGGTTCACAGTGCAGAAGGTTCAGTGGCACCAGGGTCCCCTGCGTCCCAATCACAGCTGGTTTTTAACTTCTGTATTCAGGGCATGGGAGGGGTGTGTTGCATCGTGCACACACAGTGCCTGTTTCGCAGATAAGTTTTAATAAATACACAGAGAATAATATAGAGTCATTGGCCACGAGGAACACCTTCCCTGGCCTTTTATTATCTCCGGTTCCACGTCACCGCGCCTACCATCCAACTCCAAAACTCGGGGGAGACTAACACTCCCTACCTCCCTTGGTGTGCATCATAGGCGTGCCCATGACGAACACAACATTTCTCCTTAACCAATACAAAACAAACATAGCTGCTCAAAAAGAAAGATACTATACTAATCCAGTATACAAGAATAGTACACAACAAGAAATGCCACATTCAGTCAATCCACCCCGAATCCTTGCAGCCGCGTTGAGCATGGCGGTCGAGGACTCAAACTGTACCGTTCAAGTCCTTGTCTCAGAGGCACTGAGTTGATTGGTATGGAGCCAGGCACCTCCTGATCTGAATCTTGAACTGGCTCCAAATTCTGCATGTCCACACCCCTTGTAGTAGATGATTGAGAATTAGTAGCAGTCACCACCGGCCATGTGCACTGGCTCAAACTTCTGCATGTCCACACCCCATGTAGTCGATGATTGAGAATTAGTAGCAGTCACCACCGGATTCACTGTCAGGATGATCCATCCTCTCTCCTTCATCAGCTTCAGATCCCACTGTTTCCCTGAGCAGGAAGGTCTGGAATTGAAAATACAGAGGACATTAAACAACATTCACTCAGTACATGGCATTTATTTTGGTTTATACGCTCGAAATTGAGCCATGAGGGAGGTGTGAAGAGTGTCAGGATGGCCGAGTGGTCTAAGGTGCTACGTTCAGGTCGCAGCCTCCCTTGGAGGTGTGGGTTCAAATCCCACTTCTGACAAGTGTATTTTGCGAGGTGGATACATTTTTGGACTTTTTTTTCCCAAGCACTGTATCAAAAACATTGTCAACAGTTTCTGTAAATTATCGATAAGATCTATTTTCCGTTGCTTGCACTAATTGCCTGAAGTTGGCTAAATCGCAGTAAATCGGTAAAGCAGGAAATCACAGCATCTTCAACAAATCGTGATAGAGGGGCCGAGATAAAGGTTTCGACCCTACATATCAAAAGCACAGCTGTCAATAGTTCAACAGGTTCACAGTGCAGAAGGTTCAGTGGCACCAGGGTCCCCTGCGTCCCAATCACAGCTGGTTTTTAACTTCTGTATTCAGGGCATGGGAGGGGTGTGTTGCATCGTGCACACACAGTGCCTGTTTCGCAAATAAGTTTTAATAAATACACAGAGAATAATATAGAGTCATTGGCCACGAGGAACACCTTCCCTGACCTTTTATTCTCTCCGGTTCCACGTCATCGCGCCTACCATCCAACTCCAAAACTCGGGGGAGACTAACACTCCCTACCTCCCTTGGTGTGCATCATAGGCGTGCCCATGACGAACACAACATTTCTCCTTAACCAATACAAAACAAACATAGCTGCTCAAAAAAAAGATACTATACTAAACCAGTATACAAGAATAGTACACAACAAGAAATGCCACATTCAGTCAATCCACCCCGAATCCTTGCAGCCGCGTTGAGCAAGGCGGTCGAGGACTCAAACTGTACCGTTCAAGTCCTTGTCTCAGAGGCACTGAGTTGATTGGTATGGAGCCAGGCACCTCCTGATCTGAATCTTGAACTGGCTCCAAATTCTGCATGTCCACACCCCCTGTAGTAGATGATTGAGAATTAGTAGCAGTCACCACCGGCCATGTGCACTGGCTCAAAATTCAGCATGTCCACACCCCATGTAGTAGATGATTGAGAATTAGTAGCAGTCACCACCGGATCCACTGTCAGGATGATCCATCCTCTCTCCTTCATCAGCTTCAGATCCCACTGTTTCCCTGAGCAGGAAGGTCTGGAATTGAAAATACAGAGGACATTAAACAACATTCACTCAGTACATGGCACTCATTTTGGTTTATAAGCTGGAAATTGAGCCATCAGTGCAGTGTTAAGAGTGTCAGGATGGCCGAGTGGTCTAAGGCGCTGCATTCAGGTCGCAGTCTCCTCTGGAGGCGTGGGATCGAATCCCACTTCTCACAAGTGTCTTTTGCGAGGTGGATACATTTTTTGTCTTTTTTTTTTCTAAGCACCCGTATCAAAAACAATGTCAACAGTTTCTGTAAATTATCGATAAGATATATTGTCCGTTGCTTGCACTAATTGCCTGAAGTTGGCTAAATCGCAGTAAATCGGTAAAGCAGGAAATCACAGCATCTTCAACAAATCGTGATAGAGGGGCCGAGATAAAGGTTTCGACCCTACATTCAAAAGCACAGCTGTCAATAGTTCAGCAGGTTCACAGTGCAGAAGGTTCAGTGGCACCAGGGTCCCCTGCGTCCCAATCACAGCTGGTTTTTAACTTCTGTATTCAGGGCATGGGAGGGGTGTGTTGCATCGTGCACACACAGTGCCTGTTTCGCAAATAAGTTTTAATAAATACACAGAGAATAATATAGAGTCATTGGCCACGAGGAACACCTTCCCTGACCTTTTATTCTCTCCGGTTCCACGTCACCGCGCCTACCATCCAACTCCAAAACTCGGGGGAGACTAACACTCCCTACCTCCCTTAGTGTTCATCATAGGCGTGCCCATGACGAACACAACATTTCTCCTTAACCAATACAAAACAAACATAGCTTCTCAAAAAAAAGATACTATACTAAACCAGTATACAAAAATAGTACACAACAAGAAATGCCACATTCAGTCAATCCACCCCGAATCCTTGCAGCCGCGTTGAGCATGGCGGTCGAGGACTCAAACTGTACCGTTCAAGTCCTTGTCTCAGAGGCACTGAGTTGATTGGTATGGAGCCAGGCACCTCCTGATCTGAATCTTGAACTGGCTCCAAATTCTGCATGTCCACACCCCCTGTAGTAGATGATTGAGAATTAGTAGCAGTCACCACCGGCCATGTGCACTGGCTCAAAATTCAGCATGTCCACACCCCATGTAGTAGATGATTGAGAATTAGTAGCAGTCACCACCGAATCCACTGTCAGGATGATCCATCCTCTCTCCTTCATCAGCTTCAGATCCCACTGTTTCGCTGAGCAGGAAGGTCTGGAATTGATAATACAGAGGACATTAAACAACATTCACTCAGTACATGGCACTCTTTTTGGTTTATAAGCTGGAAATTGAGCCATCAGTGCAGTGTCACGAGTGTCAGGATGGCCGAGTGGTCTAAGGCGCTGCGTTCAGATCGTAGTCTTTTTTGGAGGCGTGGGCTCGAATCCCACTTATGACAAGTGTCTTTTGCGAGGTGGACACATTTTTTGTCTTTTTTTTATCAAGCACCCGTATCAAAAACAATGTCAGCAGTTTCTGTAAATTATCGATAAGATCTATTGTCCGTTGCTTGCACTAATTTCCTGAAGTTGGCTAAATCGCAGTAAATCGGTAAAGCGGGAAATCACAGCATCTTCAACAAATCGTGATAGAGGGGCAGAGATAAAGGATTTGACCCTACATATCAAGAGCGCAGCTGTCAATAGGTCAGCAGGTTCACAGTGCAGAAGGTTCAGTGGCACCAGGGTCCCCTGCGTCCCAATCACAGCTGTTTTTTAACTTCTGTATTCAGGGCATGGGAGGGGTGTGTTGCATCGTGCACACATGGTGCCTGTTTCGCAGATAAGTTTTAATAAATACACAGAGAATAATATAGAGTCATTGGCCACGAGGAACACCTTCCCTGGCCTTTTATTCTCTACGGTTCCACGTCACCGCGCCTACCATCCAACTCCAAAACTCGGGGGAGACTAACACTCCCTACCTCCCTTGGTGTGCATCATAGGCGTGCCCATGACGAACACAACATTTCGCCTTAACCAATACAAAACAAACATAGCTGCTCAAAAAAAAGATACTATACTAATCCAGTATACAAGAATAGTACACAACAAGAAATGCCACATTCAGTCAATCCACCCCGAATCCTTGCAGTTGAGCACGGCGGTCGAGGACTCAAACTGTACCGTTCAAGTCCTTATCTCAGAGGCACTGAGTTGATTGGTATGGAGCCAGGCACCTCCTGATCTGAATCTTGAACTGGCTCCAAATTCTGCATGTCCACACCCCTTGTAGTAGATGATTGAGAATTAGTAGCAGTCACCACCGGCCATGTGCACTGGCTCAAACTTCTGCATGTCCACACCCCAAGTAGTCGATGATTGAGAATTAGTAGCAGTCACCACCGGATTCACTGTCATGATGATCCATCCTCTCTCCTTCATCAGCTTCAGATCCCACTGTTTCCCTGAGCAGGAAGGTCTGGAATTGAAAATACAGAGGACATTAAACAACATTCACTCAGTACATGGCACTCATTTTGGTTTATAAGCTGGAAATTGAGCCATCAGTACAGTGTCAAGAGTGTCAGAATGGCCGAGTGGTCAAAGGCGCTGCGTTCAGGTCGCAGTCTCCTTTGGAGGCGTGGGTTCGAATCCCACTTCTGACAAGTGTATTTTGCGAGGTGGATACATTTTTTGACTTTTTTTTTCCAAGCACCCGTATCAAAAACAATGTCAACAGTTTCTGTAAATTATCGATAAGATCTATTGTCCGTTGCTTGCACTAATTTCCTGAAGTTGGCTAAATCGCAGTAAATCGGTAAAGCAGGAAATCACAGCATCTTCAACAAATCGTGATAGAGGGGCAGAGATAAAGGTTTCGACCCTACATATCAAGAGCGCAGCTGTCAATAGTTCAGCAGGTTCACAGTGCAGAAGGTTCAGTGGCACCAGGGTCCCCTGCGTCCCAATCACAGCTGGTTTTTAACTTCTGTATTCAGGGCATGGGAGGGGTGTGTTGCATCGTGCACACACGGTGCCTGTTTCGCAGATAAGTTTTAATAAATACACAGAGAATAATATAGAGTCATTGGCCACGAGGAACACCTTCCCTGACCTTTTATTCTCTCCGGTTCCACGTCACCGCGCCTACCATCCAACTCCAAAACTCGGGGGAGACTAACACTCCCTACCTCCCTTGGTGTACATCATAGGCGTGCCCATGAAGAACACAACATTTCTCCTTAACCAATACAAAACAAACATAGCTGCTCAAAAAAAAGATACTATACTAATCCAGTATACAAGAATAGTACACAACAAGAAATGCCACATTCAGTCAATCCACCCCGAATCCTTGCAGCCGCGTTGAGCATGGCGGTCGAGGACTCAAACTGTACCGTTCAAGTCCTTGTCTCAGAGGCACTGAGTTGATTGGTATGGAGCCAGGCACCTCCTGATCTGAATCTTGAACTGGCTCCAAATTCTGCATGTCCACACCCCTTGTAGTAGATGATTGAGAATTAGTAGCAGTCACCACCGGCCATGTGCACTGGCTCAAACTTCTGCATGTCCACACCCCAAGTAGTCGATGATTGAGAATTAGTAGCAGTCACCACCGGATTCACTGTCAGGATGATCCATCCTCTCTCCTTCATCAGCTTCAGATCCCACTGTTTCCCTGAGCAGGAAGGTCTGGAATTGAAAATACAGAGGACATTAAACAACATTCACTCAGTACATGGCACTCATTTTGGTTTATAAGCTGGAAATTGAGCCATCAGGGCAGTGTCAAGAGTGTCAGGATGGCCGAGTGGTCTAAGGCGCTGCGTTCAGGTCGCAGTCTCCTTTGGAGGCGTGGGTTCGAATCAAACTTCTGACAAGTGTCTTTTGCGAGGTGGATACATTTTTGGACTTTTTTTTTCCAAGCACCTGTATCAAAAACAATGTCAACAGTTTCTGTAAATTATCGATAAGATCTATTGTCCGTTGCTTGCACTAATTTCCTGAAGTTGGCTAAATCGCAGTAAATCGGTAAAGCGGGAAATCACAGCATCTTCAACAAATCGTGATAGAGGGGCTGAGATAAAGGATTCGACCCTACATATCAAGAGCGCAGCTGTCAATAGTTCAGCAGGTTCACAGTGCAGAAGGTTCAGTGGCACCAGGGTCCCCTGCGTCCCAATCACAGCTGGTTTTTAACTTCTGTATTCAGGGCATGGGAGGGGTGTGTTGCATCGTGCACACACGGTGCCTGTTTCGCAGATAAGTTTTAATAAATACACAGAGAATAATATAGAGTCATTGGCCACGAGGAACACCTTCCCTAACCTTTTATTCTCTCCGGTTCCACGTCACCGCGCCTACCATCCAACTCCAAAACTCGGGGGAGACTAACACTCCCTACCTCCCTTGGTGTGCATCATAGGCGTGCCCATGACGAACACAACATTTCTCCTTAACCAATACAAAACAAACATAGCTGCTCAAAAAAAAGACACTATACTAATCCAGTATACAAGAATAGTACACAACAAGAAATGCCACATTCAGTCAATCCACCCCGAATCCTTGCAGCCGCGTTGAGCATGGCGGTTGAGGACTCAAACTGTTCCGTTCAAATCCTTGTCTCAGAGGCACTGAGTTGATTGGTATGGAGCCAGGCACCTCCTGATCTGAATCTTGAACTGGCTCCAAATTCTGCATGTCCACACCCCTTGTAGTAGATGATTGAGAATTAGTAGCAGTCACCACCGGCCATGTGCACTGGCTCAAACTTCTGCATGTCCACACCCCAAGTAGTCGATGATTGAGAATTAGTAGCAGTCACCACCGGATTCACTGTCAGCATGATCCATCCTCTCTCCTTCATCAGCTTCAGATCCCACTGTTTCCCTGAGCAGGAAGGTCTGGAATTGAAAATACAGAGGACATTAAACAACATTCACTCAGTACATGGCACTCATTTTGGTTTATAAGCTGGAAATTGAGCCATCAGTACAGTGTGAAGAGTGTCAGGATGGCCGAGTGGTCTAAGGCGCTGCGTTCAGGTGGCAGTCTCCTTTGGAGGCTTGGGTTTGAATCCCACTTCTGACAAGTGTCTTTTGCGAGGTGGATACATTTTTGGACTTTTTTTTTCCAAGCACCTGTATCAAAAACAATGTCAACAGTTTCTGTACATTATCGATAAGATCTATTGTCCGTTGCTTGCACTAATTTCCTGAAGTTGGCTAAATCGCAGTAAATCGGTAAAGCGGGAAATCACAGCATCTTCAACAAATCGTGGTAGAGGGGCAGAGATAAAGGTTTCGACCCTACATATCAAGAGCGCAGCTGTCAATAGTTCAGCAGGTTCACAGTGCAGAAGGTTCAGTGGCACCAGGGTCCCCTGCGTTCCAATCACAGCTGGTTTTTAACTTCTGTATTCAGGGCATGTGAGGGGTGTGTTGCATCGTGCACACACAGTGCCTGTTTCACAGATAAGTTTTAATAAATACACAGAGAATAATATAGAGTCATTGGCCACGAGGAACACCTTCCCTGACCTTTTATTCTCTCCGGTTCCATGTCACCGCGCCTACCATCCAACTCCAAAACTCGGGGGAGACTAACACTCCCTACCTCCCTTGGTGTGCATCATAGGCGTGCCCATGACGAACACAACATTTCTCCTTAACCAATACAAAACAAACATAGCTGCTAAAAAAAAAGATACTATACTAAACCAGTATACAAGAATAGTTCACAACAAGAAAAGCCACATTCAGTCAATCCACCCCGAATCCTTGCAGCCGCGTTGAGCATGGCGGTCGAGGACTCAAACTGTACCGTTCAAGTCCTTGTCGCAGAGGCACTGAGATGATTGGTATGGAGCCAGGCACCTCCTGATCTGAATCTTGAACTGGCTCCAAATTCTGCATGTCCACACCCCCTGTAGTAGATGATTGAGAATTAGTAGCAGTCAACACCGGCCATGTGCACTGGCTCAAAATTCAGCATGTCCACACCCCATGTAGTAGATGATTGAGAATTAGTAGCAGTCACCACCGGATCCACTGTCAGGATGATCCATCCTCTCTCCTTCATCAGCTTCAGATCCCACTGTTTCCCTGAGCAGGAAGGTCTGGAATTGAAAATACAGAGGACATTAAACAACATTCACTCAGTACATGGCACTCATTTTGGTTTATAAGCTGGAAATTGAGACATCAGTGCAGTGTCACGAGTGTCAGGATGGCCGAGTGGTCTAAGGCACTGCGTTCAGGTCACAGTCTCCTTTGGAGGCGTGGGTTCGAATCTCACTTCTGACAAGTGTCTTTTGCGAGGTGGATACATTTTTTGTCTTTTTTTTTCCAAGCACCCGTATCAAAAACAATGTCAGCAGTTTCTGTAAATTATCGATAAGATCTATTGTCCGTTGCTTGCACTAATTTCCTGAAGTTGGCTAAATCGCAGTAAATCGGTAAAGCGGGAAATCACAGCATCTTCAACAAATCGTGATAGAGGGGCAGAGATAAAGGTTTTGACCCTACATATCAAGAGCGCAGATGTCAATAGTTCAGCAGGTTCACAGTGCAGAAGGTTCAGTGGCACCAGGGTCCCCTGCGTCCCAATCACAGCTGGTTTTTAACTTCTGTATTCAGGGCATGGGAGGGGTGTATTGCATCGTGCACACATGGTGCCTGTTTCGCAGATAAGTTTTAATAAATACACAGAGAATAATATAGAGTCATTGGCCACGAGGAACACCTTCCCTGGCCTTTTATTCTCTCCGGTTCCACGTCACCGCGCCTACCATCCAACTCCAAAACTCGGGGGAGACTAACACTCCCTACCTCCCTTGGTGTGCATCATAGGCGTGCCCATGACGAACACAACATTTCTCCTTAACCAATACAAAACAAACATAGCTGCTCAAAAAAAAGATACTATACTAATCCAGTATACAAGAATAGTACACAACAAGAAATGCCACATTCAGTCAATCCACCCCGAATCCTTGCAGCCGCGTTGAGCATGGCGGTCGAGGACTCAAACTGTACCGTTCAAGTCCTTGTCTCAGAGGCACTGAGTTGATTGGTATGGAGCCAGGCACCTCCTGATCTGAATCTTGAACTGGCTCCAAATTCTGCATGTCCACACCCCTTGTAGTAGATGATTGAGAATTAGTAGCAGTCACCACCGGCCATGTGCACTGGCTCAAACTTCTGCATGTCCACACCCCAAGTAGTCGATGATTGAGAATTAGTAGCAGTCACCACCGGATTCACTGTCAGCATGATCCATCCTCTCTCCTTCATCAGCTTCAGATCCCACTGTTTCCCTGAGCAGGAAGGTCTGGAATTGAAAATACAGAGGACATTAAACAACATTCACTCAGTACATGGCACTCATTTTGGTTTATAAGCTGGAAATTGAGCCATCAGTACAGTGTGAAGAGTGTCAGGATGGCCGAGTGGTCTAAGGCGCTGCGTTCAGGTCGCAGTCTCCTTTGGAGGCGTGGGTTCAAATCCCACTTCTGACAAGTGTATTTTGCGAGGTGGATACATTTTTGGACTTTTTTTTCCCAAGCACTGTATCAAAAACATTGTCAACAGTTTCTGTAAATTATCGATAAGATCTATTTTCCGTTGCTTGCACTAATTGCCTGAAGTTGGCTAAATCGCAGTAAATCGGTAAAGCAGGAAATCACAGCATCTTCAACAAATCGTGATAGAGGGGCCGAGATAAAGGTTTCGACCCTACATATCAAAAGCACAGCTGTCAATAGTTCAACAGGTTCACAGTGCAGAAGGTTCAGTGGCACCAGGGTCCCCTGCATCCCAATCACAGCTGGTTTTTAACTTCTGTATTCAGGGCATGGGAGGGGTGTGTTGCATCGTGCACACACAGTGCCTGTTTCGCAAATAAGTTTTAATAAATACACAGAGAATAATATAGAGTCATTGGCCACGAGGAACACCTTCCCTGACCTTTTATTCTCTCCGGTTCCACGTCATCGCGCCTACCATCCAACTCCAAAACTCGGGGGAGACTAACACTCCCTACCTCCCTTGGTGTGCATCATAGGCGTGCCCATGACGAACACAACATTTCTCCTTAACCAATACAAAACAAACATAGCTGCTCAAAAAAAAGATACTATACTAAACCAGTATACAAGAATAGTACACAACAAGAAATGCCACATTCAGTCAATCCACCCCGAATCCTTGCAGCCGCGTTGAGCAAGGCGGTCGAGGACTCAAACTGTACCGTTCAAGTCCTTGTCTCAGAGGCACTGAGTTGATTGGTATGGAGCCAGGCACCTCCTGATCTGAATCTTGAACTGGCTCCAAATTCTGCATGTCCACACCCCCTGTAGTAGATGATTGAGAATTAGTAGCAGTCACCACCGGCCATGTGCACTGGCTCAAAATTCAGCATGTCCACACCCCATGTAGTAGATGATTGAGAATTAGTAGCAGTCACCACCGGATCCACTGTCAGGATGATCCATCCTCTCTCCTTCATCAGCTTCAGATCCCACTGTTTCCCTGAGCAGGAAGGTCTGGAATTGAAAATACAGAGGACATTAAACAACATTCACTCAGTACATGGCACTCATTTTGGTTTATAAGCTGGAAATTGAGCCATCAGTGCAGTGTTAAGAGTGTCAGGATGGCCGAGTGGTCTAAGGCGCTGCATTCAGGTCGCAGTCTCCTCTGGAGGCGTGGGATCGAATCCCACTTCTCACAAGTGTCTTTTGCGAGGTGGATACATTTTTTGTCTTTTTTTTTTCTAAGCACCCGTATCAAAAACAATGTCAACAGTTTCTGTAAATTATCGATAAGATATATTGTCCGTTGCTTGCACTAATTGCCTGAAGTTGGCTAAATCGCAGTAAATCGGTAAAGCAGGAAATCACAGCATCTTCAACAAATCGTGATAGAGGGGCCGAGATAAAGGTTTCGACCCTACATTCAAAAGCACAGCTGTCAATAGTTCAGCAGGTTCACAGTGCAGAAGGTTCAGTGGCACCAGGGTCCCCTGCGTCCCAATCACAGCTGGTTTTTAACTTCTGTATTCAGGGCATGGGAGGGGTGTGTTGCATCGTGCACACACAGTGCCTGTTTCGCAAATAAGTTTTAATAAATACACAGAGAATAATATAGAGTCATTGGCCACGAGGAACACCTTCCCTGACCTTTTATTCTCTCCGGTTCCACGTCACCGCGCCTACCATCCAACTCCAAAACTCGGGGGAGACTAACACTCCCTACCTCCCTTAGTGTTCATCATAGGCGTGCCCATGACGAACACAACATTTCTCCTTAACCAATACAAAACAAACATAGCTTCTCAAAAAAAAGATACTATACTAAACCAGTATACAAAAATAGTACACAACAAGAAATGCCACATTCAGTCAATCCACCCCGAATCCTTGCAGCCGCGTTGAGCATGGCGGTCGAGGACTCAAACTGTACCGTTCAAGTCCTTGTCTCAGAGGCACTGAGTTGATTGGTATGGAGCCAGGCACCTCCTGATCTGAATCTTGAACTGGCTCCAAATTCTGCATGTCCACACCCCCTGTAGTAGATGATTGAGAATTAGTAGCAGTCACCACCGGCCATGTGCACTGGCTCAAAATTCAGCATGTCCACACCCCATGTAGTAGATGATTGAGAATTAGTAGCAGTCACCACCGAATCCACTGTCAGGATGATCCATCCTCTCTCCTTCATCAGCTTCAGATCCCACTGTTTCGCTGAGCAGGAAGGTCTGGAATTGATAATACAGAGGACATTAAACAACATTCACTCAGTACATGGCACTCTTTTTGGTTTATAAGCTGGAAATTGAGCCATCAGTGCAGTGTCACGAGTGTCAGGATGGCCGAGTGGTCTAAGGCGCTGCGTTCAGATCGTAGTCTTTTTTGGAGGCGTGGGCTCGAATCCCACTTATGACAAGTGTCTTTTGCGAGGTGGACACATTTTTTGTCTTTTTTTTATCAAGCACCCGTATCAAAAACAATGTCAGCAGTTTCTGTAAATTATCGATAAGATCTATTGTCCGTTGCTTGCACTAATTTCCTGAAGTTGGCTAAATCGCAGTAAATCGGTAAAGCGGGAAATCACAGCATCTTCAACAAATCGTGATAGAGGGGCAGAGATAAAGGATTTGACCCTACATATCAAGAGCGCAGCTGTCAATAGGTCAGCAGGTTCACAGTGCAGAAGGTTCAGTGGCACCAGGGTCCCCTGCGTCCCAATCACAGCTGTTTTTTAACTTCTGTATTCAGGGCATGGGAGGGGTGTGTTGCATCGTGCACACATGGTGCCTGTTTCGCAGATAAGTTTTAATAAATACACAGAGAATAATATAGAGTCATTGGCCACGAGGAACACCTTCCCTGGCCTTTTATTCTCTACGGTTCCACGTCACCGCGCCTACCATCCAACTCCAAAACTCGGGGGAGACTAACACTCCCTACCTCCCTTGGTGTGCATCATAGGCGTGCCCATGACGAACACAACATTTCGCCTTAACCAATACAAAACAAACATAGCTGCTCAAAAAAAAGATACTATACTAATCCAGTATACAAGAATAGTACACAACAAGAAATGCCACATTCAGTCAATCCACCCCGAATCCTTGCAGTTGAGCACGGCGGTCGAGGACTCAAACTGTACCGTTCAAGTCCTTATCTCAGAGGCACTGAGTTGATTGGTATGGAGCCAGGCACCTCCTGATCTGAATCTTGAACTGGCTCCAAATTCTGCATGTCCACACCCCTTGTAGTAGATGATTGAGAATTAGTAGCAGTCACCACCGGCCATGTGCACTGGCTCAAACTTCTGCATGTCCACACCCCAAGTAGTCGATGATTGAGAATTAGTAGCAGTCACCACCGGATTCACTGTCATGATGATCCATCCTCTCTCCTTCATCAGCTTCAGATCCCACTGTTTCCCTGAGCAGGAAGGTCTGGAATTGAAAATACAGAGGACATTAAACAACATTCACTCAGTACATGGCACTCATTTTGGTTTATAAGCTGGAAATTGAGCCATCAGTACAGTGTCAAGAGTGTCAGAATGGCCGAGTGGTCAAAGGCGCTGCGTTCAGGTCGCAGTCTCCTTTGGAGGCGTGGGTTCGAATCCCACTTCTGACAAGTGTATTTTGCGAGGTGGATACATTTTTTGACTTTTTTTTTCCAAGCACCCGTATCAAAAACAATGTCAACAGTTTCTGTAAATTATCGATAAGATCTATTGTCCGTTGCTTGCACTAATTTCCTGAAGTTGGCTAAATCGCAGTAAATCGGTAAAGCAGGAAATCACAGCATCTTCAACAAATCGTGATAGAGGGGCAGAGATAAAGGTTTCGACCCTACATATCAAGAGCGCAGCTGTCAATAGTTCAGCAGGTTCACAGTGCAGAAGGTTCAGTGGCACCAGGGTCCCCTGCGTCCCAATCACAGCTGGTTTTTAACTTCTGTATTCAGGGCATGGGAGGGGTGTGTTGCATCGTGCACACACGGTGCCTGTTTCGCAGATAAGTTTTAATAAATACACAGAGAATAATATAGAGTCATTGGCCACGAGGAACACCTTCCCTGACCTTTTATTCTCTCCGGTTCCACGTCACCGCGCCTACCATCCAACTCCAAAACTCGGGGGAGACTAACACTCCCTACCTCCCTTGGTGTACATCATAGGCGTGCCCATGAAGAACACAACATTTCTCCTTAACCAATACAAAACAAACATAGCTGCTCAAAAAAAAGATACTATACTAATCCAGTATACAAGAATAGTACACAACAAGAAATGCCACATTCAGTCAATCCACCCCGAATCCTTGCAGCCGCGTTGAGCATGGCGGTCGAGGACTCAAACTGTACCGTTCAAGTCCTTGTCTCAGAGGCACTGAGTTGATTGGTATGGAGCCAGGCACCTCCTGATCTGAATCTTGAACTGGCTCCAAATTCTGCATGTCCACACCCCTTGTAGTAGATGATTGAGAATTAGTAGCAGTCACCACCGGCCATGTGCACTGGCTCAAACTTCTGCATGTCCACACCCCAAGTAGTCGATGATTGAGAATTAGTAGCAGTCACCACCGGATTCACTGTCAGGATGATCCATCCTCTCTCCTTCATCAGCTTCAGATCCCACTGTTTCCCTGAGCAGGAAGGTCTGGAATTGAAAATACAGAGGACATTAAACAACATTCACTCAGTACATGGCACTCATTTTGGTTTATAAGCTGGAAATTGAGCCATCAGGGCAGTGTCAAGAGTGTCAGGATGGCCGAGTGGTCTAAGGCGCTGCGTTCAGGTCGCAGTCTCCTTTGGAGGCGTGGGTTCGAATCAAACTTCTGACAAGTGTCTTTTGCGAGGTGGATACATTTTTGGACTTTTTTTTTCCAAGCACCTGTATCAAAAACAATGTCAACAGTTTCTGTAAATTATCGATAAGATCTATTGTCCGTTGCTTGCACTAATTTCCTGAAGTTGGCTAAATCGCAGTAAATCGGTAAAGCGGGAAATCACAGCATCTTCAACAAATCGTGATAGAGGGGCTGAGATAAAGGATTCGACCCTACATATCAAGAGCGCAGCTGTCAATAGTTCAGCAGGTTCACAGTGCAGAAGGTTCAGTGGCACCAGGGTCCCCTGCGTCCCAATCACAGCTGGTTTTTAACTTCTGTATTCAGGGCATGGGAGGGGTGTGTTGCATCGTGCACACACGGTGCCTGTTTCGCAGATAAGTTTTAATAAATACACAGAGAATAATATAGAGTCATTGGCCACGAGGAACACCTTCCCTAACCTTTTATTCTCTCCGGTTCCACGTCACCGCGCCTACCATCCAACTCCAAAACTCGGGGGAGACTAACACTCCCTACCTCCCTTGGTGTGCATCATAGGCGTGCCCATGACGAACACAACATTTCTCCTTAACCAATACAAAACAAACATAGCTGCTCAAAAAAAAGACACTATACTAATCCAGTATACAAGAATAGTACACAACAAGAAATGCCACATTCAGTCAATCCACCCCGAATCCTTGCAGCCGCGTTGAGCATGGCGGTTGAGGACTCAAACTGTTCCGTTCAAATCCTTGTCTCAGAGGCACTGAGTTGATTGGTATGGAGCCAGGCACCTCCTGATCTGAATCTTGAACTGGCTCCAAATTCTGCATGTCCACACCCCTTGTAGTAGATGATTGAGAATTAGTAGCAGTCACCACCGGCCATGTGCACTGGCTCAAACTTCTGCATGTCCACACCCCAAGTAGTCGATGATTGAGAATTAGTAGCAGTCACCACCGGATTCACTGTCAGCATGATACATCCTCTCTCCTTCATCAGCTTCAGATCCCACTGTTTCCCTGAGCAGGAAGGTCTGGAATTGAAAATACAGAGGACATTAAACAACATTCACTCAGTACATGGCACTCATTTTGGTTTATAAGCTGGAAATTGAGCCATCAGTACAGTGTGAAGAGTGTCAGGATGGCCGAGTGGTCTAAGGCGCTGCGTTCAGGTGGCAGTCTCCTTTGGAGGCTTGGGTTTGAATCCCACTTCTGACAAGTGTCTTTTGCGAGGTGGATACATTTTTGGACTTTTTTTTTCCAAGCACCTGTATCAAAAACAATGTCAACAGTTTCTGTACATTATCGATAAGATCTATTGTCCGTTGCTTGCACTAATTTCCTGAAGTTGGCTAAATCGCAGTAAATCGGTAAAGCGGGAAATCACAGCATCTTCAACAAATCGTGGTAGAGGGGCAGAGATAAAGGTTTCGACCCTACATATCAAGAGCGCAGCTGTCAATAGTTCAGCAGGTTCACAGTGCAGAAGGTTCAGTGGCACCAGGGTCCCCTGCGTTCCAATCACAGCTGGTTTTTAACTTCTGTATTCAGGGCATGTGAGGGGTGTGTTGCATCGTGCACACACAGTGCCTGTTTCACAGATAAGTTTTAATAAATACACAGAGAATAATATAGAGTCATTGGCCACGAGGAACACCTTCCCTGACCTTTTATTCTCTCCGGTTCCATGTCACCGCGCCTACCATCCAACTCCAAAACTCGGGGGAGACTAACACTCCCTACCTCCCTTGGTGTGCATCATAGGCGTGCCCATGACGAACACAACATTTCTCCTTAACCAATACAAAACAAACATAGCTGCTAAAAAAAAAGATACTATACTAAACCAGTATACAAGAATAGTTCACAACAAGAAAAGCCACATTCAGTCAATCCACCCCGAATCCTTGCAGCCGCGTTGAGCATGGCGGTCGAGGACTCAAACTGTACCGTTCAAGTCCTTGTCGCAGAGGCACTGAGATGATTGGTATGGAGCCAGGCACCTCCTGATCTGAATCTTGAACTGGCTCCAAATTCTGCATGTCCACACCCCCTGTAGTAGATGATTGAGAATTAGTAGCAGTCAACACCGGCCATGTGCACTGGCTCAAAATTCAGCATGTCCACACCCCATGTAGTAGATGATTGAGAATTAGTAGCAGTCACCACCGGATCCACTGTCAGGATGATCCATCCTCTCTCCTTCATCAGCTTCAGATCCCACTGTTTCCCTGAGCAGGAAGGTCTGGAATTGAAAATACAGAGGACATTAAACAACATTCACTCAGTACATGGCACTCATTTTGGTTTATAAGCTGGAAATTGAGACATCAGTGCAGTGTCACGAGTGTCAGGATGGCCGAGTGGTCTAAGGCACTGCGTTCAGGTCACAGTCTCCTTTGGAGGCGTGGGTTCGAATCTCACTTCTGACAAGTGTCTTTTGCGAGGTGGATACATTTTTTGTCTTTTTTTTTCCAAGCACCCGTATCAAAAACAATGTCAGCAGTTTCTGTAAATTATCGATAAGATCTATTGTCCGTTGCTTGCACTAATTTCCTGAAGTTGGCTAAATCGCAGTAAATCGGTAAAGCGGGAAATCACAGCATCTTCAACAAATCGTGATAGAGGGGCAGAGATAAAGGTTTTGACCCTACATATCAAGAGCGCAGATGTCAATAGTTCAGCAGGTTCACAGTGCAGAAGGTTCAGTGGCACCAGGGTCCCCTGCGTCCCAATCACAGCTGGTTTTTAACTTCTGTATTCAGGGCATGGGAGGGGTGTATTGCATCGTGCACACATGGTGCCTGTTTCGCAGATAAGTTTTAATAAATACACAGAGAATAATATAGAGTCATTGGCCACGAGGAACACCTTCCCTGGCCTTTTATTCTCTCCGGTTCCACGTCACCGCGCCTACCATCCAACTCCAAAACTCGGGGGAGACTAACACTCCCTACCTCCCTTGGTGTGCATCATAGGCGTGCCCATGACGAACACAACATTTCTCCTTAACCAATACAAAACAAACATAGCTGCTCAAAAAAAAGATACTATACTAATCCAGTATACAAAAATAGTACACAACAAGAAATGCCACATTCAGTCAATCCACCCCGAATCCTTGCAGCCGCGTTGAGCATGGCGGTCGAGGACTCAAACTGTACCGTTCAAGTCCTTGTCTCAGAGGCACTGAGTTGATTGGTATGGAGCCAGGCACCTCCTGATCTGAATCTTGAACTGGCTCCAAATTCTGCATGTCCACACCCCTTGTAGTAGATGATTGAGAATTAGTAGCAGTCACCACCGGCCATGTGCACTGGCTCAAACTTCTGCATGTCCACACCCCAAGTAGTCGATGATTGAGAATTAGTAGCAGTCACCACCGGATTCACTGTCAGCATGATCCATCCTCTCTCCTTCATCAGCTTCAGATCCCACTGTTTCCCTGAGCAGGAAGGTCTGGAATTGAAAATACAGAGGACATTAAACAACATTCACTCAGTACATGGCACTCATTTTGGTTTATAAGCTGGAAATTGAGCCATCAGTACAGTGTGAAGAGTGTCAGGATGGCCGAGTGGTCTAAGGCGCTGCGTTCAGGTCGCAGTCTCCTTTGGAGGCGTGGGTTTGAATCCCACTGCTGACAAGTGTCTTTTGCGAGGTGGATAAATTTTTTGACTTTTTTTTTCCAAGCACCTGTATCAAAAACAATGTCAACAGTTTCTGTACATTATTGATAAGATCTATTGTCCGTTGCTTGCACTAATTTCCTGAAGTTGGCTAAATCGTAGTAAATCGGTAAAGCGGGAAATCCCAGCATCTTCAACAAATCGTGGTAGAGGGGCAGAGATAAAGGTTTCGACCCTACATATCAAGAGCGCAGCTGTCAATAGTTCAGCAGGTTCACAGTGCAGAAGGTTCAGTGGCACCAGGGTCCCCTGCGTCCCAATCACAGCTGGTTTTTAACTTCTGTATTCAGGGCATGGGAGGGGTGTGTTGCATCGTGCACACACGGTGCCTGTTTCGCAGATAAGTTTTAATAAATACACAGAGAATAATATAGAGTCATTGGCCACGAGGAACACCTTCCCTGACCTTTTATTCTCTCCAGTTCCACGTCACCGCGCCTACCATCCAACTCCAAAACTCAGGGGAGACTAACACTCCCTACCTCCCTTGGTGTGCATCATAGGCGTGCCCATGACGAACACAACATTTCTCCTTAACCAATACAAAACAAACATAGCTGCTCAAAAAAAAGATACTATACTAATCCAGTTTACAAGAATAGTACACAACAAGAAATGCCACAATCAGTCAATCCACCCCGAATCCTTGCAGCCGCGTTGAGCATGGCGGTCGAGGACTCAAACTGTACCGTTCAAGTCTTTGTCTCAGAGGCACTGAGTTGATTGGTATGGAGCCAGTCACCTCCTGATCTGAATCATGAACTGGCTCCAAATTCTGCATGTCCACACCCCTTGTAGTAGATGATTGAGAATTAGTAGCAGTCACCACCGGCCATGTGCACTGGCTCAAACTTCTGCATGTCCACACCCCATGTAGTCGATGATTGAGAATTAGTAGCAGTCACCACCGGATTCACTGTCAGGATGATCCATCCTCTCTCCTTCATCAGCTTCAGATCCCACTGTTTCCCTGAGCAGGAAGGTCTGGAATTGAAAATACAGAGGACATTAAACAACATTCACTCAGTACATGGCACTCATTTTGGTTTATACGCTCGAAATTGAGCCATGAGCAAGGTGTGAAGAGTGTCAGGATGGCCGAGTGGTCTAAGGTGCTGCGTTCAGGTTGCAGCCTCCCTTGGAGGTGTGGGTTTAAATCCCACTTCTGACAAGTGTATTTTGCGAGGTGGATACATTTTTGGACTTTTTTTTCCCAAGCACCGTATCAAAAACAATGTCAACAGTTTCTGTAAATTATCGATAAGATCTATTTTCCGTTGCTTGCACTAATTGCCTGAAGTTGGCTAAATCGCAGTAAATCGGTAAAGCAGGAAATCACAGCATCTGCAACAAATCGTGATAGAGGGGCCGAGATAAAGGTTTCGACCCTACATATCAAAAGCGCAGCTGTCAATAGTTCAGCAGGTTCACAGTGCAGAAGGTTCAGTGGCACCAGGGTCCCCTGCGTCCCAATCAGAGCTGGTTTTTAACTTCTGTATTCAGGGGATGGGAGGGGTGGGGGTGTTGCGTCGTGCACACACAGTGCCTGTTTTGCAGAGAAGTTTTAATAAATACTCAACGAATAATATGGAGTCTTTGGCCACGAGGAACACCTTCCCCTACCTTTTATTCTCTCCGATTCCACATCACCGCACCTACCATCCAACTCCAAAACTCGGGGGAGACTAACACTCCCTACCTCCCTTGGTGTGCATCATGGGCGTGCCCATGACGAACACAACATTTCTCCTTAACCAATACAAAACAAACATAGCTGCTCAAAAAAAAGATACTATACTAATCCAGTATACAAGAATAGTACACAACAAGAAATGCCACATTCAGTCAATCCACCCCGAATCCTTGCAGCCGCGTTGAGCATGGCGGTCGAGGACTCAAACTGTACCGTTCAAGTCCTTGTCTCAGAGGCACTGAGTTGATTGGTATGGAGCCAGGCACCTCCTGATCTGAATCTTGAACTGGCTCCAAATTCTGCATGTCCACACCCCTTGTAGTAGATGATTGAGAATTAGTAGCAGTCACCACCGGCCATGTGCACTGGCTCAAACTTCTGCATGTCCACACCCCAAGTAGTCGATGATTGAGAATTAGTAGCAGTCACCACCGGATTCACTGTCAGCATGATCCATCCTCTCTCCTTCATCAGCTTCAGATCCCACTGTTTCCCTGAGCAGGAAGGTCTGGAATTGAAAATACAGAGGACATTAAACAACATTCACTCAGTACATGGCACTCATTTTGGTTTATAAGCTGGAAATTGAGCCATCAGTGCAGTGTCAAGAGTGTCAGGATGGCCGAGTGGTCTAAGGCGCTGCGTTCAGGTTGCAGTCTCCTTTGGAGGCGTGGGTTCGAATCCCACTTCTGACAAGTATCTTTTGCGAGGTGGATACATTTTTGGACTTTTTTTTTCCAAGCACCTGTATCAAAAACAATGTCAACAGTTTCTGTACATTATCGATAAGATCTATTGTCCGTTGCTTGCACTAATTTCCTGAAGTTGGCTAAATCGCAGTAAATCAGTAAAGAGGGAAATCACAGCATCTTCAACAAATCGTGATAGAGGGGCAGAGATAAAGGTTTCGACCCTACATATCAAGAGCGCAGCAGTCAATAGTTCAGCAGGTTCACAGTGCAGAAGGTTCAGTGGAACCAGGGTCCCCTGCGTCCCAATCACAGCTGGTTTTTAACTTCTGTATTCAGGGCATGGGAGGGGTGTGTTGCATCGTGCACACACGGTGCCTGTTTCGCAGATAAGTTTTAATAAATACACAGAGAATAATATAGAGTCATTGGTCACGAGGAACACCTTCCCTGACCTTTTATTCTCTCCGGTTCCATGTCACCGCGCCTACCATCCAACTCCAAAACTCAGGGGAGACTAACACTCCCTACCTCCCTTGGTGTGCATCATAGGCGTGCCCATGACGAACACAACATTTCTCCTTAACCAATACAAAACAAACATAGCTGCTCAAAAAAAAGATACTATACTAATCCAGTTCACAAGAATAGTACAAAACAAGAAATGCCACATTCAGTCAATCCACCCCGAATCCTTGCAGCCGCGTTGAGCATGGCGGTCGAGGACTCAAACTGTACCGTTCAAGTCCTTGTCTCAGAGGCACTGAGTTGATTGGTATGGAGCCAGGCACCTCCTGATCTGAATCTTGAACTGGCTCCAAATTCTGCATGTCCACATCCCTTGTAGTAGATGATTGAGAATTAGTAGCAGTCACCACCGGCCATGTGAACTGGCTCAAACTTCTGCATGTCCACACCCCATGTAGTCGATGATTGAGAATTAGTAGCAGTCACCACCGGATTCACTGTCAGGATGATCCATCCTCTCTCCTTCATCAGCTTCAGATCCCACTGTTTCCCTGAGCAGGAAGGTCTGGAATTGAAAATACAGAGGACATTAAACAACATTCACTCAGTACATGGCACTCATTTTGGTTTATATGCTCGAAATTGAGCTATGAGCAAGGTGTGAAGAGTGTCAGGATGGCCGAGTGGTCTAAGGTGCTGCGTTCAGGTTGAAGCCTCCCTTGGAGGTGTGGGTTTAAATCCCACTTCTGACAAGTGTATTTTGCGAGGTGGATACATTTTTGGACTTTTTTTTCCCAAGCACCGTATCAAAAACAATGTCAACAGTTTCTGTAAATTATCGATAAGATCTATTTTCCGTTGCTTGCACTAATTGCCTGAAGTTGGCTAAATCGCAGTAAATCGGTAAAGCAGGAAATCACAGCATCTGCAACAAATCGTGATAGAGGGGCCGAGATAAAGGTTTCGACCCTACATATCAAAAGCGCAGCTGTCAATAGTTCAGCAGGTTCACAGTGCAGAAGGTTCAGTGGCACCAGGGTCCCCTGCGTCCCAATCAGAGCTGGTTTTTAACTTCTGTATTCAGGGGATGGGAGGGGTGGGGGTGTTGCGTCGTGCACACACAGTGCCTGTTTTGCAGAGAAGTTTTAATAAATACACAAAGAATAATATGGAGTCTTTGGCCACGAGGAACACCTTCCCCTACCTTTTATTCTCTCCGATTCCACATCACCGCACCTACCATCCAACTCCAAAACTCGGGGGAGACTAATACTCCCTACCTCCCTTGGTGTGCATCATGGGCGTGCCCATGACGAACACAACATTTCTCCTTAACCAATACAAAACAAACATAGCTGCTCAAAAAAAAGATACTATACTAATCCAGTATACAAGAATAGTACACAACAAGAAATACCACATTCAGTCAATCCACCCCGAATCCTTGCAGCCGCGTTGAGCATGGCGGTCGAGGACTCAAACTGTACCGTTCAAGTCCTTGTCTCAGAGGCACTGAGTTGATTGGTATGGAGCCAGGCACCTCCTGATCTGAATCTTGAACTGGCTCCAAATTCTGCATGTCCACACCCCCTGTAGTAGATGATTGAGAATTAGCAGCAGTCACCACCGGCCATATGCACTGGCTCAAAATTCTGCATGTCCACACCCCATGTAGTAGATGATTGAGAATTAGTAGCAGTCACCACAGGGTCCACTGTCAGGATGATCCATCCTCTCTCCTTCATCAGCTTCAGATCTCACTGTTTCCCTGACCAGGAAGGTCTGGAATTGAAAATACAGAGGACATTAAATAACATTCACTCAGTACATGGCACTCATTTTGGTTTATAAGCTGGAAATTGAGGCATCAGTCTGGTGTCAAGAGTGTCAGGATGGCCGGGTGCTCTAAGGTGCTGCATTCAGTTCACAGTCGCCCTTGGAGACGTGGGTTCAAACCCCTCTTCTGACAAGTGTCTTTTGCGAGGTGGATACATTTTTGGACTTTTTTTTTTCCAAGCACCCTTATCAAAAACAATGTCAACAGTTTCTGTAAATTATCAATAAGATCTATTGTCCGTTGCTTGCACTAATTGCCTGAAGTTGGCTAAATCGCAGTAAATCGGTAAAGCAGGAAATCACAGCATCTTCAACAAATCGTGATAGAGGGGCCGAGATAAAGGTTTCGACCCTACATATCAAAAGCACAGCTGTCAATAGTTCAGCAGGTTCACAGTGCAGAAGGTTCAGTGGCACCAGGGTCCCCTGCGTCCCAATCACAGCTGGTTTTTAACTTCTGTATTCATGGCATGGGAGGGGTGTGTTGCATCGTGCACACACAGTGCCTGTTTCGCAAATAAGTTTTAATAAATACACAGAGAATAATATAGAGTCATTGGCCACGAGGAACACCTTCCCTGACCTTTTATTCTCTCCGGTTCCACGTCACCGCGCCTACCATCCAACTCCAAAACTCGGGGGAGACTAACACTCCCTACCTCCCTTGGTGTGCATCATAGGCGTGCCCATGACGAACACAACATTTCTCCTAAACCAATACAAAACAAACATAGCTGCTAAAAAAAAAGATACTATACTAAACCAGTATACAAGAATAGTACACAACAAGAAATGCCACATTCAGTCAATCCACCCCGAATCCTTGCAGCCGCGTTGAGCATGGCGGTCGAGGACTCAAACTGTACCGTTCAAGTCCTTGTCTCAGGGGCACTGATTGGTTGGTATGGAGCCAGGCACCTCCTGATCTGAATCTTGAACTGGCTCCAAATTCTGCATGTCCACACCCCCTGTAGTAGATGATTGAGAATTAGTAGCAGTCACCACCGGCCATGTGCACTGGCTCAAAATTCAGCATGTCCACACCCCATGTAGTAGATGATTGAGAATTAGTAGCATTCACCACCGGATCCACTGTCAGGATGATCCATCCTCTCTCCTTCATCAGCTTCAGATCCCACTGTTTCCCTGAGCAGGAAGGTCTGGAATTGAAAATACAGAGGACATTAAACAACATTCACTCAGTACATGGCACTCATTTTGGTTTATAAGCTGGAAATTGAGCCATCAGTCTAGTGTCAAGAGTGTCAGGATGGCCGAGTGGTCTAAGGCGCTGCGTTCAGGTCGCGGTCTCTTTTGGAGGCGTGGGTTCGAATCCCACTTCTGACAAGTGTCTTTTGCGAGGTGGATACATTTTTGGACTTTTTTTTTCCAAGCACCCGTATCAAAAACGATGTCAACAGTTTCTGTAAATTATCGATAAGATCTATTGTCCGTTGCATGCTCTAATTTCCTAAAGTTGGCTAAATCGCAGTAAATAGGTAAAGCGGGAAATCACAGCATCTTCAACAAATCGTGATAGAGGGGCAGAGATAAAGGTTTCGACCCTACATATCAAGAGCGCAGCTGTCGATAGTTCAGCAGGTTCACAGTGCAGAAGGTTCAGTGGCACCAGGGTCCCCTGCGTCCCAATCACAGCTGGTTTTTAACTTCTGTATTCAGGGCATCGGAGGGGTGTGTTCCATCGTGCACACACGGTGCCTGTTTCGCAGATAAGTTTTAATAAATACACAGAGAATAATATTGAGTCATTGGCCACGAGGAACACCTTCCCTGACCTTTTATTCTCTCCGGTTCCACGTCACCGCGCCTACCATCCAACTCCAAAACTCGGGGGAGACTAACACTCCCTACCTCCCTTGGTGTGCATCATAGGCGTGCCCATGACGAACACAACATTTATCCTTAACCAATACAAAACAAACATAGCTGCTCAAAAAAAAGATACTATACTAATCCAGTATACAAGAATAGTACACAACAAGAAATGCCACTTTCAGTCAATCCACCCCGAATCCTTGCAGATGCGTTGAGCATGGCGGTCGAGGACTCAAACTGTACCGTTCAAGTCCTTGTCTCAGAGGCACTGAGTTGATTGGTATGGAGCCAGGCACCTCCTGATCTGAATCTTGAACTGGCTCCAAATTCTGCATGTCCACACCCCTTGTAGTAGATGATTGAGAATTAGTAGCAGTCACCACCGGCCATGTGCACTGGCTCAAACTTCTGCATGTCCACACCCCATGTAGTCGATGATTGAGAATTAGTAGCAGTCACCACCGGATTCACTGTCAGGATGATCCATCCTCTCTCCTTCATCAGCTTCAGATCCCACTGTTTCCCTGAGCAGGAAGGTCTGGAATTGAAAATACAGAGGACATTAAACAACATTCACTCAGTACATGGCACTCATTTTGGTTTATACGCTCGAAATTGAGCCATGAGCGAGGTGTGAAGAGTGTCAGGATGGCCGAGTGGTCTAAGGCACTATGTTCAGGTCGCAGCCTCCCTTGGAGGTGTGGGTTCAAATCCCACTACTGACAAGTGTATTTTGCGAGGTGGATACATTTTTGTACTTTTTTTCCCAAGCACCGTATCAAAAACAATGTCAACAGTTTCTGTAAATTATCGATAAGATCTATTTTCCGTTGCTTGCACTAATTGCCTGAAGTTGGCTAAATCGCAGTAAATCGGTAAAGCAGGAAATCACAGCATCTTCAACAAATCGTGATAGAGGGGCCGAGATAAAGGTTTCGACCCTACATATCAAAAGCGCAGCTGTCAATAGTTCAGCAGGTTCACAGTGCAGAAGGTTCAGTGGCACAAGGGTCCCCTGCGTCCCAATCACAGCTGGTTTTTAACTTCTGTATTCAGGGGATGGGAGGGGTGGGGGTGTTGCGTCGTGCACACACAGTGCCTGTTTTGCAGAGAAGTTTTAATAAATACACAAAGAATAATATGGAGTCTTTAGCCACGAGGAACACCTTCCCCTACCTTTTATTCTCTCCGATTCCACATCACCGCACCTACCATCCAACTCCAAAACTCGGGGGAGACTAACACTCCCTACCTCCCTTGGTGTGCATCATGGGCGTGCCCATGACGAACACAACATTTCTCCTTAACCAATACAAAACAAACATAGCTGCTCAAAAAAAAGATACTATACTAATCCAGTATACAAGAATAGTACACAACAATAAATACCACATTCAGTCAATCCACCCCGAATCCTTGCAGCCGCGTTGAGCATGGCGGTCGAAGACTCAAACTGTACCGTTCAAGTCCTTGTCTCAGAGGCACTGAGTTGATTGGTATGGAGCCAGGCACCTCCTGATCTGAATCTTGAACTGGCTCCAAATTCTGCATGTCCACACCCCTTGTAGTAGATGATTGAGAATTAGTAGCAGTCACCACCGGCCATGTGCACTGGCTCAAACTTCTGCATGTCCACACCCCAAGTAGTCGATGATTGAGAATTAGTAGCAGTCACCACCGGATTCACTGTCATGATGATCCATCCTCTCTCCTTCATCAGCTTCAGATCCCACTGTTTCCCTGAGCAGGAAGGTCTGGAATTGAAAATACAGAGGACATTAAACAACATTCACTCAGTACATGGCACTCATTTTGGTTTATAAGCTAGAAATTGAGCCATCAGTACATTGTCAAGAGTGTCAGAATGGCCGAGTGGTCAAAGGCGCTGCGTTCAGGTCGCAGTCTCCTTTGGAGGCGTGGGTTCGAATCCCACTTCTGACAAGTGTCTTTTGCGAGGTGGATACATTTTTTGACTTTTTTTTTCCAAGCACCCGTATCAAAAACAATGTCAACAGTTTCTGTAAATTATCGATAAGATCTATTGTCCGTTGCTTGCACTAATTTCCTGAAGTTGGCTAAATCGCAGTAAATCGGTAAAGCAGGAAATCACAGCATCTTCAACAAATCGTGATAGAGGGGCAGAGATAAAGGTTTCGACCCTACATATCAAGAGCGCAGCTGTCAATAGTTCAGCAGGTTCACAGTGCAGAAGGTTCAGTGGCACCAGGGTCCCCTGCGTCCCAATCACAGCTGGTTTTTAACTTCTGTATTCAGGGCATGGGAGGGGTGTGTTGCATCGTGCACACACAGTGCCTGTTTCACAGATAAGTTTTAATAAATACACAGAGAATAATATAGAGTCATTGGCCACGAGGAACACCTTCCCTGACCTTTTATTCTCTCCGGTTCCACGTCATTGCGCCTACCATCCAACTCCAAAACTCGGGGGAGACTAAAACTCGCTACCTCCCTTGGTGTACATCATAGGCGTGCCCATGACGAACACAACATTTCTCCTTAACCAATACAAAACAAACATAGCTGCTCAAAAAAAGATACTATACTAAACCAGTATACAAGAATAGTACACAACAAGAAATGCCACATTCAGTCAATCCACCCCGAATCCTTGCAGCCGCGTTGAGCATGGCGGTCGAGGACTCAAACTGTACCGTTCAAGTCCTTGTCTCAGAGGCACTGAGTTGATTGGTATGGAGCCAGGCACCTCCTGATCTGAATCTTGAACTGGCTCCAAATTCTGCATGTCCACACCCCCTGTAGTAGATGATTGAGAATTAGTAGCAGTCACCACCGGCCATGTGCACTGGCTCAAAATTCAGCATGTCCACACCCCATGTAGTAGATGATTCAAAATTAGTAGCAGTCACCACCGGATCCACTGTCAGGATGATCCATCCTCTCTCCTTCATCAGCTTCAGATCCCACTGTTTCCCTGAGCAGGAAGGTCTGGAATTGAAAATACAGAGGACATTAAACAACATTCACTCAGTACATGGCACTCATTTTGGTTTATAAGCTGGAAATTGAGCCATCAGTGCAGTGTCAGGATGGCCGAGTGGTCTAAGGCGCTGCGTTCAGGTCGCAGTCTTCTTTGGAGGCGTGGGTTCGAATCCCACTTCTGACAAGTGTCTTTTGCGAGGTGGATACATTTTTGGACTTTTTTTTTCCAAGCACCCGTATCAAAAACAATGTCAACAGTTTCTGTAACTTATCGATAAGATCTATTGTCCGTTGCTTGCACTAATTTCCTGAAGTTGGCTAAATCGCAGTAAATCGGTAAAGCGGGAAATCACAGCATCTTCAACAAATCGTGATAGAGGGGCCGAGATAAAGGTTTCAACCCTACATATCAAAAGCGCAGCTGTCAATAGTTCAGCAGGTTCACAGTGCAGAAGGTTCAGTGGCACCAGGGTCTCCTGCGTCCCAATCACAGCTGGTTTTTAACTTCTGTATTCATGGCATGGGAGGGGTGTGTTGCATCGTGCACACACAGTGCCTGTTTCGCAAATAAGTTTTAATAAATACACAGAGAATAATATAGAGTCATTGGCCACGAGGAACACCCTCCCTGACCTTTTATTCTCTCCGGTTCCACGTCACCGCGCCTACCATCCAACTCCAAAACTCGGGGGAGACTAACACTCCCTATCTCCCTTGGTGTGCATCATAGGCGTGCCCATGACGAACACAACATTTCTCCTTAACCAATACAAAACAAACATAGCTGCTCAAAAAAAAGATACTATACTAAACCAGTATACAAGAATAGTACACAATAAGAAATGCCACATTCAGTCAATCCACCCAGAATCCTTGCAGCCACGTTGAGCATGGCGGTCGAAGACTCAAACTGTACCGTTCAAGTCCTTGTCTCAGAGGCACTGAGTTGATTGGTATGCAGCCAGGTACCTCCTGATCTGAATCTTGAACTGGCTCCGAATTCTGCATGTCCACACCCCCTGTAGTAGATGATTGAGAATTAGTAGCAGTCACCACCGGCCATGTGCACTGGCTCAAAATTCAGCATGTCCACACCCCATGTAGTAGATGATTGAGAATTAGTAGCAGTCACCACCGGATCCACTGTCAGGATGATCAATCCTCTCTACTTCATCAGCTTCAGATCCCACTGTTTCCCTGAGCAGGAAGGTCTGGAATTGAAAATACAGAGGACATTAAACAACATTCACTCAGTACATGGCACTCATTTTGGTTTATAAGCTGGAAATTGAGCCATCAGTGCAGTGTCACAAGTGTCAGGATGGCCGAGTGGTCTAAGGCACTGCGTTCAGGTCACTGTCTCCTTTGGAGGTGTGGGTTCGAATCCCACTTCTTACAAGTGTCTTTTGCGAGGTGGATACATTTTTTGTCTTTTTTTTTTCCAAGCACCCGTATCAAAAACAATGTCAACAGTTTCTGTAAATTATCGATAAGATCTATTGTCCGTTGCTTGCACTAATTTCCTGAAGTTGGCTAAATCGCAGTAAATCGGTAAAGTGGGAAATCACAGCATCTTCAACAAATCGTGATAGAGGGGCAGAGATAAAGGTTTTGACCCTTCATATCAAGAGCGCAGCTGTCAATAGTTCAGCAGGTTCACAGTGCAGAAGGTTCAGTGGCACCAGGGTCCCCTGCGTCCCAATCACAGCTGATTTTTAACTTCTGTATTCAGGGCATGGGAGGGGTGTGTTGCATCGTGCACACACAGTGCCTGTTTCGCAGATAAGTTTTAATAAATACACAGAGAATAATATAGAGTCATTGGCCACGAGGAACACCTTCCCTGGCCTTTTATTCTCTCCGGTTCCACGTCACTGCGCCTACCATCCAACTCCAAAACTCGGGGGAGACTAACACTCCCTACCTCCCTTGGTGTGCATCATAGGCGTGCCCATGACGAACACAACATTTCTCTTTAACCAATACAAAACAAACATAGCTGCTCAAAAAAAAAGATACTATACTAATCCAGTATACAAGAATAGTACACAACAAGAAATGCCACATTCAGTCAATCCACCCCGAATCCTTGCAGCCGCGTTGAGCATGGCGGTCGAGGACTCAAACTGTACCGTTCAAGTCCTTGTCTCAGAGGCACTGAGTTGATTGGTATGGAGCCAGGCACCTCCTGATCTGAATCTTGAACTGGCTCCAAATTCTGCATGTCCACACCCCTTGTGGTAGATGATTGAGAATTAGTAGCAGTCACCACCGGCCATGTGCACTGGCTCAAACTTCTGCATGTCCACACCCCATGTAGTCGATGATTGAGAATTAGTAGCAGTCACCACCGGATTCACTGTCAGGATGATCCATCCTCTCTCCTTCATCAGCTTCAGATCCCACTGTTTCCCTGAGCAGGAAGGTCTGGAATTGAAAATACAGAGGACATTAAACAACATTCACTCAGTACATGGCACTCATTTTGGTTTATACGCTCGAAATTGAGCCATGAGGGCAGTGTGAAGAGTGTCAGGATGGCCGAGTGGTCTAAGGCGCTGCGTTCAAGTCGCAGCCTCCCTTGGAGGTGTGGGTTCAAATCCCACTTCGGACAAGTGTATTTTGCGAGGTGGATACATTTTTGGACTTTTTTTTCCCAAGCACTGTATCAAAAACATTGTCAACAGTTTCTGTAAATTATCGATAAGATCTATTTTCCGTTGCTTGCACTAATTGCCTGAAGTTGGCTAAATCGCAGTAAATCGGTAAAGCAGGAAATCACAGCATCTTCAACAAATCGTGATAGAGGGGCCGAGATAAAGGTTTCGACCCTACATATCAAAAGCGCAGCTGTCAATAGTTCAGCAGGTTCACAGTGCAGAAGGTTCAGTGGCACCAGGGTCCCCTGCATCCCAATCACAGCTGGTTTTTTACTTCTGTATTCAGGGGGTGGGAGGGGTGGAGGTGTTGCGTCGTGCACACACAGTGCCTGTTTTGCAGAGAAGTTTTAATAAATACACAAAGAATAATATGGAGTCTTTAGCCACGAGGAACACCTTCCCCTACCTTTTATTCTCTCCGATTCCACATCACCGCACCTACCATCCAACTCCAAAACTCGGGGGAGACTAACACTCCCTACCTCCCTTGGTGTGCATCATGGGCGTGCCCATGACGAAAACAACATTTCTCCTTAACCAATACAAAACAAACATAGCTGCTCAAAAAAAAGATACTATACTAATCCAGTATACAAGAATAGTACACAACAAGAAATACCACATTCAGTCAATCCACCCCGAATCCTTGCAGCCGCGTTGAGCATGGCGGTCGAGGACTCAAACTGTACCGTTCAAGTCCTTGTCTCAGAGGCACTGAGTTGATTGGTATGGAGCCAGGAGCCTCCTGATCTGAATCTTGAACTGGCTCCAAATTCTGCATGTCCACACCCCCTGTAGTAGATGATTGAGAATTAGTAGCAGTCACCACCGGCCATATGCACTAGCTCAAAATTCTGCAAGTCCACACCACATGTAGTAGATGATTGAGAATTAGTAGCAGTCACCACAGGGTCCACTGTCAGGATGATCCATCCTCTCTCCTTCATCAGCTTCAGATCCCACTGTTTCCCTGAGCAGGAAGGTCTGGAATTGAAAATACAGAGGACATTAAATAACATTCACTCAGTACATGGCACTCATTTTGGTTTATAAGCTGGAAATTGAGCCATCAGTCTGGTGTCAAGAGTGTCAGGATGGCCGGGTGGTCTAAGGTGCTGCATTCAAGTCACAGTCTCCCTTGGAGACGTGGGTTCAAACCCCTCTTCTGACAAGTGTCTTTTGCGAGGTGGATACATTTTTGGACTTTTTTTTTTCAAGCACCCTTATCAAAAACAATGTCAACAGTTTCTGTAAATTATCGATAAGATCTATTGTCCGTTGCTTGCACTAATTGCCTGAAGTTGGCTAAATCGCAGTAAATCGGTAAAGCAGGAAATCACAGCATCTTCAACAAATCGTGATAGAGGGGCCGAGATAAAGGTTTCGACCCTACATATCAAAAGCACAGCTGTCAATAGTTCAGCAGGTTCACAGTGCAGAAGGTTCAGTGGCACCAGGGTCCCCTGCGTCCCAATCACAGCTGGTTTTTAACTTCTGTATTCAGGGCATGGGAGGGGTGTGTTGCATCGTGCACACACAGTGCCTGTTTCGCAAATAGGTTTGAATAAATACACAGAGAATAATATAGAGTCATTGGCCACGAGGAACACCTTCCCTGACCTTTTATTCTCTCCGGTTCCACGTCACCGCGCCTACCATCCAACTCCAAAACTCGGGGGAGACTAACACTCCCTACCTCCCTTGGTGTGCATCATAGGCGTGCCCATGACGAACACAACATTTCTCCTTAACCAATACAAAACAAACATAGCTGCTCAAAAAAAAGATACTATACTAAACCAGTATACAAGAATAGTACACAACAAGAAATGCCACATTCAGTCAATCCACCCCGAATCCTTGCAGCCGCGTTGAGCATGGCGGTCGAGGACTCAAACTGTACCGTTCAAGTCCTTGTCTCAGAGGCACTGAGTTGATTGGTATGGAGCCAGGCACCTCCTGATCTGAATCTTGAACTGGCTCCAAATTCTGCATGTCCACACCCACTGTAGTAGATGATTGAGAATTAGTAGCAGTCACCACCGGATCCACTGTCAGGATGATCCATCCTCTCTCCTTCATCAGCTTCAGATCCCACTGTTTCCCTGAGCAGGAAGGTCTGGAATTGAAAATACAGAGGACATTAAACAACATTCACTCAGTACATGGCACTCATTTTGGTTTATAAGCTGAAAATTGAGCCATCAGTGCACTGTCACGAGTGTCAGGATGGCCGAGTGGTCTAAGGCGCTGCGTTCAGGTTGCAGTCTCCTTTGGAGGCGTGGATTCGAATCTCTCTTCTGACTAGTGACTTTTGCGAGGTGGATACATTTTTTGTCTTTTTTTTTCCAAGCACCCGTATCAAAAATAATGTCAACAGTTTCTGTAAATTATCGATAAGATCTATTGTCCGTTGCTTGCACTAATTTCCTGAAGTTGGCTAAATCGCAGTAAATCGGTAAAGCGGGAAATCACAGCATCTTCAACAAATCGTGATAGAGGGGCAGAGATAAAGGTTTTGACCCTACATATCAAGAGCGCAGCTGTCAATAGTTCAGCAGGTTCACAGTGCAGAAGGTTCAGTGGCACCAGGGTCCCCTGCGTCCCAATCACAGCTGGTTTTTAACTTCTGTATTCAGGGCATGGGAGGGGTGTGTTGCATCGTGCACACATGGTGCCTGTTTCGCAGATAAGTTTTAATAAATACACAGAGAATAATATAGAGTCATTGGCCACGAGGAACACCTTCCCTGGCCTTTTATTCTCTCCGGTTCCACGTCACCGCACCTACCATCCAACTCCAAAACTCGGGGGAGACTAACACTCCCTACCTCCCTTGGTGTGCATCATAGGCGTGCCCATGACGAACACAACATTTCTCCTTAACCAATACAAAACAAACATAGCTGCTCAAAAAAAAGATACTATACTAATCCAGTATACAAGAATAGTACACAACAAGAAATGCCACATTCAGTCAATCCACCGCGAATCCTTGCAGCCGCGTTGAGCATGGCGGTCGAGGACTCAAACTGTACCGTTCAAGTCCTTGTCTCAGAGGCACTGAGTTGATTGGTATGGAGCCAGGCACCTCCTGATCTGAATCGTGAACTGGCTCCAAATTCTGCATGTCCACACCCCTTGTAGTAGATGATTGAGAATTAGTAGCAGTCACCACCGGCCATGTGCACTGGCTCAAACTTCTGCATGTCCACACCCCAAGTAGTCGATGATTGAGAATTAATAGCAGTCACCACCGGATTCACTGTCAGGATGATCCATCCTCTCTCCTTCATCAGCTTCAGATCCCACTGTTTCCCTGAGCAGGAAGGTCTGGAATTGAAAATACAGAGGACATTAAACAACATTCACTCAGTACATGGCACTCATTTTGGTTTATAAGCTGGAAATTGAGCCATCAGTGCAGTGTCAAGAGTGTCAGGATGGCCGAGTGGTCTAAGGCGCTGCGTTCAGATCGCAGTCTCCTTTGGAGGCGTGGGTTCGAATCCCACTTCTGACAAGTGTCTTTTGCGAGGTGGATACATTTTTGGACTTTTTTTTTCCAAGCACCCGTGTCAAAAACAATGTCAACAGTTTCTGTAAATTATCGATAAGATCTATTGTCCGTTGCTTGCACTAATTTCCTGAAGTTGGCTAAATCGCAGTAAATCGGTAAAGCGGGAAATCACAGCATCTTCAACAAATCGTGATAGAGGGGCAGAGATAAAGGTTTCGACCCTACATATCAAGAGCGCAGCTGTCAATAGTTCAGCAGGTTCACAGTGCAGAAGGTTCAGTGGCACCAGGGTCCCCTGCGTCCCAATCACAGCTGGTTTTTAACTTCTGTATTCAGGGCATGGGAGGGGTGTGTTGCATCGTGCACACACGGTACCTGTTTCGCAGATAAGTTTTAATAAATACACAGAGAATAATATAGAGTCATTGGCCACGAGGAACACCTTCCCTGACCTTTTATTCTCTCCGGTTCCACGTCACCGCACCTACCATCCAACTCCAAAACTCGGGGGAGACTAACACTCCCTACCTCCCTTGGTGTGCATCATAGGCGTGCCCATGACGAACACAACATTTCTCCTTAACCAATACAAAACAAACATAGCTGCTCAAAAGAAAGATACTATACTAATCCAGTATACAAGAATAGTACACAACAAGAAATGCCACATTCAGTCAATCCACCCCGAATCCTTGCAGCCGCGTTGAGCATGGCGGTCGAGGACTCAAACTGTACAGTTCAAGTCCTTGTCTCAGAGGCACTGAGTTGATTGGTATGGAGCCAGGCACCTCCTGATCTGAATCTTGAACTGGCTCCAAATTCTGCATGTCCACACCCCTTGTAGTAGATGATTGAGAATTAGTAGCAGTCACCACCGGCCATGTGCACTGGCTCAAACTCTGCATGTCCACACCCCAAGTAGTCGATGATTGCGAATTAGTAGCAGTCACCACCGGATTCACTGTCAGGATGATCCATCCTCTCTCCTTCATCAGCTTCAGATCCCACTGTTTCCCTGAGCAGGAAGGTCTGGAATTGAAAATACAGAGGACATTAAACAACATTCACTCAGTACATGGCACTCATTTTGGTTTATTAGCTGGAAATTGAGCCATCAGTGCAGTTTCAAGAGTGTCAGGATGGCCGAGTGGTCTAAGGTGCTGCGTTCAGGTCGCAGTCTCCTTTGGAGGCGTGGGTTCGAATCCCACTTCTGACAAGTGTCTTTTGCGAGGTGGATACATTTTTGGACTTTTTTTTTCCAAGCACCCGTATCAAAAACAATGTCAACAGTTTCTGTAAATTATCGATAAGATCTATTGTCCGTTGCTTGCACTAATTTCCTGAAGTTGGCTAAATCGCAGTAAATCGGTAAAGCGGGAAATCACAGCATCTTCAACAAATCGTGATAGAGGGGCAGAGATAAAGGTTTCGACACTACATATCAAGAGCGCAGCTGTCAATAGTTCAGCAAGTTCACAGTGCAGAAGGTTCAGTGGCACCAGGGTCCCCTGCGTCCCAATCACAGCTGGTTTTTAACTTCTGTATTCAGGGCATGGGAGGGGTGTGTTGCATCGTGCACACATGGTGCCTGTTTCGCAGATAAGTTTTAATAAATACACAGAGAACAATATAGAGTCATTGGCCACGAGGAACACCTTCACTGGCCTTTTATTCTCTCCGGTTCCACGTCACCGCGCCTACCATCCAACTCCAAAACTCGGGGGAGACTAACACTCCCTACCTCCCTTGGTGTGCATCAAAGGCGTGCCCATGACGAACACAACATTTCTCCTTAACCAATACAAAACAAACATAGCTGCTCAAAAAAAAGATACTATACTAATCCAGTATACAAGAATAGTACACAACAAGAAATGCCACATTCAGTCAATCCACCCCGAATCCTTGCAGCCGCGTTGAGCATGGCGGTCGAGGACACAAACTGTACTGTTCAAGTCCTTGTCTCAGAGGCACTGAGTTGATTGGTATGGAGCCAGGCACCTCCTGATCTGAATCTTGAACTGGCTCCAAATTCTGCATGTCCACACCCCTTGTAGTAGATGATTGAGAATTAGTAGCAGTCACCACCGGCCATGTGCACTGGCTCAAACTTCTGCATGTCCACACCCCATGTAGTCGATGATTGAGAATTAGTAGCAGTCACCACCGGATTCACTGTCAGGATGATCCATCCTCTCTCCTTCATCAGCTTCAGATCCCACTGTTTCCCTGAGCAGGAAGGTCTGGAATTGAAAATACAGAGGACATTAAACAACATTCACTCAGTACATGGCACTCATTTTGGTTTATTAGCTGGAAATTGAGCCATCAGTGCAGTTTCAAGGGTGTCAGGATGGCCGAGTGGTCTAAGGCGCTGCGTTCAGGTCGCAGTCTCCTTTGGAGGCGTGGGTTCGAATCCCACTTCTGATAAGTGTCTTTTGCGAGGTGGATACATTTTTGGACTTTTTTTTTCCAAGCACCCGTATCAAAAACAATGTCAACAGTTTCTGTAAATTATCGATAAGATCTATTGTCCGTTGCTTGCACTAATTTCCTGAAGTTGGCTAAATCGCAGTAAATCGGTAAAGCGGGAAATCACAGCATCTTCAACAAATCGTGATAGAGGGGCAGAGATAAAGGTTTCGACCCTACATATCAAGAGCGCAGCTGTCAATAGTTCAGCAAGTTCACAGTGCAGAAGGTTCAGTGGCACCAGGGTCCCCTGCGTCCCAATCACAGCTGGTTTTTAACTTCTATATTCAGGGCATGGGAGGGGTGTGTTGCATCGTGCACACATGGTGCCTGTTTCGCAGATAAGTTTTAATAAATACACAGAGAACAATATAGAGTCATTGGCCACGAGGAACACCTTCCCTGGCCTTTTATTCTCTCCGGTTCCACGTCACCGCGCCTACCATCCAACTCCAAAACTCGGGGAGACTAACACTCCCTACCTCCCTTGGTGTGCATCATAGGCGTGCCCATGACGAACACAACATTTCTCCTTAACCAATACAAAACAAACATAGCTGCTCAAAAAAAAGATACTATACTAATCCAGTATACAAGAATAGTACACAACAAGAAATGCCACATTCAGTCAATCCACCCAGAATCCTTGCAGCCGCGTTGAGCATGGCGGTCGAGGACACAAACTGTACTGTTCAAGTCCTTGTCTCAGATGCACTGAGTTGATTGGTATGGAGCCAGGCACCTCCTGATCTGAATCTTGAACTGGCTCCAAATTCTGCATGTCCACACCCCTTGTAGTAGATGATTGAGAATTAGTAGCAGTCACCACCGGCCATGTGCACTGGCTCAAACTTCTGCATGTCCACACCCCATGTAGTCGATGATTGAGAATTAGTAGCAGTCACCACCGGATTCACTGTCAGGATGATCCATCCTCTCTCCTTCATCAGCTTCAGATCCCACTGTTTCCCTGAGCAGGAAGGTCTGGAATTGAAAATACAGAGGACATTAAACAACATTCACTCAGTACATGGCACTCATTTTGGTTTATACGCTCGAAATTGAGCCATGAGCGAGGTGTGAAGAGTGTCAGGATGGCCGAGTGGTCTAAGGCGCTGCGTTCAGGTCGCAGTCTCCCTTGGAGGTGTGGGTTCAAATCCCACTTCTGACAAGTGTATTTTGCGAGGTGGATATATTTTTGGACTTTTTTTTCCCAAGCACCGTATCAAAAACAATGTCAACAGTTTCTGTAAATTATCGATAAGATCTATTTTCCGTTGCTTGCACTAATTGCCTGAAGTTGGCTAAATCGCAGTAAATCGTTAAAGCAGGAAACCACAGCATCTTCAACAAATCGTGATAGAGGGGCCGAGAAAAGGTTTCGACCCTACATATCAAAAGCGCAGCTGTCAATAGTTCAGCAGGTTCACAGTGCAGAAGGTTCAGTGGCACCAGGGTCCCCTGCGTCCCAATCAGAGCTGGTTTTTAACTTCTGTATTCAGGGGATGGGAGGGGTGGGGGTGTTGCGTCGTGCACACACAGTGCCTGTTTTGCAGAGAAGTTTTAATAAATACACAAAGAATAATATGGAGTCTTTGGCCACGAGGAACACCTTCCCCTACCTTTTATTCTCTCCGATTCCACATCACCGCACCTACCATCCAACTCCAAAATTCGGGGGAGACTAACACTCCCTACCTCCCTTGGTGTGCATCATGGGCGTGCCCATGACGAACACAACATTTCTCCTTAACCAATACAAAACAAACCTAGCTGCTCAAAAAAAAGATACTATACTAATCCAGTATACAAGAATAGTACACAACAATAAATACCACATTCAGTCAATCCACCCCGAATCCTTGCAGCTGCGTTCAGCAAGGCGGTCGAGTACTCAAACTGTACCGTTCAAGTCCTTGTCTCAGAGGCACTGAGTTGATTGGTATGGAGCCAGGCACCTCCTGATCTGAATCTTGAACTGGCTCCAAATTCTGCATGTCCACACCCCCTGTAGTAGATGATTGAGAATTAGTAGCAGTCACCACCGGCCATATGCACTGGCTCAAAATTCTGCAAGTCCACACCCCATGTAGTAGATGATTGAGAATTAGTAGCAGTCACCACAGGGTCCACTGTCAGGATGATCCATCCTCTCTCCTTCATCAGCTTCAGATCCCACTGTTTCCCTGAGCAGGAAGGTCTGGAATTGAAAATACAGAGGACATTAAATAACATTCACTCAGTACATGGCACTCATTTTGGTTTATAAGCTGAAAATTGAGCCATCAGTCTGGTGTCAAGAGCGTCAGGATGGCCGGGTGGTCTAAGGTGCTGCATTCAGGTCACAGTCTCCCTTGGAGACGTGGGTTCAAGCCCCTTTTCTGACAAGTGTCTTTGCGAGGTGGATACATTTTTGGACTTTTTTTTCCAAGCACCCTTATCAAAAACAATGTCAACAGTTTCTGTAAATTATCGATAAGATCTATTGTCCGTTGCTTGCACTAATTGCCTGAAGTTGGCTAAATCGCAGTAAATCGGTAAAGCAGGAAATCACAGCATCTTCAATGTGAAAAAACAGGGCTGATTGCAGAGGCCCCATAACTTTTTGCCCCCATTTTCCTCTTTTTGCTGGTGTTTTCCTGACTTTGATGGTGCCCTGGGTACTGCTAACCAGTCCAAGGGCCTGTGCTCTGTGTAAAATGGATATGCAAATTAGGCTAATTATAATTGGCTAAGTTAACCTACCTATAAGTCCCTAGTATATGGTAGGGCATGTAGGTTTAGGGACCACAGCATAGGTGGTGCACACCTAGGTGCACTGCTGAGGTGCCCAGTGTCATTTTAAAGGCAGGCCTGTCTTGCTGGCTGCTTTTAAATTAAAGTTATATGCAAATTCGACTTTGGAATTAAAGGTACTTCCAAAGTCTTAAACTACCTTATTTTTAAATATAAGTCACCCCTAAGGTGTGCCCTATGTGCCCCTAGGGCTGGGTGCCATGTAACTATAAGCAGGGACTTTATAAAAATAGATTTATAAGCCCTGGTGAGGTAAAAACAGCCAAATTCGTTTTTCCCTCATTGAAGTAAATGGCCTTCATAGGCTAGAATGGGCAGACTTTATTTTAAATTTTAAAGTCTCCTTAAATGTTACATACCAAGAATTTGGTATCAAATTGATTGTTGTAATAAATCCCACAACTTCCAGTTGTTGGATTTAATATAACTTGTTCAGGTAAAAAGTTTAGACTTTACCTAAAAAGTTGCCAATTTCAGCTCTGCATTGTTTTTGCTGCTGTGCTCTGATTGGCCAGCCTGCAGCAGCTTCTGCCAGGCTGCCTTGATGAGGTGTGAAGTGGCCTGACTTCACACAAAGGAATGTGCTTGGGGGAGAGAATCTCCCCTCAGCAGATGGTGAGGCAGGAAGGAGGAGGGCGGCCAAACTGGTCTTCAAAGGCAGAGAAGGACATTTGGAGCATCCAGCAACACCCCCACATCCTGCAACCCCAGACAACTAGGTGCCCCCTTGATTAGATTAGGAGAGGGCAGGAGAGGGGTGTGTTTATGATTTTTAGCCACACCAGTGGGTGGGCTCAGCCAGATGTAACCTCCAAAAATCAGATTCAGCCATGTTGGATTTTTGGAGACTGTTGCCTTTTGGGATGGATTTTTGCCACACTTCCCAGGAAGTGGTCATCACAGGGGGACGACCCTGTACCTGATTGGAGGATCAGGACCCCCCTGCTTTTCACCCAGGAGCAAGGATAAAACTGGCAGACCTGACCCCACACCTCAGATCCCCTCCAGAATTCAACAAGAAAGGAACTAAAGAAGAAGAAGGACTGCCCTGCTGGACCCCTGGCCTGCACCTGGACCCTGCACTCAGAAGGACTGCACCAGCTGCACACTTGGGCTTCACCACAAGAAGGACTTTGCCTGGCTTCAACTGGTTCAAGGAGGGACTCCCTGTTTGCTACAGGTGAAAAATTGCTAAACCAGAGTCCCCTGCACCAACTCCTGAAGAAAGCGACCAGCTGACCACTGTCCAGTGGCCAAAAAGGAGTTTGCGCCAGGTGCATTCTGGGAGTTGAAGTCCGCTCCCCCCAAGGACCATCACAGAACTTCTGGACCCTTGGGGTGAGCTGTGGACCCCAAAAGAACCTTAAAAGAACATCTGGGTGAAGCCCCAGAAGTTTGGAAAAGATTTGAGAATTTTTGGAAAAAAGCTCCAGAGAGGGACCGACCCACCGCGGAAATTCTAGCCGGCTTGCCTCAACCGCGACCCGGCCTGACTTCGTGGTTCGTCCCGGTAAAGAAAAACATCCAAAAAAGAGACTAAGTCCGAACGTAAATAGTTGACCGGGACCTCCCAGCCATTGAATCCGAGAAGGGCTCCACGGACGTCGGATCAAGATCCAGGTTTACCCCGGTCGAAGGATTTTCATCTCGAAAAAACTACTAAGTCCGAAGGTAAAAATCACCACCGAGGAAACCGACTTCGCGTATCCGGACAAGGGCTCCAGGAGGTCGGATTCAACTGGCAGGTTAGTCCCGGGGAAGAAAAACATCAAAAAAAGAGACTAAGTCAGAAGGTAACTTTTTAACCGAGGCCTCCCGCGACTTGTAGCCGAGCAGGGCTCCATCGCGGTCGGCCTGAAAGTTTGACTTTGCCCCGGTCCTGGTGCAACCAGATGACCCGATTGGCGCTTTTTGTTTCTAAGCGCTAGAAAATAATAATACTTTAAAAATTCATATCTCCGGTTCCCCTGAACCGATTTTAATCGTTTTTGTGTCATTTTAAAGATAAAAATATAAGCTATTTTTATTAATTTTGTTTTGGATTTTTAAACTGTTTCCTGTGTTTTATTTAATTACTGTTTTGTGATATTTGAATGCTTTACACTTTGTCTCCTAAGTTAAGCCTTGACGCTCGTTGCCAAGCTACCAAGGGTTGAACTGGGATTAATTTACTGAGACCTAACTGTACCTAGGTGGAGGTTAGTGGCTTGTTGCTAGGTGTAGGTACCTACCTGCCCTACCAATAACCCATTTTCCAACATAATTGGAAGCAGCGACGGGATCCTGTACTTGTGTTCAATATCACGTTACAGTTTTAGGTAAAACAAATTAAAAATCCTTTAAATTGTCCTAGTGCAAAAATTGTTTTTAATTTTTAATTTGGATTAATTTCAATTATTGAATTTTTGTAATTTTTCTAAATTCTTGTTTCCAATTTTTGCAAAAAGTTTTTGTTGACACAAAACTAGGGAACCATGGAGCTTGATCTGGCTAGCCTACCCACACTGACAGTAGTCCAGCTTAGGGGGTTGTGTATTGAAAGAGGGTTGCCTGCAACCACTGATCTCAGGAAGCAAATCCTGATCACATCCCTGACAGCATGGGCTGAGGCCCAAGAGGTAGAGTCAGAAGAAGCTCCAGAGGAGGGAGAAAGAAGGGAGGATGCAAGCTCTAACCACTCAGGGGAGGGAAGGCATCTGAGCCCAAGTGAGGATGAGGAAGAACGGTCCTCAGTAAAAACAGTCACTAGGGGCAGATCCAAAGCTAGTGGTGGGAAGGGGGTCCTTTCAGGAGGAGAGAACCCATCCATCAGAGAAAGAGAGCTGGAGGCCCAGCTAGCATACATAGCTTTGGAAGCAGAGAAGCTGGCCCTAGAAAAGAAAAAGTTGGCATACAAAGAGAAAAGAGATGGAAGCAGCGATAAAGAAGCTGAGGTGTCCATGGGTGGGGGAGTTTGCCCCAGATTACCCAAGGGGGTAGTTCCTGCTTATGTAGAGGGGGATGACATAGATAAGTGGCTGGGGGCCTTTGAGAGGGCACTCCAAATGAGAAGGGTTAGGCCTCAATACTGGGGTTCCCTTTTGTGGGAGTTGGTCCCCAACTCAGGGAGGGATAGGCTTCTGACCTTAAGGGGGGAGGAGGCAGATTCATACCCTAGTATGAAGAGGTGCTTAGCCAAGAAGTTTGGTCTGACCCCAGAGCAATATAGAATGAAGTTCAGGGACACCCAGAAGGTCAGTACCCAGTCTTGGGTTGACTTTGTGGACATTTCACTAAGGGCACTAGAGGGCTGGATTGTTGGTAACAAAGTAGATACTTATGAGGGGTTATACAATCTGATCATGAGAGAGCACATCTTGACCAATTGTACCCAAGAAAGGTTACGCCAGCATCTAGTGGACTCTAAGCAGACCAACCCTAGAGAGCTAGGGGAGGCAGCTGATGAGTGGTTGAGAACCAGGGTGGTTGTCAAGTCCCAGGGGGGAGACTCCAAGAAGGGGGGGACAGGTCCCCAAAAACCTAAGGAGGGAGGTGGTAAGCCCACCACAGAGACTCCCTCTGTACCCCAGAACCCTAAGAAGGAGGAGAGTAAATCCCACTCCCACTCTGACAAGCAGAGACAGGGAGACCCAGGGTTAAAAAAACTCTTGGACAGTAGGGCTTGCTTTGACTGTCAGCAGACAGGTCACTTCAGAGGAGATGCAGCCTGTCCAAAGAAGGTGGTTAGCACTGGGCTGTCCAGTGTAGCCATAGAGGAGGATTCCTCAGATGATGAAGTCCTCCTAGCATTGTGCTGGGAGACAGGACCAGATGGTAAGCTGTTGATCCCTGAGGGTGGGAGTAGGCACTTCCACCACATTCAAGTGAATGGGATCCCTACCACTGGCCTGAGAGACACCTGTGCCAGTCACACTATAGTGAGTGACCGGTTAGTGACCCCAGACATGTATGTCCCAGGAAAGACAAAGAAAGTCAGGATAGCCACAGGGGAGGTCACCTCCAAACCTGTAGCCATAGTGCCCCTAGAGAGGGAGGGTATCCTTGACTGGATTAGGGTGGTAGTCAGTGCTGACCTTCCCCTAGATTGTATCCTGGGCAATGACCTCCCAGAGGTGAGTCTGGTCACAGATGGGGTGGTCGCCCAGGGCGCCCCCCCAACCCAAAGTCCTGGGGAGTCAGTCCCTACAGTTAGGAGACAGGGGTCCCCAAGAAAAGGAAAGAAGAAAAGGAAGGGTAGGCCACTATTAAAGAGAGTTCCAGGGAGCCAAAGGCCTTCTGCCCCAGTAGGGGGGGAGCCCAGAGTTGGCACTGGTGAGGCCTCACCTGACCCCAAGGAAGTCCTGAGTAGTCAGGCAGCTGTCCAGATGCAGGGTGTTGCCCCTGCACTGACAGAAGGGAGAGTGGAAGGAGGGTGCCTGCCACAGGAGGTGGTAGCCCCCCACTCTAGACAGCAAGAGGGGTGCCAGGACCCCAAAGTTGCCCCTAAAGCAGCTCAGCCACCTGTCAGTGGAGAGCTCAGGGTGTGGTTCTGGGTACTGACAGCTGTCAGTAGCCTCTGCTGGGTGCTAGCCTTCCTGGCAGCACTGTACTTGGCCTGGGAGGCAGACCCCAGGGCCAATAGCAAAGTAGGCCCCCTGACCCTATTGGTCATGGTGGGGTTGCTCAAGTGTTGGGTGACCTCTTTGGGTAAGCTAGGTGTTGCCCTAGCAAAGTTTGGAGTAGGGGAGGTGGGCACCTCACTACCCAAGTTGGCAGAGAGAAAGGAGGAAGACCCCCCTAGAGGAAAGTTTCAGATTGAGTTGGGTCCTTTTACTGTTGGGATGGCTTCACTACCCATAGGGAGTGACCCTGACAGGAGGATATAAGGCAGAGTAGGCCCTGCAAAGGGACAGACAGTTTTCTTTACTGTCTTCCTCGCCTAACAAGCCAGGAAGACTCTCCCAGGGTTGGGCTGAGTCTCCTGGGCGTGTGGGCTGGGGGGGGGGTTGTGTGAGAAAACAGGGCTGATTGCAGAGGCCCCATAACTTTTTGCCCCCATTTTCCTCTTTTTGCTGGTGTTTTCCTGACTTTGATGGTGCCCTGGGTACTGCTAACCAGTCCCAGGGCCTGTGCTCTGTGTAAAATGGATATGCAAATTAGGCTAATTATAATTGGCTAAGTTAACCTACCTATAAGTCCCTAGTATATGGTAGGGCATGTAGGTTTAGGGACCACAGCATAGGTGGTGCACACCTAGGTGCACTGCTGAGGTGCCCAGTGTCATTTTAAAGGCAGGCCTGCCTTGCTGGCTGCTTTTAAATTAAAGTTATATGCAAATTCGAATTTGGAATTAAAGGTACTTCCAAAGTCTTAAACTACCTTATTTTTACATATAAGTCACCCCTAAGGTGTGCCCTATGTGCCCCTAGGGCTGGGTGCCATGTAACTATAAGCAGGGACTTTATAAAAATAGATTTATAAGCCCTGGTGAGGTAAAAACAGCCAAATTCGTTTTTCCCTCATTGAAGTAAATGGCCTTCATAGGCTAGAATGGGCAGACTTTATTTTAAATTTTAAAGTCTCCTTAAATGTTACATACCAAGAATTTGGTATCAAATTGATTGTTGTAATAAATCCCACAACTTCCAGTTGTTGGATTTAATATAACTTGTTCAGGTAAAAAGTTTAGACTTTACCTAAAAAGTTGCCAATTTCAGCTCTGCATTGTTTTTGCTGCTGTGCTCTGATTGGCCAGCCTGCAGCAGCTTCTGCCAGGCTGCCTTGATGAGGTGTGAAGTGGCCTGACTTCACACAAAGGAATGTGCTTGGGGGAGAGAATCTCCCCTCAGCAGATGGTGAGGCAGGAAGGGGGAGGGCGGCCAAACTGGTCTTCAAAGGCAGAGAAGGACATTTGGAGCATCCAGCAACACCCCCACATCCTGCAACCCCAGACAACTAGGTGCCCCCTTGATTAGATTAGGAGAGGGCAGGAGAGGGGTGTGTTTATGATTTTTAGCCACACCAGTGGGTGGGCTCAGCCAGATGTAACCTCCAAAAATCAGATTCAGCCATGTTGGATTTTTGGAGACTGTTGCCTTTTGGGATGGATTTTTGCCACACTTCCCAGGAAGTGGTCATCACAGGGGGACGACCCTGTACCTGATTGGAGGATCAGGACCCCCCTGCTTTTCACCCAGGAGCAAGGATAAAACTGGCAGACCTGACCCCACACCTCAGATCCCCTCCAGAATTCAACAAGAAAGGAACTAAAGAAGAAGAAGGACTGCCCTGCTGGACCCCTGGCCTGCACCTGGACCCTGCACTCAGAAGGACTGCACCAGCTGCACACTTGGGCTTCACCACAAGAAGGACTTTGCCTGGCTTCAACTGGTTCAAGGAGGGACTCCCTGTTTGCTACAGGTGAAAAATTGCTAAACCAGAGTCCCCTGCACGAACTCCTGAAGAAAGCGAACAGCTGACCACTGTCCAGTGGCCAAAAAGGAGTTTGCGCCAGATGCATTCTGGGAGTTGAAGTCCGCACCCCCCAAGGACCATCACAGAACTTCTGGACCCTTGGGGTGAGCTGTGGACCCCAAAAGAACCTTAAAAGAACATCTGGGTGAAGCCCCAGAAGTTTGGAAAAGATTTGAGAATTTTTGGAAAAAAGCTCCAGAGAGGGACCGACCCGCCGCGGAAATTCTAGCCGGCTTGCCTCAACCGCGACGCGGCCTGACTTCGTGGTTCGTCCCGGTAAAGAAAAACATCCAAAAAAGAGACTAAGTTTGAACGTAAAAAGTTGACCGGGACCTCCCAGCCATCGAATCCGAGAAGGGCTCCACGGACGTCGGATCAAGATCCAGGTTTACCCCGGTCGAAGGATTTTCATCTCGAAAAAACGACTAAGTCCGAAGGTAAAAATCACCACCCAGGAAACCGACTTCGCGTATCCGGATAAGGGCTCCAGGAGGTCGGATTCAACTGGCAGGTTCGTCCCGGGGAAGAAAAACATCAAAAAAGAGACTAAGTCAGAAGGTAACTTTTTAACCGAGGCCTCCCGCGACTTGTAGCCGAGCAGGGCTCCATCGCGGTCGGCCTGAAAGTTTGACTTTGCCCCGGTCCTGGTGCAACCAGATGACCCGATTGGCGCTTTTTGTTTCTAAGCGCTAGAAAATAATAATACTTTAAAAATTCATATCTCCGGTTCCCCTGAACCGATTTTAATCGTTTTTGTGTCATTTTAAAGATAAAAATATAAGCTATTTTTATAAATTGGTTTTGGATTTTTAAACTGTTTCCTGTGTTTTATTTAATTACTGTTTTGTGATATTTGAATGCTTTACACTTTGTCTCCTAAGTTAAGCCTTGACGCTCGTTGCCAAGCTACCAAGGGTTGAGCTGGGATTAATTTACTGAGACCTAACTGTACCTAGGTGGAGGTTAGTGGCTTGTTGCTAGGTGTAGGTACCTACCTGCCCTACCAATAACCCATTTTCCAACATTCAACAAATCGTGATAGAGGGGCAGAGATAAAGGTTTCGACCCTACATATCAAAAGCGCAGCTGTCAATAGTTCAGCAGGTTCACAGTGCAGAAGGTTCAGTGGCACCAGGGTCCCCTGCGTCCCAATCAGAGCTGGTTTTTAACTTCTGTATTCTGGGCATGGGAGGGGTGTGTTGCATCGTGCACACACAGTGCCTGTTTCGCAAATACGTTTTAATAAATACACAGAGAATAATATAGAGTCATTGGCCACGAGGAACACCTTCCCTGACCTTTTATTCTCTCCGGTTCCACGTCACCGCGCCTACCATCCAACTCCAAAACTCGGGGGAGACTAACACTCCCTACCTCCCTTGGTGTGCATCATAGGAGTGCCCATGACGAACACAACATTTCTCCTTAACCAATACAAAACAAACATAGCTGCTCAAAAAAAAGATACTATACTAATCCAGTATACAAGAATAGTACACAACAAGAAATGCCACATTCAGTCAATCCACCCCGAATCCTTGCAGCCGCGTTGAGCATGGCGGTCGAGGACTCAAACTGTACCGTTCAAGTCCTTGTCTCAGAGGCACTGAGTTGATTGGTATGGAGCCAGGCACCTCCTGATCTGAATCTTGAACTGGCTCCAAATTCTGCATGTCCACACCCCCTGTAGTAGATGATTGAGAATTAGTAGCAGTCACCACCGGCCATGTGCACTGGCTCAAAATTCTGCATGTCCACACCCCATGTAGTCGATGATTGAGAATTAGTAGCAGTCACCACCGGATTCACTGTCAGGATGATCCATCCTCTCTCCTTCATCAGCTTCAAATCCCACTGTTTCCCTGAGCAGGAAGGTCTGGAATTGAAAATACAGAGGACATTAAACAACATTCACTCAGTACATGGCACTCATTTTGGTTTATACGCTCGAAATTGAGCCATGAGCGAGGTGTGAAGAGTGTCAGGATGGCCGAGTGGTCTAAGGTGCTGCGTTCAGGTCGCAGCCTCCCTTGGAGGTGTGGATTCAAATCCCACTTCTGACAAGTGTATTTTGCGAGGTGGATACATTTTTGGACTTTTTTTTCCCAAGCACCGTATCAAAAACAATGTCAACAGTTTCTGTAAATTATCGATAAGATCTATTTTCCGTTGCTTGCACTAATTGCCTGAAGTTGGCTAAATCGCAGTAAATCAGTAAAGCAGGAAATCACAGCATCTTCAACAAATCGTGATAGTTGGGCCGAGATAAAGGTTTCGACCCTACATATCAAAAGCGCAGCTGTCAATAGTTCAGCAGGTTCACAGTGCAGAAGGTTCAGTGGCACCAGGGTCCCCTGCGTCCCAATCAGAGCTGGTTTTTAACTTCTGTATTCAGGGGATGGGAGGGGTGGGGGTGTTGCGTCGTGCACACACAGTGCCTGTTTTGCAGAGAAGTTTTAATAAATACACAAAGAATAATATGGAGTCTTTGGCCACGAGGAACACCTTCCCCAACCTTTTATTCTCTCCGATTCCACATCACCGCACCTGACATCTAACTCCAAAACTCAGGGGAGATTAACACTCCCTACCTCGCCTGGTGTGCATCATGGGCGTGCCCATGACGAACACAACATTTCTCCTTAACCAATACAAAACAAACATAGCTGCTCAAAAAAAAGATACTATACTAATCCAGTATACAAGAATAGTACACAACAATAAATACCACATTCAGTCAATCCACCCCGAATCCTTGCAGCCGCGTTGAGCATGGTGGTCGAGGACTCAAACTGTACCGTTCAAGTCCTTGTCTCAGAGGCACTGAGTTGATTGGTATGGAGCCAGGCACCTCCTGATCTGAATCTTGAACTGGCTTCAAATTCTGCATGTCCACACCCCCTGTAGAAGATGATTGAGAATTAGTAGCAGTCACCACCGGCCATATGCACTGGCTCAAAATTCTGCAAGTCCACACCCCATGTAGTAGATGATTGAGAATTAGTAGCAGTCACCACATTCTCCTCTGTCAGGATGATCCATCCTCTCTCCTTCATCAGCTTCAGATCCCACTGTTTCCCTGAGCAGGAAGGTCTGGAATTGAAAATACAGAGGACATTAAATAACATTCACTCAGTACATGGCACTCATTTTGGTTTATAAGCTGGAAATTGAGCCATCAGTACACTGTCAAGAGTGTCAGGATGGCCGAGTGGTCTAAGGTGCTGCGTTCAAGTCGCAGTCTCCTTTGGAGGCGTGGGTTCGAATCCCACTTCTGACAAGTGTATTTTGCGAGGTGGATACATTTTTGGACTTTTTTTTCCCAAGCTCCGTATCAAAAACAATGTCAACAGTTTCTGTAAATTATCGATAAGATCTATTTTCCGTTGCTTGCACTAATTGCCTGAAGTTGGCTAAATCGCAGTAAATCGGTAAATCAGGAAATCACAGCATCTTCAACAAATCGTGATAGAGGGGCCGAGATAAAGGTTTCGACCCTACATATCAAAAGCGCAGCTGTCAATAGTTCAGCAGGTTCACAGTGCAGAAGGTTCAGTGGCACCAGGGTCCCCTGCGTCCCAATCAGAGCTGGTTTTTAACTTCTGTATTCAGGGGATGGGAGGGGTGGGGGAGTTGCGTCGTGCACACACAGTGCCTGTTTTGCAGAGAAGTTTTAATAAATACACAAAGAATAATATGGAGTCTTTGGCCACGAGGAACACCTTCCCCTACCTTTTATTCTCTCCGATTCCACATCACCGCACCTGACATCTGACTCCAAAACTCGGGGGAGACTAACACTCCCTACCTCGCCTGGTGTGCATCATGGGCGTGCCCATGACGAACACAACATTTCTCCTTAACCAATACAAAACAAACATAGCTGCTAAAAAAAAAGATACTATACTAATCCAGTATACAAGAATAGTACACAACAATAAATACCACATTCAGTCAATCCACCCCGAATCCTTGCAGCCGCGTTGAGCATGGCGGTCGAGGACTCAAACTGTACCGTTCAAGTCCTTGTCTCAGAGGCACTGAGTTGATTGGTATGGAGCCAGGCACCTCCTGATCTGAATCTTGAACTGGCTTCAAATCCTGCATGTCCACACCCCCTGTAGTAGATGATTGAGAATTAGTAGCAGTCACCACCGGCCATGTGCACTGGCTCAAAATTCAGCATGTCCACACCCCAGGTATTAGATGATTGAGAATTAGTAGCAGTCACCACCGGATCCACTGTCAGGATGATCCATCCTCTCTCCTTCATCAGCTTCAGATCCCACTGTTTCCCTGAGCAGGAAGGTCTGGAATTGAAAATACAGAGGACATTAAACAACATTCACTCAGTACATGGCACCCATTTTGGTTTATAAGCTGGAAATTGAGCCATCAGTCTGGTGTCAAGAGTGTCAGGATGGCCGGGTGGTCTAAGGTGCTGCATTCAGGTCACAGTCTCCCTTGGAGACGAGGGTTCAAACCCCTCTTCTGACAAGTGTCTTTGCGAGGTGGATACATTTTTGGACTTTTTTTTCCAAGCACCCTTATCAAAAACAATGTCAACAGTTTCTGTAAATTATCGATAAGATCTATTGTCCGTTGCTTGCACTAATTGCCTGAAGTTGGCTAAATCGCAGTAAATCGGTAAAGCAGGAAATCACAGCATCTTCAACAAATCCTGATAGAGGGGCCGAGATAAAGGTTTCGACCCTACATATCAAAAGCACAGCTGTCCATAGTTCAGCAGGTTCACAGTGCAGAAGGTTCAGTGGCACCAGGGTCCCCTGCGTCCCAATCACAGCTAGTTTTTAACTTCTGTATTCTGGGCATGGGAGGGGTATGTTGCATCGTGCACACACAGTGCCTGTTTTGCAAATAAGTTTTAATAAATACACAGAGAATAATATAGAGTCATTGGCCACGAGGAACACCTTCCCTGACCTTTTATTCTCTCCGGTTCCACGTCACCGCGCCTACCATCCAACTCCAAAACTCGGGGGAGACTAACACTCCCTACCTCCCTTGGTGTGCATCATAGGCGTGACCATGACGAACACAACATTTCTCCTTAACCAATACAAAACAAACATAGCTGCTAAAAAAAAATATACTATACTAAACCAGTATACAAGAATAGTACACAACAAGAAATGCCACATTCAGTCAATCCACCCCGAATCCTTGCACCCCGCCTTGAGCATGACGGTCGAGGACTCAAACTGTACCGTTCAAGTCCTTGTCTCAGAGGCACTGAGTTGATTGGTATGGAGCCAGGCACCTCCTGATCTGAATCTTGAACTGGCTCCAAATTCTGCATGTCCACACCCCCTGTAGTAGATGATTGAGAATTAGTAGCAGTCACCACCGGCCATGTGCACTGGCTCAAAATTCAGCATGTCCACACCCCATGTAGTAGATGATTGAGAATTAGTAGCAGTCACCACCGGATCCACTGTCAGGTTGATCCATCCTCTCTCCTTCATCAGCTTCAGATCCCACTGTTTCCCTGAGCAGGAAGGTCTGGAATTGAAAATACAGAGGACATTAAACAACATTCACTCAGTACATGGCACTCATTTTGATTTATAAGCTGGAAATTGAGCCATCAGTGCAGTGTCAAGCGTGTCAGGATGGCCGAGTGGACTAAGGCACTGCGTTCAGGTCGCAGTCTCCTTTGGAGGCGTGGGTTCGAATCCCACTTCTGACAAGTCAATTTTGCGAGGTGGATACATTTTTTGACTTTTTTTTTCCAAGCACCATTATCAAAAACAATGTCAACAGTTTCTGAAAATTATCGATAAGATCTATTGTCCGTTGCTTGCACTAATTTCCTGAAGTTGGCTAAATCGCAGTAAATCGGTAAAGCGGGAAATCACAGCATCTTCAACAAATCGTGATAGAGGGGCAGAGATAAAGGTTTTGACCCTACATATCAAGAGCGCTGCTGTCAGTAGTTCAGCAGGTTCACAGTGCAGATGGTTCAGTGGCACCAGGGTCCCCTGCGTCCCAATCACAGCTGGTTTTTAACTTCTGTGTTCAGGGCATGGGAGGGGTGTGTTGCATCGTGCACACATGGTGCCTGTTTCGCAGATAAGTTTTAATAAATACACAGAGAATAATATAGAGTCATTGGCCACGAGGAACACCTTCCCTGGCCTTTTATTCTCTCCGGTTCCACGTCACCGCGCCTACCATCCAACTCCAAAACTCGGGGGAGACTAACACTCCCTACCTGCCTTGGTGTGCATCATAGGCGTGCCCATGACGAACACAACATTTCTCCTTAACCAATACAAAACAAACATAGCTGCTCAAAAAAAAGATACTATACTAATCCAGTATACAAGAATAGTACACAACAAGAAATGCCACATTCAGTCAATCCACCCCGAATCCTTGCAGCCACGTTGAGCATGGCGGTCGAGGACTCAAACTGTACCGTTCAAGTCCTTGTCTCAGAGGCACTGAGTTGATTGGTATGGAGCCAGGCACCTCCTGATCTGAATCTTGAACTGGCTCCAAATTCTGCATGTCCACACCCCTTGTAGTAGATGATTGAGAATTAGTAGCAGTCACCACCGGCCATGTGCACTGGCTCAAACTTCTGCATGTCCACACCCCAAGTAGTCGATGATTGAGAATTAGTAGCAGTCACCACCGGATTCACTGTCAGGATCATCCATCCTCTCTCCTTCATCAGCTTCAGATCCCACTGTTTCCCTGAGCAGGAAGGTCTGGAATTGAAAATACAGAGGACATTAAACAACATTCACTCAGTACATGGCACTCATTTTGGTTTAAACGCTCGAAATTGAGACATGAGCAAGGTGTCAAGAGTTTCAGGATGGCTGCGTGGTCTAAGGTGCTGCGTTTAGGTCGCAGTCTCCCTTGGAGGAGTGGGTTCAAATCCCACTTCTGACAAGTGTATTTTGCGAGGTGGTTACATTTTTGGACTTTTTTTTTCCAAGCACCCGTATCAAAAACAATGTCAACAGTTTCTGTAAATTATCGATAAGATCTATTGTCCGTTGCTTGCACTAATTTCCTGAAGTTGGCTAAATCGCAGTAAATCGATAAAGCGGGAAATCACAGCATCTTCAACAAATCGTGATAGAGGGGCAGAGATGAAGGTTTCGACCCTACATATCAAGAGCGCAGCTGTCAATAGTTCAGCAGGTTCACAGTGCAGAAGGTTCCGTGGCACCAGGGTCCCCTGCGTCCCAATCACAGCTGGTTTTTAACTTCTGTATTCAGGGGATGGGAGGGGTGGGGGTGTTGCATCGTGCACACACAGTGCCTGTTTTGCAGATAAGTTTTAATAAATACACAAAGAATAATATGGAGTCTTTGGCCACGAGGAACACCTTCCCCTACCTTTTATTTTCTCTGATTCCACATCACCGCACCTACCATCCAACTCCAAAACTCGGGGGAGACTAACACTCCCTACCTCCCTTGGTGTGCATCATGGGCTTCCCCATGACGAACACAACATTTCTCCTTAACCAATACAAAACAAACATAGCTGCTCCAAAAAAAGATACTATACTAATCCAGTATACAAGAATAGTACACAACAATAAATACCACATTCAGTCAATCCACCCCGAATCCTTGCAGCCGCGTTGAGCATGGCGGTCGAGGACTCAAACTGTACCGTTCAAGTCCTTGTCTCAGAGGCACTGAGTTGATTGGTATGGAGCCAGGCACCTCCTGATCTGAATCTTGAACTGGCTCCAAATTCTGCATGTCTACACCCCCTGTAGTAGATGATTGAGAATTAGTAGCAGTCACCACCGGCCATATGCACTGGCTCAAAATTCTGCATGTCCACACCCCATGTAGTAGATGATTGAGAATTAGAAGCAGTCACCACAGGGTCCACAGTCAGGATGATCCATCCTCTCTCCATCATCAGCTCCAGATCCCACTGTTTCCCTGAGCAGGAAGGTCTGGAATTGAAAATACAGAGGACATTAAATAACATTCACTCAGTACATGGCACTCATTTTGGTTTATAAGCTGGAAATTGAGCCATCAGTCTGGTGTCAAGAGTGTCAGGATGGCCAGGTGGTCTAAGGTGCTGCGTTCAGGTCACAGTCTCCCTTGGAGACGTGGGTTTGAATCCCACTTCTGACAAGTGTCTTTTGCGAGGTGGATACATTTTTGGACTTTTTTTTTCTAAGCACCCGTATAAAAAACAATGTCAACAGTTTCTGTAAATTATCGATAAGATCTATTGTCCGTTGCTTGCACTAATTTCCTGAAGTTGGCTAAATCGCAGTAAATCGGTAAAGCGGGAAATCACAGCATCTTCAACAAATCGTGATAGAGGGGCAGAGATGAAGGTTTGGACCCTACATATCAAGAGCGCAGCTGTCAATAGTTCAGCAGGTTCACAGTGCAGAAGGTTCAGTGGCACCAGGGTCCCCTGCGTCCCAATCACAGCTGGATTTTAACTTCTGTATTCAGGGCATGGGAGGGGTGTGTTGCATCGTGCACACACGGTGCCTGTTTCGCAGATAAATTTTAATAAATACACAGAGAATAATATAGAGTCATTGGCCACGAGGAACACCTTCCCTGACCTTTCATTCTCTCCGGTTCCACGTCACCGCGCCTACCATCCAACTCCAAAACTCGGGGGAGACTAACACTCCCTACCTCCCTTGGTGTGCATCAGAGGCGTGCCCATGACGAACACAACATTTCTCCTTAACCAATACAAAACAAACATAGCTGCTCAAAAAAAAGATACTATACTAATCCAGTATACAAGAATAGTACACAAAAAGAAATGCCACATTCAGTCAATCCACCCCGAATCCTTGCAGCAGCGTTGAGCATGGCGGTCGAGGACTCAAACTGTACCGTTCAAGTCCTTGTCTCAGAGGCACTGAGTTGATTGGTATGGAGCCAGGCACCTCCTGATCTGAATCTTGAACTGGCTCCAAATTCTGCATGTCCACACCCCCTGTAGTAGATGATTGAGAATTAGTAGCAGTCACCACCGGCCATGTGCACTGGCTCAAAATTCAGCATGTCCACACCCCATGTAGTAGATGATTGAGAATTAGTAGCAGTCACCACCGGATCCACTGTCAGGATGATCCATCCTCTCTCCTTCATCAGCTTCAGATCCCACTGTTTCCCTGAGCAGTAAGGTCTGGAATTGAAAATACAGAGGACATTAAACAACATTCACTCAGTACATGGCACTCATTTTGGTTTATAAGCTGGAAATTGAGCTATCAGTGCAGTGTCAAGAGTGTTAGGATGGCCGAGTGGTCTAAGGCGCTGCGTTCAGCTAGCAGTCTCCTTTGGAGGCGTGGGTTCGAATCCCACTTCTGACAAGTGTCTTTTGCGAGGTGGATACATTTTTTGACTTTTTTTTTCCAAGCACCCGTATCAAAAACAATGTCAACAGTTTCTGTAAATTATCGATAAGATCTATTGTCCGTTGCTTGCACTAATTGCCTGAAGTTGGCTAAATCGCAGTAAATCGGTAAAGCAGGAAATCACAGCATCTTCAACAAATCTTGATAGAGGGGCCGAGATAAAGGTTTCGACCCTACATATCAAAAGCACAGCTGTCAATAGTTCAGCAGGTTCACAGTGCAGAAGGTTCAATGGCACCAGGGTCCCCTGCGTCCCAATCACAGCTGGTTTTTAACTTCTGTATTCAGGGCATGGGAGGGGTGTGTTGCATCGTGCACACACAGTGCCTGTTTCGCAAATACGTTTTAATAAATACACAGAGAATAATATAGAGTCATTGGCCACGAGGAACACCTTCCCTGACCTTTTATTCTCTCCGGTTCCACGTCACCGCGCCTACCATCCAACTCCAAAACTCGGGGGAGACTAACACTCCCTACCTCCCTTGGTGTGCATCATAGGCGTGCCCATGACGAACACAACATTTCTCCTTAACCAATACAAAACAAACATAGCTGCTCAAAAAAAAGATACTATACTAAACCAGTATACAAGAATAGTACACAACAAGAAATGCCACATTAAGTCAATCCACCCCGAATCCTTGCAGCCGCGTTGAGCATGGCGGTCAAGGACTCAAACTGTACCGTTCAAGTCCTTGTCTCAGAGGCACTGAGTTGATTGGTATGGAGCCAGGCACCTCCTGATCTGAATCTTGAACTGGCTCCAAATTCTGCATGTCCACACCCCCTGTAGTAGATGACTGAGAATTAGTAGCAGTCACCACCGGACATGTGCACTGGCTCAAAATTCAGCATGTCCACACCCCATGTAGTAGATGATTGAGAATTAGTAGCAGTCACCACCGGATCCACTGTCAGGATGATCCATCCTCTCTCCTTCATCAGCTTCAGATCCCACTGTTTCCCTGAGCAGGAAGGTCTGGAATTGAAAATACAGAGGACATTAAACAACATTCACTCAGTACATGGCACTCATTTTGGTTTATAAGCTGGAAATTGAGCCATCAGTGCATTGTCAGGATGGCAGAGTGGTCTAAGGGGCTGCGTTCAGGTCGCAGTCTCCCTTGGAGGCGTGGGTTCGAATCCCACTTCTGACAAGTGTCTTTTGCGAGGTGGATTCATTTTTTGACTTTTTTTTTCCAAGCATCCGTATCAAAAACAATGTCAACAGTTGCTGTAAATTATCGATAAGATCTATTGTCCGTTGCTTGCACTAATTTCCTAAAGTTGGCTAAATCGCAGTAAATCGGTAAAGCGGGAAATCACAGCATCTTCAACAAATCGTGATAGAGGGGCAGAGATAAAGGTTTCGACCCTACATATCAAGAGCGCAGCTGTCAATAGTTCAGCAGGTTCACAGTGCAGAAGGTTCAGTGGCACCAGGGTCCCCTGCGTCCCAATCACAGCTGGTTTTTAACTTCTGTATTCAGGACATGGGAGGGGTGTGTTGCATCGTGCACACACGGTGCCTGTTTCGCAGATAAGTTTTAATAAATACACAGAGAATAATATAGAGTCATTTTCCACGAGGAACACCTTCCCTGACCTTTTATTCTCTCCGGTTCCACATCACCGCGCCTACCATCCAACTCCAAAACTCGGGGGAGACTAACACTCCCTACCTCCCTTGGTGTGCATCATAGGCGTGCCCATGACGAACACAACATTTCTCCTTAACCAATACAAAACAAACATAGCTGCTCAAAAAAAAGATACTATACTAATCCAGTATACAAGAATAGTACACAACAAGAAATGCCACATTCAGTCAATCCACCCCGAATCCTTGCAGCCGCGTTGAGCATGGCGGTCGAGGACTCAAACTGTACCGTTCAAGTCCTTGTCTCAGAGGAACTGAGTTGATTGGTATGGAGCCAGGCACCTCCTGATCTGAATCTTGAACTGGCTCCAAATTCTGCATGTCCACACCCCTTGTAGTAGATGATTGAGAATTAGTAGCAGTCACCACCGGCCATGTGCACTGGCTCAAACTTCTGCATGTCCACACCCATGTAGTCGATGATTGAGAATTAGTAGCAGTCACAACCGGATTCACTGTCAGGATGATCCATCCTCTCTCCTTCATCAGCTTCAGATCCCACTGTTTCCCTGAGCAGGAAGGTCTGGACTTGAAAATACAGAGGACATTAAACAACATTCACTCAGTACATGGCACTCATTTTGGTTTATACGCTCGAAATTGAGCCATGAGCAAGGTGTGAAGAGTGTCAGGATGGCCTAGTGGTCTAAGGTGCTGCGTTCAGGTCGCATCCTCCCTTGGAAGTGTGGGTTCAAATCCCACTTCTGACAAGTGTATTTTGCGAGGTGGATACATTTTTGGACTTTTTTTCCCAAGCACCGTATCAAAAACAATGTCAACAGTTTCTGTAAATTATCGATAAGATCTACTTTCCGTTGCTTGCACTAATTGCCTGAAGTTGGCTAAATCGCAGTAAATCGGTAAAGCAGGAAATCACAGCATCTTCAACAAATCGTGATAGAGGGGCCGAGATAAAGGTTTCGACCCTACATATCAAAAGGGCAGCTGTCAATAGTTCAGCAGGTTAACAGTGCAGAAGGTTCAGTGGCACCAGGGTCTCCTGCGTTCCAATCATAGCTGGTTTTTAACTTCTGTATTCAGGGGATGGGAGGGTTGGGGGTGTTGCGTCGTGCACACACAGTGCCTGTTTTGCAGAGAAGTTTTAATAAATACACAAAGAATAATATGGAGTCTTTGGCCACGAGGAACACCTTCCCCTACCTTTTATTCTCTCCGATTCCACATCACCGCACCTACCATCCAACTCCAAATCTCGGGGGAGACTAACACTCCCTACCTCCCTTGGTGTGCATCATGGGCGTGCCCAGGACGAACACAACATTTCTCCTTAACCAATACAAAACAAACATAGCTGCTCAAAAAAAAGATACTATACTAATCCAGTATACAAGAATAGTACACAACAATAAATACCACATTCAGTCAATCCACCCCGAATCCTTGCAGCCGCGTTGAGCATGGCGGTCGAGGACTCAAACTGTACCGTTCAAGTTCTTGTCTCAGAGGCACTGAGTTGATTGGTATGGAGCCAGGCACCTCCTGGTCTGAATCTTGAACTGGCTCCAAATTCTGCATGTCCACACCCCCTGTAGTAGATGATTGAGAATTAGTAGCAGTCACCACCGGCCATATGCACTGGCTCAAAATTCTGCAAGTCCACACCCCATGTAGTAGATGATTGAGAATTAGTAGCAGTCACCACAGGGTCCACTGTCAGGATGATCCATCCTCTCTCCTTCATCAGCTTCAGATCCCACTGTTTCCCTGAGCAGGAAGGTCTGGAATTCAAAATACAGAGGACATTAAATAACATTCACTCAGTACATGTCACTCATTTTGGTTTATAAGCTGGAAATTGAGCCATCAGTCTGGTGTTAAGAGTGTCAGGATGGCTGGGTGGTCTAAGGCGCTGCTTTCAGGTCGCAGTCTCCTTTGGAGGCGTGGGTTCGAATCCCACTTCTGACAAGTGTCTTTTGCGAGGTGGATACATTTTTTGACTTTTTTTTTCCAAGCACCCGTATCAAAAACAATGTCAACAGTTTCTGTAAATTATCGATAAGATCTATTGTCCGTTGCTTGCACTAATTTCCTGAAGTTGGCTAAATCGCAGTAAATCGGTAAAGCGGGAAATCACACCATCTTCAACAAATCGTGATAGAGGGGCAGAGATAAAGGTTTTGACCCTACATATCAAGAGCGCAGCTGTCAATAGTTCAGTAGGTTCACAGTGCAGAAGGTTCAGTGGCACCAGGGTCCCCTGCGTCCCAATCACAGCTGGTTTTAACTTCTGTATTCAGGGCATGGGAGGGGTGTGTTGCATCGTGCACACATGGTGCCTGTTTTGCAGATAAGTTTTAATAAATACACAGAGAATAATATAGAGTCATTGGCCACGAGGAACACCTTCCCTGGCCTTTTATTCTCTCCGGTTCCACGTCACCGCGCCTACCATCCAACTCCAAAACTCGGGGGAGACTAACACTCCCTACCTCCCTTGGTGTGCATCATAGGCGTGCCCATGACGAACACAACATTTCTCCTTAACCAATACAAAACAAACATAGCTGCTCAAAAAAAAGATACTATACTAATCCAGTATACAAGAATAGTACACAACAAGAAATGCCACATTCAGTCAATCCACCCCGAATCCTTGCAGCCGCGTTGAGCATGGCGGTCGAGGACTCAAACTGTACCGTTCAAGTCCTTGTCTCAGAGGCACTGAGTTGATTGGTATGGAGCCAGGCACCTCCTGATCTGAATCTTGAACTGGCTCCAAATTCTGCATGTCCACACCCCTTGTAGTAGATGATTGAGAATTAGTAGCAGTCACCACCGGCCATATGCACTGGCTCAAACTTCTGCATGTCCACACCCCAAGTAGTGGATGATTGAGAATTAGTAGCAGTCACCACCGGATTCACTGTCAGGATGATCCATCCTCTCTCCTTCATCAGCTTCAGATCCCACTGTTTCCCTGAGCAGGAAGGTCTGGAATTGAAAATACAGGAGGACATTAAAACACATTCACTCAGTACATGGCACTCATTTTGGTTTATACGCTCGAAATTGAGCCATGTGCAAGGTGTGAAGAGTGTCAGGATGGCCGAGTGGTCTAAGGCGCTGTGTTCAGGTCGCATTCTCCCTTGGAGGCGTGGGTTCAAATCCCACTTCTGACAAGTGCATTTTGCGAGGTGGATACATTTTTGGACTTTTTTTTCCCAAGCACCGTATCAAAAACAATGTCAACAGTTTCTGTAAATTATCGATAAGATCTATTTTCCGTTGCTTGCACTAATTGCCTGAAGTTGGCTAAATCGCAGTAAATCGGTAAAGCAGGAAATCACAGCATCTTCAACAAATCGTGATAGAGGGGCAGAGATAAAGGTTTTGACCCTACATATCAAGAGCGCAGCTGTCAATAGTTCAGCAGGTTCACAGTGCAGAAGGTTCAGTGGCACCAGGGTCCCCTGCGTCCCAATCACAGCTGGTTTTTAACTTCTGTATTCAGGGCATGGGAGGGGTGTGTTGCATCGTGCACACATGGTGTCTGTTTCGCAGATAAGTTTGAATAAATACACAGAGAATAATATAGAGTCATTGGCCACGAGGAACACCTTCCCTGGCCTTTTATTCTCTCCGGTTGCACGTCACCGCACCTACCATCCAACTCCAAAACTCGGGGAGACTAACACTCCCTACCTCCCTTGGTGTGCATCATAGGCGTGCCCATGACGAACACAACATTTCTCCTTAACCAATACAAAACAAACATAGATGCTCAAAAAAAAGATACTATACTAATCCAGTATACAAGAATAGTACACAACAAGAAATGCCACATTCAGTCAATCCACCCCGAATCCTTGCAGCCGCGTTGAGCATGGCGGTCGAGGACTCAAACTGTACCGTTCAAGTCCTTGTCTCAGAGGCACTGAGTTGATTGGTATGGAGCCAGGCAACTCCTGATCTGAATCTTGAACTGGCTCCAAATTCTGCATGTCCACACCCCCTGTAGTAGATGATTGAGAATTAGTAGCAGTCACCACCGGCCATGTGCACTGGCTCAAAATTCAGCATGTCCACACCCCATGTAGTAGATGATTGAGAATTAGTAGCAGTCACCACCGGATCCACTGTCAGGATGATCCATCCTCTCTCCTTCATCAGCTTCAGATTCCACTGTTTCCCTGAGCAGAAAGGTCTGGAATTAAAAATGCAGAGGACATTTAACAACATTCACTCAGTACATGGCACTCATTTTGGTTTATAAGCTGGAAATTGAGCCATCAGTGAAGTGCCAAGAGTGTCAGGATGGCCGAGTGGTCTAAGGCGCTGTGTTCAGGTCGCAGTCTCCTTTGGAGGTGTGGGTTCGAATCCCACTTCTGACAAGTGTCTTTTGCGAGGTGGATACATTTTTGGACTTTTTTTTTCCAAGCATCCGTATCAAAAACAATGTCAACAGTTTCTGTAAATTATCAATAAGATCTATTGTCCGTTGCTTGCACTAATTTCCTAAAGTTGGCTAAATCGCAGTAAATCGGTAAAGCGGGAAATCACAGCATCTTCAACAAATCGTGATAGAGGGGCAGAGATAAAGGTTTCGACCCTATATATCAAGAGCGCAACTGTCAATAGTTCAGCAGGTTCACAGTGCAGAAGGTTCAGTGGCACCAGGGTCCCCTGCGTCCCAATCACAGCTGGTTTTTAACTTCTGTATTCAGGGCATGGGAGGGGTGTGTTGCATCGTGCACACACGGTGCCTGTTTCGCAGATAAGTTTTAATAAATACACAGAGAATAATATAGAGTCATTGGCCACGAGGAACACCTTCCCTGACCTTTTATTCTCTCCGGTTCCACATCACCGCGCCTACCATCCAACTCCAAAACTGGGGGGAGACTAACACTCCCTACCTCCCTTGGTGTGCATCATAGGCGTGCCCATGACGAACACAACATTTCTCCTTAACCAATACAAAACAAACATAGCTTCTCAAAAAAAAGATACTATACTAATCCAGTATACAAGAATAGTACACAACAAGAAATGCCACATTCAGTCAATCCACCCCGAATCCTTGCAGCCGCGTTGAGCATGGCGGTCGAGGACTCAAACTGTACCGTTCAAGTCCTTGTCTCAGAGGCTCTGAGTTGATTGGTATGGAGCCAGGCACCTCCTGATCTGAATCTTGAACTGGCTCCAAATTCTGCATGTCCACACCCGTTGTAGTAGATGATTGAGAATTAGTAGCAGTCACCACCGGCCATGTGCACTGGCTCAAACTTCTGCATGTCCACACTCCATGTAGTCGATGATTGAGAATTAGTAGCAGTCACCACAGGGTCCACTGTCAGGATGATCCATCCTCTCTCCTTCATCAGCTTCAGATCCCACTGTTTCCCTGAGCAGGAAGGTATGGAATTGAAAATACAGAGGACATTAAATAACATTCACTCAGTACATGGCACTCATTTTGGTTTATAAGCTGGAAATTGAGCCATCAGTCTGGTGTCAAGAGTGTCAGGATGGCCGGGTGGTCTAAGGCACCGCGTTCAGGTCGCAGTCTCCTTTGGAGGCATGGGTTCGAATCACACTTCTGACAAGTGTCTTTTGCGAGGTGGATACATTTTTTGACTTTTTTTTTCCAAGCACCCGTATCAAAAACAATGTCAACAGTTTCTGTAAATTATCGATAAGATCTATTGTCCGTTGCTTGCACTAATTTCCTGAAGTTGGCTAAATCGCAGTAAATCGGTAAAGCGGGAAATCACAGCATCTTCAACAAATCGTGATAGAGGGGCAGAGATAAAGGTTTTGACCCTACATATCAAGAGCGCAGCTGTCAATAGTTCAGTAGGTTCACAGTGCAGAAGGTTCAGTGGCACCAGGGTCCCCTGCGTCCCAATCACAGCTGGTTTTTAACTTCTGTATTCAGGGCATGGGAGGGGTGTGTTGCATCGTGCACACATGGTGCCTGTTTCGCAGATAAGTTTTAATAAATACACAGAGAATAATATAGAGTCATTGGCCACGAGGAACACCTTCCCTGGCCTTTTATTCTCTCCGGTTCCACGTCACCGCGCCTACCATCCAACTCCAAAACTCGGGGGAGACTAACACTCCCTACCTCCCTTGGTGTGCATCATAGGCGTGCCCATGACGAACACAACATTTCTCCTTAACCAATACAAAACAAACATAGCTGCTCAAAAAAAAGATTCTATACTAATCCAGTATACAAGAATAGTACACAACAATAAATAGCACATTCTGTCAATCCACCCCGAATCCTTGCAGCCGCGTTGAGCATGGCGGTCGATGACTCAAACTGTACCGTTCAAGTCCTTGTCTCAGAGGCACTGAGTTGATTGGTATGGAGCCAGGCACCTCCTGATCTGAATCTTGAACTTTCTCCAAATTCTGCATGTCCACACCCCCTGTAGTAGATGATTGAGAATTAGTAGCAGTCACCACCGGCCATATGCACTGGCTCAAAATTCTGCAAGTCCACACCCCATGTAGTAGATGATTGAGAATTAGTAGCAGTCACCACAGGGTCCCCTGTCAGGATGATCCATCCTCTCTCCTTCATCAGCTTCAGATCCCACTGTTTCCCTGAGCAGGAAGGTCTGGAATTGAAAATACAGAGGACATTAAATAACATTCACTCAGTACATGGCACTCATTTTGGTTTATAAGCTGGAAATTGAGCCATCAGTCTGGTGTCAAGAGTGTCAGGATGGCCGGGTGGTCTAAGGTGCTGCATTCAGGTCACAGTCTTCCTTGGAGACGTGGGTTCAAACCCCTCTTCTGACTAGTGTCTTTGTGAGGTGGATACATTTTTGGACTTTTTTTTTCCAAGCACCCTTATCAAAAACAATGTCAACAGTTTCTGTAAATTATCGATAAGATCTATTGTCCGTTGCTTGCACTAATTGCCTGAAGTTGGCTAAATCGCAGTAAATCGGTAAAGCAGGAAATCACAGCATCTTCAACAAATCTTGATAGAAGGGCCGAGATAAAGGTTTCGACCCTACATATCAAGAGCGCAGCTGTCAATAGTTCAGCAGGTTCACAGTGCAGAAGGTTCAGTGGCACCAGGGTCCCCTGCGTCCCAATCACAGCTGGTTTTTAACTTCTGTATTCAGGGCATGGGAGGGGTGTGTTGCATCGTGCACACACGGTGCCTGTTTCGCAGATAAGTTTTAATAAATACACAGAGAATAATATAGAGTCATTGGCCACGAGGAACACCTTCCCTGACCTTTTATTCTCTCCGGTTCCACATCACCGCGCCTACCATCCAACTCCAAAACTGGGGGGAGACTAACACTCCCTACCTCCCTTGGTGTGCATCATAGGCGTGCCCATGACGAACACAACATTTCTCCTTAACCAATACAAAACAAACATAGCTTCTCAAAAAAAAGATACTATACTAATCCAGTATACAAGAATAGTACACAACAAGAAATGCCACATTCAGTCAATCCACCCCGAATCCTTGCAGCCGCGTTGAGCATGGCGGTCGAGGACTCAAACTGTACCGTTCAAGTCCTTGTCTCAGAGGCTCTTAGTTGATTGGTATGGAGCCAGGCACCTCCTGATCTGAATCTTGAACTGGCTCCAAATTCTGCATGTCCACACCCCTTGTAGTAGATGATTGAGAATTAGTAGCAGTCACCACCGGCCATGTGCACTGGCTCAAACTTCTGCATGTCCACACTCCATGTAGTCGATGATTGAGAATTAGTAGCAGTCACCACCGGATTCACTGTCAGGATGATCCATCCTCTCTCCTTCATCAGCTTCAGATTCCACTGTTTCCCTGAGCAGGAAGGTCTGGACTTGAAAATACAGAGGACATTAAACAACATTCACTCAGTACATGGCACTCATTTTCGTTTATACGCTCGAAATTGAGCCATGAGCGAGGTGTGAATAGTGTCAGGATGGCCGAGTGGTCTAAGGCGCTGCGTTCAGGTCGCAGCCTCCCTTGGAGGTGTGGGTTCAAATCCCACTTCTGACAAGTGTATTTTGCGAGGTGGATACATTTTTGGACTTTTTTTCCCAAGCACCGTATCAAAAACAATGTCAACAGTTTCTGTAAATTATCGATAAGATCTATTTTCCGTTGCGTGCACTAATTGCCTGAAGTTGGCTAAATCGCAGTAAATCGGTAAAGCAGGAAATCACAGCATCTTCAACAAATCGTGATAGAGGGGCCGAGATAAAGGTTTCGACCCTACATATCAAAAGCGCAGCTGTCAATAGTTCAGCAGGTTAACAGTGCAGAAGGTTCAGTGGCACCAGGGTCCCCTGCGTCCCAATCACAGCTGGTTTTTAACTTCTGTATTAAGGGGATGGGAGGGGTGGGGGTTTTGCGTCGTGCACACACAGTGCCTGTTTTGCAGAGAAGTTTGAATAAATACACAAAGAATAATATGGAGTCTTTGGCTACGAGGAACACCTTCCCCTACCTTTTAATCTCTCCGATTCCACATCACCGCACCTACCATCCAACTCCAAATCTCGGGGGAGACTAACACTCCCTACCTCCCTTGGTGTGCATCATGGGCGTGCCCATGACGAACACAACATTTCTCCTTAACCAATACAAAACAAACATAGCTGCTCAAAAAAAAGATACTATACTAATCCAGTATACAAGAATAGTACACAACAATAAATACCACATTCAGTCAATCTACCCCGAATCCTTGCAGCCGCGTTGAGCATGGCGGTCGAGGACTCAAACTGTACCATTCAAGTTCTTGTCTCAAAGGCACTGAGTTGATTGGTATGGAGCCAGGCACCTCCTGATCTGAATCTTGAACTGGCTCCAAATTCTGCATGTCCACACCCCCTGTAGTAGATGATTGAGAATTAGTAGCAGTCACCACCGGCCATATGCACTGGCTCAAAATTCTGCAAGCCCACACCCCATGTAGTAGATGATTGAGAATTAGTAGCAGTCACCACAGGGTCCACTGTCAGGATGATCCATCCTCTCTCCTTCATCAGCTTCAGATCCCACTGTTTCCCTGAGCAGGAAGGTCTGGAATTGAAAATACAGAGGATATTAAACAACATTCACTCAGTACATGGCACTCATTTTGGTTTATAAGTTGGAAATTGAGCCATCAGTGCACTGTCAAGAGTGTCAGGATGGCCGAGTGGTCTTAGGCGCTGTGCTCAAGTCACAGTCTCCTTTGGAGACGTGGGTTTGAATCCCGCTTCTGATAAGTGTCTTTTGCGAGGTGGATACTTTGTTGGACTTTTTTTTTCCAAGCACCTGTATCAAAAACAATGTCAACAGTTTCTGTAAATTATCGATAAGATCTATTGTCCGTTGCTTGCACTAATTTCCTGAAGTTGGCTAAATCGCAGTAAATCGGTAAAGCGGGATATCACAGCATCTTCAACAAATCGTGATAGAGGGGCAGAGATAAAGGTTTCGACCCTACATATCAAGAGCGCAGCTGTCAATAGTTCAGCAGGTTCACAGTGCAGAAGGTTCAGTGGCACCAGGGTCCCCTGCGTCCCAATCACAGCTGGTTTTTAACTTCTGTATTCAGGGCATGGGAGGGGTGTGTTGCATCGTGCACACACGGTGCCTGTTTCGCAGATAAGTTTTAATAAATACACAGAGAATAATATAGAGTCATTGGCCACGAGGAACACCTTCCCTGACCTTTTATTCTCCCCGGTTCCACGTCACCGCGCCTACCATCCAACTCCAAAACTCGGGGGAGACTAACACTCCCTACCTCCCTTGGTGTGCATCATAGGCGTTCCCATGACAAACACAACATTTCTCCTTAACCAATAGAAAACAAACATAGCTGCTCAAAAAAAAGATACTATACTAATCCAGTATACAAGAATAGTACACAACAAGAAATGCCACATTCAGTTAATCCACCCCGTATCCTTGCAGCCGCGTTGAGCATGGCGATCGAGGACTCAAACTGTACCGTTCAAGTCCTTGTCTCAGAGGCACTGAGTTGATTGGTATGGAGCCAGGCACCTCCTGATCTGAATCTTGGACTGGCTCCAAATTCTGCATGTCCACACCCCTTGTAGTAGATGATTGAGAATTAGTAGCAGTCACCACCGGCCATGTGCACTGGCTCAAACTTCTGCATGTCCACACCCCATGTAGTCGATGATTGAGAATTAGTAGCAGTCACCACCGGATCCACTGTCAGGATGATCCATCCTCTCTCCTTCATCAGCTTCAGATCCCACTGTTTCCCGGAGCAGGAAGGTCTGGAATTGAAAATACAGAGGACATTAAATAACATTCACTCAGTACATGGCACTCATTTTGTTTTATAAGCTGAAATTTGAGCCATCTGTCTGGTGTCAAGAGTGTCAGGATGGCCAGGTGGTCTAAGGTGCTGGGTTCAGGTTGCAGTCTCCTTTGGAGACGTGGGTTCGAATCCCACTTCTGACAAGTGTCTTTTGCGAGGTGGATACATTTTTTGACTTTTTTTTTCCAAGCACCCGTATCAAAAACAATGTCAACAGTTTCTGTAAATTATCGATAAGATCTATTGTCCGTTGCTTGCACTAATTTCCTGAAGTTGGCTAAATCGCAGTAAATCGGTAAAGCGGGAAATCACAGCATCTTCAACAAATCGTGATAGAGGGGCAGAGATAAAGGTTTTGACCCTACATATCAAGAGCGCAGCTGTCAATAGTTCAGTAGGTTCACAGTGCAGAAGGTTCAGTGGCACCAGGGTCCCCTGCGTCCCAATCACAGCTGGTTTTTAACTTCTGTATTCAGTGCATGGGAGGGGTGTGTTGCATCGTGCACACATGGTGCCTGTTTCGCAGATAAGTTTTAATAAATACACAGAGAATAATATAGAGTCATTGGCCACTAGGAACACCTTCCCTGGCCTTTTATTCTCTCCGGTTCCACGTCACCGCGCCTACCATCCAACTCCAAAACTCGGGGGAGACTAACACTCCCTACCTCCCTTGGTGTGCATCATAGGCGTGCCCATGACGAACACAACATTTCTCCTTAACCAATACAAAACAAACATAGCTGCTCAAAAAAAAGATACTATACTAATCCAGTATACAAGAATAGTACACAACAAGAAATGCCACATTCAGTCAATCCACACCGAATCCTTGCAGCCGCGTTGAGCATGGCGGTCGAGGACTCAAACTGTACCGTTCAAGTCCTTGTCTCAGAGGCACTGAGTTGATTGGTATGGAACCAGGCACCTCCTGATCTGAATATTGAACTGGCTCCAAATTCTGCATGTCCACACCCCTTGTAGTAGATGATTGAGAATTAGTAGCAGTCACCACCGGCCATGTGCACCGGCTCAAACTTCTGCATGTCCACACCCCAAGTAGTCGATGATTGAGAATTAGTAGCAGTCACCACCGGATTCACTGTCAGGATGATCCATCCTCTCTCCTTCATCAGCTTCAGATCTCACTGTTTCCCTGAGCAGGAAGGTCTGGAATTGAAAATACAGAGGACATTAAACAACATTCACTCAGTACATGGCACTCATTTTGGTTTATACGCTCGAAATTGAGCCATAAGCGAGGTGTGAAGAGTGTCAGGATGGCCGAGTGGTCTAAGGAGCTGCGTTCAGGTCGCAGTTTTCCTTGGAGGCGTGGGTTCAAATCTCACTTCTGACAAGTGTATTTTGCGAGGTGGATACATTTTTGGACTTTTTTTTTCCAAGCACCCGTATCAAAAACAATGTCAACAGTTTCTGTAAATTATCGATAAGATCTATTGTCCGTTGCTTGCACTAATTTCCTGAAGTTGGCTAAATCGCAGTAAATCGGTAAAGCGGGAAATCACAGCATCTTCAACAAATCGTGATAGAGGGGCAGAGATAAAGGTTTCGACCCTACATATCAAGAGCGCAGCTGTCAATAGTTCAGCAGGTTCACAGTGCAGAAGGTTCAGTGGCACCAGGGTCCCCTGCGTCCCAATCACAGCTGGTTTTTAACTTCTGTATTCAGGGCATGGGAGGGGTGTGTTGCATCCTGCACACATGGTGCCTGTTTCGCAGATAAGTTTGAATAAATACACAGAGAATAATATAGAGTCATTGGCCACGAGGAACACCTTCCCTGGCCTTTTATTCTCTCCGGTTCCACGTCACCGCGCCTACCATCCAACTCCAAAACTCGGGGGAGACTAACACTCCCTACCTCCCTTGGTGTGCATCATAGGCGTGCCCATGACGAACACAACATTTCTCCTTAATCAATACAAAACAGACATAGCTGCTCAAAAAAAAGATACTATACTAATCCAGTATACAAGAATAGTACACAACAAGAAATGCCACATTCAGTCAATCCACCCCGAATCCTTGCAGCCGCGTTGAGCATGGCGGTCGAGGACTCAAACTGTACCGTTCAAGTCCTTGTCTCAGACGCACTGAGTTGATTGGTATGGAGCCAGGCACCTCCTGATCTGAATCTTGAACTGGCTCCAAATTCTGCATGTCCACACCCCCTGTAGTAGATGATTGAGAATTAGTAGCAGTCACCACCGGCCATGTGCACTGGCTCAAAATTCAGCATGTCCACACCCCATGTAGTAGATGATTGAGAATTAGTAGCAGTCACCACCGGATCCACTGTCAGGATGATCCATCCTCTCTCCTTCATCAGCTTCAGATCCCACTGTTTCCCTGAGCAGGAAGGTCTGGAATTGAAAATACAGAGGACATTAAACAACATTCACTCAGTACATGGCACTCATTTTGGTTTATAAGCTGGAAATTGAGCCATCAGTGCAGTGTCAAGAGTGTCAGGATGGTGAGTGGTCTAAGGCGCTGCGTTCAGGTCGCAGTCTCCTTTGGAGGCGTGGGTTCGAATCCCACTTCTGACAAGTGTCTTTTGCGAGGTGGATACATTTTTGGACTTTTTTTTTCCAAGCATCCGTATCAAAAACAATGTCAACAGTTTCTGTAAATTATCGATAAGATCTATTGTCCGTTGCTTGCACTAATTTCCTAAAGTTGGCTAAATCGCAGTAAATCGGTAAAGCGGGAAATCACAGCATCTTCAACAAATCGTGATAGAGGGGCAGAGATAAAGTTTTCGACCCTACATATCAAGAGCGCAGCTGTCAATAGTTCAGCAGGTTCACAGTGCAGAAGGTTCAGTGGCACCAGGGTCCCCTGCGTCCCAATCACAGCTGGTTTTTAACTTCTGTATTCAGGGCATGGGAGGGGTGTGTTGCATCGTGCACACACGGTGTCTGTTTCGCAGATAAGTTTTAATAAATACACAGAGAATAATATAGAGTCATTGGCCACGAGGAACACCTTCCCTGACCTTTTATTCTCTCCGGTTCCACATCACCGCGCCTACCATCCAACTCACAAAACTCGGGGGAGACTAACACTCCCTACCTCCCTTGGTGTCCATCATAGGCGTGCCCATGACGAACACAACATTTCTCCTTAACCAATACAAAACAAACATAGCTGCTCAAAAAAAAGATACTATACTAATCCAGTATACAAGAATAGTACACAACAAGAAATGCCACATTCAGTCAATCCACCCCGAATCCTTGCAGCCGCGTTGAGCATGGCGGTCGAGGACTCAAACTGTACCGTTCAAGTCCTTGTCTCAGAGGCTCTGAGTTGATTGGTATGGAGCCAGGCACCTCCTGATCTGAATCTTGAACTGGCTCCAAATTCTGCATGTCCACACCCCTTGTAGTAGATGATTGAGAATTAGTAGCAGTCACCACCGGCCATGTGCACTGGCTCAAAATTCAGCATGTCCACACCCCATGTAGTAGATGATTGAGAATTAGTAGCAGTCACCACCGGATCCACTGTCAGGATGATTCATCCTCTCTCCTTCATCAGCTTCAGATCCCACTGTTTCCCTGAGCAGGAAGGTCTGGAATTGAAAATACAGAGGACATTAAACAACATTCACTCAGTACATGGCACTCATTTTGGTTTAGAAGCTGGAAATTGAGCCATCAGTGCAGTGTCAGGATGGCCGAGTGGTCTAAGGCGCTGCGTTCAGGTCGCAGTCTCCTGTGAAGGCGTGGGTTCGAACCCCACTTCTGACAAAAGTCTTTTGCGAGAAGGATACATTTTTGGAATTTTTTTTACCAAGCACCCGTATCAAAAACAATGTCAACAGTTTCTGTAAATTATCGATAAGATCTATTGTCCGTTGCTTGCACTAATTTCCTGAAGTTGGCTAAATCGCAGTAAATCGGTAAAGCGGGAAATCACAGCATCTTCAACAAATCGTGATAGAGGGGCAGAGATAAAGGTTTCGACCCTACATATCAAGAGCGCAGCTGTCAATAGTTCAGCAGGTTCACAGTGCAGAAGGTTCAGTGGCACCAGGGTCCCCTGCGTCCCAATCACAGCTGGTTTTTAACTTCTGTATTCAGGGAATGGGAGGGGTGTGTTGCATCTTTCACACACAGTGCCTGTTTCGCAGATAAGTTTTAATAAATACACAGAGAATAATATAGAGTCATTGGCCACGAGGAACACCTTCCCTGACCTTTTATTCTCTCCGGTTCCACGTCACCGCGCCTACCATCCAACTCCAAAACTCGGGGGAGACTGACACTCCCTACCTCCCTTGGTGTGCATCATAGGCGTGCCCATGACGAACACAACATTTCTCCTTAATCAATACAAAACAAACATAGCTGCTCAAAAAAAAGATACTATACTAATCCAGTATACAAGAATAGTACACAACAAGAAATGCCACATTCAGTCAATCCACCCCGAATCCTTGCAGCTGCGTTGAGCATGGCGGTCGAGGACTCAAACTGTACCGTTCAAGTCCTTGTCTCAGAGGCACTGAGTTGATTGGTATGGAGCCAGGCACCTCCTGATCTGAATCTTGAACTGGCTCCAAATTCTGCATGTCCACACCCCCTGTAGTAGATTATTGAGAATTAGTAGCAGTCACTATCGGCCATATGCACTGGCTCAAAATTCTGCATGTCCACACCCCATGTAGTCGATGATTGAGAATTAGTAGCAGTCACCACAGGGTCCACAGTCAGGATGATCCATCCTCTCTCCTTCATCAGCTTCAGATCCCACTGTTTCCCTGAGCAGGAAGGTCTGGAATTGGAAATACAGAGGACCTTAAATAACATTCACTCAGTACATGGCACTCATTTTGGCTTATAAGCTGGAAACTGAGCCTTCAGTCTGGTGTCAAGTGTGTCAGGATGGCCGAGTGGTCTAAGGAGCTGCGGTCAGGTCGCCGTCTCCCTTGGAGGCGTGGGTTCAAATCTCACTTCTGACAAGTGTTTTTTGCGAGGTGGATACATTTTTGGACATTTTTTTTCCAAGCACCCGTATCAAAAACAATGTCAACAGTTTCTGTAAATTATCGATAAGATCTATTGTCCGTTGCTTGCACTAATTTCCTGAAGTTGGCTAAATCGCAGTAAATCGGTAAAGCAGGAAATCACAGCATCTTCAACAAATCGTGATAGAGGGGCCGAGATAAAGGTTTCAACCCTACATATCAAAAGCACAGCTGTCAATAGTTCAGCAGGTTCACAGTGCAGAAGGTTCAGTGGGACCAGGGTCCCCTGCATCCCAATCACAGCTGGTTTTTAACTTCTGTATTCAGGGCATGGGAGGGGTGTGTTGCATCGTGCACACACAGTGCCTGTTTCGCAGATAAGTTTTAATAAATACACAGAGAATAATATAGAGTCATTGGCCACGAGGAACACCTTCCCTGACCTTTTATTCTCTCCGGTTCCACGTCACCGCGCCTACCATCCAACTCCAAAACTCGGGGGAGACTAACACTCCCTACCTCCCTTGGTGTGCATCATGGGCGTGCCCATGACAAACACAACATTTCTCCTTAACCAATGCAAATCAAACATAGCTGCTCAAAAAAAAGATACTATACTAATCCAGTATACAAGAATATTACACAACAATAAATACCACATTCAGTTAATCCACCCCGAATCCTTGCAGCCGCGTTGAGCATGGCGGTCGAGGACTCAAACTGTACCGTTCAAGTCCTTGTCTCAGAGGCACTGAGTTGATTGGTATAGAGCCAGGCACCTCCTGATCTGAATCTTGAACTGGCTCCAAATTCTGCATGTCCACACCCCCTGTACTAGATGATTGAGAATTAGTAGCAGTCACCACCGGCCTTATGCACTGGCTCAAAATTCTGCAAGTCCACACCCCATGTAGTAGATGTTTGAGAATTAGTAGCAGTCACCACAGGGTCCACTGTCAGGATGATCTATCCTCTCTCCTTCATCAGCTTCAGATCCCACTGTTTCCCTGAGCAGGAAGGTCTGGAATTGAAAATACAGAGGACATTATATAACATTCACTCAGTACATGGCACTCATTTTGGTTTATAAGCTGAAAATTGAGCCATCAGTCTGGTGTCAAGAGTGTCAGGATGGCCGGTGGTCTAAGGTGCTGCATTCAGGTCGCAGTCTCCCTTGGAGACGTGGGTTCAACCCCCACTTCTGACAAGTGTCTTTTGCGAGGTGGATACATTTTTGGACTTTTTTTTCCCAAGCACCCTTATCAAAAACAATGTCAACAGTTTCTGTAAATTATCGATAAGATCTATTGTCCGTTGCTTGCACTAATTGCCTGAAGTTGGCTAAATCGCAGTAAATCGGTAAATCAGGAAATCACAGCATCTTCAACAAATCGTGATAGAGGGGCAGAGATAAAGGTTTCGACCCTACATATCAAAAGCACAGCTGTCAATAGTTCAGCAGGTTCACAGCAGAAGGTTCAGTGGCACCAGGGTCCCCTGTGTCCCAATCACAGCTGGTTTTTAACTTCTGTATTCAGGGCATGGGAGGGGTGTGTTGCATCGTGCACACACAGTGCCTGTTTCACAGATAAGTTTTAATAAATACACAGAGAATAATATAGAGTCATTGGCCACGAGGAACACCTTCCCTGACCTTTTATTCTCTCCGGTTCCACGTCACCGCGCCTACCATCCAACTCCAAAACTCGGGCAAGACTAATACTCCCTACCTCCCTTGGTGTGCATCATAGGCGTGCCCATGACGATCACAACATTTCTCCTTAACCAATACAAAACAAACATAGCTGCTCAAAAAAAAGATACTATACTAAACCAGTATACAAGAATAGTACACAACAAGAAATGCCACATTCAGTCAATCCACCCCGAATCCTTGCAGCCGCGTTGAGCATGGCGGTCGAGGACTCAAACTGTACCGTTCAAGTCCTTGTCTCAGAGGCACTGAGTTGATTGGTATGGAGCCAGGCACCTCCTGATCTGAATCTTGTACTGGCTCCAAATTCTGCATTTCCACACCCCCTGTAGTAGATGATTGAGAATTAGTAGCAGTCACCACCGGCGATGTGCACTGGCTCAAAATTCAGCATGTCCACACCCCATATAGTAGATGATTGAGAATTAGTAGCAGTCACCACCGGATCCACTGTCAGGATGATCCATCCTCTCTCCTTCATCAGCTTCAGATCCCACTGTTTCCCTGAGCAGTAAGGTCTGGATTTGAAAATACAGAGGACATTAAATAACATTCACTGAGTACATGGCACTCATTTTGGTTTATAAGCTGGAAATTGAGCCATCAGTCTGGTGTCAAGCGTGTCAGGATGGCCGGGTGGTCTAAGGTGCTGCATTCAGGTCACAGTCTCCCTTGGAGATGTGGGTTCAACCCCCACTTCTGACAAGTGTCTTTTGCGAGGTGGATACATTTTTGGACTTTTTTTTTCCAAGCACCCTTATCAAAAACAATGTCAACAGTTTCTGTAAATTATCGATAAGATCTATTGTCCGTTGCTTGCACTAATTGCCTGAAGTTGGCTAAATCGCAGTAAATCGGTAAAGCAGGAAATCACAGCATCTTCAACAAATCGTGATAGAGGGGTAGAGATAAAGGTTTCGACCCTACATATCAAAAGCATAGCTGTCAATAGTTCAGCAGGTTCACAGTGCAGAAGGTTCAGTGACACCAGGGTCCCCTGCGTCCCAATCACAGCTGGTTTTTAACTTCTGTATTCAGGGCATGGGAGGGGTGTTTTGCATCGTGCACACACGGTGCCTGTTTCGCAGATAAGTTTTATTAAATACACAGAGAATAATATAGAGTCATTGGCCACGAGGAACACCTTCCCTGACCTTTTATTCTCTCCGGTTCCACGTCACCGCGCCTACCATCCAACTCCAAAACTCGGGGGAGACTAACACTCCCTACCTCCCTTGGTGTGCATCATAGGCGTGCCCATGACGAACACAACATTTCTCCTTAACCAATACAAAACAAACATAGCTGCTCAAAAAAAAGATACTATACTAAACCACTATACAAGAATAGTACACAACAAGAAATGCCACATTCAGTCAATCCACCCCGAATCCTTGCAGCTGCGTTGAGCATGGCGGTCGAGGACTCAAACTGTACCGTTCAAGTCCTTGTCTCAGAGGCACTGAGTTGATTGGTATGGAGCCAGGCACCTCCTGATCTGAATCTTGAACTGGCTCCAAATTCTGCATGTCCACACCCCTTGTAGTAGATGATTGAGAATTAGTAGCAGTCACCACCGGCCATGTGCACTGGCTCAAACTTCTGCATGTCCACAACCCATGTAGTCGATGATTGAGAATTAGTAGCAGTCACCACCGGATTCACTGTCAGGATGATCCATCCTCTCTCCTTCATCAGCTTCAGATCCCACTGTTTCCCTGAGCAGGAAGGTCTGGAATTGAAAATACAGAGGACATTAAACAACATTCACTCTGTACATGGCACTCATTTTGGTTTATACGCTCAAAATTGAGCCATGAGCAAGGTGTGCAGAGTGTCAGGATGGCCGAGTGGTCTAAGGCACTGCGTTTAGATCGCAGTCTCCCTTGGAGGCGTGAGTTCAAACCCCACTTCTGGCAAGTGTATTTTGCGAGGTGGATACATTTTTGGACTTTTTTTTCCCAAGCACCGTATCAAAAACAATGTCAACAATTTCTGTAAATTATCGATAAGATCTATTGTCCGTTGCTTGCACTAATTGCCTGAAGTTGGCTAAATCGCAGTAAATCGGTAAAGCAGGAAATCACAGCATCTTCAACAAATCGTGATAGAGGGGCCGAGATAAAGGTTTCGACCCTACATATCAAAAGCACAGCTGTCAATAGTTCAGCAGGTTCACAGTGCAGAAGGTTCAGTGGCACCAGGGTCCCCTGCGTCCCAATCACAGCTGGTTTTTAACTTCTGTATTCAGGGCATGGGAGGGTTGTGTTGCATCGTGCACACACAGTGCCTGTTTCGCAGATAAGTTTTAATAAATACACAGAGAATAATATAGAGTCATTGGCCACGAGGAACACCTTCCCTGACCTTTTATTCTCTCCGGTTCCACGTCACCGCGCCTACCATCCAACTCCAAAACTCGGGGGAGGCTAACACTCCCTACCTCCCTTAGTGTGCATCATAGGTGTGCCCATGACGAACACAACATTTCTCCTTAACCAATACAAAACAAACATAGCTGCTCAAAAAAAAGATACTATACTAATCCAGTATACAAGAATAGTACACAACAAGAAATGCCACATTCAGTCAATCCACCCCAAATCCTTGCAGCCGAGTTTTGCATGGCGGTCGAGGACTCAAACTGTACCGCTCAAGTCCTTGTCTCAGAGGCACTGAGTTGATTGTTATGGAGCCAGGCACCTCCTGATCTGAATCTTGAACTGGCTCCAAATTCTGCATGTCCACACCCCCTGTAGTAGATGATTGAGAATAGGTAGCAGTCACCACCGGCCATGTGCACTGGCTCAAAATTCAGCATGTCCACACCCCTATGTAGTAGATGATTGAGAATTAGTAGCAGTCACCACCGGATCCACTGTCAGGATGATCCATCCTCTCTCCTTCATCAGCTTCAGATCCCACTGTTTCCCTGAGCAGGAAGGTCTAGAATTGAAAATACAGAGGACATTAAACAACATTCACTCAGTACATGGCACTCGTTTTGGTTTATAAGCTGGAAATTGAGCCATCAGTGTGGTATCAAGAGTGTCAGGATGGCTGAGTGGTCTAAGGTGCTGCGTTCAGGTTGCAGTCTCTCTTGGAGACGTGGGTTCGAATCCCACTTCTGACAAGTGTCTTTTGCGAGGTGGATACATTTTTGGACTTTTTTTTTACAAGCACCCGTATCAAAAACAATGTCAACAGTTTCTGTAAATTATCGATAAGATCTATTGTCCGTTGCTTGCACTAATTGCCGGAAGTTGGCTAAATCGCAGTAAATCGGTAAAGCAGTAAATCACAGCATCTTCAACAAATCGTGATAGAGGGGCCGAGATAAAGGTTTCGACCCTACATATCAAGAGCGCAGCTGTCAATAGTTCAGCAGGTTCACAGTGCAGAAGGTTCAGTGGCACCAGGGTCCCCTGCGTCCCAATGACAGCTGGTTTTTAACTTCTGTATTCAGGGCATGGGAGGGGTGTGTTGCATCGTGCACACACGGTGCCTGTTTCGCAGATAAGTTTTAATAAATACACAGAGAATAATATAGAGTCAATGGCCACGAGGAACACCTTCCCTGACCTTTTATTCTCTCCGGTTCCACGTCACCGCGCCTACCATCCAACTCCATAACTCGGGGGAGACTAACACTCTCTACCTCCCTTGGTGTGCATCATGGGCGTGCCCATGACGAACACAACATTTCTCCTTAACCAATACAAAACAAATATAGCTGCTCAAAAAAAAGATACTATACTAATCCAGTATACAAAATAGTACACAACAAGAAATACCACATTCAGTCAATCCACCCCGAATCCTTGCACCCGCATTGAGCATGGCGGTCGAGGACTCAAACTGTACCGTTCAAGTCCTTGTCTCAGAGGCACTGAGTTGATTGATATGGAGCCAGGCACCTCCTGATCTGAATCTTGAACAAGCTCCAAATTCTGCATGTCCACACCCCCTGTAGTAGATGATTGAGAATTAGTAGCAGTCAGCACCGGCCATATGCACTGGCTCAAACTTCTGCATGTCCACACCCCATGTAGTAGATGATTGAGAATTAGTAGCAGTCACCACCGGATCCGCTGTCAGGATTATCCATCCTCTCTCCTTCATCAGCTTCAGATCCCAGTGTTACCCTGAGCAGGAAGGTCTAGAATTGAAAATTCAGAGGACATTAAACAACATTCACTCAGTACATGGCACTCATTTTGGTTGATAAGCTGGAAATTGAGCCTTCAGTGCAATGTCAAGAGTGTCAGGATGGGTGAGTGGGCTAAGGCGCTGCGTTCAGATTGCAGTCTCTCTTGGAGGCGTGGGTTCAAATCCCTCTTCTGACAAGTGTATTTTGCGAGGTGGATATTGTGAGAAAACAGGGCTGATTGCAGAGGCCCCCTAACTTTTTGCCCCCATTTTCCCCTTCTTGCTGGTGTTTTCCTGACTCTGATGGTGCCCTGGGTACTGCTAACCAGTCCCAGGGCCTGTGCTCTGTGTAAAATGGATATGCAAATTAGGCTAATTATAATTGGCTAAGTTAACCTACCTATAAGACCCAAGTATATGGTAGGGCATGTAGGTTTAGGGACCACAGCATAGGTGGTGCACACCTAGGTGCACTGCTGAGGTGCCCAGTGTCATTTTAAAAGCAAGCCTGCCTTGCTGGCTGCTTTTAAATTAAAGTTATATGCAAATTCGACTTTGGAATTAAAGGTACTTCCAAAGTCTTAAACTACCTTATTTTTACATATAAGTCACCCCTAAGGTGTGCCCTATGTGCCCCTAGGGCTGGGTGCCATGTAACTATAAGCAGGGACTTTACAAAAATAGATTTATAAGCCCTGGTGAGGTAAAAACAGCCAAATTTGTTTTTCCCTCATTGAAGTAAATGGCCTTCATAGGCTAGAATGGGCAGACTTTATTTTAAATTTTAAAGTCTCCTTAAATGTTACATACCAAGAATTTGGTATCAAATTAATTGTTGTAATAAATCCCACAACTTCCAGTTGTTGGATTTAATATAACTTGTTCAGGTAAAAAGTTTAGACTTTACCTAAAAAGTTGCCAATTTCAGCTCTGCAATGTTTTTGCTGCTGTGCTCTGATTGGCCAGCCTGCAGCAGCTTCTGCCAGGCTGCCTTGATGAGGTGTGAAGTGGCCTGGCTTCACATAAAGGAATGTGCTTGGGGGAGAGAATCTCCCATCAGCAGATGGTGAGGCAGGAAGGGGGAGGGCGGCCAAACTGGTCTTCAAAGGCAGAGAAGGACATTTGGAGCACCCAGCAACACCCCCACATCCTGCAACCCCAGACAATTAGGTGCCCCCTTGATTAGATTAGGAGAGGGCAGGAGAGGGGTGTGTTTATGATTTTTAGCCACACCAGTGGGTGGGCTCAGCCAGATGTAACCTCCAAAAATCAGATTCATCCATGTTGGATTTTTAGAGACTGTTGCCTTCTGGGATGGATTTTTGCCACACTTCCCAGGAAGTGGTCATCACAGGGGGACGACCCTGTCCCTGATTGGAGAACCAGGACCCCCCTGCTTTTCACCCAGGAGCAAGGATAAAACTGGCAGACCTGCACCCACACCTCAGATCCCCACCAAATTTCAAGAAGAAGGAACTCAAGGAGAAGAAGGACTGCCCTACTGGACCCCTGGCCTGCACCTGGAACCTGCACTCAGAAGGACTGCACCAGCTGCACACTTGGGCTTCACCACAAGAAGGACTTTGCCTGGCTTCAACTGGTTCAAGGAGGGACTCCCTGTTTGCTACAGGTGAAAAATTGCTATCCAGAGTCCCCTGCACCAACTCCTGAAAAAAGAGACCAGTGACCACTGCCCAGTGGCCAAAAAGTAGTTTGCGCCAGGTGCATTCTGGGAGTTGAAGTCCCCACCCTCCAAGGACCATCACAGAACTTCTGGACCCTTGGGGTGAGCTGTGGACCCCAAATGAACCTTAAAAGAACATCTGCGTGAATCCCCAGAAGTTTGGAAAAGATTTGAGAATTTTTGAAAAAAAGCTCCAGAGAGGGACCGACCCGCCGCGAAAATTCTAGCCGGCTTGCCTCAACTGCGACCCGGCCTGACTTCGTGGTTCGTCCCGGTAAAGAAAAACATCCAAAAAAGAGACTAAGTCCGAAGGTAAAAAGTTGACCGGGACCTCCCAGCCATCGTATCCGAGAAGGGCTCCACGGACGTCGGATCAAGATCCAGGTTTACCCCTGTCGAAGGATTTTCATCTCGAAAAAAGGACTAAGTCCGAAGGTAAAAATCTCCACCGAGGAAACCCACATCGCGTATCCGGACAAGGGCTCCAGGAGGTCGGATTCAACTGGCAGGTTCGTCCCGGTGAAGAAAAACTTCAAAAAAGAGACTAAGTCAGAAGGTAACTTTTTAACCGAGGCCTCCCGCGACTTGTAGCCGAGCAGGGCTCCATCGCGGTCGGCCTGAAACTTTGACTTTGCCCCGGTCCTGGTGCAACCAGATGACCCGATTGGCGCTTTTTGTTTCTAAGCGCTAGAAAAATAATAATACTTTAAAAATTCATATCTCCGGTTCCACTGAACCAATTTTATTCGTTTTTGTGTCATTTTAAAGATAAGAATATAAACTATTTTTATAAATTGGTTTTGGATTTTTAAACTGTTTCCTGTGTTTTATTTGATTATTGTTTTGTGATATTTGAATGCTTTACACACTGTCTCCTAAGTTAAGCCTTGACGCTCGTTGCCAAGCTACCAAGGGTTGAGCTGGGATTCATTTACTGAGACCTAACTGTACCTAGGTGGAGGTTAGTGGCTTGTTGCTAGGTGTAGGTACCTACCTGCCCTTACCAATAACCCATTTTCCAACATTTTTGGTGGCAGCGGTGGGATCCTGTACTTGTGTTCAGTATCACGTTACAGTTTTGAGTAAAACAAATTAAAAATCCTTTAAATTGTCTTAGTGCAAAAAAAAGTTTTTTTTTAATTTTTAATTCTTAATTTTAATTTTTTTAATTTGGATTAATTTCAATTATTGAATTTTTGTAATTTTTCTAAATTATTGTTTCCAATTTTTGCAAAAAGTTTTTGTTGACACAAAACTAGGGAACCATGGAGCTTGATCTGGCTAGCCTACCCACACTGACAGTAGCCCAGCTTAGCGGGTTGTGTATTGAAAGAGGGTTGCCTGCAACCACTGATCTCAGGAAGCAAATCCTGATTAAATCCCTGACAGCATGGGCTGAGGCCCAAGAGCTAGGCACAGAGGAAGCTCCAGAGGAGGAAGAAAAAGGGGACGATGCTAACTCTAACCTCTCAGGGGAGGGAAGGCATCTGAGCCCAAGTGAGGATGAGGAAGAACGGTCCTCAGTAAATACAGTCACTAGGGGCAGATCCAAAGCTAGTGGTGGGAAGGGGGTCCTTTCAGGAGGAGAGAACCCATCCATCAGAGAAAGAGAGCTGGAGGCCCAGCTAGCATACATAGCTTTGGAAGCAGAGAAGCTGGCCCTAGAAAAGAAAAAGTGGGCAAACAAAGAGAAAAGAGATGGTGGCAGCGACAGAGAAGTTGAGGTGTCCATGGGTGGGGGAGTTTTCCCCAGATTACCCAAGGGGGTGGTTCCTGCTTATGTAGAGGGGGATGACATAGATAAGTGGCTGGGGGCCTTTGAGAGGGCACTCCAGATGAGAAGGGTTAGGCCTCAATACTGGGGTTCCCTTTTGTGGGAGTTGGTCCCCAACTCAGGGAGGGATAGGCTTCTGACCTTAAGGGGGGAGGAGGCAGATTCATACCCTAGTATGAAGAGGTGCTTAACCAAGAAGTTTGGTCTGACCCCAGAGCAATATAGAATGAAGTTCAGGCACACCCAGAAGGTCAGTACCCAGTCATGGGTTGACTTTGTAGACACCTCACTAAAGGCACTGGAGGGCTGGATTATTGGTAACAAAGTAAATACTTATGAGGGGTTATACAATCTGATCATGAGAGAGCCCATCTTGACCAATTGTACCCAAGAAAGGTTACGCCAGCATCTAGTGGACTCTAAGCAGACCAACCCTAGAGAGCTAGGGGAGGCAGCTGATGAGTGGTTGAGAACCAGGGTGGTTGTCAAGTCCCAGGGGGGAGACTCCAAGAAGGGGGGGTCAGGTCCCCAAAAACCTAAGGAGGGAGGTGGTAAGCCCACCACAGAGACTCCCTCTGTACCCCAGAACCCTAAAAAGGAGTAGAGTAAATCCCACTCCCACTCTGACAAGAAGAGACAGGGAGACCCAGGGTTAAAAAAGCTCTTGGACAGTAGGGCTTGCTTTGACTGTCAGCAGACAGGTCACTTCAGAGGAGATGCAGCCTGTCCAAAGAAGGTGGTTAGCATTGGGCTATCCAGTGTAGCCATGGAGGAGGACTCCTCAGATGATGAAGTCCTCCTAGCATTGAGCTGGAAGACACGACCAGCTGGTAAGCTGGTGATCCCTGAGGGTGGAAGTAGGCACTTCCACCCCATTCAGGTGAATGGGATCCCTACCACTGGCCTGAGAGACACCTGTGCCAGTCACACTATAGTGAGTGACCGGTTAGTGACACCAGACATGTATGTCCCAGGAGAGACAAAGAAAGTCAGGATAGCCACAGGGGAGGTCACCTCCAAACCTGTAGCCATAGTGTCCCTAGAGAGGGAGGGTATCCTTGACTGGATTAGGGTGGTAGTCAGTGCTGACCTCCCTCTAGATTGTATCCTGGGCAATGACCTCCCAGAGGTGAGTCTGGTCCCAGATGGGGCGGTCGCACAGGGCGCCCCCCCAAACCAAAGTCCTGGGGAGTCAGTCCCTACAGTTAGGAGACAGGGGTCCCAAGAAAAGGAAAGAAGAAAAGGAAGGGTAGGCCACTCTTAAAGAGAGTTCCAGGGAGCCAAAGGCCTTCTGCCCCAGTAGGGGGGGAGCCCAGAGTTGGCACTGGTGAGGCCTCCCCTGACCCCAAGGAAGTCCTGAGTAGTCAGGTAGCTGTCCAAGTGCAGGGTGTTGCCCCTGCATTGACAGAAGGGAGAGTGGAAGGAGGGTGTCTGCCACAAGAGGTGGTAGCCCCCCACTCTAGACAGCAAGAGGGGTGCCAGGACCCCAAAATTGCCCCTAAAGCAGCTCAGCCACCTGTCAGTGGAGAGCTTAGGGTGTGGTTCTGGGTACTGACAGCTGTCAGTAGCCTCTGCTGGGTGCTAGCCTTCCTGGCAGCACTGTACTTGGCCTGGGAGGCAGACCCCAGGGCCAATAGCAAAGTAGGCCCCCTGACCCTATTGGTCATGGTGGGGTTGCTCAAGTGTTGGGTGACCTCTTTGGGTAAGCTAGGTGTTGTCCTAGCAAAGTTAGGAGTAGGGGAGGTGGGCACCTCACTACCCAAGTTGGCAGAGAGAGAGGAGGAAGACCCCCCTAGAGGGAAGTTTCAGTTAGAGATGGGTCCTTTCATTGTTGGGGTGGGTTCACTACCCAGAGGGAGTGACCCTGACAGGAGGATGTAAGGCAGAGTAGGCCCTGCAAAGGGACAGCTAGTTTTCTTCACTGTCTTCCTCGCCTAACAAGCCAGGAAGACTCTCCCAGGGTTGGGCTGAGTCTCCTGGGCGTGTGGGCTGGGGGGGGCGGTTGTGTGAGAAAACAGGGCTGATTGCAGAGGCCCCCTAACTTTTTGCCCCCATTTTCCCCTTCTTGCTGGTGTTTTCCTGACTCTGATGGTGCCCTGGGTACTGCTAACCAGTCCCAGGGCCTGTGCTCTGTGTAAAATGGATATGCAAATTAGGCTAATTATAATTGGCTAAGTTAACCTACCTATAAGACCCTAGTATATGGTAGGGCATGTAGGTTTAGGGACCACAGCATAGGTGGTGCACACCTAGGTGCACTGCTGAGGTGCCCAGTGTCATTTTAAAAGCAAGCCTGCCTTGCTGGCTGCTTTTAAATTAAAGTTATATGCAAATTCGACTTTGGAATTAAAGGTACTTCCAAAGTCTTAAACTACCTTATTTTTACATATAAGTCACCCCTAAGGTGTGCCCTATGTGCCCCTAGGGCTGGGTGCCATGTAACTATAAGCAGGGACTTTATAAAAATAGATTTATAAGCCCTGGTGAGGTAAAAACAGCCAAATTCGTTTTTCCCTCATTGAAGTAAATGGCCTTCATAGGCTAGAATGGGCAGACTTTATTTTAAATTTTAAAGTCTCCTTAAATGTTACATACCAAGAATTTGGTATCAAATTAATTGTTGTAATAAATCCCACAACTTCCAGTTGTGGGATTTAATATAACTTGTTCAGGTAAAAAGTTTAGACTTTACCTAAAAAGTTGCCAATTTCAGCTCTGCAGTGTTTTTGCTGCTGTGCTCTGATTGGCCAGCCTGCAGCAGCTTCTGCCAGGCTGCCTTGATGAGGTGTGAAGTGGCCTGGCTTCACACAAAGGAATGTGCTTGGGGGAGATAATCTCCCCTCAGCAGATGGTGAGGCAGGAAGGGGGAGGGCGGCCAAACTGGTCTTCAAAGGCAGAGAAGGACATTTGGAGCACCCAGCAACACCCCCACATCCTGCAACCCCAGACAATTAGGTGCCCCCTTGATTAGATTAGGAGAGGGCAGGAGAGGGGTGTGTTTATGATTTTTAGCCACACCAGTGGGTGGGCTCAGCCAGATGTAATCTCCAAAAATCAGATTCATCCATGTTGGATTTTTAGAGACTGTTGCCTTCTGGGTTGGATTTTTGCCACACTTCCCAGGAAGTGGTCATCACAGGGGGACGACCCTGTCCCTGATTGGAGAACCAGGACCCCCCTGCTTTTCACCCAGGAGCAAGGATAAAACTGGCAGACCTGCACCCACACCTCAGATCCCCACCAAATTTCAAGAAGAAGGAACTCAAGGAGAAGAAGGACTGCCCTGCTGGACCCCTGGCCTGCACCTGGAACCTGCACTCAGAAGGACTGCACCAGCTGCACACTTGGGCTTCACCACAAGAAGGACTTTGCCTGGCTTCAACTGGTTCAAGGAGGGACTCCCTGTTTGCTACAGGTGAAAAATTGCTATCCAGAGTCCCCTCCACCAACTCCTGAAAAAAGAGACCAGTGACCACTGCCTAGTGGCCAAAAAGGAGTTTGCGCCAGGTGCATTCTGGGAGTTGAAGTCCGCACCCCCCAAGGACCATCACAGAACTTCTGGACCCTTGGGGTGAGCTGTGGACCCCAAAATAACCTTAAAAGAACATCTGGGTGAAGCCCTAGAAGTTTGGAAAAGATTTGAGAATTTTTGAAAAAAAGCTCCAGAGAGGGACCGACCCGCCGCGGAAATTCTAGCCGGCTTGCCTCAACCGCGACCCGGCCTGACTTCGTGGTTCGTCCCGGTAAAGAAAAACCTCCAAACAAGAGACTAAGTCCGAAGGTAAAAAGTTGACCGGGACCTCCCAGCCATCGTATCCGAGAAGGGCTCCACGGACGTCGGATCAAGATCCAGGTTTACCCCGGTCGAAGGATTTTCATCTCGAAAAAACGACTAAGTCCGAAGGTAAAAATCTCCACCGAGGAAACCCACATCGCGTATCCGGACAAGGGCTCCAGGAGGTCGGATTCAACTGGCAGGTTCGTCCCGGTGAAGAAAAACTTCAAAAAAGAGACTAAGTCAGAAGGTAACTTTTTAACCGAGGCCTCCCGCGACTTGTAGCCGAGCAGGGCTCCATCGCGGTCGGCCTGAAACTTTGACTTTGCCCCGGTCCTGGTGCAACCAGATGACCCGATTGGCGCTTTTTGTTTCTAAGTGCTAGAAAAATAATAATACTTTAAAAATTCATATCTCCGGTTCCCCCGAACCAATTTTATTCGTTTTTGTGTCATTTTAAAGATAAAAATATAAACTATTTTTATCAATTGGTTTTGGATTTTTAAACTGTTTCCAGTGTTTTATTTAATTACTGTTTTGTGATATTTGAATGCTTTACACTTTGTCTCCTAAGTTAAGCCTTGACCCTCGTTGCCAAGCTACCAAGGGTTGAGCTGGGATTAATTTACTGAGACCTAACTGTACCTAATTGGAGGTTAGTGGCTTGTTGCTAGGTGTAGGTACCTACCTGCCCTTACCAATAACCCATTTTCCAACACTAATCCAGTATACAAGAATAGTACACAACAAGAAATGCCACATTCAGTCAATCCACCCCGAATCCTTGCAGCCGCGTTGAGCATGGCGGTTTAGGACTAAAACTGTACCGTTCAAGTCCTTGTCTCAGAGGCACTGAGTTGATTGGTATGGAGCCAGGCACCTACTGATCTGAATCTTGAACTGGCTCCAAATTCTGCATGTCCACACCCCCTGTAGTAGATGATTGAGAATTAGTAGCAGTCACCACTGGCCTTGTGCACTGGCTCAAAATTCTGCATGTCCACACCCCATGTAGTAGATGATTGCGAATTAGTAGCAGTCACCACCGGATCCACTGTCAGGATGATCCATCCTCTCTCCTTCATCAGCTTCAGATCCCACTGTTTCCCTGAGCAGGATGGTCTGGAATTGAAAATACAGAGGACATTAAACAACATTCACTCAGTACATGGCACTCATTTTGGTTTATAAGCTGGAAATTGAGCCATCAGTGTGGTGTCACAAGTGTCAGGATGGCCAAGTGGTCTAAGGCGCTGCGTTCAGATCGCAGTCTCCCTTGGAGGCGTGGGTTCAAATCCCAGTTCTGACAAGTGTCTTTTGCGAGGTGGATACATTTGTGGACTTTTTTTTTCCAAGCACCCTGTAGGAAGTTGGCTCTGTATGTGCTATTTCAAAGTAAGGAATAGCATGCACAGAGTCCAAGGGTTCCCCTTAGAGGTAAAATAGTGGTAAAAATAGATAATACTAATGCTCTATTTTGTGGTAGTGTGGTCGAGCAGTAGGCTTATCCAAGGAGTAGTGTTAAGCATTTGTTGTACATACACATAGACAATAAATGAGGTACACACACTCAGAGACAAATCCAGCCAATATGTTTTTGTATAGAAAAATATCTTTTCTTAGTTTATTTTAAGAACCACAGGTTTAAATTCTACATGTAATATCTCATTCGAAAGGTATTGCAGGTAAGTACTTTAGGAACTTCAAATCATCAAAATTGCATGTATACTTTTCAAGTTATTCACAAATAGCTGTTTTAAAAGTGGACACAGTGCAATTTTCACAGTTCCTAGGGGAGGTAAGTATTTGTTAGGTTAACCAGGTAAGTAAGACACTTACAGGGCTCAGTTCTTGGTCCAAGGTAGCCCACCGTTGGGGGTTCAGGGCAACCCCAAAGTCACCACACCAGCAGCTCAGGGCCGGTCAGGTGCAGAGTTCAAAGTGGTGCCCAAAACACATAGGCTAGAATGGAGAGAAGGGGGTGCCCCGGTTCCGGTCTGCTTGCAGGTAAGTACCCGCGTCTTCGGAGGGCAGACCAGGGGGGTTTTGTAGGGCACCGGGGGGGACACAAGTCCACACAGAAATTTCACCCTCAGCAGCGCGGGGGCGGCCGGGTGCAGTGTAGGAACAGGCGTCGGGTTCGCAATGTTAGTCTATGAGAGATCTCGGGATCTCTTCAGCGCTGCAGGCAGGCAAGGGGGGGATTCCTCGGGGAAACCTCCACTTGGACAAGGGAGAGGGACTCCTGGGGGTCACTTCTCCAGTGAAAGTCCGGTCCTTCAGGTCCTGGGAGCTGCGGGTGCAGGGTCTCTCCCAGGTGTCGGGACTTAGGATTCAAAGAGTCGCGGTCAGGGGAAGCCTCGGGATTCCCTCTGCAGGCGGCGCTGTGGGGGCTCAGGGGGGACAGGTTTTTGTACTCACAGTCTTAGAGTAGTCCTGGGGTCCCTCCTGAGGTGTCGGATCTCCACCAGCCGAGTCGGGGTCGCCGGGTGCAGTGTTGCAAGTCTCACGCTTCTTGCGGGGAGCTTGCAGGGATCTTTAAAGCTGCTGGAAACAAAGTTGCAGCTTTTCTTGGAGCAGGTCCGCTGTCCTCGGGAGTTTCTTGTCTTTTCGAAGCAGGGGCAGTCCTCAGAGGATGTCGAGGTCGCTGGTCCCTTTGGAAGGCGTCGCTGGAGCAGGATCTTTGGAAGGCAGGAGACAGGCCGGTGAGTTTCTGGAGCCAAGGCAGTTGTCGTCTTCTGGTCTTCCGCTGCAGGGGTTTTCAGCTAGGCAGTCCTTCTTCTTGTAGTTGCAGGAATCTAATTTTCTAGGGTTCAGGGTAGCCCTTAAATACTAAATTTAAGGGCGTGTTTAGGTCTGGGGGGTTAGTAGCCAATGGCTACTAGCCCTGAGGGTGGGTACACCCTCTTTGTGCCTCCTCCCAAGGGGAGGGGGTCACAATCCTAACCCTATTGGGGGAACCCTCCATCTGCAAGATGGAGGATTTCTAAAAGTTAGAGTCACCTCAGCTCAGGACACCTTAGGGGCTGTCCTGACTGGCCAGTGACTCCTCCTTGTTTTTCTCATTATCTTCTCCGGCCTTGCCGCCAAAAGTGGGGGCCTGGCCGGAGGGGGCGGGCAACTCCACTAGCTGGAGTGTCCTGCTGGGTTGGCACAAAGGAGGGGAGCCTTTGAGGCTCACCGCCAGGTGTGACAATTCCTGCCTGGGGGAGGTGTTAGCATCTCCACCCAGTGCAGGCTTTGTTACTGGCCTCAGAGTGACAAAGGCACTCTCCCCATGGGGCCAGCAACATGTCTCGGTTTGTGGCAGGCTGCTAGAACTAGTCAGCCTACACAGACAGTCGGTTAAGTTTCAGGGGGCACCTCTAAGGTGCCCTCTGTGGTGTATTTTACAATAAAATGTACACTGGCATCAGTGTGCATTTATTGTGCTGAGAAGTTTGATACCAAACTTCCCAGTTTTCAGTGTAGCCATTATGGTGCTGTGGAGTTCGTGCTTGACAGACTCCCAGACCATATACTCTTATGGCTACCCTGCACTTACAATGTCTAAGGTTTTGTTTAGACACTGTAGGGGTACCATGCTCATGCACTGGTACCCTCACCTATGGTATAGTGCACCCTGCCTTAGGGCTGTAAGGCCTGCTAGAGGGGTGGCTTACCTATACTGCATAGGCAGTGAGAGGCTGGCATGGCACCCTGAGGGGAGTGCCATGTCGACTTACTCGTTTTGTCCTCACTAGCACACACAAGCTGGCAAGCAGTGTGTCTGTGCTGAGTGAGAGGTCTCCAGGGTGGCATAAGACATGCTGCAGCCCTTAGAGACCTTCCTTGGCATCAGGGCCCTTGGTACTAGAAGTACCAGTTACAAGGGACTTATCTGGATGCCAGGGTCTGCCAATTGTGGATACAAAAGTACAGGTTAGGGAAAGAACACTGGTGCTGGGGCCTGGTTAGCAGGCCTCAGCACACTTTCAATTGTAAACATAGCATCAGCAAAGGCAAAAAGTCAGGGGGCAACCATGCCAAGGAGGCATTTCCTTACACAACCCCCCCCCCAAACGAAAGAGGATGAGACTAACCTTTCCCAAGAGAGTCTTCATTTTCTAAGTGGAAGAACCTGGAAAGGCCATCTGCATTGGCATGGGCAGTCCCAGGTCTGTGTTCCACTATAAAGTCCATTCCCTGTAGGGAGATGGACCACCTCAACAGTTTAGGATTTTCACCTTTCATTTGCATCAGCCATTTGAGAGGTCTGTGGTCAGTTTGAACTAGGAAGTGAGTCCCAAAGAGGTATGGTCTCAGCTTCTTCAGGGACCAAACCACAGCAAAGGCCTCCCTCTCAATGGCACTCCAACGCTGCTCCCTGGGGAGTAACCTCCTGCTAATGAAAGCAACAGGCTGGTCAAGGCCATCATCATTTGTTTGGGACAAAACTGCCCCTATCCCATGTTCAGAGGCATCAGTCTGCACAATGAACTGCTTAGAATAATCTGGAGCTTTTAGAACTGGTGCTGAGCACATTGCCTGTTTCAGGGTGTCAAAGGCCTGTTGGCATTCTACAGTCCAGTTCACTTTCTTGGGCATTTTCTTGGAGGTGAGTTCAGTGAGGGCTGTCACAATGGATCCATATCCCTTCACAAACCTCCTGTAATACCCAGTCAAGCCAAGGAATGCCCTGACTTGAGTCTGGGTTTTTGGAGCTACCCAGTCCAGAATAGTCTGGATCTTGGGTTGGAGTGGCTGAACTTGGCCTCCACCTACAAGGTGTCCCAAGTAAACCACAGTTCCCTGCCCTATCTGGCATTTGGATGCCTTGATAGAGAGGCCTGCAGATTGCAGAGCCTTCAAAACCTTCTTCAGGTGGACCAGGTGATCCTGCCAGGTGGAGCTAAAGACAGCAATATCATCTAGATAAGCTGTGCTAAAGGACTCCAAGCCAGCAAGGACTTGATTCACCAACCTTTGGAAGGTGGCAGGGGCATTCTTTAAACCAAAGGGCATAACAGTAAACTGATAATGCCCATCAGGTGTGGAGAATGCTGTTTTCTCTTTTGCTCCAGGTGCCATTTTTATTTGCCAGTACCCTGCTGTCAAGTCAAAGGTACTTAAGAATTTGGCAGCACCTAATTTGTCTATGAGCTCATCAGCTCTTGGAATTGGATGAGCATCTGTCTTGGTGACAGAATTGAGCCCTCTGTAGTCCACACAAAACCTCATCTCTTTCTTTCCATCTTTGGTGTGAGGTTTGGGGACTAAGACCACTGGGCTAGCCCAGGGGCTGTCAGAGCGCTCAATTACTCCCAATTCCAGCATCTTGTGGACTTCCACCTTGATGCTTTCCTTAACATGGTCAGATTGTCTAAAGATTTTGTTCTTGACAGGCATGCTGTCTCCTGTGTCCACATCATGGGTACACAGGTGTGTCTGACCAGGGGTTAAGGAGAAGAGTTCAGGAAACTGTTGTAGGACTCTCCTACAATCAGCTTGTTGTTGGCCAGAGAGGGTGTCTGAGTAGATCACTCCATCTACTGTGCCATCTTTTGGGTCTGATGACAGAAGATCAGGGAGAGGTTCACTCTCTGCCTCCTGATCCTCATCTGTTACCATCAACAGATTGACATCAGCCCTGTCGTGGAAGAGCTTAAGGCGGTTTACATGGATCACCCTCTTGGGGCTCCTGCTTGTGCCCAGGTCCACCAGGTAGGTGACCTGACTCTTCCTTTCTAGTACTGGGTAAGGGCCACTCCATTTGTCCTGGAGTGCCCTGGGAGCCACAGGCTCCAGAACCCAGACTTTCTGCCCTGGTTGGAACTCAACCAGTGCAGCCTTTTGGTCATACCAAAACTTCTGGAGCTGTTGGCTGGCCTCAAGGTTTTTGGTTGCCTTTTCCATGTACTCTGCCATTCTAGAGCGAAGGCCAAGTACATAGTCCACTATGTCCTGTTTAGGCTCATGGAGAGGTCTCTCCCAGCCTTCTTTAACAAGGGCAAGTGGTCCCCTTACAGGATGACCAAACAGAAGTTCAAAGGGTGAGAATCCTACTCCCTTCTGTGGCACCTCTCTGTAAGCGAAAAGCAGACATGGCAAGAGGACATCCCATCTCCTTTTGAGCTTTTCTGGGAGCCCCATGATCATGCCTTTTAATGTCTTGTTGAATCTCTCAACCAAGCCATTAGTTTGTGGATGGTATGGTGTAGTGAATTTATAAGTCACTCCACACTCATTCCACATGTGCTTTAGGTATGCTGACATGAAGTTGGTACCTCTGTCAGACACCACCTCCTTAGGGAAACCCACTCTGGTAAAGATACCAATGAGGGCCTTGGCTACTGCAGGGGCAGTAGTCGACCTAAGGGGAATAGCTTCAGGATACCTGGTAGCATGATCCACTACTACCAGGATATACATATTTCCTGAGGCTGTGGGAGGTTCCAGTGGACCAACTATGTCCACACCCACTCTTTCAAAGGGAACCCCCACCACTGGAAGTGGAATGAGGGGGGCCTTTGGATGCCCACCTGTCTTACCACTGGCTTGACAGGTGGGGCAGGAGAGGCAAAACTCCTTAACCAGGTTGGACATATTGGGCCAGTAGAAGTGGTTGACTAACCTCTCCCACGTCTTGGTTTGTCCCAAATGTCCAGCAAGGGGAATGTCATGGGCCAATGTTAGGATGAACTCTCTGAACAGCTGAGGCACTACCACTCTCCTAGTGGCACCAGGTTTGGGGTCTCTGGCCTCAGTGTACAGGAGTCCATCTTCCCAATAGACCCTATGCGTTCCATTTTTCTTGCCTTTGGACTCTCCAGCAGCTTGCTGCCTAAGGCCTTCAAGAGAGGGACAGGTTTCTTGTCCCTTACACAGCTCCTCCCTTGAGGGTCCCCCTGGGCCTAAGAGCTCAACCTGATAAGGTTCAAGCTCCAAAGGCTCAGTTCCCTCAGAGGGCAGAACTTCTTCCTGAGAAGAGAGGTTCCCTTTCTTTTGCTGTGTTGCAGTTGGTTTCCCAACTGACTTTCCTTTCCTCTTGGTAGGCTGGGCCATTCTTCCAGACTCCAGCTCTACTTGTTCACCCTGTGCCTTGCACTGTGCTCTGGTTTTCACACACACCAGTTCAGGGATACCCAGCATTGCTGCATGGGTTTTTAGTTCTACCTCAGCCCATGCTGAGGACTCCAGGTCATTTCCAAGCAGACAGTCCACTGGGATATTTGAGGAGACCACCACCTGTTTCAGGCCATTGACCCCTCCCCATTCTAAAGTAACCATTGCCATGGGATGTACTTTTCTCTGATTGTCAGCGTTGGTGACTGTGTAAGTTTTTCCAGTCAGGTATTGGCCAGGGGAAACCAGTTTCTCTGTCACCATGGTGACACTGGCACCTGTATCCCTCAGGCCCTCTATTCTAGTCCCATTAATTAAGAGTTGCTGTCTGTATTTTTGCATGTTAGGCGGCCAGACAGCTAGTGTGGCTAAATCCACCCCACCCTCAGAAACTAGAGTAGCTTCAGTGTGGACCCTGATTTGCTCTGGGCACACTGTTGATCCCACTTGGAGACTAGCCATACCAGTGTTACCTGGATGGGAGTTTGGAGTGGAACCTTTCTTGGGACAGGCCTTGTCTCCAGTTTGGTGTCCATGCTGTTTACAGCTATGACACCAGGCCTTTTTGGGATCAAAGTTTTTACCCTTGTACCCATTGTTTTGTGAAGAGGCTCTGGGCCCACCCTCCTGTGCAGGTTTTTGGGGGCCTGTAGAAGACTCTTTACTATTTTTAGTTTTGGTTGTCTCATCACCCTTCCCCTGGGGAGTCTTTGTGACCCCTTTCTTTTGGTCACCCCCTGTTGAAGTCTTGGACACCCTTGTCTTGACCCAATGGTCCGCCTTCTTTCCCAATTCTTGGGGAGAAATTGGTCCTAGGTCTACCAGATGCTGATGCAGTTTATCATTGAAACAATTACTTAACAGGTGTTCTTTCACAAATAAATTGTACAGCCCATCATAATTACTTACACCACTGCCTTGAATCCAACCATCTAGTGTTTTCACTGAGTAGTCAACAAAGTCAACCCAGGTCTGGCTCGAGGATTTTTGAGCCCCCCTGAATCTAATCCTATACTCCTCAGTGGAGAATCCAAAGCCCTCAATCAGGGTACCCTTCATGAGGTCATAAGATTCTGCATCTTTTCCAGAGAGTGTGAGGAGTCTATCCCTACACTTTCCAGTGAACATTTCCCAAAGGAGAGCACCCCAGTGAGACCTGTTCACTTTTCTGGTTACACAAGCCCTCTCAAAAGCTGTGAACCATTTGGTGATGTCATCACCATCTTCATATTTTGTCACAATCCCTTTGGGGATTTTTAACATGTCAGGAGAATCTCTGACCCTATTTATATTGCTGCCACCATTGATGGGTCCTAGGCCCATCTCTTGTCTTTCCCTTTCTATGGCTAGGAGCTGTCTCTCTAAAGCCAATCTTTTGGCCATCCTGGCTAACAGGAGGTCATCTTCACTGAGAGCATCCTCAGTGATTTCAGAAATGTGGGACCCTCCTGTGAGGGACTCACTATTTCTGACTAACACAGTTGGAGACAGGACTTGAGGGGTCCTGTTCTCCCTATTTAGGACTGGAGGAGGGACATTGGCCTCCAAGTCACTAATTTCTTCTTCTGTGATGTCATCATCAGAGGGGTTGGCTTTTTCAAACTCTGCCAACAGCTCCTGGAGCTGAATTTTGGTAGGTCTGGAGCCAATGGTTATTTTCTTTATATTACAGAGAGACCTTAGCTCCCTCATCTTAAGATGGAGGTAAGGTGTGGTGTCGAGTTCCACCACCTGCATCTCTGTATCAGACATTATTCTGCTAAGAGTTGGAATACCTTTTTTTAAGAATCTAAAACTGTTTCTAGAGTCTAATTCAAACTTTTAACAAACTTTTAAACTCTAAAAAGACAATGCTAAACAGGGACTTAACACACAAGGCCCTAGCAGGACTTTTAAGAATTTAGAAAACTTTCAAATTGCAAAAATGAGTTTCTAATGACAATTTTGGAATTTGTCGTGTGATCAGGTATTGGCTGAGTAGTCCAGCAAATGCAAAGTCTTGTACCCCACCGCTGATCCACCAATGTAGGAAGTTGGCTCTGTATGTGCTATTTCAAAGTAAGGAATAGCATGCACAGAGTCCAAGGGTTCCCCTTAGAGGTAAAATAGTGGTAAAAATAGATAATACTAATGCTCTATTTTGTGGTAGTGTGGTCGAGCAGTAGGCTTATCCAAGGAGTAGTGTTAAGCATTTGTTGTACATACACATAGACAATAAATGAGGTACACACACTCAGAGACAAATCCAGCCAATAGGTTTTTGTATAGAAAAATATATTTTCTTAGTTTATTTTAAGAACCACAGGTTCAAATTCTACATGTAATATCTCATTCGAAAGGTATTGCAGGTAAGTACTTTAGGAACTTCAAATCATCAAAATTGCATGTATACTTTTCAAGTTATTCACAAATAGCTGTTTTAAAAGTGGACACACTGCAATTTTCACAGTTCCTAGGGGAGGTAAGTATTTGTTAGGTTAACCAGGTAAGTAAGACACTTACAGGGCTCAGTTCTTGGTCCAAGGTAGCCCACCGTTGGGGGTTCAGGGCAACCCCAAAGTCACCACACCAGCAGCTCAGGGCCGGTCAGGTGCAGAGTTCAAAGTGGTGCCCAAAACACATAGGCTAGAATGGAGAGAAGGGGGTGCCCCGGTTCCGGTCTGCTTGCAGGTAAGTACCCGCGTCTTCGGAGAGCAGACCAGGGGGGTTTTGTAGGGCACGGGGGGGGACACAAGTCCACACAGAAATTTCACCCTCAGCAGCGCGGGGGCGGCCGGGTGCAGTGTAGGAACAGGCGTCGGGTTCGCAATGTTAGTCTATGAGAGATCTCGGGATCTCTTCAGCGCTGCAGGCAGGCAAGGGGGGGATTCCTCGGGGAAACCTCCACTTGGACAAGGGAGAGGGACTCCTGGGGGTCACTTCTCCAGTGAAAGTCCGGTCCTTCAGGTCCTGGGAACTGCGGGTGCAGGGTCTCTCCCAGGTGTCGGGACTTAGGATTCAAAGAGTCGCGGTCAGGGGAAGCCTCGGGATTCCCTCTGCAGGCGGCGCTGTGGGGGCTCAGGGGGGACAGGTTTTTGTACTCACAGTCTTAGAGTAGTCCTGGGGTCCCTCCTGAGGTGTCGGATCTCCACCAGCCGAGTCGGGGTCGCCGGGTGCAGTGTTGCAAGTCTCACGCTTCTTGCGGGGAGCTTGCAGGGATCTTTAAAGCTGCTGGAAACAAAGTTGCAGCTTTTCTTGGAGCAGGTCCGCTGTCCTCGGGAGTTTCTTGTCTTTTCGAAGCAGGGGCAGTCCTCAGAGGATGTCGAGGTCGCTGGTCCCTTTGGAAGGCGTCGCTGGAGCAGGATCTTTGGAAGGCAGGAGACAGGCCGGTGAGTTTCTGGAGCCAAGGCAGTTGTCGTCTTCTGGTCTTCCGCTGCAGGGGTTTTCAGCTAGGCAGTCCTTCTTCTTGTAGTTGCAGGAATCTAATTTTCTAGGGTTCAGGGTAGCCCTTAAATACTAAATTTAAGGGCGTGTTTAGGTCTGGGGGGTTAGTAGCCAATGGCTACTAGCCCTGAGGGTGGGTACACCCTCTTTGTGCCTCCTCCCAAGGGGAGGGGGTCACAATCCTAACCCTATTGGGGGAACCCTCCATCTGCAAGATGGAGGATTTCTAAAAGTTAGAGTCACCTCAGCTCAGGACACCTTAGGGGCTGTCCTGACTGGCCAGTGACTCCTCCTTGTTTTTCTCATTATCTTCTCCGGCCTTGCCGCCAAAAGTGGGGGCCTGGCCGGAGGGGGCGGGCAACTCCACTAGCTGGAGTGTCCTGCTGGGTTGGCACAAAGGAGGGGAGCCTTTGAGGCTCACCGCCAGGTGTGACAATTCCTGCCTGGGGGAGGTGTTAGCATCTCCACCCAGTGCAGGCTTTGTTACTGGCCTCAGAGTGACAAAGGCACTCTCCCCATGGGGCCAGCAACATGTCTCGGTTTGTGGCAGGCTGCTAGAACTAGTCAGCCTACACAGACAGTCGGTTAAGTTTCAGGGGGCACCTCTAAGGTGCCCTCTGTGGTGTATTTTACAATAAAATGTACACTGGCATCAGTGTGCATTTATTGTGCTGAGAAGTTTGATACCAAACTTCCCAGTTTTCAGTGTAGCCATTATGGTGCTGTGGAGTTCGTGATTGACAGACTCCCAGACCATATACTCTTATGGCTACCCTGCACTTACAATGTCTAAGGTTTTGTTTAGACACTGTAGGGGTACCATGCTCATGCACTGGTACCCTCACCTATGGTATAGTGCACCCTGCCTTAGGGCTGTAAGGCCTGCTAGAGGGGTGGCTTACCTATACTGCATAGGCAGTGAGAGGCTGGCATGGCACCCTGAGGGGAGTGCCATGTCGACTTACTCGTTTTGTCCTCACTAGCACACACAAGCTGGCAAGCAGTGTGTCTGTGCTGAGTGAGAGGTCTCCAGGGTGGCATAAGACATGCTGCAGCCCTTAGAGACCTTCCATGGCATCAGGGCCCTTGGTACTAGAAGTACCAGTTACAAGGGACTTATCTGGATGCCAGGGTCTGCCAATTGTGGATACAAAAGTACAGGTTAGGGAAAGAACACTGGTGCTGGGGCCTGGTTAGCAGGCCTCAGCACACTTTCAATTGTAAACATAGCATCAGCAAAGGCAAAAAGTCAGGGGGCAACCATGCCAAGGAGGCATTTCCTTACACACCCGTATCAAAAACAATGTCAACAGTTTCTGTAAATTATCGATAAGATCTATTGTCCGTTGCTTGCACTAATTGCCTGAAGTTGGCTAAATCGCAGTAAATCAGTAAAGCGGGAAATCACAGCATCTTCAACAAATCGTGATAGAGGGGCCGAGATAAAGGTTTCGACCCTACATGTCAAGAGCGCAGCTGTCAATAGTTCAGCAGGTGCAACGTGCAGAAGGTTCAGTGGCACCCGGGTCCCCTGCGTCCCAATCACAGCTGGTTTTTAACTTCTGTATTCAGGGCATGGGAGGGGTGTGTTGCATCGTGCACACACGTTGCCTGTTTCACAGAGAAGTTTTAATAAATACACAGAGAATAATATAGAGTCATTGGCCACGAGGAACACCTTCCCTGACCTTTTATTCTCTCCGGTTCCACGTCACCGCGCCTACCATCCAACTCCAAAACTCGGGGGAGACTAACACTCCCTACCTCCTTTGGTGTGCATCATAGGCGTGCCCATGACGAACACAACATTTCTCCTTAACCAATACAAAACAAACATAGCTGCTCAAAAAAAGATACTATACTAAACCAGTATACAAGAATAGTACACAACAAGAAATGCCACATTCAGTCAATCCACCCCGAATCCTTGCAGCCGCGTTGAGCATGGCGGTCGAGGACTCAAACTGTACCGTTCAAGTCCTTGTCTCAGAGGCACTGAGTTGATTGGTATGGAGCCAGGCACCTCCTGATCTGAATCTTGAACTGGCTCCAAATTCTGCATGTCCACACCCCCTGTAGTAGATGATTGAGAATTAGTAGCAGTCACCACCGGCCATGTGCACTGGTTCAAAATTCTGCATGTCCACACCCCATGTAGTAGATGATTGAGAATAAGTAGCAGTCACCACCGGATCCACTGTCAGGATGATCCATCCTTTCTTCTTCATCAGCTTCAGAACCCACTGTTTCCCTGAGCAGGAAGGTCTGGAATTGAAAATACAGAGGACATTAAACAACATTCACTTAGTACATGGCACTCATTTTGGTTTATAAGCTGGAAATTGAGCCATCAGTGTGGTGTCAAGAGTGTCAGGATGGCCGAGTGTTCTAAGGCGCTGCGTTCAGGTTGCAGTGTCCCTTGGAGATATGGTTTTGAATCCCACTTCTGACAAGTGTCTTTTGCGAGGTGGATACATTTGTGGACTTTTTTTTTCCAAGCACCCGTATCAAAAACAATCACAACAGTTTCTGTAAATTATCGATAAGATCTATTGTCCGTTGCTTCCACTAATTGCCTGAAGTTGCCTAAATCGCAGTAAATCGGTAAAGCGGGAAATCACACCATCTTCAACAAATCGTGATAGAGGGGCAGAGATAAAGGTTTCGACCCTACATATCAAGAGCGCAGCTGTCAATAGTTCAGCAGGTTCACAGTGCAGAAGGTTCAGTGGCACCAGGGTCCCCTGCGTCCTAATGACAGCTGGTTTTTAACTTCTGTATTCAGGGCATGGGAGGGGTGTGTTGCATCGTGCACACACGTTGCCTGTTTCACAGAGAAGTTTTAATAAATACACAGAGAATAATATAGAGTCATTGGCCACGAGGAACACCTTCCCTGACCTTTTATTCTCTCCGGTTCCACGTCACCGCGCCTACCATCCAACTCCAAAACTCGGGGGAGACTAACACTCCCTACCTCCTTTGGTGTGCATCATAGGCGTGCCCATGACGAACACAACATTTCTCCTTAACCAATACAAAACAAACATAGCTGCTCAAAAAAAGATACTATACTAAACCAGTATACAAGAATAGTACACAACAAGAAATGCCACATTCAGTCAATCCACCCCGAATCCTTGCAGCCGCGTTGAGCATGGCGGTCGAGGACTCAAACTGTACCGTTCAAGTCCTTGTCTCAGAGGCACTGAGTTGATTGGTATGGAGCCAGGCACCTCCTGATCTGAATCTTGAACTGGCTCCAAATTCTGCATGTCCACACCCCCTGTAGTAGATGATTGAGAATTAGTAGCAGTCACCACCGGCCATGTGCACTGGTTCAAAATTCTGCATGTCCACACCCCATGTAGTAGATGATTGAGAATAAGTAGCAGTCACCACCGGATCCACTGTCAGGATGATCCATCCTTTCTTCTTCATCAGCTTCAGAACCCACTGTTTCCCTGAGCAGGAAGGTCTGGAATTGAAAATACAGAGGACATTAAACAACATTCACTTAGTACATGGCACTCATTTTGGTTTATAAGCTGGAAATTGAGCCATCAGTGTGGTGTCAAGAGTGTCAGGATGGCCGAGTGTTCTAAGGCGCTGCGTTCAGGTTGCAGTGTCCCTTGGAGATATGGTTTTGAATCCCACTTCTGACAAGTGTCTTTTGCGAGGTGGATACATTTGTGGACTTTTTTTTTCCAAGCACCCGTATCAAAAACAATCACAACAGTTTCTGTAAATTATCGATAAGATCTATTGTCCGTTGCTTCCACTAATTGCCTGAAGTTGCCTAAATCGCAGTAAATCGGTAAAGCGGGAAATCACACCATCTTCAACAAATCGTGATAGAGGGGCAGAGATAAAGGTTTCGACCCTACATATCAAGAGCGCAGCTGTCAATAGTTCAGCAGGTTCACAGTGCAGAAGGTTCAGTGGCACCAGGGTCCCCTGCGTCCTAATGACAGCTGGTTTTTAACTTCTTTATTCAGGGCATGGGAGGGGTGTGTTGCATCGTGCACACACGGTGCCTGTTTCGCAGATAAGTTTTAATAAATACACAGAGAATAATATAGAGTCATTGGCCACGAGGAACACCTTCCCTGACCTTTTATTCTCTCCGGTTCCACGTCACCGCGCCTACCATCCAACTCCAAAACTCGGGGAAGACTAACACTCCCTACCTCCCTTGGTGTGCATCATAGGCGTGCCCATGACGAACACAACATTTCTCCTTAACCAATACAAAACAAACATAGGTGCTCAAAAAAAAGATACTATACTAATCCAGTATACAAGAATAGTACACAACAAGAAATGCCACATTCAGTAAATCCACCCCGAATCCTTGCAGCCGCGTTGAGCATGGCGGTCGAGGACTCAAACTGTACTGTTCAAGTCCTTGTCTCAGAGGCACTGAGTTGATTGGTATGGAGCCAGGCACCTCCTGATCTGAATCTTGAACTGGCTCCAAATTCTGCATGTCCACACCCCTTGTAGTAGATGATTGAGAATTAGTAGCAGTCACCACCGGCCATGTGCACTGGCTCAAACTTCTGCATGTCCACACCCCATGTAGTTGATGATTGAGAATTAGTAGGAGTCATCACCGGATTCACTGTCAGGATGATCCATCCTCTCTCCTTCATCAGCTTCAGATCCCACTGTTTCCCTGAGCAGGAAGGTCTGGAATTGAAAATACAAAGGACATTAAACAACATTCACTCAGTACATGGCACTCATTTTGGTTTATAAGCTGGAAATTGAGCCATCAGTGTGGTGTCAAGAGTGTCAGGATGGCCGAGTGGTCTAAGGCGCTGTGTTTAAATCGCCGTCTCTCTTGGAGACGTGGGTTCGAATCCCACTTCTGACCAGCGTCTTTCGCGAGGTGGATACATTTTTGGACTTTTTTTTTCCAAGCACCCGTATCAAAAACAATGTCAACAGTTTCTGTAAGTTATCGATAAGATCTATTGTCCGTTGCTTGCACTAATTGCCTGAAGTTGGCTAAATCGCAGTAAATCGGTAAAGCAGGAAATCACAGCATCTTCAAGAAATCGTGATAGAGGGGCCGAGATAAAGGTTTCGACCCTACATATCAAAAGCACAGCTGTCAATAGTTCAGCAGGTTCACAGTGCAGAAGGTTCAGTGGCACCAGGGTCCCACTGCGTCCCAATCACAGCTGGTTTTTAACTTCTGTATTCAGGGCATGGGAGGGGTGTGTTGCATCGTGCACACACGGTGCCTGTTTCGCAGATAAGTTTTATTAAATACACAGAGAATAATATAGAGTCATTGGCCACGAGGAACACCTTCCCTGACCTTTTATTCTCTCCGGTTCCACGTCACCGCGCCTACCATCCAACTCCAAAACTCGGGGGAGACTAACACTCCCTACCTCCCTTGGTGTGCATCATAGGCATGCCCATGACGAACACAACATTTCTCCTTAACCAATACAAAACAAACATAGCTGCTCAAAAAAAAGATACTATACTAATCCAGTATACAAGAATAGTACAAAACAAGAAATGCCACATTCAGTCAATCCACCCCGAATCCTTGCAGCCGCGTTGAGCATTGCGGTCGAGGACTCCAACTGTACCGTTCAAGTCCTTGTCTCAGAGGCACTGAGTTGATTGGTATGGAGCCAGGAACCTCCTGATCTGAATCTTGAACTGGCTCCAAATTCTGCATGTCCACACCCCCTGTAGTAGATGATTGTGAATTAGTAGCAGTCACCACCGGCCATGTGCACTGGCTCAAAATTCAGCATGTCCACACCCCATGTAGTAGATGATTGAGAATTAGTAGCAGTCACCACCGGATCCACTGTCAGGATGATCCATCCTCTCTCCTTCATCAGCTTCAGATCCCACTGTTTCCCTGAGCAGTAAGGTCTGGAATTGAAAATACAGAGGACATTAAACAACATTCACTCAGTACATGGCACTCATTTTGGTCGTTAAGCTGTAAATTGAGCCATCAGTGCAGTGTCAAGAGTGTCAGGATGGCTGAGTGGTCTAAGGTGCTGCGTTCAGGTCCCAGTCTCCTTTGGAGGCGTGGGTTCGAATCCCACTTCTGACAAGTGCCTTTTGCGAGGTGGATGCATTTTTGGACTTTTTTTTTCCAAGCACCCGTATCAAAAACAATGTCAACAGTTTCTGTAAATTATCGATAAGATCTATTGTCCGTTGCTTGCACTAATTGCCTGAAGTTGGCTAAATCGCAGTAAATCGGTAAAGCAGGAAATCACAGCATCTCCAACAAATCGTGATAGAGGGGCCGAGATAAAGGTTTCGACCCTACATATCAAAAGCACAGCTGTCAATAGTTCAGCAGGTTCACAGTGCAGAAGGTTCAGTGGCACCAGGGTCCCCTGCGTCCCAATCATAGCTGGTTTTTTACTTCTGTATTCAGGGCATGGGAGGGTTGTGTTCCATCGTGCACACACAGTGCCTGTTTCGCAGATAAGTTTTAATAAATACACAAAGAATAATATGGAGTCATTGGCCACGAGGAACACCTTCCCTGACCTTTTATTCTCTCCGGTTCCACGTCACCGCGCCTACCATCCAACTCCAAAACTCGGGGGAGGCTAACACTCCCTACCTCGCTTGGTGTGCATCATAGGCGTGCCCATGACGAACACAACATTTCTCCTTAACCAATACAAAACAAACATAGCTGCTCAAAAAAAAGATACTATACTAATCCAGTATACAAGAATAGTACACAACAAGAAATGCCACATTCAGTCAATCCACCCCGAATCCTTGCAGCCGCATTGAGCATGGCGGTCGAGGACTCAAACTGTACCGTTCAAGTCCTTGTCTCAGAGGCACTGAGTTGATTGGTATTGAGCCAGGCACCTCCTGATCTTAATCTTGAACTGGCTCCAAATTCTGCATGTCCACACCCCTTGTAGTAGATGATTGAGAATTAGTAGCAGTCACCACCGGCCAAGTGCACTGGCTCAAACTTCTGCATGTCCACACCCCATGTAGTAGATGATTGAGAATTAGTAGCAGTCACCACCGGATTCACTCTCAGGATGATCCATCCTCTCTCCTTCAGCAGCTTCAGATCCCACTGTTTCCCTGAGCAGGAAGGTCTGGAATTGAAAATACAGAGGGCATTAAACAACATTCACTCAGTACATGTCACTCATTTTGGTTTATTATCTGGAAATTGAGCCATGAGCAAGATGTGAAAAGTGTCAGGATGGCCAAGTGGTCTAAGGTGCTGCGTTCAGGTCGCAGTTTGCCTTGGAGGCGTGGGTTTGAATCCCACCTCTGACAAGTGTCATTTGCGAGGTGGATACATTTTTGGACTTTTTTTTCTCCAAGCACCCGTATCAAAAACAATGTCAACAGTTTCTGTAAATTATCGATAAGATCTATTGTCCGTTGCTTGCACTAATTGCCTGAAGTTGGCTAAATCGCAGTAAATCGGTAAAGCGGGAAATCACAGCATCTTCAAGAAATTGTGATAGAGGGGCAGAGATAAAGGTTTCGACCCTACATATCAAGAGAGCAGCTGTGAATAGTTCAGCAGGTTCACAGTGCAGAAGGTTCAGTGGCACCAGGGTCCCCTGCGTCCCAATGACAGCTGGTTTTTAACTTCTATATTCAGGGCATGGGAGGGGTGTGTTGCATCGTGCACACACGGTGCCTGTTTCGCAGATAAGTTTTAAGAAATACACAGAGAATAATATAGAGTCAATGGCCACGAGGAACACCTTCCCTGACCTTTTATTCTCTCCGGTTCCACGTCACCGCGCCTACCATCCAACTCCATAACTCGGGGGAGACTAACACTCTCTACCTCCCTTGGTGTGCATCATGGGCGTGCCCATGATGAACACAACATTTCTCCTTAACCAATACAAAACAAACATAGCTGCTCAAAAAAAAGATACTATACTAATCCAGTATACAAAATAGTACACAACAAGAAATACCACATTCAGTCAATCCACCCCGAATCCTTGCAGCCGGGTTGAGCATGGCGGTCGAGGACTCAAACTGTACCGTTCAAGTCCTTGTCTCAGAGGCACTGAGTTGATTGGTATGGAGCCAGGCACCTCCTGATCTGAATCTTGAACTAGCTCCAAATTCTGCATGTCCACACCCCCTGTAGTAGATGATTGAGAATTAGTAGCAGTCACCACCGGCCATATGCACTGGCTCAAACTTCTGCATGTCCACACCCCATGTAGTAGATGATTGAGAATTAGTAGCAGTCACCACCGGATCCGCTGTCAGGATTATCCATCCTCTCTCCTTCATCAGCTTCAGATCCCAGTGTTACCCTGAGCAGGAAGGTCTAGAATTGAAAATACAGAGGACATTAAACAACATTCACTCAGTACATGGCACTCATTTTGGTTTATAAGCTGGAAATTGAGCCATCAGTGTGGTGTCAAGAGTGTCAGGATGACCGAGTGGGCTAAGGCGCTGCGTTCAGGTTGGAGTCTCTCTTGGAGGTGTGGGTTCAAATCCCACTTCTGACAAGTGTGTTTTGCGAGGTGGATATATATATTTTTTTTTCCCAAACACCCGTATCAAAAACAATGTCAACAGTTTCTGTAAATTATCGATAAGATCTATTGTCCGTTGCTTGCACTAATTTCCTGAAGTTGGCCAAATCGCAGTAAATCGGTAAAGCGGGAAATCTCAGCATCTTCAACAAATCGTGATAGAGTTGCAGAGATAAAGGTTTCGACCCTGTATATCAATGGCGCAGCTGTCAATAGTTCAGCAGGTTCATACTGCAGAAGGTTCAGTGGCTCCAGGGTCCCCTGCGTCCCAATCACAGCTGGTTTTTAACTTCAGTATTCAGGGCATGGGAGGGGTGTGTTGCATCGTGCACACACGGTGCCTGTTTCGCAGATAAGTTTTAATAAATACACAGAGAATAATATAGAGTCATTGGCCACGAGGAACACCTTCCCTGACCTTTTATTCTCTCCGGTTCCACGTCACCGCGCCTACCATCCAACACTCGGGGGAGACTAACACTCCCTACCTCCCTTGGTGTGCATCATAGGCGTGCCCATGACGAACACAACATTTCTCCTTAACCAATACAAAACAAACATAGCTGCTCAAAAAAAGATACTATACTAATCCAGTATACAAGAATAGTACACAACAAGAAAAGCCACATTCAGTCAATCCACCCCAAATCCTTGCAGCCACGTTGAGCATGGCGGTCGAGGACTCAAACGGTACCGTTCAAGTCCTTGTCTCAGAGGCACTGAGTTGATTGGTATGGAGCCAGGCACCTCCTGATCTGAATCTTGAACTGGCTCCAAATTCTGCATGTCCACACCCCCTGTAGTAGATGATTGAGAATTAGTAGCAGTCACCACTGGCCATGTGCACTGGCTCAAAATGCTGCATGTCCACACCCCATGTAGTAGATGATTGAGAATTAGTAGCAGTCACCACCGGATCCACTGTCAGGATGATCCATCCTCTCTCCTTCATCAGCTTCTGATCCCACTGTTTCCCTGAGCAGGAAGGTCTGGAATTGAAAATACAGAGGACATTAAACAACATTCACTCAGTACATGGCACTCATTTTGGTTTATAAGCTGTAAATTGAGCCATCAGTGTGGTGTCACAAGTGTCAGGATGGCCAAGTGGTCTAAGGTGCTGCGTTCAGGTCGCAGTCTCCCTTGGAGGTGTGGGTTCGAATCCCACTTCTGACAAGTGTCTTTTGCGAGGTGGATACATTTGTGGACTTTTTTTATCCAAGCACCCGTATCAAAAACAATGTCAACAGTTTCTGTAAATTATCGATAAGATCTATTGCCCGTTGCTTGCCCTAATTGCCTGAAGTTGGCTAAATCGCAGTAAATCAGTAAAGCGGGAAATCACAGCATCTTCAACAAATCGTGATAGAGGGGCCGAGATAAAGGTTTCGACCCTACATATCAAGAGCGCAGCTGTCAATAGTTCAGCAGGTGCAACGTGCAGAAGGTTCAGTGGCACCTGGGTCCCCTGCGTCCCAATCATAGCTGGTTTTTAACTTCTTTATTCAGGGCATGGGTGTGGTGTGTTGCATCGTGCACACACGGTGCCTGTTTCGCAGATAAGTTTTAATAAATACACAGAGAATAATATAGAGTCATTGGCCACAAGGAACACCTTCCCTGACCTTTTATTCTCTCCGGTTCCACGTCACCGCGCCTACCATCCAACTCCAAAACTCGGGGGAGACTAACACTCCCTATCTCCCATGGTGTGCATCAGAGGCGTGCCCATGACGAACACAACATTTCTCCTTAACCAATACAAAACAAACATAGGTGCTCAAAAAAAAGATACTATACTAATCCAGTATACAAGAATAGTACACAACAAGAAATGCTGCATTCAGTCAATCCACCCCGAATCCTTGCAGCCGCGTTGAGCATGGCGGTCGAGGACTCAAACTGTACCGTTCAAGTCCTTGTCTCAGAGGCACTGAGTTTATTGGTATGGAGCCAGGCACCTCCTGATCTGAATCTTGAACTGGCTCCAAATTCTGCATGTCCACCCCCCTTGTAGTAGATGATTGAGAATTAGTAGCAGTCACCACCGGCCATGTGCACTGGCTCAAACTTCTGCATGTCCACACCCCATGTAGTCGATGATTGAGAATTAGTAGGAGTCACCACCGGATTCACTGTCAGGATGATCCATCCTCTCTCCTTCATCAGCTTCAGATCCCACTGTTTCCCTGAGCAGGAAGGTCTGGAATTGAAAATACAGAGGACATTAAACAACATTCACTCAGTACATGGCCCTCATTTTGGTTTATAAGCTGGAAATTGAGCCATCAGTGTGGTGTCAAGAGTGTCAGGATGGCCGAGTGGTCTTAGGAGCTGTGTTGAGAACACAGTCTCTCTTGGAGACGTGGGTTCGAAACCAACCTCAGACAAACGTCTTTTGCGAGGTGGATACATTTTTGGACTTTTTTATTCCAAGCACCAGTATCAAAAACAATGTCAACAGTTTCTGTAAATTATCGATAAGATCTATTGTCCGTTGCTTGCACTAATTGCCTGAAGTTGGCTAAATCGCAGTAAATCGGTAAAGCAGGAAATCACAGCATCTTCAACAAATCGTGATAGAGGGGCCGAGATAAAGGTTTCGACCCTACATATCAAAAGCACAGCTGTTAATAGTTCAGCAGGTTCACAGTGCAGAAGGTTCAGTGGCACCAGGGTCCCACTGCGTCCCAATCACAGCTGGTTTTTAACTTCTGTATTCAGGGCATGGGAGGGGTGTGATGCATCGTGCACACACTGTGCCTGTTTCGCAGATAAGTTTTAATAAATACACAGAGAATAATATAGAGTCATTGGCCACGAGGAACACCTTCCCTGACCTTTTATTCTCTCCGGTTCCACGTCACCGCGCCTACCATCCAACTCCAAAACTCGGGGGAGACTAACACTCCCTACCTCCCTTGGTGTGCATCATAGGCGTGCCCATGACGAACACAACATTTCTCCTTAACCAATACAAAACAAACATAGCTGCTCAAAAAAAAGATACTATGCTAATCCAGTGTACAAGAATTGTACACAACAAGAAATGCCACATTCAGTCAATCCACCCCGAATCCTTGCAGCCGAGTTTTGCATGGCGGTCGAGGACTCAAACTGTACCGTTCAAGTCCTTGTCTCAGAGGCACTGAGTTGATTGTTATGGAGCCAGGCACCTCCTGATCTGAATCTTGAACTGGCTCCAAATTCTGCATGTCCACACCCCCTGTAGTAGATGATTGAGAATTAGTAGCAGTCACCACCGCCCATGTGCACTGGCTCAAAATTCTGCATGTCCACACCCCATGTAGTAGATGATTGAGAATTAGTAGCAGTCACCACCGGATCCACTGTCAGGATGATCCATCCTCTCTCCTTCAGCAGCTTCATATCCCACTGTTTCCCTGAGCAGGAAGGTCTGGAATTGAAAATACAGAGGGCATTAAACAACATTCACTCAGTACATGGCACTCATTTTGGTTTATTATCTGGAAATTGAGCCATGAGCGAGATGTGAAAAGTGTCAGGATGGCCAAGTGGTCTAAGGTCCTGCGTTCAGGTCACAGTTTCCCTTGGAGGTGTGGGTTTGAATCCCACCTCTGACGAGTGTCTTTTGCAAGGTGGGTACATTTTTGGACTTTTTTTTTCCAAGCACCCGTATCAAAAACAATGTCAACAGTTTCTGTAAATTATCGATAAGATCTATTGTCCATTGCTTGCACTAATTGCCTGAAGTTGGCTAAATCGCAGTAAATCGGTAAGGCAGGAAATCACAGCATCTTCAAGAAATTGTGATAGAGGGGCAGAGATAAAGGTTTCGACCCTACATATCAAGAGCGCAGCTGTCAATAGTTCAGCAGGTTCACAGTGCAGAAGGCTCAGTGGCACCAGGGTCCCTTGCGTCCCAATGACAGCTGGTTTTTAACTTCTGTATTCAGGGCATGGGAGGGGTGTGTTGCATCGTGCACACACAGTGCCTGTTTCGCAGATAAGTTTTAATAAATACACAGAGAATAATATAGAGTCAATGGCCACGAGGAACACCTTTCCTGACCTTTTATTCTCTCCGGTTCCACGTCACCGCGCCTACCATCCAACTCCATACCTCGGGGGAGACTAACACTCTCTACCTCCCTTGGTGTGCATCATGGGCGTGCCCATGACGAACACAACATTTCTCCTTAACCAATACAAAACAAACATAGCTGCTCAAAAAAAAGATACTATACTAATCCAGTATACAAAATAGTACACAACAAGAAATACCACATTCAGTCAATCCACCCCGAATCCTTGCAGCCGCGTTGAGCATGGCGGTCGAGGACTCAAACTGTACCATTCAAGTCCTTGTCTCAGAGGCACTGAGTTGATTGGTATGGAGCCAGGCACCTCCTGATCTGAATCTTGAACTGGCTCCAAATTCTGCATGTCCACACCCCCTGCAGTAGATGATTGAGAATTAGTAGCAGTCACCACCGGCCATATGCACTGGCTCAAAATTCTGCATGTCCACACCCCATGTAGTAGATGATTGAGAATTAGTAGCAGTCACCACCGGATCCGCTGTCAGGATTATCCATCCTCTCTCCTTCATCAGCTTCAGATCCCAGTGTTACCCTGAGCAGGAAGGTCTAGAATTGAAAATACAGAGGACATTAAACAACATTCACTCTGTACATGGCACTCATTTTGGTTTCTTAGCTGGAAATTGAGCCATCAGTGTGGTGTCAAGAGTGTCAGGATGGCCGAGTGGGCTAAGGCGCTGCGTTCAGGTTGCAGTCTCTCTTGGAGGCGTGGGTTCAAATCCCACTTGTGACAAGTGTATTTTGCGAGGTGGATATATATATATTTTTTTCCCCAAGCACCCGTATCAAAATGAATGTCAACAGTTTCTGTAAATTATCGATAAGATCTATTGTCCGTTGCTTGCACTAATTTCCTGAAGTTGGCCAAATCGCAGTAAATCGGTAAAGCGGGAAATCTCAGCATCTTCAACAAATCGTGATAGAGTTGCAGAGATAAAGGTTTCGACCCTGTATATCAATGGCGCAGCTGTCAATAGTTCAGCAGGTTCATACTGCAGAAGGTTCAGTGGCTCCAGGGTCCCCTGCGTCCCAATCACAGCTGGTTTTTAACTTCAGTATTCAGGGCATGGGAGGGGTGTGTTGCATCGTGCACACACAGTGCCTGTTTCGCAGATAAGTTTTAATAAATACACAGAGAATAATATAGAGTCATTGGCCACGAGGAACACCTTCCCTGACCTTTTATTCTCTCCGGTTCCACGTCACCGCGCCTGCCATCCAACTCCAAAACTCGGGGGAGACTAACACTCCCTACCTCCCTTGGTGTGCATCATAGGCGTGCCCATGACGAACACAACATTTCTCCTTAACCAATACAAAACAAACATGGCTGCTCAAAAAAAAGATACTATACTAATCCAGTATACAAGAATAGTACACAACAAGAAATGCCACATTCAGTCAATCCACCCCGAATCCTTGCAGCCGCGTTGAGCATGGCGGTCGAGGACTCAAACTGTACCGTTCAAGTCCTTGTCTCAGAGGCACTGAGTTGATTGGTATGGAGCCAGGCACCTCCTGATCTGAATCTTGAACTGGCTCCAAATTCTGCATGTCCACACCCCCTGTAGTAGATGATTGAGAATTAGTAGCAGTCACCACTGGCCATGTGCACTGGCTCAAAATTCTGCATGTCCACACCCCATGTAGTAGATGATTGAGAATTAGTAGCAGTCACCACCGGATCCACTGTCAGGATGATCCATCCTCTCTCCTTCATCAGCTTCAGATCCCACTGTTTCCCTGAGCAGGAAGGTCTGGAATTGAAAATACCGAGGACATTAAACAACATTCACTCAGTACATGGCACTCATTTTGGTTTATAAGCTGGAAATTGAGCCATCAGTGTGGTGTCACAAGTGTCAGGATGGCCAAGTGGTCTAAGGCGCTGCGTTGAGGTCGCAGTCTCCCTTGGAGGCGTGGTTTCAAATCCCACTTCTGACAAGTGTATTTTGCGAGGTGGATACATTTTTGGACTTTTTTTTCCCAAGCACCGTATCAAAACAATGTCAACAGTTTCTGTAAATTATCGATAAGATCTATTTTCCGTTGCTTGCACTAATTGCCTGAAGTTGGCTAAATCGCAGTAAATCAGTAAAGCGGGAAATCACAGCATCTTCAACAAATCGTGATAGAGGGGCCGAGATAAAGGTTTCGACCCTACATATCAAGAGCGCAGCTGTCAATAGTTCAGCAGGTTCAACGTGCAGAAGGTTCAGTGGCACCTGGGTCCCCTGCGTCCCAATCACAGCTGGTTTTTAACTTCTGTATTCAGGGCATGGGAGGGGTGTGTTGCATCGTGCACACACGGTGCCTGTTTCACAGATAAGTTTTAATAAATACACAAGGAATAATATAGAGTCATTGGCCACGAGGAACACCTTCCCTGACCTTTTATTCTCTCCGGTTCCACATCACCGCGCCTACCATCCAACTCCAAAACTCGGGGGAGACTTGCACTCCCTACCTCCCTTGGTGTGCATCATAGGTGTGCCCATGACGAACACAAGATTTCTCCTTAACCAATACAAAACAAACATAGCTGCTAAAAAAAATGATACTATACTAATCCAGTATACAAGAATAGTACACAACAAGAAATGCCACATTCAGTCAATCCACCCCGAATCCTTGCAGCCGCGTTGAGCATGGCGGTCGAGGACTCAAGCTGTACCGTTCAAGTCCTTGTCTCAGAGGCACTGAGTTGATTGGTATGGAGCCAGGCACCTCCTGATCTGAATCTTGAACTAGCTCCAAATTCTGCATGTCCACACCCCCTGTAGTAGATGATTGAGAATTAGTAGCAGTCACCACCGGCCATGTGCACTGGCTCAAAATTCTGCATGTCCACACCCCATGTAGTAGATGATTGAGAATTAGTAGCAGTCACCACCGGATCCACTGTCAGGATGATCCATCCTCTCTCCTTCAGCAGCTTCATATCCCACTGTTTCCCTGAGCAGGAAGGTCTGGAATTGAAAATTCAGAGGGCATTAAACAACATTCACTCAGTACATGGCACTCATTTTGGTTTATTATCTGGAAATTGAGCCATGAGCGAGATGTGAAAAGTGTCAGGATGGCCAAGTGATCTAAGGTGCTGCGTTCAGGTCGCAGTTTGCCTTGGAGGCGTGGGTTTGAATCCCACCTCTGACAAGTCTCTTTTGCAAGGTGGGTACATTTTTGGACTTTTTTTTTCCAAGCACCCGTATCAAAAACAATGTCAACAGTTTCTGTAAATTATCGATAAGATCTATTGTCCATTGCTTGCACTAATTGCCTGAAGTTGGCTAAATCGCAGTAAATCGGTAAGTCGGGAAATCACAGCATCTTCAAGAAATTGTGATAGAGGGGCAGAGATAAAGGTTTCGACCCTACATATCAAGAGCGCAGCTGTCAATAGTTCAGCAGGTTCAGAGTGCAGAAGGTTCAGTGGCACCAGGGTCCCCTGCGTCCCAATGACAGCTGGTTTTTAACTTCTGTATTCAGGGCATGGGAGGGGTGTGTTGCATCGTGCACACACGGTGCCTGTTTCGCAGATAAGTTTTAATAAATACACAGAGAATAATATAGAGTCAATGGCCACGAGGAACACCTTCCCTGACCTTTTATTCTCTCCGGTTCCACGTCACTGCGCCTACCATCCAACACCATAACTCGGGGGAGACTAACACTCTCTACCTCCCTTGGTGTGCATCATGGGCGTGCCCATGACGAACACAACATTTCTCCTTAACCAATACAAAACAAACATAGCTGCTCAAAAAAAAGATACTATACTAATCCAGTATACAAAATAGTACACAACAAGAAATACCACATTCAGTCAATCCACCCCGAATCCTTGCAGCCGCGTTGAGCATGGCGGTCGAGGACTCAAACTGTACCGTTCAAGTCCTTGTCTCAGAGGCACTGAGTTGATTGGTATGGACCCAGGCACCTCCTGATCTGAATCTTGAACTAGCTCCAAATTCTGCATGTCCACTCCCCCTGTAGTAGATGATTGAGAATTAGTAGCAGTCACCACCGGCCATATGCACTGGCTCAAACTTCTGAATGTCCTCACCCCATGTAGTAGATGATTGAGAATTAGTAGCAGTCACCACCGGATCCGCTGTCAGGATTATCCATCCTCTCTCCTTCATCAGCTTCAGATCCCATTGTTACCCTGAGCAGGAAGGTCTAGATTTGAAAATACAGTGGACATTAAACAACATTCACTCAGTACATGGCACTCATTTTGGTTTCTTAGCTGGAAATCGAGCCATCAGTGTGGTGTCAAGAGTGTCAGGATGGCTGAGTGGGCTAAGGCGCTGCGTTCAGGTTGCAGTCTCTCTTGGAGGCGTGGGTTCAAATCCCACTTGTGACAAGCGTATTTTGCGAGGTGGATATATATATATATTTTTTCCCAAGCACCCGTATCAAAAACAATGTCAACAGTTTCTGTAAATTATCGATAAGATCTATTGTCCGTTGCTTGCACTAATTTCCTGAAGTTGGCCAAATCGCAGTAAATCGGTAAAGCAGGAAATCTCAGCATCTTCAACAAATCGTGATAGAGTTGCAGAGATAAAGGTTTCGACCCTGTATATCAATGGCGCAGATGTCAATAGTTCAGCAGGTTCATACTGCAGAAGGTTCAGTGGCTCCAGGGTCCCCTGCGTCCCAATCACAGCTGGTTTTTAACTTCAGTATTCAGGGCATGGGAGGGGTGTGTTGCATCGTGCACACACAGTGCCTGTTTTGCAGATAAGTTTTAATAAATACACAAAGAATAATATAGAGTCATTGGCCACGAGGAACACCTTCCCTGACCTTTTATTCTCTCCGGTTCCACGTCACTGCGTCTACCATCCAACACCATAACTCGGGGAGACTAACACTCTCTACCTCCCTTGGTGTGCATCATGGGCGTGCCCATGACGAACACAACATTTCTCCTTAACCAATACAAAACAAACATAGCTGCTCAAAAAAAAGATACTATACTAATCCAGTATACAAAATAGTACACAACAAGAAATACCACATTCAGTCAATCCACCCCGAATCCTTGCAGCCGCGTTGAGCATGGCGGTCGAGGACTCAAACTGTACCGTTCAAGTCCTTGTCTCAGAGGCACTGAGTTGATTGGTATGGAGCCAGGCACCTCCTGATCTGAATCTTGAACTAGCTCCAAATTCTGCATGTCCACACCCCCTGTAGTAGATGATTGAGAATTAGTAGCAGTCACCACCGGCCATATGCACTGGCTCAAACTTCTGCATGTCCACACCCCATGTAGTAGATGATTGAGAATTAGTAGCAGTCACCACCGGATCCGCTGTCAGGATTATCCATCCTCTCTCCTTCATCAACTTCAGATCCCATTGTTACCCTGAGCAGGAAGGTCTAGATTTGAAAATACAGTGGACATTAAACAACATTCACTCAGTACATGGCACTCATTTTGGTTTCTTAGCTGGAAATCGAGCCATCAGTGTGGTGTCAAGAGTGTCAGGATGGCCGAGTGGGCTAAGGCGCTGCGTTCAGGTTGCATTCTCTCTTGGAGGTGTGGGTTCAAATCCCACTTGTGACAAGCGTATTTTGCGAGGTGGATATATATATATTTTTTTTCCCAAGCACCCGTATCAAAAACAATGTCAACAGTTTCTGTAAATTATCGATAAGATCTATTGTCCGTTGCTTGCACTAATTTCCTGAAGTTGGCCAAATCGCAGTAAATCGGTAAAGCAGGAAATCTCAGCATCTTCAACAAATCGTGATAGAGTTGCAGAGATAAAGGTTTCGACCCTGTATATCAATGGCGCAGCTGTCAATAGTTCAGCAGGTTCATACTGCAGAAGGTTCAGTGGCTCCAGGGTCCCCTGCGTCCCAATCACAGCTGGTTTTTAACTTCAGTATTCAGGGCATGGGAGCGGTGTGTTGCATCGTGCACACACAGTGCCTGTTTTGCAGATAAGTTTTAATAAATACACAAAGAATAATATAGAGTCATTGGCCACGAGGAACACCTTCCCTGACCTTTTATTCTCTCCTGTTCCACGTCACCGCGCCTACCATCCAACTCCAAAACTCGGGGGAGACTAACACTCCCTACCTCCCTTGGTGTGCATCATAGGCGTGCCCATGACGAACACAACATTTCTCCTTAACCAATACAAAACAAACATAGCTGCTCAAAAAAAACATACTATACTAATCCAGTATACAAGAATAGTACACAACAAGAAATGCCACATTCAGTCAATCCACCCCGAATCCTTGCAACCGCGTTGAGCATGGCGGTCGAGGACTCAAACTGTACCGTTCAAGTCCTTGTCTCAGAGGCACTGAGTTGATTGGTATGGAGCCAGGCACCTCCTGATCTGAATCTTGAACTGGCTCCAAATTCTGCATGTCCACACCCCCTGTAGTAGATGATTGAGAATTAGTAGCAGTCACCACCGGCCATGTGCACTGGCTCAAAATTCTGCATGTCCACACCCCATGTAGTAGATGATTGAGAATTAGTAGCAGTCACCACCGGATCCACTGTCAGGATGATCCATCCTCTCTCCTTCAGCAGCTTCAGATCCCACTGTTTCCCTGAGCAGGAAGGTCTGGAATTGAAAATACAGAGGGCATTAAACAACATTCACTCAGTACATGGCACTCATTTTGGTTTATAAGCTGGAAATTGAGCCATCGGTGTTGTGTCAAGAGTGTCAGGATGGCCGAGTGGGCTAAGGCGCTGCTTTCAGTTTTCAGTCTCTCTTGGAGGCGTGGGTTCAAATCCCACTTCTGACAAGTGTATTTTGCGAGGTGGATATATATATATATTTTTTTCCCCAAGCACCCGTATCAAAAACAATGTCAACAGTTTCTGTAAATTATCGATAAGATCTTTTGTCCGTTGCTTGCACTAATTTCCTGAAGTTGGCCAAATCGCAGTAAATCGGTAAAGCGGGAAATCTCAGCATCTTCAACAAATCGTGATAGAGTTGCAGATATAAAGGTTTCGACCCTGTATATCAATGGCGCAGCTGTCAGTAGTTCAGCAGGTTCATACTGCAGAAGGTTCAGTGGCTCCAGGGTCCCCTGCGTCCCAATCACAGCTGGTTTTTAACTTCAGTATTCAGGGCATGGGAGGGGTGTGTTGCATCGTTGTAAGGAAATGCCTCCTTGGCATGGTTACCCCCTGACTTTTTGCCTATGCTGATGCTATGTTTTGAATTGAAAGTGTGGTGAGACCTGCTAACCAGGCCCCACCACCAGTGTTCTTTCCCTAACCTGTACTTTTGATTCCACCATTGGCACACCCTGGCATCCAAATAAGTCCCTTGTAACTGGTACCAAGGGCCCTGATGCCAGGGAAGGTCTCTAAGGGCTGCAGCATGTATTATGCCACCCAGGAGACCCCTCACTCAGCACAGACACACTGCTTACAAGCTTGTGTGTGCTAGTGAGAACAAAATGAGTAAGTCGACATGGCACTCCCCTCAGGGTGCCATGCCAGCCTCTCACTGCCTATGCAGTATAGGTAAGACACTCCTCTAGCAGGCCTTACAGCCCTAAGGCAGGGTGCACTATACCATAGGTGAGGGTACCAGTGCATGAGCACTATACCCCTACAGTGTCTAAGCAAAACCTTAGACATTGTAAATGCAGGGTAGCCATAAGAGTATATGGTCTGGGAGTCTGTTTTACACGAACTCCACAGCACCATAATGGCTACACTGCAAACTGGGAAGTCTGGTATCAAACTTCTCAGCACAATAAATGCACACTGATGCCAGTGTACATTTTATTGTAAAATACACCCCAGAGGGCACCTTAGAGGTGCCCCCTGAAACTTAACCGACTATCTGTGTTGGCTTCCAGCAGCCTGCCACACTAGAGACATGTTGCTGGCCCCATGGGGAGAGTGCCTTTGTCACTCTGAGGCCAGTAACAAAGCCTGCACTGGGTGGAGATGCTAACACCCCCCCCAGGCAGGAGCTGTAACACCTGGCGGTGAGCCTCAAAGGCTCACCCCTTTGTCACAGCCCAGCAGGACACTCCAGCTAGTGGAGTTGCCCGCCCCCTCCGGCCACGGCCCCACTTTTGGCGGCAAAGCCGGAGGAAACAAAGAAAACAACAAGGAGGAGTCACTGGCCAGTCAGGACAGCCCCTAAGGTGTCCTGAGCTGAAGTGACTCTAACTTTTAGAAATCCTCCATCTTGCAGATGGAGGATTCCCCCAATAGGATTAGGGATGTGACCCCCTCCCCTTGGGAGGGGGCACAAAGAGGGTGTACCCACCCTCAGGGCTAGTAGCCATTGGCTACTAACCCCCCAGACCTAAACACGCCCTTAAATTTAGTATTTAAGGGCTTTCCCTGAACCTAGAAATCAGATTCCTGCAACTACAAGAAGAAGGACTGCAAAGCTGAAAACCCCTGCAGAGGAAGACCAGAAGACACCAACTGCCTTGGCCCCAGACTCACCGGCCTGTCTCCTGCCTTCCAAAGAACCCTGCTCCAGCGACGCTTTCCAAGGGACCAGCGACCTTTGAATCCTCTGAGGACTGCCCCGCTTCGAAGAAGACAAGAAACTCCAGAGGACAGCGGCACTGCTCCAAAAGAACTGCAACTTTGTTACAAGGAGCAGATTTAAAGACCCCTGCAACTCCCCGCAAGAAGCGTGAGACTTGCAACACTGCACCCGGCGACCCCGACTCGACTGGTGGAGAACAAACAGCTCAGAGAGGACCCTCCGGCGACTCTACGACTGTGAGTAACCAAAGTTGTCTCCCCTGAGCCCCCACAGCGACGCCTGCAGAGGGAATCCCCAGGCTCCCCCTGACCATGACTGTCTTAACTCCATTTCCCGACGGCTGGAAAAGACCCTGCACCCGCAGCCCCCAGCGCCTAAAGGAACAGAACTTCTGTGCAGGAGTGACCCCCAGGAGGCCCTCTCCCTTGCCCAGGTGGTGACTACCCCGAGGAGCCCCCCCCTTGCCTGCCTGCATCGCTGAAGAGACCTCTTGGTCTCCCATTGAAAACTGAAGGAAACCCGACGCTTGTTCCCACACTGCACCCGGCCGCCCCCGCGCTGCTGAGGGTGTACTTTCTGTGCTAACCTGTGTCCCCCCCGGTGCCCTACAAAACCCCCCTGGTCTGCTCTCCGAAGACGCGTGTACTTACCTGCAGGCAGACCGGAACCGGGGCACCCCCTTCTCTCCATTGAAGCCTATGTGTTTTGGGCACCTCTTTGACCTTTGCACCTGACCGGCCCTGAGCTGCTGGTGTGATAACTTTGGGGTTGCTCTGAACCCCCAACGGTGGGCTACCTTGGACCAAAAACTGAAACCTGTAAGTATCTTACTTACCTGTTAAAACTAACAATATCTTACCTCCCCCAGGAACTGTGAAAATTCCACTGTGTCCACTTTTAAAACAGCTTATTGTGTTTTATGTAAAAAGTATACATGCTAAAGTAATGATTCAAAGTTCCTGGAGTACTTACCTGCAATACCTTTCAAATGAGCTATTACATGTAAAATTTGAACCTGTGGTTCTTAAAATAAACTAAGAAAATATATTTTTCTATGACAAAACCTATTGGCTGGATTTGTCTCTGAGTGTGTGTACCTCATTTATTGTCTATGTGTATGTACTACAAATGCTTAACACTACTCCTTGGATAAGCCTACTGCTCGCCCACACTACCACAAAATAGAGCATTAGTATTATCTCTTTTTACAACTATTTTACCTCTAAGGGGAACCCTTGGACTCTGTGCATGCTATTCCTTACTTTGAAATAGCACATACAGAGCCAACTTCCTACATTGGTGGATCAGCGGTGGGGTACAAGACTTTGCATTTGCTGGACTACTCAGTCAATACCTGATCACACGACAAATTCCAAAAATTGTCATTAGAAATTGAGTTTTGCAATTTGAAATTTTTCTAAATTCTTTAAAGTCCTGCTAGGGCCTTGTGTTAGTCCCTGTTAGCATTTCTTTTAGAGTTTAAAAGTTTGTAAAAGTTTGAATTAGATTCTAGAACTAGTTGTAGATTCTTAAAAAGCATTCCAACTTTTAGAAGAATAATGTCTAGTACAGATATGAATGTGGTGGAACTCGACACCACACCTTACCTCCATCTCCAGATGAAAGAGCTAAGGTCACTCTGTAAAATAAGAAAAATAACAATGGGCTCCAGACCTACCAAACTACAGCTCCAGGAGCTGTTGGCAGAGTATGATAGAGCCAACCCCTCTGTGGATGGCAACACGGAGGATGATGATAGTGACTTGGAGGGTGATTCCCCCCCACCAGTCCTATCTAGGGAGAACAGGGCCTCTCAAGCCCTGACTCCAACAATAATAGTCAGAGAGGCTGGCTCCCTCACAGGAGGGACCAGCACCTCTGAAATCACTGAGGATAACTCCAGTGAAGAGGACATCCAGTTAGCCAGGATGGCCAAAAGATTGGCTTTGGAAAGACAGATCCTAGCCATAGAAAGGGAAAGAAAAGAGATGGGCCTAGCACCCATCAATGGTGGCAGCAACATAACTAGGGTCAGAGATTCTCCTGACATGTTGAAAATCCCCAAAGGGATTGTAACTAAATATGAAGATGGTGATGACATCACCAAATGGTTCACAGCTTTTGAGAGGGCTTGTGAAACCAGAAAAGTGAACAGATCTCACTGGGGTGCTCTCCTTTGGGAAATGTTCACAGGAAAGTGTAGGGATAGACTCCTCACACTCTCTGGAAAAGATGCAGAATCTTATGACCTCATGAAGGGTACCCTGATTGAGGGCTTTGGATTCTCCACTGAGGAGTATAGGACTAGATTCAGGGGGGCTCAAAAATCCTCGAGCCAGACCTGGGTTGACTTTGTAGACTACTCAGTGAAAACACTAGATGGTTGGATTCAAGGCAGTGGTGTAAGTAATTATGATGGGCTGTACAATTTATTTGTGAAAGAACACCTGTTAAGTAATTGTTTCAATGATAAACTGCATCAGCATCTGGTGGACCTAGGACCAATTTCTCCCCAAGAATTGGGAAAGAAGGCGGACCATTGGGTCAAGACTAGGGTGTCCAAAACTTCCACAGGGGGTGACCAAAAGAAAAGGGTCACAAAACCTCCCCAGGGGAAGGGTGGTGAGACAGCCAAAAACAAAAATAGTAAAGAGTCTTGTACAGGCCCCCAAAAACCTGCACAGGAGGGTGGGCCCAGAGCCTCTTCACAAAACAATTCTGGATACAAGGGTAAAAACTTTGATCCCAAAAAGGCCTGGTGTCGTAGCTGTAGTCAGTCTGGACACCAAACTGGAGACAAGGCCTGTCCCAAGAAAGATACCACTTCTAACTCCCATCCAGCTAAAACTGGAATGGCCAGTCTCCAAGTGGGATCAACAGTGTGCCCAGAGCAAATCAGGTGCCACACTGAAGCTACATTAGTCTCTGAGGGTGGGGTGGATTTAGCCACACTGGCTGCCTGGCCCCCTAACATGCAAAAATACAGGCAGCAGCTCTTAATTAATGGGACAAGTGTAGAGGGCCTGAGGGATACAGGTGCCAGTGTCACTATGGTGATAGAGAAACTGGTTTCCCCTGGCCAATACCTGACTGGACAAACCTATCCAGTCACCAATGCTGACAATCAAACTAAAGTGCATCCCATGGCAATGGTAACTTTAGAGTGGGGAGGAGTCAATGGCCTGAAACAGGTGGTGGTCTCCTCGAATATCCCAGTAGACTGTTTGCTTGGAAATGACCTGGAGTCCTCAGCATGGGCTGAGGTAGAACTGAAAACCCATGCAGCCATGCTGGGTATCCCTGAACTGGTGTGTGTCAAGACTAGGGCACAGTGCAAGGCACAGGGTGAAAAAGTAAAGCTGGAGTCTGGAAGAATGGCCCAGCCTACCAAGAGAAAAGGAAAGTCAGCTGGGAAACCAGCTGCAACACAACACCAAAAAGAGAACCTCTCTTCTCAGGAAGAAGTTCTGCCCTCTGAGGGAACTGAGTCTATGGAGCTGGAACCTTATCAGGTTGAGCTCTTGGGCCCAGGGGGACCCTCAAGGGAAGAGTTGTGTAAGGGACAAGAAACCTGTCCCTCTCTTGAAGGCCTTAGGCAGCAAGCTGCTGAAGAGTCCAAAGGCAAGAAAAATTTGACACATAGGGTCTATTGGGAAGATGGACTCCTGTACACTGAGGCCAGAGATCCCAAACCTGGTGCCACTAGAAGAGTGGTAGTGCCTCAGAGTTTCAGAGAGTTGATTCTGACCTTAGCCCATGATATTCCCCTTGCTGGGCATTTGGGACAAACCAAGACGTGGGAGAGGTTAGTCAACCACTTCTACTGGCCCAATATGTCCCAGAAGGTTAAGGAGTTTTGCCTCTCCTGCCCCACCTGTCAAGCCAGGGGTAAGACAGGTGGACACCCAAAGGCCCCCCTCATTCCACTTCCAGTGGTGGGGGTCCCCTTTGAAAGAGTGGGTGTGGACATAGTTCGTCCACTAGAACCTCCCACAGCCTCAGGAAACATGTACATCCTAGTAGTAGTGGATCATGCTACTAGGTATCCTGAAGCTATTCCCCTTAGGTCGACTACTGCCCCTGCAGTAGCCAAGGCCCTCATTGGTATCTTTACCAGAGTGGGTTTCCCTAAGGAGGTGGTTTCTGACAGAGGTACCAACTTCATGTCAGCTTACCTAAAACACATGTGGAATGAGTGTGGAGTGACTTATAAATTCACTACACCATATTATCCACAAACTAATGGCCTTGTTGAGAGATTCAACAAAACATTAAAGGGCATGATCATGGGGCTCCCAGAAAAACTCAAAAGGAGATGGGATGTCCTCCTGCCATGTCTGCTTTTCGCCTACAGGGAGGTGCCTCAGAAGGGAGTAGGGTTCTCACCCTTTGAACTTCTGTTTGGTCACCCTGTAAGGGGACCACTTGCTCTTGTTAAAGAAGGCTGGGAGAGACCTCTTCATGAGCCTAAACAAGACATAGTGGACTATGTACTTGGCCTTCGCTCAAGGATGGCAGAGTACATGGAAAAGGCAAGTAAAAACCTTGAGGCCAGCCAACAACTCCAGAAGTTGTGGTATGACCAAAAGGCTGCACTGGTTGAATTCCAACCAGGGCAGAAAGTCTGGGTTCTGGAGCCTGTGGCTCCCAGGGCACTTCAGGACAAATGGAGTGGCCCTTACCCAGTACTGGAGAGGAAGAGTCAGGTCACCTACCTGGTGGACCTGGGCACAAGCAGGAGCCCCAAGAGGGTGATCCATGTGAACCGCCTTAAGCTCTTCCATGACAGGGCTGATGTAAATCTGTTGATGGTAACAGATGAGGACCAGGAAGCTGAGAGTGAACCTCTCCCTGATCTCCTCTCATCAGACCCTAAAGATGGCTCAGTGGATGGAGTGATCTACTCAGACACCCTCTCTAGCCAACAGCAAGCTGACTGTAGGAAAGTCCTGCAACAGTTTGCTGAACTCTTTTCCCTAACCCCTGGTCAGACACACCTGTGTACCCATGATGTGGACACAGGAGACATCATGCCTGTCAAAAACAAAATATTTAGACAGTCTGATCAAGTTAAGGAGAGCATCAAGGTGGAAGTCCACAAGATGCTGGAATTGGGAGTAATAGAGCACTCTGACAGCCCCTGGGCTAGCCCAGTGGTCTTAGTCCCCAAACCTCACACCAAAGATGGAAAGAGAGAGATGAGGTTTTGTGTGGACTACAGAGGTCTCAACTCTGTCACCAAGACAGATGCCCATCCCATTCCTAGAGCTGATGAGCTCATAGACAAATTAGGGGCTGCCAAATTCTTAAGTACCTTTGACTTAACAGCAGGGTACTGGCAAATCAAAATGGCCCCTGGAGCAAAAGAAAAGACAGCATTCTCCACACCTGATGGGCATTATCAGTTCACTGTTATGCCCTTTGGTTTAAAGAATGCCCCTGCCACCTTCCAAAGGTTGGTGAATCAAGTCCTTCTTGGGCTGGAATCCTTTAGTGCAGCTTATCTTGATGATATTGCTGTCTTCAGCTCCACCTGGCAGGATCACCTGGTCCACCTGAAGAAGGTTTTGAAGGCTCTGCAATCTGCAGGCCTCTCTATCAAGGCATCCAAATGCCAGATAGGGCAGGGAACTGTGGTTTACTTGGGACACCTTGTAGGTGGAGGACAAGTTCAGCCACTTCAACCCAAGATCCAGACTATTCTGGACTGGGTAGCTCCAAAAACCCAGACTCAAGTCAGGGCATTCCTTGGCTTGACTGGGTACTATAGGAGGTTTGTGAAGGGATATGGATCAATAGTGACAGCCCTCACAGAATTGACCTCCAAGAAAATGCCCAAGAAAGTAAACTGGACCATAGAGTGCCAACAAGCCTTTGACACCCTGAAACAAGCTATGTGCACAGCACCAGTTCTAAAAGCTCCAGATTACTCCAAGCAATTCATTGTGCAAACAGATGCCTCTGAACATGGGATAGGGGGAGTTTTGTCCCAAACAAATGATGATGGCCTTGACCAGCCTGTTGCTTTCATTAGCAGGAGGTTACTCCCCAGGGAGCAGCGTTGGAGTGCCATTGAGAGGGAGGCCTTTGCTGTGGTTTGGTCCCTGAAGAAGCTGAGACCATACCTCTTTGGTACTCACTTCCTAGTTCAGACTGACCACAGACCTCTCAGATGGCTGATGCAAATGAAAGGAGAAAATCCAAAACTGTTGAGGTGGTCCATCTCCCTACAGGGAATGGACTTTGTAGTGGAACACAGACCTGGGACTGCCCATGCCAATGCAGATGGCCTTTCCAGGTTCTTCCACTTAGAAAATGAAGACTCTCTTGGGAAAGGTTAGTCTCATCCTCTTTCGTTTGGGGGGGGGGTTGTGTAAGGAAATGCCTCCTTGGCATGGTTACCCCCTGACTTTTTGCCTATGCTGATGCTATGTTTTGAATTGAAAGTGTGCTGAGACCTGCTAACCAGGCCCCAGCACCAGTGTTCTTTCCCTAACCTGTACTTTTGATTCCACCATTGGCACACCCTGGCATCCAGATAAGTCCCTTGTAACTGGTACCTCTGATACCAAGGGCCCTGATGCCAGGGAAGGTCTCTAAGGGCTGCAGCATGTATTATGCCACCCTGGAGACCCCTCACTCAGCACAGACACACTGCTTACAAGCTTGTGTGTGCTAGTGAGAACAAAATGAGTAAGTCGACATGGCACTCCCCTCAGGGTGCCATGCCAGCCTCTCACTGCCTATGCAGTATAGGTAAGACACCCCTCTAGCAGGCCTTACAGCCCTAAGGCAGGGTGCACTATACCATAGGTGAGGGTACCAGTGCATGAGCACTATACCCCTACAGTGTCTAAGCAAAACCTTAGACATTGTAAGTGCAGGGTAGCCATAAGAGTATATGGTCTGGGAGTCTGTTTTACACGAACTCCACAGCACCATAATGGCTACACTGAAAACTGGGAAGTTTGGTATCAAACTTCTCAGCACAATAAATGCACACTGATGCCAGTGTACATTTTATTGTAAAATACACCCCAGAGGGCACCTTAGAGGTGCCCCCTGAAACTTAACCGACTATCTGTGTAGGCTGACTGGTTCCAGCAGCCTGCCACACTAGAGACATGTTGCTGGCTCCATGGGGAGAGTGCCTTTGTCACTCTGAGGCCAGTAACAAAGCCTGCACTGGGTGGAGATGCTAACACCTCCCCCAGGCAGGAGCTGTAACACCTGGCGGTGAGCCTCAAAGGCTCACCCCTTTGTCACAGCCCAGCAGGACACTCCAGCTAGTGGAGTTGCCCGCCCCCTCCGGCCACGGCCCCCACTTTTGGCGGCAAGGCCGGAGGAAACAAAGAAAACAACAAGGAGGAGCCACTGGCCAGTCAGGACAGCCCCTAAGGTGTCCTGAGCTGAAGTGACTCTAACTTTTAGAAATCCTCCATCTTGCAGATGGAGGATTCCCCCAATAAGATTAGGGATGTGACCCCCTCCCCTTGGGAGGGGGCACAAAGAGGGTGTACCCACCCTCAGGGCTAGTAGCCATTGGCTACTAACCCCCCAGACCTAAACACGCCCTTAAATTTAGTATTTAAGGGCTTTCCCTGAACCTAGAAATCAGATTCCTGCAACTACAAGAAGAAGGACTGCAAAGCTGAAAACCCCTGCAGAGGAAGACCAGAAGACACCAACTGCCTTGGCCCCAGACTCACCGGCCTGTCTCCTGCCTTCCAAAGAACCCTGCTCCAGCGACGCTTTCCAAGGGACCAGCGACCTCTGAATCCTCTGAGGACTGCCCCGCTTCGAAGAAGACAAGAAACTCCCGAGGACAGCGGCACTGCTCCAAAAGAACTGCAACTTTGTTACAAGGAGCAGATTTAAAGACCCCTGCAACTCCCCGCAAGAAGCGTGAGACTTGCAACACTGCACCCGGCGACCCCGACTCGACTGGTGGAGAACAAACAGCTCAGGGAGGACCCTCCGGCGACTCTACGACTGTGAGTAACCAAAGATGTCCCCCCTGAGCCCCCACAGCGACACCTGCAGAGGGAATCCCCAGGCTCCCCCTGACCGCGACTGTCTTAACTCCATTTCCCGACGGCTGGAAAAGACCCTGCACCCGCAGCCCCCAGCGCCTAAAGGAACGGAACTTCTGTGCAGGAGTGAACCCCAGGAGGCCCTCTCCCTTGCCCAGGTGGTGGCTACCCCGAGGAGCCCCCCCCTTGCCTGCCTGCATCGCTGAAGAGACCTCTTGGTCTCCCATTGAAAACTGAAGGAAACCCGACGCTTGTTCCCACACTGCACCCGGCCGCCCCCGCGCTGCTGAGGGTGTACTTTCTGTGCTAACTTGTGTCCCCCCCGGTGCCCTACAAAACCCCCCTGGTCTGCTCTCCGAAGACGCGGGTACTTACCTGCAGGCAGACCGGAACCGGGGCACCCCCTTCTCTCCATTGAAGCCTATGTGTTTTGGGCACCTCTTTGACCTTTGCACCTGACCGGCCCTGAGCTGCTGGTGTGATAACTTTGGGGTTGCTCTGAACCCCCAACGGTGGGCTACCTTGGACCAAAAACTGAAACCTGTAAGTGTCTTACTTACCTATTAAAACTAACAATATCTTACCTCCCCCAGGAACTGTGAAAATTGCACTGTGTCCACTTTTAAAACAGCTTATTGTGTTTTATGTAAAAAGTATACATGCTAAAGTAATGATTCAAAGTTCCTAGAGTACTTACCTGCAATACCTTTCAAATGAGCTATTACATGTAAAATTTGAACCTGTGGTTCTTAAAATAAACTAAGAAAATATTTTTTTTTTTAACAAAACCTATTGGCTGGATTTGTCTCTGAGTGTGTGTACCTCATTTATTGTCTATGTGTATGTACAACAAATGCTTAACACTACTCCTTGGATAAGCCTACTGCTCGACCACACTACCACAAAATAGAGCATTAGTATTATCTCTTTTTACCACTATTTTACCTCTAAGGGGAACCCTTGGACTCTGTGCATGCTATTCCTTACTTTGAAATAGCACATACAGAGCCAACTTCCTACATTGGTGGATCAGCGGTGGGGTACAAGACTTTGCATTTGCTGGACTACTCAGTCAATACCTGATCACACGACAAATTCCAAAAATTGTCATTAGAAATTGATTTTTGCAATTTGAAATTTTTCTAAATTCTTTAAAGTCCTGCTAGGGCCTTGTGTTAGTCCCTGTTAGCATTTCTTTTAGAGTTTAAAAGTTTGTAAAAGTTTGAATTAGATTCTAGAACTAGTTGTAGATTCTTAAAAAGCATTCCAACTTTTAGAAGAATAATGTCTAGTACAGATATGAATGTGGTGGAACTCGACACCACACCTTACCTCCATCTCCAGATGAAAGAGCTAAGGTCACTCTGTAAAATAAGAAAAATAACAATGGGCTCCAGACCTACAAAACTACAGCTCCAGGAGCTGTTGGCAGAGTATGATAGAGCCAACCCCTCTGTGGATGGCAACACGGAGGATGATGATAGTGACTTGGAGGGTGATTCCCCCCCACCAGTCCTATCTAGGGAGAACAGGGCCTCTCAAGCCCTGACTCCAACAATAATAGTCAGAGAGGCTGGCTCCCTCACAGGAGGGACCAGCACCTCTGAAATCACTGAGGATAACTCCAGTGAAGAGGACATCCAGTTAGCCAGGATGGCCAAAAGATTGGCTTTGGAAAGACAGATCCTAGCCATAGAAAGGGAAAGAAAAGAGATGGGCCTAGGACCCATCAATGGTGGCAGCAACATAACTAGGGTCAGAGATTCTCCTGACATGTTGAAAATCCCCAAAGGGATTGTAACTAAATATGAAGATGGTGATGACATCACCAAATGGTTCACAGCTTTTGAGAGGGCTTGTGAAACCAGAAAAGTGAACAGATCTCACTGGGGTGCTCTCCTTTGGGAAATGTTCACAGGAAAGTGTAGGGATAGACTCCTCACACTCTCTGGAAAAGATGCAGAATCTTATGACCTCATGAAGGGTACCCTGATTGAGGGCTTTGGATTCTCCACTGAGGAGTATAGGACTAGATTCAGGGGGGCTCAAAAATCCTCGAGCCAGACCTGTGTTGACTTTGTAGACTACTCAGTGAAAACACTAGATGGTTGGATTCAAGGCAGTGGTGTAAGTAATTATGATGGGCTGTACAATTTATTTGTGAAAGAACACCTGTTAAGTAATTGTTTCAATGATAAACTGCATCAGCATCTGGTGGACCTAGGACCAATTTCTCCCCAAGAATTGGGAAAGAAGGCGGACCATTGGGTCAAGACTAGGGTGTCCAAAACTTCCACAGGGGGTGACCAAAAGAAAGGGGTTACAAAACCTCCCCAGGGGAAGGGTGGTGAGACAGCCAAAAACAAAAATAGTAAAGAGTCTTCTACAGGCCCCCAAAAACCTGCACAGGAGGGTGGGCCCAGAGCCTCTTCACAAAACAATTCTGGATACAAGGGTAAAAACTTTGATCCCAAAAAGGCCTGGTGTCGTAGCTGTAGTCAGTCTGGACACCAAACTGGAGACAAGGCCTGTCCCAAGAAAGATACCACTTCTAACTCCCATCCAGCTAAAACTGGAATGGCCAGTCTCCAAGTGGGATCAACAGTGTGCCCAGAGCAAATCAGGTGCCACACTGAAGCTACATTAGTCTCTGAGGGTGGGGTGGATTTAGCCACACTGGCTGCCTGGCCCCCTAACATGCAAAAATACAGGCAGCAGCTCTTAATTAATGGGACAAGTGTAGAGGGCCTGAGGGATACAGGTGCCAGTGTCACTATGGTGACAGAGAAACTGGTTTCCCCTGGCCAATACCTGACTGGACAAACCTATCCAGTCACCAATGCTGACAATCAAACTAAAGTGCATCCCATGGCAATGGTAACTTTAGAGTGGGGAGGGGTCAATGGCCTGAAACAGGTGGTGGTCTCCTCGAATATCCCAGTAGACTGTTTGCTTGGAAATGACCTGGAGTCCTCAGCATGGGCTGAGGTAGAACTGAAATCCCATGCAGCCATGCTGGGTATCCCTGAACTGGTGTGTGTCAAGACTAGGGCACAGTGCAAGGCACAGGGTGAAAAAGTAGAGCTGGAGTCTGGAAGAATGGCCCAGCCTACCAAGAGAAAAGGAAAGTCAGCTGGGAAACCAGCTGCAACACAACACCAAAAAGAGAACCTCTCTTCTCAGGAAGAAGTTCTGCCCTCTGAGGGAACTGAGTCTATGGAGCTGGAACCTAATCAGGTTGAGCTCTTGGGCCCAGGGGGACCCTCAAGGGAAGAGTTGTGTAAGGGACAAGAAACCTGTCCTTCTCTTGAAGGCCTTAGGCAGCAAGCTGCTGAAGAGTCCAAAGGCAAGAAAAATGGGACACATAGGGTCTATTGGGAAGATGGACTCCTGTACACTGAGGCCAGAGATCCCAAATCTGGTGCCACTAGAAGAGTGGTAGTGCCTCAGAGTTTCAGAGAGTTTATTCTGATCTTAGCCCATGATATTCCCCTTGCTGGGCATTTGGGACAAACCAAGACGTGGGAGAGGTTAGTCAACCACTTCTACTGGCCCAATATGTCCCAGAAGGTTAAGGAGTTTTGCCTCTCCTGCCCCACCTGTCAAGCCAGTGGTAAGACAGGTGGACACCCAAAGGCCCCCCTCATTCCACTTCCAGTGGTGGGGGTCCCCTTTGAAAGAGTGGGTGTGGACATAGTTGGTCCACTAGAACCTCCCACAGCCTCAGGAAACATGTACATCCTAGTAGTAGTGGATCATGCTACTATGTATCCTGAAGCTATTCCCCTTAGGTCGACTACTGCCCCTGCAGTAGCCAAGGCCCTCATTGGTATCTTTACCAGAGTGGGTTTCCCTAAGGAGGTGGTTTCTGACAGAGGTACCAACTTCATGTCAGCTTACCTAAAACACATGTGGAATGAGTGTGGAGTGACTTATAAATTCACTACACCATATCATCCACAAACTTATGGCCTTGTTGAGAGATTCAACAAAACATTAAAGGGCATGATCATGGGGCTCCCAGAAAAACTCAAAAGGAGATGGGATGTCCTCCTGCCATGTCTGCTTTTCGCCTACAGGGAGGTGCCTCAGAAGGGAGTAGGGTTCTCACCCTTTGAACTTCTGTTTGGTCACCCTGTAAGGGGACCACTTGCTCTTGTTAAAGAAGGCTGGGAGGGACCTCTTCATGAGCCTAAACAAGACATAGTGGACTATGTACTTGGCCTTCGCTCAAGGATGGCAGAGTACATGGAAAAGGCAAGTAAAAACCTTGAGGCCAGCCAACAACTCCAGAAGTTGTGGTATGACCAAAAGGCTGCACTGGTTGAATTCCAACCAGGGCAGAAAGTCTGGGTTCTGGAGCCTGTGGCTCCCAGGGCACTTCAGGACAAATGGAGTGGCCCTTACCCAGTACTGGAGAGGAAGAGTCAGGTCACCTACCTGGTGGACCTGGGCACAAGCAGGAGCCCCAAGAGGGTGATCCATGTGAACCGCCTTAAGCTCTTCCATGACAGGGCTGATGTAAATCTGTTGATGGTAACAGATGAGGACCAGGAAGCTGAGAGTGAACCTCTCCCTGATCTCCTCTCATCAGACCCTAAAGATGGCTCAGTGGATGGAGTGATCTACTCAGACACCCTCTCTAGCCAACAGCAAGCTGACTGTAGGAAAGTCCTGCAACAGTTTGCTGAACTCTTTTCCCTAACCCCTGGTCAGACACACCTGTGTACCCATGATGTGGACACAGGAGACAGCATGCCTGTCAAAAACAAAATATTTAGACAGTCTGATCAAGTTAAGGAGAGCATCAAGGTGGAAGTCCACAAGATGCTGGAATTGGGAGTAATAGAGCACTCTGACAGCCCCTGGGCTAGCCCAGTGGTCTTAGTCCCCAAACCTCACACCAAAGATGGAAAGAGAGAGATGAGGTTTTGTGTGGACTACAGAGGTCTCAACTCTGTCACCAAGACAGATGCCCATCCCATTCCTAGAGCTGATGAGCTCATAGACAAATTAGGGGCTGCCAAATTCTTAAGTACCTTTGACTTAACAGCAGGGTACTGGCAAATCAAAATGGCCCCTGGAGCAAAAGAAAAGACAGCATTCTCCACACCTGATGGGCATTATCAGTTCACTGTTATGCCCTTTGGTTTAAAGAATGCCCCTGCCACCTTCCAAAGGTTGGTGAATCAAGTACTTGCTGGGCTGGAATCCTTTAGTGCAGCTTATCTTGATGATATTGCTGTCTTCAGCTCCACCTGGCAGGATCACCTGGTCCACCTGAAGAAGGTTTTGAAGGCTCTGCAATCTGCAGGCCTCTCTATCAAGGCATCCAAATGCCAGATAGGGCAGGGAACTGTGGTTTACTTGGGACACCTTGTAGGTGGAGGCCAAGTTCAGCCACTTCAACCCAAGATCCAGACTATTCTGGACTGGGAAGCTCCAAAAACCCAGACTCAAGTCAGGGCATTCCTTGGCTTCACTGGGTACTATAGGAGGTTTGTGAAGGGATATGGATCAATAGTGACAGCCCTCACAGAATTGACCTCCAAGAAAATGCCCAAGAAAGTAAACTGGACCATAGAGTGCCAACAGGCCTTTGACACCCTGAAACAAGCTATGTGCACAGCACCAGTTCTAAAAGCTCCACATTACTCCAAGCAATTCATTGTGCAAACAGATGCCTCTGAACATGGGATAGGGGCAGTTTTGTCCCAAACAAATGATGATGGCCTTGACCAGCCTGTTGCTTTCATTAGCAGGAGGTTACTCCCCAGGGAGCAGCGTTGGAGTGCCATTGAGAGGGAGGCCTCTGCTGTGGTTTGGTCCCTGAAGAAGCTGAGACCATACCTATTTGGTACTCACTTCCTAGTTCAGACTGACCACAGACCTCTCAGATGGCTGATGCAAATGAAAGGAGAAAATCCAAAACTGTTGAGGTGGTCCATCTCCCTACAGGGAATGGACTTTGTAGTGGAACACAGACCTGGGACTGCCCATGCCAATGCAGATGGCCTTTCCAGGTTCTTCCACTTAGAAAATGAAGACTCTCTTGGGAAAGGTTAGTCTCATCCTCTTTCGTTTGGGGGGGGGGTTGTGTAAGGAAATGCCTCCTTGGCATGGTTACCCCCTGACTTTTTGCCTATGCTGATGCTATGTTTTGAATTGAAAGTGTGCTGAGACCTGCTAACCAGGCCCCAGCACCAGTGTTCTTTCCCTAACCTGTACTTTTGATTCCACCATTGGCACACCCTGGCATCCAGATAAGTCCCTTGTAACTGGTACCTCTGGTACCAAGGGCCCTGATGCCAGGGAAGGTCTCTAAGGGCTGCAGCATGTATTATGCCACCCTGGAGACCCCTCACTCAGCACAGACACACTGCTTACAAGCTTGTGTGTGCTAGTGAGAACAAAATGAGTAAGTCGACATGGCACTCCCCTCAGGGTGCCATGCCAGCCTCTCACTGCCTATGCAGTATAGGTAAGACACCCCTCTAGCAGGCCTTACAGCCCTAAGGCAGGGTGCACTATACCATAGGTGAGGGTACCAGTGCATGAGCACTATACCCCTACAGTGTCTAAGCAAAACCTTAGACATTGTAAGTGGAGGGTAGCCATAAGAGTATATGGTCTGGGAGTCTGTTTTACACGAACTCCACAGCACCATAATGGCTACACTGAAAACTGGGAAGTTTGGTATCAAACTTCTCAGCACAAAAAATGCACACTGATGCCAGTGTACATTTTATTGTAAAATACACCCCAGAGGGCACCTTAGAGGTGCCCCCTGAAACTTAACCGACTATCTGTGTAGGCTGACTGGTTCCAGCAGCCTGCCACACTAGAGACATGTTGCTGGCTCCATGGGGAGAGTGCCTTTGTCACTCTGAGGCCAGTAACAAAGCCTGCATTGGGTGGAGATGCTAACACCTCCCCCAGGCAGGAGCTGTAACACCTGGCGGTGAGCCTCAAAGGCTCACCCCTTTGTCACAGCCCAGCAGGACACTCCAGCTAGTGGAGTTGCCCGCCCCCTCCGGCCACGGCCCCCACTTTTGGCGGCAAGGCTGGAGGAAACAAAGAAAACAACAAGGAGGAGTCACTGGCCAGTCAGGACAGCCCCTAAGGTGTCCTGAGCTGAAGTGACTCTAACTTTTAGAAATCCTCCATCTTGCAGATGGAGGATTCCCCCAATAGGATTAGGGATGTGACCCCTCCCCTTGGGAGGGGGCACAAAGAGGGTGTACCCACCCTCAGGGCTAGTAGCCATTGGCTACTAACCCCCCAGACCTAAACACACCCTTAAATTGAGTATTTAAGGGCTTTCCCTGAACCTAGAAATCAGATTCCTGCAACTACAAGAAGAAGGACTGCAAAGCTGAAAACCCCTGCAGAGGAAGACCAGAAGACACCAACTGCCTTGGCCCCAGACTCACCGGCCTGTCTCCTGCCTTCCAAAGAACCCTGCTCCAGCAACGCTTTCCAAGGGACCAGCGACCTCTGAATCCTCTGAGGACTACCCCGCTTCGAAGAAGACAAGAAACTCCCGAGGACAGCGGCACTGCTCCAAAAGAACTGCAACTTTGTTACAAGGAGCAGATTTAAAGACCCCTGCAACTCCCCGCAAGAAGCGTGAGACTTGCAACACTGCACCCGGCGACCCCGACTCGACTGGTGGAGAACAAACAGCTCAGGGAGGACCCTCCGGCGACTCTACGACTGTGAGTAACCAAAGTTGTCCCCCCTGAGCCCCCACAGCGACGCCTGCAGAGGGAATCCCCAGGCTCCACCTGACCGCGACTGTCTTAACTCCATTTCCCGACGGCTGGAAAAGACCCTGCACCCGCAGCCCCCAGCGCCTAAAGGAACGGAACTTCTGTGCAGGAGTGACCCCCAGGAGGCACTCTCCCTTGCCCAGGTGGTGGCTACCCCGAGGAGCCCCCCCCTTGCCTGCCTGCATCGTTGAAGAGACCTCTTGGTCTCCCATTGAAAACTGAAGGAAACCCGACGCTTGTTCCCACACTGCACCCGGCCGCCCCCGCGCTGCTGAGGGTGTACTTTCTGTGCTAACTTGTGTCCCCCCCGGTGCCCTACAAAACCCCCCTGGTCTGCTCTCCGAAGACGCGGGTACTTACCTGCAGGCAGACCGGAACCGGGGCACCCCCTTCTCTCAATTGAAGCCTATGTGTTTTGGGCACCTCTTTGACCTTTGCACCTGACCGGCCCTGAGCTGCTGGTGTGATAACTTTGGGGTTGCTCTGAACCCCCAACGGTGGGCTACCTTGGACCAAAAACTGAAACCTGTAAGTGTCTTACTTACCTGTTAAAACTAACAATATCTTACCTCCCCCAGGAACTGTGAAAATTGCACTGTGTCCACTTTTAAAACAGCTTATTGTGTTTTATGTAAAAAGTATACATGCTAAAGTAATGATTCAAAGTTCCTAGAGTACTTACCTGCAATACCTTTCAAATGAGCTATTACATGTAAAATTTGAACCTGTGGTTCTTAAAATAAACTAAGAAAATATATTTTTCTATAACAAAACCTATTGGCTGGATTTGTCTCTGAGTGTGTGTACCTCATTTATTGTCTATGTGTATGTACAACAAATGCTTAACACTACTCCTTGGATAAGCCTACTGCTCGACCACACTACCACAAAATAGAGCATTAGTATTATCTCTTTTTACCACTATTTTACCTCTAAGGGGAACCCTTGGACTCTGTGCATGCTATTCCTTACTTTGAAATAGCACATACAGAGCCAACTTCCTACAATCGTGCACACACGGTGCCTGTTTCGCAGATAAGTTTTAATAAATACACAGAGAATAATATAGAGTCATTGGCCACGAGGAACACCTTCCCTGACCTTTTATTCTCTCCGGTTCCATGTCACCGCGCCTACCATCCAACTCCAAAACTCGGGGGAGACTAACACTCCCTACCTCCCTTGGTGTGCATAATAGGCGTGTCCATGACGAACACAACATTTCTCCTTAACCAATACAAAACAAACATAGCTGCTCAAAAAAAAATACTATACTAATCCAGTATACAAGAATAGTACACAACAAGAAATGCCACATTCAGTCAATCCACCCCGAATCCTTGCAGCCGCGTTGAGCATGGCGGTCGAGGACTCAAACTGTACCGTTCAAGTCCTTGTCTCAGAGGCACTGAGTTGATTGGTATGGAGCCAGGTACCTCCTGATCTGAATCTTGAACTGGCTCCAAATTCTGCATGTCCACACCCCTTGTAGTGGATGATTGAGAATTAGTAGCAGTCACCACCGGCCATTTGCACTGGCTCAAAATTCTGCATGTCCACACCCCATGTAGTCGATGATTGAGAATTAGTAGCAGTCACCACCGGATTCACTGTCAGGATGATCCATCCTCTCTCCTTCATCAGCTTCAGATCCCACTGTTTCCCTGAGCAGGAAGGTCTGGAATTGAAAATACAGAGGACATTAAACAACATTCACTCAGTACATGGCACTCATTTTGGTTTATACGCTCAAAATTGAGCCATGAGTAAGGTGTGACGAGTGTCAGGATGGCCGAGTGGTCTAAGGTGCTGCGTTCAGATCGCAGTCTCCCTTGGAGGCGTGGGTTCAAGTCCCACTTCTGACAAGTGTACTTTGCGAGGTGGATACATTTTTGGACTTTTTTCTCCCAAGCACCTGTATCAAAAACAATGTCAACAGTTTCTGTAAATTATCGATAAGATCTATTTTCCGTTGCTTGCACTAATTGCCTGAAGTTGGCTAAATCGCAGTAAATCGGTAAAGCAGGAAATCACAGCATCTTCAACAAATCGTGATAGAGGGGCCGAGATAAAGATTTCGACCCTACATATCAAAAGCGCAGCTGTCAATAGTTCAGCAGGTTCACAGTGCAGAAGGTTCAGTGGCACCAGGGTCCCCTGCGTCCCAATCACAGCTGGTTTTTAACTTCTGTATTCAGGGGATGGGAGGGGTGGGGGTGTTGCGTCGTGCACACACAGTGCCTGTTTTGCAGAGAAGTTTTAATAAATACACAAAGAATAATATGGAGTCTTTGGCCATGAGGGACACCTTCCCCTACCTTTTATTCTCTCAGATTCCACATCACCGCACCTACCATCCAACTCCAAAACTCGGGGGAGACTAACACTCCCTACTTCCCTTGGTGTGCATCATGGGCGTGCCCATGACGAACACAACTTTTCTCCTTAACCAATACAAAACAAACATAGCTGCTCAAAAAAAAGATACTATACTAATCCAGTATACAAGAATAGTACACAACAATAAATACCACATTCAGTCAATCCACCCCGAATCCTTGCAGCCGCGTTGAGCATGGCGGTCGAGGACTCAAACTGTACCGTTCAAGTCCTTGTCTCAGAGGCACTGAGTTGATTGGTATGGAGCCAGGCACCTCCTGATCTGAATCTTGAACTGGCTCCAAATTCTGCATGTCCACACCCCCTGTAGTAGATGATTGAGAATTAGTAGCAGTCACCACCTGCCATATGCACTGGCTCAAAATTCTGCAAGTCCACACCCCATGTAGTAGATGATTGAGAATTAGTAGCAGTCACCACAGGGTCCACTGTCAGGATGATCCATCCTCTCTCCTTCATCAGCTTCAGATCCCACTGTTTCCCTGAGCAGGAAGGTCTGGAATTGAAAATACAGAGGACATTAAATAACATTCACTCAGTACATGGCACTCATTTTGGTTTATAAGCTGGAAATTGAGCCATCAGTCTGGTGTCAAGAGTGTCAGGATGGCCGGGTGGTCTAAGGTGCTGCATTCAGGTTGCAGTCTCCCTTGGAGACGTGGGTTCAACCCCCACTTCTGTCAAGTGTCTTTTGCGAGGTGGATACATTTTTGGACTTTTTTTTTCCAAGCACCCTTATCAAAAACAATGTCAACAGTTTCTGTAAATTATCGATAAGATCTATTGTCCGTTGCTTGCACTAATTGCCTGAAGTTGGCTAAATCACAGTAAATTGGTAAAGCAGGAAATCACAGCATCTTCAACAAATCGTGATAGAGGGGCCGAGATAAAGGTTTCGACCCTACATATCAAAAGCACAGCTGTCAATAATTCAGCAGGTTCACAGTGCAGAAGGTTCAGTGGCACCAGGGTCCCCTGCGTCCAAATCACAGCTGGTTTTTAACTTCTGTATTCAGGGCATGGGAGGGGTGTGTTGCATCGTGCACACACAGTGCCTGTTTCGCAGATAGGTTTTAATAAATACACAGAGAATAATATAGAGTCATTGGCCATGAGGAACACCTTCCCTGACCTTTTATTCTCTCCGGTTCCACGTCACCGCGCCTACCATCCAACTCCAAAACTCAGGGGAGACTAACACTCCCTACCTCCCTTGGTGTGCATCATAGGGGTGCCCATGACGAACACAACATTTCTCCTTAACCAATACAAAACAAACATAGCTGCTCAAAAAAAAGATACTATACTAAACCAGTATACAAGAATAGTACACAACAAGAAATGCCACATTCAGTCAATCCACCCCAAATCCTTGCAGCCGCGTTGAGCATGGCAGTCGAGGACTCAAACTGTACCGTTGAAGTCCTTGTCTCAGAGGCACTGAGTTGATTGGTATGGAGCCAGGCACCTCCTGATCTGAATCTTGAACTGGCTCCAAATTCTGCATGTCCACACCCCCTGTAGTAGATGATTGAGAATTAGTAGCAGTCACCACCGGCCATGTGCACTGGCTCAAAATTCAGCATGTCCACACCCCATGTAGTAGATGATTGAGAATTAGTAGCAGTCACCACCGGATCCACTGTCAGGATGATCCATCCTCTCTCCTTCATCAGCTTCAGATCCCACTGTTTCCCTGAGCAGTAAGGTCTGGAATTGAAAATACAGAGGACATTAAACAACATTCACTCAGTACATGGCACTCATTTTGGTTTATAAGCTGGAAATTGAGCCATCATTGCAGTGCCAAGAGTGTCAGGATGGCCGAGTGGTGTAAGGCGCTGTGTTCAGTTCACAGTCTCCTTTGGAGGCGTGGGTTCGAATCCCACTTCTGACAAGTGTCTTTTGCGAGGTGGATACATTTTTGGACTTTTTTTTTCCAAGCACCCTTATCAAAAACAATGTCAACAGTTTCTGTAAATTATCGATAAGATCTATTGTCCGTTGCTTGCACTAATTTCCTGAAGTTGGCTAAATCGCAGTAAATCGGTAAAGCGGGAAATCACAGCATCTTCAACAAATCGTGATAGAGGGGCAGAGATAAAGGTTTTGACCCTACATATCAAGAGCGCAGCTGTCAATAGTTCAGCAGGTTCACAGTGCAGAAGGTTCAGTGGCACCAGGGTCCCCTGAGTCCCAATCACAGCTGGTTTTTAACTTCTGTATTCAGGGCATGGGAGGGGTGTGTTGCATCGTGCACACATGGTGCCTGTTTCGCAGATAAGTTTTAATAAATACACAGAGAATAATATAGAGTCATTGGCCATGAGGAACACCTTCCCTGACCTTTTATTCTCTCAGGTTCCACGTCACCGTGTCTACCATCCAACTCCAAAACTCGGGGGAGGCTAACACTCCCTACCAACCTTGGTGTGCATCATAGGCGTGCCCATGACGAACACAACATTTCTCCTTAACCAATACAAAACAAACATAGCTGCTAAAAAAAAAAGATACTATACTAATCCAGTATACAAGAATAGTACACAACAAGAAATGCCACATTCAGTCAATCCACCCCGAATCCTTGCAGCCGCGTTGAGCATGGCGGTCGAGGACTCAAACTGTACCGTTCAAGTCCTTGTCTCAGAGGCACTGAGTTGATTGGTATGGAGCCAGGCACCTCCTGATCTTAATCTTGAACTGGCTCCAAATTCTGCATGTCCACACCCCTTGTAGTAGATGATTGAGAATTAGTAGCAGTCACCACCGGCCATGTGCACTGGCTCAAACTTCTGCATGTCCACACCCCATGTAGTCGATGATTGAGAATTAGTAGCAGTCACCACCGGATTCACTATCAGGATGATCCATCCTCTCTCCTTCATCAGCTTCAGATCCCACTGTTTCCCTGAGCAGGAAGGTTTGAAATTGAAAATACAGAGGACATTAAACAACATTCACTCAGTACATGGCACTCATTTTGGTTTATACGCTCGAAATTGAGCCATGAGCAAGGTGTGAAGCGTGTCAGGATGGCCGAGTGGTCTAAGGCGCTGCGGTCAGATCGCAGTCTCCCTTGGAGGCGTGGGTTCAAATCACACTTCTGACAAGTGTATTTTGCGAGGTGGATACATTTTTGGACGTTTTTTTCCCAAGCACCGTATCAAAAACAATGTCAACAGTTTCTGTAAATTATCGATAAGATCTATTTTCCGTTGCTTGCACTAATTGCCTGAAGTTGGCTAAATCGCAGTAAATCGGTAAAGCAGGAAATCACAGCATCTTCAACAAATCGTGATAGAGGGGCCGAGATAAAGGTTTCGACCCTACATATCAAAAGCGCAGCTGTCAATACTTCATCAGGTTCACAGTGCAGAAGGTTCAGTGGCACCAGGGTCCCCTGCGTCCCAATCACAGCTGGTTTTTAACTTCTGTATTCAGGGGATGGGAGGGGTGGGGGTGTTGCGTCGTGTGCACACACAGTGCCTGTTTTGCAGAGAAGTTTTATTAAATACACAAAGAATAATATGGAGTCTTTGGCCACGAGGGACACCTTCCCCTACCTTTTTTTCTCTCAGATTCCACATCACCGCACCTACCATCCAACTCCAAAACTCGGTGGAGACTAACACTCCCTACTTCCCTTGGTGTGCATCATGGGCGTGCCCATGACGAACACAACATTTCTCCTTAACCAATACAAAACAAACATAGCTGCTCAAAAAAAAGATATTATACTAAACCAGTATACAAGAATAGTACACAACAAGAAATGCCACTTTCAGTCAATCCACCCCAAATCCTTGCAGCCGCGTTGAGCATGGCAGTCGAGGACTCAAACTGTACCGTTCAAGTCCTTGTCTCAGAGGCACTGAGTTGATTGGTATGGAGCCAGGCACCTCCTGATCTGAATCTTGAACTGGCTCCAAATTCTGCATGTCCACACCCCCTGTAGTAGATGATTGAGAATTAGTAGCAGTCACCACCGGCCATGTGCACTGGCTCAAAATTCAGCATGTCCACACCCCATGTAGTAGATGATTGAGAATTAGTAGCAGTCACCACCGGATCCACTGTCAGGATGATCCATCCTCTCTCCTTCATCAGCTTCAGATCCCACTGTTTCCCTGAGCAGTAAGGTATTGAATTGAAAATACAGAGGACATTAAACAACATTCACTCAGTACATGGCACTCATTTTGGTTTATAAGCTGGAAATTGAACCATCACTGCAGTGTCAAGAGTGTCAGGATGGCCGAGTGGTCTAAGGTGCTGCGCTGAGATCGCAGTCTCCTTTGGAGGTGTGGGTTCGAATCCCACTTCTGACAAGTGTCTTTTGCGAGGTGGATACATTTTTGGACTTTTTTTTTCCAAGCACCCGTATCAAAAACAATGTCAACAGTTTCTGTAAATTATCGATAAGATCTATTGTCCGTTGCTTGCACTAATTTCCTGAAGTTGGCTAAATCACAGTAAATCGGTAAAGCGGGAAATCACAGCATCTTCAACAAATCGTGATAGAGGGGCAGAGATAAAGGTTTCGACCCTACATATCAAGAGCGCAGCTGTCAATTGTTCATCAGGTTCACAGTGCAGAAGGTTCAGTGGCACCAGGGTCCCCTGCGTCCCAATCACAGCTGGTTTTTAACTTCTGTATTCAGGGCATGGGAGGGGTGTGTTGCGTCGTGCACACACAGTGCCTGTTTTGCAGATAAGTTTTAATAAATACACAAAGAATAATATGGAGTCTTTGGCCACGAGGAACACCTTCCCCTACCTTTTATTCTCTCCGGTTCCACATCACCGCGCCTACCATCCAACTCCAAAACTCGGGGGAGGCTAACACTCCCTACCTCCCTTGGTGTGCATCATAGGCGTGCCCATGACGAACACAACATTTCTCCTTAACCAATACAAAACAAACATAGCTGCTACAAAAAAAGATACATACTAATCCAGTATACAAGAATGGTACACAAAAAGAAATGCCACATTCAGTCAATCCACCCCGAATCCTTGCAGCCGCGTTGAGCATGGCGGTCGAGGACTCAAACTGTACCGTTCAAGTCCTTGTCTCAGAGGCACTGAGTTGATTAGTATGGAGCCAGGCACCTCCTGATCTGAATCTTGAACTGGCTCCAAATTCTGCATGTCCACACCCCTTGTAGTAGATGATTGAGAATTAGTAGCAGTCACCACCGGCCATGTGCACTGGCTCAAACTTCTGCATGTCCACACCCCATGTAGTCGATGATTGAGAATTAGTAGCAGTCACCATCGGATGCACTGTCAGGATGATCCATCCTCTCTCCTTCATCAGCTTCAGATCCCACTGTTTCCCTGAGCAGGAAGGTCTGGAATTGAAAATATAGAGGACATTAAACAACATTCACTCAGTACATGGCACTCATTTTGGTTTATACGCTCGAAATTGAGCCATGAGCGAGTTGTGAAGAGTGTCAGGATGGCCAAGTGGTCTAAGGCGCTGCGTTCAGGTCGCAGTCTCCCTTGGAGGCGTGGGTTCAAATCCCACTTCTGACAAGTGTATTTTGCGAGGTGGATACATTTTTGGAGTTTTTTTTCCCAAGCACCGTATCAAAAACAATGTCAACAGTTTCTGTAAATTATCGATAAGTTCTATTTTCCGTTGCTTGCACTAATTGCCTGAAGTTGGCTAAATCGCAGTAAATCGGTAAAGCAGGAAATCACAGCATCTTCAACAAATCGTGATAGAGGGGCCGAGATAAAGGTTTCGACCCTACATATCAAAAGCGCAGCTGTCAATAGTTCAGCAGGTTCACAGTGCAGAAGGTTCAGTGGCACCAGGGTCCCCTGCGTCCCAATCACAGCTGGATTTAACTTCTGTATTCAGGGGATGGGAGGGGTGGGGGTGTTGCGTCGTGCACCCACAGTGCCTGTTTTGCAGAGAAGTTTTAATAAATACACAAAGAATAATATGGAGTCTTTGGCCACGAGGAACACCTGCCCCTACCTTTTATTCTCTCCGATTCCACATCACCGCACCTACCATACAACTCCAAAACTCGGGGGAGACTAACACTCCCTACCTCCCTTGGTGTGCATCATAGGCGTGCCCATGACGAACACAACATTTCTCCTTAACCAATACAAAACAAACATAGCTGCTCAAAAAAAAGATACTATACTAAACCAGTATACAAGAATAGTACACAACAAGAAATGCCACATTCAGTCAATCCACCCCGAATCCTTGCAGCCGCGTTGAGCATGGCGGTCGAGGACTCAAACTGTACCGTTCAAGTCCTTGTCTCAGAGGCACTGAGTTGATTGGTATGGAGCCAGGCACCTCCTGATCTGAATCTTGAACTGGCTCCAAATTCTGCATGTCCACGCCCCCTGTAGTAGATGATTGAGAATTAGTAGCAGTCACCACCGGCCATGTGCACTGGCTCAAACTTCTGCATGTCCACACCCCATGTAGTCGATGATTGAGAATTAGTAGCAGTCACCATCGGATTCACTGTAAGGATGATTCATCCTCTCTCCTTCATCAGCTTCAGATCCCACTGTTTCCCTGAGCAGGAAGGTCTGGAATTGAAAATATAGAGGACATTAACCAACATTCACTCAGTACATGGCACTCATTTTGGTTTATAAGCTCGAAATTGAGCCATGCGCGAGTTGTGAAGAGTGTCAGGATGGCCGAGTGGTCTAAGGTGCTGAGTTCAGGTCGCAGTCTCCCTTGGAGGCGTGGGTTCAAATCCCACTTCTGACAAGTGTATTTTGCGAGGTGGATACATTTTTGGAGTTTTTTTTCCCAAGCACCGTATCAAAAACAATGTCAACAGTTTCTGTAAATTATCGATAAGATCTATTTTCCGTTGCTTGCACTAATTGCCTGAAGTTGGCTAAATCGCAGTAAATCGGTAAAGCAGGAAATCACAGCATCTTCAACAAATCGTGATAGAGGGGCCGAGATAAAGGTTTCGACCCTACATATCAAAAGCGCAGCTGTCAATAGTTCAGCAGGTTCACAGTGCAGAAGGTTCAGTGGCACCAGGGTCCCCTGCGTCCCAATCACAGCTGGATTTAACTTCTGTATTCAGGGGATGGGAGGGGTGGGGGTGTTGCGTCCTGCACCCACAGTGCCTGTTTTGCAGAGAAGTTTTAATAAATACACAAAGAATAATATGGAGTCTTTGGCCACGAGGAACACCTTCCCCTACCTTTTATTCTCTCCGATTCCACATCACCGCACCTACCATCCAAATCCAAAACTCGGGGGAGACTAACACTCTCTACCTCCCTTGGTGTGCATCATAGGCGTGCCCATGACGAACACAACATTTCTCCTTAACCAATACAAAACAAACATAGCTGCTCAAAAAAAAGATACTATACTAAACCAGTATACAAGAATAGTACACAACAAGAAATGCCACATTCAGTCAATCCACCCCGAATCCTTGAAGCCACGTTGAGCATGGCGGTCGAGGACTCAAACTGTACCGTTCAAGTCCTTGTCTCAGAGGCACTGAGTTGATTGGTATGGAGCCAGGCACCTCCTGATCTGAATCTTGAACTGGCTCCAAATTCTGGATGTCCACACCCCCTGTAGTAGATGATTGAGAATTAGTAGCAGTCACCACCGGCCATGTGCACTGGCTCAAACTTCTGCATGTCCACATCCCATGTAGTCGATGATTGAGAATTAGTAGCAGTCACCATCGGATTCACTGTAAGGATGATCCATCCTCTCTCCTTCATCAGCTTCAGATCCCACTGTTTCCCTGAGCAGGAAGGTCTGGAATTGAAAATATAGAGGACATTAAACAACATTCACTCAGTACATGGCACTCATTTTGGTTTATAAGCTCGAAATTGAGCCATGAGCGAGGTGTGAAGAGTGTCAGGATGGCCGAGTGGTCTAAGGCGCTGCGTTCAGGTCGCAGTCTCCCTTGGAGGCGTGGGTTCAAATCACACTTCTGACAAGTGTATTTTGCGAGGTGGATACATTTTTGGATTTTTTTTTCCCAAGCACCGTATCAAAAACAATGTCAACAGTTTCTGTAAATTATCGATAATATCTATTTTCCGTTGCTTGCACTAATTGCCTGAAGTTGGCTAAATCGCAGTAAATCGGTAAAGCAGGAAATCACAGCATCTTCAACAAATCGTGATAGAGGGGTCGAGATAAAGGTTTCGACCCTACATATCAAAAGCACAGCTGTCAATAGTTCAGCAGGTTCACAGTGCAGAAGGTTCAGTGGCACTAGTGTCCCCTGCGTCCCAATCACAGCTGGTTTTTAACTTCTGTATTCAGGGCATGGGAGGGGTGTGTTGCATCGTGCACACACAGTGCCTGTTTCGCAGATAAGTTTTAATAAATACACAGAGAATAATATAGAGTCATTGGCCACGAGGAACACCTTCCCTGACCTTTTATTCTCTCAGGTTCCACGTCACCGCGCCTACCATCCAACTCCAAAACTCGGGGGAGAATAACACTTCCTACCTCCCTTGGTGTGCATCATAGGCGTGCCCATGACGAACACAACATTTCTCCTTAACCAATACAAAACTAACATAGCTGCTCAAAAAAAAGATACTATACTAAACCAGTATACAAGAATAGTACACAACAAGAAATGCCACATTCAGTCAATCCACCCCGAATCCTTGCAGCCGCGTTGAGCATGGCGGTCGAGGACTCAAACTGTACCGTTCAAGTCCTTGTCTCAGAGGCACTGAGTTGATTGGTATGGAGCCAGGCATCTCCTGATCTGAATCTTGAACTGGCTCCAAATTCTGCATGTCCACACCCCTTGTAGTAGATGATTGAGAATTAGTAGCAGTCACCACCGGCCATGTGCACTGGCTCAAACTTCTGCATGTCCACACCCCATGTAGTCGATGATTGAGAATTAGTAGCAGTCACCACCGGATTCACTGTCAGGATGATCCATCCTCTCTCCTTCATCAGCTTCAGATCCCACTGTTTCCCTGAGCAGGAAGGTCTGGAATTGAAAATACAGAGGACATTAAATAACATTCACTCAGTACATGGCACTCATTTTGGTTTATAAGCTGGAAATTGAGCCATCCGTCTAGTGTCAAGAGTGTCACGATGGCCAGGGGGTCTAAGGTGCTGGGTTCAGATCGCAGTCTCCCTTGGAGATGTGGGTTCAAACCCCACTCCAGACAAGTGTCTTTTGCGAGGTGGATACATTTTTGGACTTTTTTTTTCCAAGCACCCTTATCAAAAACAATGTCAACAGTTTCTGTAAATTATCGATAAGATCTATTGTCCGTTGCTTGCACTAATTGCCTGAAGTTGGCTAAATCGCAGTAAATCGGTAAAGCAGGAAATCACAGCATCTTCAACAAATCGTGATAGAGGGGCCGAGATAAAGGTTTCGACCCTACATATCAAAAGCGCAGCTGTCAATAGTTCAGCAGGTTCACAGTGCAGAAGGTTCAGTGGCACCAGGGTCCCCTGCGTCACAATCACAGCTGGTTTTTAACTTCTGTATTAAGGGGATGGGAGGGGTGGGGGTGTTGCGTCGTGCACACACAGTGCCTGTTTTGCAGAGAAGTTTTAATAAATACACAAAGAATAATATGGAGTCTTTGGCCACGAGGAACACCTTCCCCTACCTTTTATTCTCTCCGATTCCACATCACCGCACCTACTATCCAACTCCAAAACTCGGGGGAGACTAACACTCCCTACCTCCCTTGGCGTGCATCATGGGCGTGCCCATGACAAACACAACATTTCTCCTTAACCAATACAAAACAAACATAGCTGCTCAAAAAAAAAGATACTATACTAATCCAGTATACAAGAATAGTACACAACAATAAATACCACATTCAGTCAATCCACCCCGAATCCTTGCAGCCGCGTTGAGCATGGCGGTCGAGGGCTCAAACTGTACCGTTCAAGTCCTTGTCTCAGAGGCACTGAGTTGATTGGTATGGAGCCAGGCACCTCCTGATCTGAATCTTGAACTGGCTCCAAATTCTGCATGTCCACACCCCCTGTACTAGATGATTGAGAATTAGTAGCAGTCACCACCGGCCATATACACTGGCTCAAAATTCTGCAAGTCCACACCCCATGTAGTAGATGATTGAGAATTAGTAGCAGTCACCACAGGGTCCACTGTCAGGATGATCAATCCTCTCTCCTTCATCAGCTTCAGATCCCACTGTTTCCCTGAGCAGGAAGGTCTGGAATTGAAAATACAGAGGACATTAAATAACATTCACTCAGTACATGGCACTCATTTTGGTTTATAAGCTGGAAATTGAGCCATCAGTCTGGTGTCAAGAGTGTCAGGATGGCCGGGTGGTCTAAGGTGCTGCATTCAAGTCGCAGTCTCCCTTCGAGACGTGGGTTCAACCCCACTTCTGACAAGTGTCTTTTGCGAGGTGGCATACATTTTTGGACTTTTTTTTCCAAGCACCCTTATCAAAAACAATGTCAATAGTTTCTGTAAATTATCGATAAGATCTATTGTACGTTGCTTGCACTAATTTCCTGAAGTTGGCTAAATCGCAGTAAATCGGTAAAGCGGGAAATCACAGCATCTTCAACAAATCGTGATAGAGGGGCTGAGATAAAGGTTTCGACCCTACATATCAAAAGCACAGCTGTCAATAGTTCAGCAGGTTCAGTGGCACCAGGGTCCCCTGCATCCCAATCACAGCTGGTTTTTAACTTCTGTATTCAGGGCATGGGAGGGGTGTGTTGCATCGTGCACACACAGTGCCTGTTTCGCAGATAAGTTTTAATAAATACACAGAGAATAATATAGAGTCATTGGCCACGAGGAACACCTTCCCTGACCTTTTATTCTCTCCGGTTCCACGTCACCGCGCCTACCATCCAACTCCAAAACTCGGGGGAGATTAACACTCCCTACCTCCCTTGGTGTGCATCATGGGCGTGCCCATGACGAACACAACATTTCTCCTTAACCAATACAAAACAAACATAGCTGCTCAAAAAAAAGATACTATACTAAACCAGTATACAAGAATAGTACACAACAAGAAATGCCACATTCAGTCAATCCACCCCGAATCCTTGCAGCCGCGTTGAGCATGGCGGTCGAGGACTCAAACTGTACAGTTCAAGTCCTTGTCTCAGAGGCACTGAGTTGATTGGTATGGAGCCAGGCACCTCCTGATATGAATCTTGAACTGGCTCCAAATTCTGCATGTCCACACCCCCTGTAGTAGATGATTGAGAATTAGTAGCAGTCACCACCGGCCATGTGCACTGGCTCAAAATTCAGCATGTCCACACCCCATGTAGTAGATGATTGAGAATTAGTAGCAGTCACCACCGGATCCACTGTCAGGATGATCCATCCTCTCTCCTTTATCAGCTTCAGATCCCACTGTTTCCCTGAGCAGTAAGGTCTGGAATTGAAAATACAGAGGACATTAAACGACATTCACTCAGTACATGGCACTCATTTTGGTTTATAAGCTGGAAATTGAGCCATCAGTGCAGTGTCAAGAGTGTCAGGATGGCGAATGGTCTAAGGCGCTACGTTCAGGTCGCAGCCTCCTTTGGAGGCGTGGGTTTGAATCCCACTTCTGACAAGTGTCTTTTGCGAGGTGGATACATTTTTGGAGTTTTTTTTCCCAAGCACCGTATCAAAAACAATGTCAACAGTTTCTGTAAATTATCGATAAGATCTATTTTCCGTTGCTTGCACTAATTGCCTGAAGTTGGCTAAATCGCCGTAAATCGGTAAAGCAGGAAATCACAGCATCTTCAACAAATCGTGATAGAGGGGCCGAGATAAAGGTTTCGACAATACATATCAAAAGCACAGCTGTCAATAGTTCAGGAGGTTCACAGTGCAGAAGGTTCAGTGGCACCAGGGTCCCCTGCATCCCATTCACAGCTGGTTTTTAACTTCTGTATTCAGGGCATGGGAGGGGTGTGTTGCATTGTGCACACACAGTGCCTGTTTCGCAGATAAGTTTTAATAAATACACAGAGAATAATATAGAGTCATTGGCCACGAGGAACACCTTCCCTGACCTTTTATTCTCTCCGGTTCCACGTCACCGCGCCTAACATCCAACTCCAAAACTCGGGGGAGAATAACACTCCCTACCTCCCTTGGTGTGCATCATAGGCGTGCCCATGACAAACACAACATTTCTCTTTAACCAATACAAAACAAACATAGCTGCTCAAAAAAAAGATACTATACTAAACCAGTATACTAGAATAGTACACAACAAGAAAAGCCACATTCAGTCAATCCACCCCGAATCCTTGCAGCAGCATTGAGCATGGCGGTCGAGGACTCAAACTGTACCGTTCAAGTCTTTGTCTCAGAGGCACTGAGTTGATTGGTATGGAGCCAGGCACCTCTTGATCTGAATCTTGAACTGGCTCCAAATTCTGCATGTCCACACCCCCTGTAGTAGATGATTGAGAATTAGTAGCAGTCACCACCGGCCATGTGCACTGGCTCAAATTTCAGCATGTCCACACCCCATGTAGTAGATGATTGAGAATTAGTAGCAGTCACCACCGGATCCACTGTCAGGATGATCCATCTTCTCTCCTTCATCAGCTTCAGATCCCACTGTTTCCCTGAGCAGTAAGGTCTGGAATTGAAAATACAGAGGACATTTAACAACATTCACTCAGTACATGGCACTCATTTTGGTTTATAAGCTGGAAATTGAGCCATCAGTGCAGTGTCAAGAGTGTCAGGATGGCCGAGTGGTCTAAGGTGCTGCGTTCAGGTTGCAGTCAACTTTGGAGGCGCGGGTTCGAATCCCACTTCTGACAAGTGTCTTTTGCGAGGTGGATACATTTTTGGACTTTCTTTTTCCAAGCACCCGTATCAAAAACAATGTCAACAGTTTCTGTAAATTATCAATAAGATCTATTGTCCGTTGCTTGCACTAATTTCCTGAAGTTGGCTAAATCGCAGTAAATCGGTAAAGCGGGAAATCACAGCATCTTTAACAAATCGTGATAGAGGGGCAGAGATAAAGGTTTCGACCCTACATATCAAGAGCGCAGCTGTCTATAGTTCAGCAGGTTCACAGTGCAGAAGGTTCAGTGGCACCAGGGTCCCCTGCGTCCCAATCACAGCTGGTTTTTAACTTCTGTAGTCAGGGCATGGGAGGGGTGTGTTGCATCGTGCAGACACAGTGCCTGTTTCGCAGATAAGTTTTAATAAATACACAGAGAATAATATAGAGTCATTGGCCACGAGGAAACCTTCCCTGACCTTTTATTCTCTCCGGTTCCACGTCACCGCGCCTACCATCCAACTCCAAAACTCGAGGGAGACTAACACTCCCTACCTCCCTTGGTGTGCATCATAGGCGTGCCCATGACGAACACAACATTTCTCCTTAACCAATACAAAACAAGCATAGCTGCTCCAAAAAATGATACTATACTAATCCAGTATACAAGAATAGTACACAACAAGAAATGCCACATTCAGTCAATCCACCCCGAATCCTTGCAGCCACGTTGAGCATGGCGGTCGAGGACTCAAACTGTACCGTTCAAGTCCTTGTCTCAGAGGCACTGAGTTGATTGGTATGGAGCCAGGCACCTCCTGATCTGAATCTTGAACTGGCTCCAAATTCTGCATGTCCACACCCCTTGTAGTAGATGATTGAGAATTAGTAGCAGTCACCAGCGGCCATGTGCACTGGCTCAAACTTCTGCATGTCCACACCCCATGTAGTCGATGATTGAGAATTGGTAGCAGTCACCACCGGATTCACTGTCAGGATGATCCATCCTCTCTCCTTCATCAGCTTCAGATCCCACTGTTTCCCTGAGCAGGAAGGTCTGGAATTGAAAATATAGAGGATATTAAACAACATTCACTCAGTACATGGCACTCATTTTGGTTTACACGCTCGAAATTGAGCCATGAGTGAGGTGTGAAGAGTGTCAGGATGGCTGAGTGGTCTAAGGCGCTGCTTTCAGGTCGCAGTCTCCCTTGGAGGCGTGGGTTCAAATCCCACTTCTGACAAGTGTATTTTTTGCGAGGTGGATACATTTTTGGAGTTTTTTTTCCCAAGCACCGTATCAAAAACAATGTCAACAGTTTCTGTAAATTATCGATAAGATCCATTTTCCGTTGCTTGCACTAATTGCCTGAAGTTGGCTAAATCGCAGTAAATCGGTAAAGCAGGAAATCACAGCATCTTCAACAAATCGTGATAGAGGGGCCGAGATAAGGGTTTCGACCCTACATATCAAAAGCACAGCTGTCAATAGTTCAGCAGGTTCACAGTGCAGAAGGTTCAGTGGCACCAGGGTCCCCTGCGTCCCAATCACAGCTGGTTTTTAACTTCTGTATTCAGGGCATGGGAGGGGTGTGTTGCATCGTGCACACACAGTGCCTGTTTCACAGATAAGTTTTAATAAATACACTGAGAATAATATAGAGTCATTGGCCACGAGGAACACCTTCCCTGACCTTTTATTCTCTCCGGTTCCACGTCACCGCGCCTACCATCCAACTCCAAAACTCGGGGGAGAATAACACTCCCTACCTCCCTTGGTGTGCATCATAGGCGTGCCCATGACGAACACAACATTTCTCTTTAACCAATACAAAACAAACATAGCTGCTCAAAAAAAAGATACTATACTAAACCAGTATACTAGAATAGTACACAACAAGAAATGCCACATTCAGTCAATCCATCCCGAATCCTTGCAGCCGCATTGAGCATGGCGGTCGAGGACTCAAACTGTACCGTTCAAGTCCTTGTCTCAGAGGCACTGAGTTGATTGGTATGGAGCCAGGCACCTCTTGATCTGAATCTTGAACTGGCTCCAAATTCTGCATGTCCACACCCCCTGTAGTAGATGATTGAGAATTAGTAGCAGTCACCACCGGCCATGTGCACTGGCTCAAATTTCAGCATGTCCACACCCCATGTAGTAGATGATTGAGAATTAGTAGCAGTCACCACCGGATCCACTGTCAGGATGATCCATCCTCTCTCCTTCATCAGCTTCAGATCCCACTGTTTCCCTGAGCAGTAAGGTCTGGAATTGAAAATACAGAGGACATTAAACAACATTCACTCAGTACATGGCACTCATTTTGGTTTATAAGCTGGAAATTGAGCCATCAGCGCAGTGTCAAGAGTGTCAGGATGGCCGAGTGGTCTAAGGTGCTGCGTTCAGGTTGCAGTCACCTTTGGAGGCGTGGGTTCGAATCCCACTTCTGACAAGTGTCGTTTGCGAGGTGGATACATTTTTGGACTTTTTTTTTCCAAGCACCCGTATCAAAAACAATGTCAACAGTTTCTGTAAATTATCGATAAGATCTATTGTCCGTTGCTTGCACTAATTTCCTGAAGTTGGCTAAATCGCAGTAAATCGGTAAAGCGGGAAATCACAGCATCTTTAACAAATCGTGATAGAGGGGCAGAGATAAAGGTTTCGACCCTACATATCAAAAGCACAGCTGTCAATAGTTCAGCAGGTTCACAGTGCAGAAGGTTCAGTGGCACCAGGGTCCCCTGCGTCCCAATCACAGCTGGTTTTTAACTTCTGTATTCAGGGCATGGGAGGGGTGTGTTGCATCGTGCACACACAGTGCCTGTTTCGCAGATAAGTTTTAATAAATACACAGAGAATAATATAGAGTCATTGGCCACGAGGAACACCTTCCCTGACCTTTTATTCTCTCCGGTTCCACGTCACCGCGCCTACCATCCAACTCCAAAACTCGGGGGAGACTAACACTCCCTACCTCCCTTGGTATGCATCATAGGCGTGCCCATGACGAACACAACATTTCTCCTTAACCAATACAAAACAAACATAGCTGCTCAAAAAAAAGATACTATACTAATCCAGTATACAAGAATGGTACACAACAAGAAATGCCACATTCAGTCAATCCACCCCGAATCCTTGCAGCCGCGTTGAGCATGGCGGTCGAGGACTCATACTGTACCGTTCAAGTCCTTGTCTCAGAGGCACTGAGTTGATTGGTATGGAGCCAGGCACCTCCTGATCTGAATCGTGAACTGGCTCCAAATTCTGCAAGTCCACACCCCTTGTAGTAGATGATTGAGAATTAGTAGCAGTCACCACCCGCCATGTGCACTGGCTCAAACTTCTGCATGTCCACACCCCATGTAGTCGATGATTGAGAATTAGTAGCAGTCACCACCGGATTCACTGTCAGGATGATCCATCCTCTCTCCTTCATCAGCTTCAGATCCCACTGTTTCCCTGAGCAGGAAGGTCTGGAATTTAAAATACAGAGGACATTAAACAACATTCACTCAGTACATGGCACTCATTTTGGTTTATACGCTCGAAATTGAGCCATGAGCGAGGTGTGAAGAGTGTCAGGATGGCCGAGTGGTCTAAGGTGCTGCGTTCAGGTCGCAGTCTCCCTTGGAGGGGTGGGTTCAAATCCTACTTCTGACAAGTGTATATTGCGAGGTGGATACTTTTTTGTACTTTTTTTTCCCAAGCACCGTATCAAAAACAATGTCAACAGTTTCTGTAAATTATCGATAAGATCTATTTTCCGTTGCTTGCACTAATTGCCTGAAGTTGGCTAAATCGCAGTAAATCGGTAAAGCGGGAAATCACAGCATCTTCAACAAATCGTGATAGAGGGGCCGAGATAAGGGTTTCGACCCTACATATCAAAAGCACAGCTGTCAATAGTTCAGCAGGGTCACAGTGCAGAACGTTCAGTGGCACCAGGGTCCCCTGCGTCCCAATCACAGCTGGTTTTTAACTTCTGTTTTCAGGGCATGGGAGGGGTGTGTTGCATCGTGCACACACAGTGCCTGTTTCGCAGATAAGTTTTAATAAATACACAGAGAATAATATAGAGTCATTGGCCACGAGGAACACCTTCCCTGACCTTTTATTCTCTCCGGTTCCACGTCACCGCGCCTACCATCCAACTCCAAAACTCGGGGGAGACTAACACTCCCTACCTCCCTTGGTGTGCATCATAGGCATGCCCATGACGAACACAACATTTCTCCTTAACCAATACAAAACAAACATACCTGCTCAAAAAAAAGATACTATACTAAACCAGTATACAAGAATAGTACACAACAAGAAATGCCACATTCAGTCAATCCACCCCGAATCCTTGCAGCCGCGTTGAGCATGGCGGTCGAGGACTCAAACTGTACCGTTCAAGTCCTTGTCTCAGAGGCACTGAGTTGATTGGTATGGAGCCAGGCACCTCCTGATATGAATCTTGAACTGGCTCCAAATTCTGCATGTCCACACCCCCTGTAGTAGATGATTGAGAATTAGTAGCAGTCACCACCGGCCATGTGCACTGGCTCAAAATTCAGCATGTCCACACCCCATGTAGTAGATGATTGAGAATTAGTAGCAGTCACCACCGGATCCACTGTCAGGATGATCCATCCTCTCTCCTTTATCAGCTTCAGATCCCACTGTTTCCCTGAGCAGTAAGGTCTGGAATTGAAAATACAGAGGACATTAAACGACATTCACTCAGTACATGGCACTCATTTTGGTTTATAACCTGGAAATTGAGCCATCAGTGCAGTGTCAAGAGTGTCAGGATGGGGAATGGTCTAAGGCGCTACGTTCAGGTCGCAGCCTCATTTGGAGGCGTGGGTTTGAATCCCACTTCTGACAAGTGTCTTTTGCGAGGTGGATACATTTTTTGACTTTTTTTTTCCAAGCACCCGTATCAAAAACAATGTCAACAGTTTCTGTAAATTATCGATAAGATCTATTGTCCGTTGCTTGCACTAATTTCCTGAAGTTGGCTAAATCGCAGTAAATCGGTAAAGCGGGAAATCACAGCATCTTCAACAAATCGTGATAGAGGGGCAGAGATAAAGGTTTCGACCCTACATATCAAGAGCGCAGCTGTCTATAGTTCAGCAGGTTCACAGTGCAGAAGGTTCAGTGGCACCAGGGTCCCCTGCGTCCCAATCACAGCTGGTTTTTAACTTCTGTAGTCAGGGCATGGGAGGGGTGTGTTGCATCGTGCACACACAGTGCCTGTTTCGCAGATAAGTTTTAATAAATACACAGAAAATAATATAGAGTCATTGGCCACGAGGAACACCTTCCCTGACCTTTTATTCTCTCCGATTCCACGTCACCGCGCCTACCATCCAACTCCAAAACTCGGGGGAGACTAACACTCCCTACCTCCCCTGGTGTGCATCATAGGCGTGCCCATGACGAACACAACATTTCTCCTTAACCAATACAAAACAAACATAGCTGCTCAAAAAAAAGATACTATACTAATCCAGTATACAAGAATAGTACACAACAAGAAATGCCACATTCAGTCAATCCACCCCGAATGCTTGCAGCCACGTTGAGCATGGCGGTCGAGGACTCAAACTGTACCGTTCAAGTCCTTGTCTCAGAGGCACTGAGTTGATTGGTATGGAGCCAGGCACCTCCTGATCTGAATCTTGAACTGGCTCCAAATTCTGCATGTCCACACCCCTTGTAGTAGATGATTGAGAATTAGTAGCAGTCACCAGCGGCCATGTGCACTGGCTCAAACTTCTGCATGTCCACACCCCATGTAGTCGATGATTGAGAATTGGTAGCAGTCACCACCGGATTCACTGTCAGGATGATCCATCCTCTCTCCTTCATCAGCTTCAGATCCCACTGTTTCCCTGAGCAGGAAGGTCTGGAATTGAAAATATAGAGGATATTAAACAACATTCACTCAGTACATGGCACTCATTTTGGTTTATACGCTCGAAATTGAGCCATGAGTGAGGTGTGAAGAGTGTCAGGATGGCTGAGTGGTCTAAGGCGCTGCGTTCAAGTCGCAGTCTCCCTTGGAGGCGTGGGTTCAAATCCCACTTCTGACAAGTGTATTTTGCGAGGTGGATACATTTTTGGAGTTTTTTTTCCCAAGCACCGTATCAAAAACAATGTCAACAGTTTCTGTAAATTATCGATAAGATCCATTTTCCGTTGCTTGCACTAATTGCCTGAAGTTGGCTAAATCGCAGTAAATCGGTAAAGCAGGAAATCACAGCATCTTCAACAAATCGTGATAGAGGGGCCGAGATAAGGGTTTCGACCCTACATATCAAAAGCACAGCTGTCAATAGTTCAGCAGGTTCACAGTGCAGAAGGTTCAGTGGCACCAGGGTCCCCTGCGTCCCAATCACAGCTGGTTTTTAACTTCTGTATTCAGGGCATGGGAGGGGTGTGTTGCATCGTGCACACACAGTGCCTGTTTCGCAGATAAGTTTTAATAAATACACTGAGAATAATATAGAGTCATTGGCCACGAGGAACACCTTCCCTGACCTTTTATTCTCTCCGGTTTCACGTCACCGCGCCTACCATCCAACTCCAAAACTCGGGGGAGAATAACACTCCCTACCTCCCTTGGTGTGCATCATAGGCGTGCCCATGACGAACACAACATTTCTCTTTAACCAATACAAAACAAACATAGCTGCTCCAAAAAAAGATACTATACTAAACCAGTATACTAGAATAGTACACAACAAGAAATGCCACATTCAGTCAATCCATCCCGAATCCTTGCAGCCGCATTGAGCATGGCGGTCGAGGACTCAAACTGTACCGTTCAAGTCCTTGTCTCAGAGGCACTGAGTTGATTGGTATGGAGCCAGGCACCTCTTGATCTGAATCTTGAACTGGCTCCAAATTCTGCATGTCCACACCCCCTGTAGTAGATGATTGAGAATTAGTAGCAGTCACCACCGGCCATGTGCACTGGCTCAAATTTCAGCATGTCCACACCCCATGTAGTAGATGATTGAGAATTAGTAGCAGTCACCACCGGATCCACTGTCAGGATGATCCATCCTCTCTCCTTCATCAGCTTCAGATCCCACTGTTTCCCTGAGCAGTAAGGTCTGGAATTGAAAATACAGAGGACATTAAACAACATTCACTCAGTACATGGCACTCATTTTGGTTTATAAGCTGGAAATTGAGCCATCAGTGCAATGTCAAGAGTGTCAGGATGGCCAAGTGGTCTAAGGTGCTGCGTTCAGGTTGCAGTCAACTTTGGAGACGTGGGTTCGAATCCCACTTCTGACAAGTGTCTTTTGCGAGGTGGATACATTTTTGGACTTTTTTTTTCCAAGCACCCGTATCAAAAACAATGTCAACAGTTTCTGTAAATTATCGATAAGATCTATTGTCCGTTGCTTGCACTAATTTCCTGAAGTTGGCTAAATCGCAGTAAATCGGTAAAGCGGGAAATCACAGCATCTTTAACAAATCGTGATAGAGGGGCAGAGATAAAGGTTTCGACCCTACATATCAAAAGCACAGCTGTCAATAGTTCAGCAGGTTCACAGTGCAGAAGGTTCAGTGGCACCAGGGTCCCCTGCGTCCCAATCACAGCTGGTTTTTAACTTCTGTATTCAGGGCATGGGAGGGGTGTGTTGCATCGTGCACACACAGTGCCTGTTTCGCAGATAAGTTTTAATAAATACACAGAGAATAATATAGAGTCATTGGCCACGAGGAACACCTTCCCTGACCTTTTATTCTCTCCGGTTCCACGTCACCGCGCCTACCATCCAACTCCAAAACTCGGGGGAGACTAACACTCCCTTCCTCCCTTGGTATGCATCATAGGCGTGCCCATGACGAACACAACATTTCTCCTTAACCAATACAAAACAAACATAGCTGCTCAAAAAAAAGATACTATACCAATCCAGTATACAAGAATGGTACACAACAAGAAATGCCACATTCAGTCAATCCACCCCGAATCCTTGCAGCCGCGTTGAGCATGGCGGTCGAGGACTCATACTGTACCGTTCAAGTCCTTGTCTCAGAGGCACTGAGTTGATTGGTATGGAGCCAGGCACCTCCTGATCTGAATCGTGAACTGGCTCCAAATTCTGCAAGTCCACACCCCTTGTAGTAGATGATTGAGAATTAGTAGCAGTCACCACCCGCCATGTGCACTGGCTCAAACTTCTGCATGTCCACACCCCATGTAGTCGATGATTGAGAATTAGTAGCAGTCACCACCGGATTCACTGTCAGGATGATCCATCCTCTCTCCTTCATCAGCTTCAGATCCCACTGTTTCCCTGAGCAGGAAGGTCTGGAATTTAAAATACAGAGGACATTAAACAACATTCACTCAGTACATGGCACTCATTTTGGTTTATACGCTCGAAATTGAGCCAGGAGCAAGGTGTGAAGAGTGTCAGGATGGCCGAGTGGTCTAAGGTGCTGCGTTCAGGTCGCAGTCTCCCTTGGAGGGGTGGGTTCAAATCCTACTTCTGACAAGTGTATATTGCGAGGTGGATACTTTTTTGTACTTTTTTTTCCCAAGCACCGTATCAAAAACAATGTCAACAGTTTCTGTAAATTATCGATAAGATCTATTTTCCGTTGCTTGCACTAATTGCCTGAAGTTGGCTAAATCGCAGTAAATCGGTAAAGCGGGAAATCACAGCATCTTCAACAAATCGTGATAGAGGGGCCGAGATAAGGGTTTCGACCCTACATATCAAAAGCACAGCTGTCAATAGTTCAGCAGGGTCACAGTGCAGAACGTTCAGTGGCACCAGGGTCCCCTGAGTCCCAATCACAGCTGGTTTTTAACTTCTGTATTCAGGGCATGGGAGGGGTGTGTTGCATCGTGCACACACAGTGCCTGTTTCGCAGATAAGTTTTAATAAATACACAGAGAATAATATAGAGTCATTGGCCACGAGGAACACCTTCCCTGACCTTTTATTCTCTCCGGTTCCACGTCACTGCGCCTACCATCCAACTCCAAAACTCGGGGGAGACTAACACTCCCTACCTCCCTTGGTGTGCATCATAGGCGTGCCCATGACGAACACAACATTTCTCCTTAACCAATACAAAACAAACATAGCTGCTCAAAAAAAAGATACTATACTAAACCAGTATACAAGAATAGTACACAACAAGAAATGCCACATTCAGTCAATCCACCCCGAATCCTTGCAGCCGCGTTGAGCATGGCGGTCGAGGACTCAAACTGTACCGTTCAAGTCCTTGTCTCAGAGGCACTGAGTTGATTGGTATGGAGCCAGGCACCTCCTGATATGAATCTTGAACTGGCTCCAAATTCTGCATGTCCACACCCCCTGTAGTAGATGATTGAGAATTAGTAGCAGTCACCACCGGCCATGTGCACTGGCTCAAAATTCAGCATGTCCACACCCCATGTAGTAGATGATTGAGAATTAGTAGCAGTCACCACCGGATCCACTGTCAGGATGATCCATCCTCTCTCCTTTTTCAGCTTCAGATCCCACTGTTTCCCTGAGCAGTAAGGTCTGGAATTGAAAATACAGAGGACATTAAACGACATTCACTCAGTACATGGCACTCATTTTGGTTTATAAGCTGGAAATTGAGCCATCAGTGCAGTGTCAAGAGTGTCAGGATGGGGAATGGTCTAAGGCGCTACGTTCAGGTCGCAGCCTCATTTGGAGGCGTGGGTTTGAATCCCACTTCTGACAAGTGTCTTTTGCGAGGTGGATACATTTTTTGACTTTTTTTTTCCAAGCACCCGTATCAAAAACAATGTCAACAGTTTCTGTAAATTATCGATAAGATCTATTGTCCGTTGCTTGCACTAATTTCCTGAAGTTGGCTAAATCGCAGTAAATCGGTAAAGCGGGAAATCACAGCATCGTCAACAAATCGTGATAGAGGGGCAGAGATAAAGGTTTCGACCCTACATATCAAGAGCGCAGCTGTCTATAGTTCAGCAGGTTCACAGTGCAGAAGGTTCAGTGGCACCAGGGTCCCCTGCGTCCCAATCACAGCTGGTTTTTAACTTCTGTAGTCAGGGCATGGGAGGGGTGTGTTGCATCGTGCACACACAGTGTCTGTTTCGCAGATAAGTTTTAATAAATACACTGAGAATAATATAGAGTCATTGGCCACGAGGAACACCTTCCCTGTCCTTTTATTCTCTCCGGTTTCACGTCACCGCGCCTACCATCCAACTCCAAAACTCGGGGGAGAATAACACTCCCTACCTCCCTTGGTGTGCATCATAGGCGTGCCCATGACGAACACAACATTTCTCTTTAACCAATACAAAACAAACATAGCTGCTCAAAAAAAAGATACTATACTAAACCAGTATACTAGAATAGTACACAACAAGAAATGCCACATTCAGTCAATCCATCCCGAATCCTTGCAGCCGCATTGAGCATGGCGGTCGAGGACTCAAACTGTACCGTTCAAGTCCTTGTCTCAGAGGCACTGAGTTGATTGGTATGGAGCCAGGCACCTCTTGATCTGAATCTTGAACTGGCTCCAAATTCTGCATGTCCACACCCCCTGTAGTAGATGATTGAGAATTAGTAGCAGTCACCACCGGCCATGTGCACTGGCTCAAATTTCAGCATGTCCACACCCCATGTAGTAGATGATTGAGAATTAGTAGCAGTCACCACCGGATCCACTGTCAGGATGATCCATCCTCTCTCCTTCATCAGCTTCAGATCCCACTGTTTCCCTGAGCAGTAAGGTCTGGAATTGAAAATACAGAGGACATTAAACAACATTCACTCAGTACATGGCACTCATTTTGGTTTATAAGCTGGAAATTGAGCCATCAGTGCAATGTCAAGAGTGTCAGGATGGCCGAGTGGTCTAAGGTGCTGCGTTCAGGTTGCAGTCACCTTTGGAGGCGTGGGTTCGAATCCCACTTCTGACAAGTGTCTTTTGCGAGGTGGATACATTTTTGGACTTTTTTTTTCCAAGCACCCGTATCAAAAACAATGTCAACAGTTTCTGTAAATTATCGATAAGATCTATTGTCCGTTGCTTGCACTAATTTCCTGAAGTTGGCTAAATCGCAGTAAATCGGTAAAGCGGGAAATCACAGCATCTTTAACAAATCGTGATAGAGGGGCAGAGATAAAGGTTTCGACCCTACATATCAAAAGCACAGCTGTCAATAGTTCAGCAGGTTCACAGTGCAGAAGGTTCAGTGGCACCAGGGTCCCCTGCGTCCCAATCACAGCTGGTTTTTAACTTCTGTATTCAGGGCATGGGAGGGGTGTGTTGCATCGTGCACACACAGTGCCTGTTTCGCAGATAAGTTTTAATAAATACACAGAGAATAATATAGAGTCATTGGCCACGAGGAACACCTTCCCTGACCTTTTATTCTCTCCGGTTCCACGTCACCGCGCCTACCATCCAACTCCAAAACTCGGGGGAGACTAACACTCCCTACCTCCCTTGGTATGCATCATAGGCGTGCCCATGACGAACACAACATTTCTCCTTAACCAATACAAAACAAACATAGCTGCTCAAAAAAAAGATACTATACCAATCCAGTATACAAGAATGGTACACAACAAGAAATGCCACATTCAGTCAATCCACCCCGAATCCTTGCAGCCGCGTTGAGCATGGCGGTCGAGGACTCATACTGTACCGTTCAAGTCCTTGTCTCAGAGGCACTGAGTTGATTGGTATGGAGCCAGGCACCTCCTGATCTGAATCGTGAACTGGCTCCAAATTCTGCAAGTCCACACCCCTTGTAGTAGATGATTGAGAATTAGTAGCAGTCACCACCCGCCATGTGCACTGGCTCAAACTTCTGCATGTCCACACCCCATGTAGTCGATGATTGAGAATTAGTAGCAGTCACCACCGGATTCACTGTCAGGATGATCCATCCTCTCTCCTTCATCAGCTTCAGATCCCACTGTTTCCCTGAGCAGGAAGGTCTGGAATTTAAAATACAGAGGACATTAAACAACATTCACTCAGTACATGGCACTCATTTTGGTTTATACGCTCAAAATTGAGCCAGGAGCAAGGTGTGAAGAGTGTCAGGATGGCCGAGTGGTCTAAGGTGGTGCGTTCAGGTCGCAGTCTCCCTTGGAGGGGTGGGTTCAAATCCTACTTCTGACAAGTGTATATTGCGAGGTGGATACTTTTTTGTACTTTTTTTTCCCAAGCACCGTATCAAAAACAATGTCAACAGTTTCTGTAAATTATCGATAAGATCTATTTTCCGTTGCTTGCACTAATTGCCTGAAGTTGGCTAAATCGCAGTAAATCGGTAAAGCGGGAAATCACAGCATCTTCAACAAATCGTGATAGAGGGGCCGAGATAAGGGTTTCGACCCTACATATCAAAAGCACAGCTATCAATAGTTCAGCAGGGTCACAGTGCAGAACGTTCAGTGGCACCAGGGTCCCCTGAGTCCCAATCACAGCTGGTTTTTAACTTCTGTATTCAGGGCATGGGAGGGGTGTGTTGCATCGTGCACACACAGTGCCTGTTTCGCAGATAAGTTTTAATAAATACACAGAGAATAATATAGAGTCATTGGCCACGAGGAACACCTTCCCTGACCTTTTATTCTCTCCGGTTCCACGTCACCGCGCCTACCATCCAACTCCAAAACTCGGGGGAGACTAACACTCCCTACCTCCCTTGGTGTGCATCATAGGCGTGCCCATGACGAACACAACATTTCTCCTTAACCAATACAAAACAAACATAGCTGCTCAAAAAAAAGATACTATACTAAACCAGTATACAAGAATAGTACACAACAAGAAATGCCACATTCAGTCAATCCACCCCGAATCCTTGCAGCCGCGTTGAGCATGGCGGTCGAGGACTCAAACTGTACCGTTCAAGTCCTTGTCTCAGAGGCACTGAGTTGATTGGTATGGAGCCAGGCACCTCCTGATATGAATCTTGAACTGGCTCCAAATTCTGCATGTCCACACCCCCTGTAGTAGATGATTGAGAATTAGTAGCAGTCACCACCGGCCATGTGCACTGGCTCAAAATTCAGCATGTCCACACCCCATGTAGTAGATGATTGAGAATTAGTAGCAGTCACCACCGGATCCACTGTCAGGATGATCCATCCTCTCTCCTTTTTCAGCTTCAGATCCCACTGTTTCCCTGAGCAGTAAGGTCTGGAATTGAAAATACAGAGGACATTAAACGACATTCACTCAGTACATGGCACTCATTTTGGTTTATAAGCTGGAAATTGAGCCATCAGTGCAGTGTCAAGAGTGTCAGGATGGGGAATGGTCTAAGGCGCTACGTTCAGGTTGCAGCCTCATTTGGAGGCGTGGGTTTGAATCCCACTTCTGACAAGTGTCTTTTGCGAGGTGGATACATTTTTTGACTTTTTTTTTCCAAGCACCCGTATCAAAAACAATGTCAACAGTTTCTGTAAATTATCGATAAGATCTATTGTCCGTTGCTTGCACTAATTTCCTGAAGTTGGCTAAATCGCAGTAAATCGGTAAAGCGGGAAATCACAGCATCGTCAACAAATCGTGATAGAGGGGCAGAGATAAAGCTTTCGACCCTACATATCAAGAGCGCAGCTGTCTATAGTTCAGCAGGTTCACAGTGCAGAAGGTTCAGTGGCACCAGGGTCCCCTGCGTCCCAATCACAGCTGGTTTTTAACTTCTGTAGTCAGGGCATGGGAGGGGTGTGTTGCATCGTGCACACACAGTGTCTGTTTCGCAGATAAGTTTTAATAAATACACAGAAAATAATATAGAGTCATTGGCCACGAGGAACACCTTCCCTGACCTTTTATTCTCTCCGATTCCACTTCACCGCGCCTACCATCCAACTCCAAAACTCGGGGGAGACTAACACTCCCTACCTCCCTTGGTGTGCATCATAGGCGTGCCCATGACGAACACAACATTTCTCCTTAACCAATACAAAACAAACATAGCTGCTCAAAAAAAAGATACTATACTAATCCAGTATACAAGAATAGTACACAACAAGAAATGCCACATTCAGTCAATCCACCCCGAATCCTTGCAGCCGCGTTGAGCATGGCGGTCGAGGACTCAAACTGTACCGTTCAAGTCCTTGTCTCAGAGGCACTGAGTTGATTGGTATGGAGCCAGGCACCTCCTGATCTGAATCTTGAACTGGCTCCAAATTCTGCATGTCCACACCCCTTGTAGTAGATGATTGAGAATTAGTAGCAGTCACCACCGGCCATGTGCACTGGCTCAAACTTCTGCATGTCCACACCCCTTGTAGTAGATGATTGAGAATTAGTAGCAGTCACCACCGGATCCACTGTCAGGATGATCCATCCTCTCTCCTTCATCAGCTTCAGATCCCACTGTTTCCCTGAGCAGTAAGGTCTGGAATTGAAAATACAGAGGACATTAAACGACATTCACTCAGTACATGGCACTCATTTTGGTTTATAAGCTGGAAATTGAGCCATCAGTGCAGTGTCAAGAGTGTCAGGATGGCGAGTGGTCTAAGGCGCTACGTTCAGGTCGCAGTCTCCTTTGGAGGCGTGGGTTTGAATCTCACTTCTGACAAGTGTCTTTTGCGAGGTGGATACATTTTTGGACTTTTTTTTTCCAAGCACCCGTATCAAAAACAATGTCAACAGTTTCTGTAAATTATCGATAAGATCTATTGTCCGTTGCTTGCACTAATTTCCTGAAGTTGGCTAAATCGCAGTAAATCGGTAAAGCAGGAAATCACAGCATCTTTAACAAATCGTGATAGAGGGGCAGAGATAAAGGTTTCGACCCTACATATCAAGAGCGCAGCTGTCTATAGTTCAGCAGGTTCACAGTGCAGAAGGTTCAGTGGCACCAGGGTCCCCTGTGTCCCAATCACAGCTGGTTTTTAACTTCTGTAGTCAGGGCATGGGAGGGGTGTGTTGCATCGTGCACACACAGTGCCTGTTTCGCAGATAAGTTTTAATAAATACACTGAGAATAATATAGAGTCATTGGCCACGAGGAACACCTTCCCTGACCTTTTATTCTCTCCGGTTCCACGTCACCGCGCCTACCATCCAACTCCAAAACTCGAGGGAGACTAACACTCCCTACCTCCCTTGGTGTGCATCATAGGCGTGCCCATGACGAACACAACATTTCTCCTTAACCAATACAAAACAAACATAGCTGCTCAAAAAAAAGATACTATACTAATCCAGTACACAAGAATAGTACACAACAAGAAATGCCACATTCAGTCAATCCACCCCGAATCCTTGCAGCCACGTTGAGCATGGCGGTCGAGGACTCAAACTGTACCGTTCAAGTCCTTGTCTCAGAGGCACTGAGTTGATTGGTATGGAGCCAGGCACCTCCTGATCTGAATCTTGAACTGGCTCCAAATTCTGCATGTCCACACCCCTTGTAGTAGATGATTGAGAATTAGTAGCAGTCACCACCGGCCATGTGCACTGGCTCAAACTTCTGCATGTCCACACCCCATGTAGTCGATGATTGAGAATTAGTAGCAGTCACCACCGGATTCACTGTCAGGATGATCCATCCTCTCTCCTTCATCAGCTTCAGATCCCACTGTTTCCCTGAGCAGGAAGGTCCGGAATTGAAAATATAGAGGATATTAAACAACATTCACTCAGTACATGGCACTCATTTTGGTTTATACGCTCGAAATTGAGCCATGAGCAAGGTGTGAAGAGTGTCAGGATGGCTGAGTGGTCTAAGGTGCTGCGTTCAGGTTGCGGTCTCCCTTGGAGGCGTGGGTTCAAATCCCACTTCTGACAAGTGTATTTTGCGAGGTGGATACATTTTTGGAGTTTTTTTTCCCAAGCACCGTATCAAAAACAATGTCAACAGTTTCTGTAAATTATCGATAAGATCTATTTTCCGTTGCTTGCACTAATTGCCTGCAGTTGGCTAAATCGCAGTAAATCGGTAAAGCAGGAAATCACAGCATCTTCAACAAATCGTGATAGAGGGGCCGAGATAAAGGTTTCGACAATACATATCAAAAGCACAGCTGTCAATAGTTCAGGAGGTTCACAGTGCAGAAGGTTCAGTGGCACCAGGGTCCCCTGCGTCCCAATCACAGCTGGTTTTTAACTTCTGTATTCAGGGCATGGGAGGGGTGTGTTGCATTGTGCACACACAGTGCCTGTTTCGCAGATAAGTTTTAATAAATACACAGAGAATAATATAGAGTCATTGGCCACGAGGAACACCTTCCCTGACCTTTTATTCTCTCCGGTTCCACGTCACCGCGCCTAACATCCAACTCCAAAACTCGGGGGAGAATAACACTCCCTACCTCCCTTGGTGTGCATCATAGGCGTGCCCATGACGAACACAACATTTCTCTTTAACCAATACAAAACAAACATAGCTGCTCCAAAAAATGATACTATACTAATCCAGTATACAAGAATAGTACACAACAAGAAATG